>NC_135883.1:52443424-53043424 GCF_964194155.1 Cetorhinus maximus
TATTTTGAAGATGCTCAAAGCTCGTCCAGAATTCCATTTTTGCTTGCTCTTTAATAGCTAAATATATCCAAATGTATGGTACTTAGTATGGTATATATCCATATGAAGCAGCTTTTGCTTGTCCCCACCTCATCCCCCTTCCTTTTGTCCATGAAACCTCCTCCCAGTCCCCAGGCTCTCAATTATAACTGTTCAGATTCCAAAAACTAGAATGTAGTGTTTTAAGATCATCAGAGGCCAGATTTAATATCCAGTGTGTTAGTGTGACCTACTGTTTTTGATGCTGAATCATGTCTCAGCCAGGAAGTGAGATCAGGCCATTAAGAGGGTATCACTTTCCCGTACTGCTAGAGTTCCCCCTCCCTCTGTAAGAAAGAAATTATTTCTCTTTTTGTCATTCTGCCAACTAACCCTGAAGGTCATAAGTTTGAATCCCAGTGCTATCTGTCACATGAGCCAATCTATCTCAGATTGAGTTCATTAGCTCTTGGCCATCACTGTCTGAGTGCCACAGAGGAAACTATTTCCTTGTGGCTGGGGAGACAATCTAACCACTCTTTTTTTTTGCTGCCAGATGATCATCGAATAACATTGGATACTCATCTGAGAAGAGTGTGTTGGCAAGCCACCCATAACAGTAGGAAAATGGGAGAACATGGCGATAAACAGGAAGGGTTAGTGAAATAACATTACCTCACACTGGATGAACCTAAGCATGTATTCATTTAATGGCTTGATTTACAATTGGTGGTAAGCACATTAAATCATACATCATCACTTAGGTTGTGGAAATGAATAATCCCCAAATGGTTACTGCCCAAATAGCTGCAATTTAACAGCATGATAGTTATGTTCAGTATTGTTCATTGTTTAGTGCATTTATAAGCGGCAGAGGAATGAACCTTAAAGATCATAAACAATGAACATCGGCAATCAGAAAGCTTTTCTCTCTATCTCTCTCACTCAGCCTTACCTCAGTGCCAATCACACCTGAGTCAAAAGGTTGTGGCTTCAAGCTCCATTCTAGGACTTGAACAGATAAGCCTAGGCTGACACTCCAGTGCAGTACTGTATTGACGGAGTGCTTCTGTGTCAGTGGTGCTCTCTTTTGGATGAGACATTAAACCCAGGCTCCATTTGTCTTCTCAGAGAAATGTAGAAGAAATCATGGCACCTTTTGTGATGAGCAGGCAAGCTCTCCCAATGGCCTGGCCAATGTTTATCCTTCAACTAGTAGCCTTTATACAAAACAAAATCTGGCCATTTATCTCATTGCTGTTTGTAGGATCTTGTGTGAAAATTGGCAGCTGTATTTCCCTACAGCAGTGATTATACCCCACAAAAAATATCTTCGTTGGAAGTACTTTAGGACATTCTAAGGTCGTGAAAGGTGCAACTTTTTCCTTCTGACAGAACCGTTAAATTACACTTTGAAAAAACATCCATTCCTGTTCAATGACAGTTAACACTGAGTCTGGGGACTCTAACCTTTAGACAGATCCTGGCCTGGAACTGACTGCATATTTCATTAAGGGGTCATGGATTTGATGCCGGCTTTGTTATTGTAACTGAACTGGAACTTGCTCTCTGCATTTATCATTAAACTGTAAATCATGCTCAGTCAGCTGGGAGCTCTCAATGCAGCATCGTTAACTGTTTCGTTAAAAAAGGGTTTAATTCAAATTGATATAAAAATGATTATACAACCTATATACCTTAACCAACTTTGTTTTTAACATTATTACTCCTTAACAAGCCAGCTTGCCATTTTCTAGTTTATCTCTTCAGGTCCATTCACCATTCCTAGACTAAGGCATCGGCTGCTTGCCTCTCTTGCACCGGAATTGTTTGCTGGTAAGTGTACAGCAGTATCTCTGTTTTGATTGCCTTTTGAATTTTCCTCTTTCCCTCCATCTAGGGAATCACATCGCCTTTCACTCGATGCTTATTCCTGTGGCACTGCTGTCAGCAGAAGCTCACCACACCAGGATCTGTGGGTGAAAACCCACTTCCTACAACTACTTGGCTTTAACTGGAGTAGCTTGTCAAGCATGAGAGCCATATTTTCTGAAAAGCAAAGCAAACTGTTAAGTAGCTCGCTGGAAAAAGGCATGTGACTCGAGTAAAAATAGGCTGTTTTCATCTTTTATGAATAGGCTATTAACAGGGTCTGAGGCTTTTGTTTTATGTGACTGTGGATCATTAACTAGTGACTGTTTCAGTAAGAGGCTTTCAAATCAGGCAAGGTCACCTCAGATCTGCTTTGTCCAGTGCATCTGGAAGATAAAGCAGATTTCTAAATCAAATCAGAATTAATGCAACTTGAAGATCTAATTATTTGTCTTTCAAGGCAAGTTAACAGGTTAGTTAACTAACTAATTACTAACTAATTAGTAAATGGAAGCAGTGCAATGATGCAATCAGCAATAGAGTGATGCTATTATATCATCTATCACTTAACCCATTGAAAAAATATATGCAATTTGGAAACTTGCATAAAATCTAAAATCTATACATTCTGATCAAATGCACAAACTTTCATGGCACTCATTTCAGGAAGGCAGAAGCGCTACTACAATTAGTGTCAGCACATGAATTGGGGAGGGCAAAATAATCAGTCACGATTCTTACTCCTGAGTGGCTACTGCTGAGAAGTGTGCATGCAAGGTTGAGAGCAAGATATGGGATTATAGAATCATACATCAAAGAAGGAGGCCATTTGGTGCATTCTACCCAATTACCACCTCCCACCATGCTCTTTCCCCACAGCCCTAAAAATTTGTCCCTTTCAAGCATATATTCAATTCCTTGTTGAAAGCTACTGTTGAATCAACTTCCACCAACCTTTCAGGCAGTGCATTCCCTCTTGCTTTTTTGGCAATGAACTTAAATCTGTGCTATCTGGTGATCAACCTTCCTACTTACGGAAACAGTTCCCCTCTATCAACTCTGAAAGTCTCTCATAATTTTGAACACTGCTATTCAATTTCCCCTTAACCTCCTCAGAACTAGGGAGAACAATCCAGTTTCTTCACAAAACTGAAGTCCCTCATTTCTGGTACCATTCTAGCAAGCCTCCTCTGCACCCTGGCAAAGGCCTTGACATGTTTCCTAAAGTGTGGTGGCCAGAACTGACCAGGAAGATGGAGCTGCTGAAGCTCTTCGTTGCTGCTCTGTCCAATATCAGAGTAGGCTGCTCCCATCTCAACTCCCTCAGCTGGCACTCATTGGGTCACCAGGGCTTCTACTACCCACCTGTGATGCCAGAAGCTTCTTGTCCCCTCAAGAATCCAACCACTCACCATTTGCCAATAGAAGCCTCTCAGCACCAGCAATGGCAATTCTGTGCCACTGGTTGAGCAGCTGAGTTTATCTCCGACCTCTCACAACTGTTGATCATTAACACGCATGGCTTCCTGCTGTGTACCCAACAGCTGCTCCCTAATGTGTCCTAGATTCTTCGTTTTCCCCATGTCTCCAAATTGAAAATCCAAAACTGCTGCTTAATGAGCTCCGCAATGAGCCCAACAATCTGTTAATTGGAGTTGTATGGGTTGCTGGTTCCCTCCTTCATACGAAATTGCATTGCCTTCTGGAGGCAATCCAATGCCGCCATTTTAGACCTCAAAGCATGCTTGCACCTAAACTGACCTTCATGGGGACTTTTGAAAAACTAACAAGAGGGTCTTCAGTTTTAAAAAAAATGCATGTAGCCCTTGAGACACCTTTGGTCTATTTACAATGTCTCTTGTCTCATTTGTGGCTGTGGCAGTGGCAGGATTATCCTCTCTTACAGAGGTGAGAGCCTGCCCTGCATACATAATGTGGGTCAACTCAGAAAGGGGTCAAGGGTGTGGCAGTGGTGAAAGACCCGCCTTGACCACAAAGATGCTTGAGGAGTCACAGGCGAAATTGGGATCCGACGGTGAAATCAGGGAGTAGGGGTTCCATGAAAGAAAGTCAATATGGAATTGAAGAACATACTTCAGTTGATCCAAGAGATATGGTTAATTGCTGAGTTTTTGGTTTCTGTTTGTTATGTGACATCAGCCTCCCTTTTAAACTTCCTGCAATTCATGTGTTGTTTTTTATCCACACAGACACCCGAGATGCATTGTTTTGGATTTCCAGCATCCGCAGTAGTTTTTTGTTTTTACCCGAGATGCATTGCTGATTTCTTTTGTTTGTTTGGTGCTCTGATGTTGTGAAGATTTTGTGAGGTCCTCTTTAATTTTTCTTCTTGAGGTGCATATTTGAGATTATAAACATGCGTATATGCTGCTTTAAGTTCTAATACCTGCACTAATTCACTTTATTTATGCACGTTATGCTTCACTACCATGATTTTAATAACTGGAATTATTCCTTGTTTTGTTCTAATCCTAGTTATGCACATTATTTTGATATGTTCTTAAAATGGATGAGATCCCTTCATGGATCCACCAACTGACTGAACTTTAAAGCATTCTTCTTGATAACTTCTCTTATCTGTGGGTGATTTAGTGGACCAAATTCTCGCTCTCCTCACATATGTTATGTTTTTGATAAGATCAGCCTTTTGTCTGGTATGCATAGTTTAGGTATGAGCTATCTCATGTCTACATTGCAGAGACATAGGGGCTGATCAGGTGGGTGATGGGCAGCATCTGCATTGCCTGCCTCAACCATAAGTTGCCATAAGTCCCCAATAATTTTGGTTTGCCAAGCTGCTCTGATCAACTTCACTGGTTTTCAGCATCTTGCCTTAAAAGGGAGGGGTGGAGGCATCAAGGGTTGCATGGAATAGCAGATTTCAGGGACAAAGAAGTCTTAAGAGCATGTATAACAAGAAGACGATGGACATATGGCGATCTTTAAGACTTAAAACTCTCAAGATTGGATAAAACAATGAGCACAAGATCTGATTCCAGCTTTTCCAGACTGCGCCTATGGATCCTTTAATTATCACTATAATGACTGCAGTCTGACCTAAATTGCCCATGGTTTAGGTGTTTGTTGAGGAAGATGCAGTGGCAGTGCCAGTTGGCAAGAAAGTGATGTTTGGGCACCCTGACAATGTCCATTGACACTGTTTCAAAGGGGGTACGTTTTACTTGCCAATTTGCCCCCTAACTCCATGGGGAGAATTTTCCCCATGTTGGGTGCAGGCGGTCACGGACCCGATCGCTGCCACGCTGCCATTTTACGCAGGTGGGCCGAGCGTGTTTGGCGGCTGCTGGGGACAGTGGGAGTGGGCGGGCAGAGGAGGATCGGCAATTGCCACCGGGTCGAATGGCAACCTGGCAGCCTGTTTAAAGGCCAAGTTGCAGCCGTTCCAAGGCTGCTGTACATGGCCAGCGGTCGGGGTCAAGGCACATCGAGGCTAGCCATGCAGGGGGGTAGGAGGAATGGTCACTGTGTGCCCTGGTTTTCAGACGGTTGCCTTGCTGCCCTGCTCGAAGAGGTGGCAGCACAGCGGGAGGTGCTCGTCCCTAGGACAGGAGGAGGAGACCACCCCGCTTGACCAAGCGTGCGTGGGAGGAGATAGCGGAGGTCGTGAGCTCCCACGACATGGTGTGGTGCTCATGGACCCAGCAAGCGCTTCAATGACCTGCTGCGCATGGGAAGGGTGAGTAGCATGTTGGCATCATTCAGTTCACCCATCATGTAAGCTTCTCCCCTGCTGGCGCCCCACCCATGTCTGAGTGGCCTGAGTGCAATGAGTCAGTGACGGCATGTGTCCTTAGCTGGGCGTCCCAGCAGATATTCCCGATGCGCTTGTCAGCCTGAGAAGGTTGTGATGAGATGTGTTGTGCACCCACAGCATGTGGTGGACTGACACCCACATGACTGTGGTGGGTTCAACCTTGAGGATCTGCACCCAGGCGCAGTGCTCGAACTCCATGACATGTCGAAGTCAGGGTGATGACATGTTGGGGGGGGATGTTCAAGGTGCTGTGTCACATACGGATGTGCTGCCCTCTGCGCTCCACGTCATTGTGCCTCCTTGCAACGGCTGGAACAACTGTGTGCTCCCAACTGTGATGAAGGCAGCATATGGGCAGGCGGGAGGTTGGTGGGGGTGCAGTGAAGGACACACCAGGCATACTTGTGTGAGTGCTAGCCACCAGCGGGGGAAGGATGCACTGCAGCCCTGCAATGGGCAACTGGGCTTGGGGTGGGCTGGCCACCAGGAGATTGACAGTACAAATATCACTTATCAATGCAAATTTTTCATTTACAGGAGAAGAATTCTCATAACAATGCCGAGCGGCTGAGGACTGGCGGTGAGCCAGCCCAGATATTGATGCTCAGCCATTATGGGCAAGAGGCACTGGACCTGGAGAGGCGCCACGCACCCAGGTCCACCAGAGCCGGAGAGGCTGGGGTTCCACGGGCAGGTATGTGTGGCCAGCACTCACGTCACCAGTCGTCTCCCAACATCTATGGCAGTGCTGATTGTTCAGTGAGTGACGTTACCAACATGGCTTGCCCATTGCGTGTGGAATGATGAGCGCTTGTCCAGGGGACAGGCATGTACACTGACATTGCCCGCAGGCTAACTGATCGAATGTCCTTACTCTTCCTTTCAGCATTATCGGCACACGGCCGGGAGCCGGAGCAGCAGAAGCCCCCTCTGACACCTGAGGGGCATGAAGTTTCACCATTAGAGGTGTCACACCATCTCTGCCAGGCTGGCACCAGCGCAGATACTGGCACCTTTGTGGGCATCATATCTTTGGCTAGTATCCCGGGTCACAGCGGTGAGGGCACTTTACAGTCGTTGGAGAAGCTGGCGGAGATAGCCGATGGCGCCCGCAGTCGGAGGACCGGAGGGGCCCAGGCACATGCTCAGTCCGTCGCTGATGATGAGCCTCTGGAGTCGTGGGCGATGCTGCCAACTGCTGACATGCAGCCGGGTGTTCGGGAACATCTGGTGGAGATACATAAGGCTCTGCTTGGCTTGGTGTCAGTGGTGGAGGAGTCTACACGGGCCGTGGCCGATGCATTGAGCTTCATGGCTGAGCACCAAGCTTCCTCCATAGAGAGATTGGCGACTCTCATGGAGAGGCAGCTCCAGGGACAGGATCAGGGGTTCCTGGGGTTGCGCTCGGATCTGCAAGCCCTCTCACAGGGGCATTGACCTCATGTGGTCAGTGCCCGTGTGGGCGGGGTTTGGGCCTCAGGTATCTCACCTTGGTGACCATCCATCTACG
The DNA here is from genome assembly GCF_964194155.1 of Cetorhinus maximus. NCBI lineage: Eukaryota > Metazoa > Chordata > Chondrichthyes > Lamniformes > Cetorhinidae > Cetorhinus > Cetorhinus maximus. Next base: position 52,450,621 of record NC_135883.1, read on the forward strand.
GTGAGCAGGGAGGGCCAAACGGACCTCATGTCGCCGGAGCAGATGCCTGTTATCTCTGCGGATGCCTCTCAGGGTGCTCCGGATGAGGGCGGCAGCTTCTCTGCCCCTCTGCCAGTGACCACGGCACCCAATGAGGCTGTGACGACTGGGGAGATGCCAGCTGCAGAGCTGATAGCTCCCTCCCTGGCAGGGCCAGCACAAGCTTGATGGGCCAGAGGACATCCACCAAGGTCATCGTGGCCAACAGGACAGCAGAGAACAGCTCCTCATCTTCCGACCAGGCACTTAACAGCCTTCCGGACTGAATATTGAGTTCAACAACTTTAGATCTTAAACTCCTTCCTCCATCCCCACCCCCTTTCCGTTTCTTCCCCCTCCCTTTTGTTTTTTCCAATAATTTATATAGATTTTTCTTTTCCCACCTATTTCCATTATTTTTAAATGTATTCTACCCATCGCTTATTTCACCCCACCCACACTAGAGCTACCTTGCTTGTCCTGCTCTCCATTCTTAATTAGCATTCTTTTAGATAATATCACCACCTTCAATACCTCTTTGTTCTTTTGTCTGTGACATCTTTTGGTTATCTCCTCCTATCACTGCTTGCTTGTCCCAACAACCCCCCACCCACCCCCACCCCCCTTCTTCCCCATCCCCCCTTAAACCAGCTTATATTTCACCCCTTTCCTATTTCTACGTGGTTCTGTTGAAGGGTCATGAGGACTCGAAACGTCAACTTTTCTCTTCTCTGCCGATGCTGCCAGACCTGCTGAGTTTTTCCAGGTTTTTCTGTTTTTGTTTTGGATTTCCAGCATCCGCAGTTTTTTGTTTTTATCTATGGACAGCAGAGAGCGCAGGCTGTCTCAGATGCCAGTGCCAGTGACGGGGCACCACAAAGACCCACAAACATAAAATGAAAGCACCTTAGGCACATCCCAGGTTCATCACTGGTGGTTTTTTTGTTGGTCCCCCTATGAGTTCCTTCTGATTATGTGTGAAGTGCAACACCATTTTATTTCTATTATGTCAAGAGACTTTTGTTACAACTTTAAACTTATGTCATCTAACATGGCTGGGGGTGCCTCTTTTCTTGGGCAGGTGCATGGATTCCTGAGATTTAATGAGTGTTTTGTGTGTCATTTACATTTATTGACTGGGCCCATTGTCAATGCTCCTATCCAGACAGATTTTGCACTAAGGTCTCCAGTATGGAGACTACAGGCCAGGCTTCTGTTGGAGATCCATATGTGCTGTGCTAGCTAAAGGTTCCTTGGATTAGAGCGTCCCGGGTGTCCTTGCCTCCCTGGGGTATGCCCGGGTCAGCCTGTGCCCCCTCATCATTTCCCTGTGTGCTCATCCTCGGACTCACAGCTGGACTCATCGTGTTCAGACGCAGCCACTGTGTCTACATCATCATCGTCCACAGCGTCCCCCCTTTGCAGCGCAAGATTGTGGAGAGCACAGCATTCAACCACCATCAGCGGCACTTGATCTGGGGGGGACTGCAGTGCACCCCCAGAACGGTCCAGGCATCTGAATCGCATTTTGAGAAGACCGATGGCTCTCTCCACCACAGCCCTTGTGGAGGTGTGACTTCTATTATACCGCTGCTCAGCCTCTGTTCTTGGATGGCGGAGAGGCGTCATGAGCCACCTTCTGAGGGGATAGCCCTTGTCTCCCAGCAGCCATACATCCAGCCAGGTTGGAGCACTGAAGAGCCCCGGCACCTGGGAGTGTCTGAGGATATAGGCGCCATGGGAGCTGCCTGGGTGCCTTGCGCAGACTTGTAGAATCAGCATCCTGTGATCACACACTATCTGCATGTTCATGGAGTGGAAGCCCTTCCTGTTGACGAAGGCACCGGGTTCATCTCCTGGCGCTTTGATGGCCACATGTGAACAGTCTATTGCACCCTGGACGCGGGGGAAGCCAGCAATCGCTGCAAAGCCTCAGGCTCGCTCTGTCTGGCTGGTCTCGTCCCAGCGGTAGTGGATGTGGTAGTGGTAGTCAACGCACGCCTGAACAAAGCGTTTGTGACCTGCTTGACACAAGTCTGGACAGCTGATTGGGAGACTCCACAAAGATCACCCACCGACCCCTGGAAAGAGCTCGAGGCATAGAAGTTGAGGGCAGCTGTGACCTTCAGAGCCACTGGCATGGGGTGTCCACCCACACAGTTTGCAGAGATCTCTGGACCAATCATCTGACAGATATAGTTGACTATATCCCTTGACAGATGGAGCCTCCTTCGGCACTGCATCTCAGTCATATTGAGGTAGGTACTTCACGCTCTGTATACCCTGGCAACAGGATAGTGCCGTCTTCTGCGGCCCCTTGCACCTTGGACTACCTCTTGGCCCTGCACCCCTTGTGCCTACGCCTGTCCTCTCAAAGATGGCTCCCCTGCAGGCTGAATGTGCACTCCTGGCCTCCTCCTCCTTCTGGCCCTCCCTTCCTCCTCAGGTGAGGTGTCTCCAGTGGAGAGATGACCTCCCATTCCCAGGCTCAGGGAGGCTTCCTGAAACCTACAGGCCCCAAAACAAACCCTCACTGAAAAGTGCTGACCTGAAGGCTGTGAGTCTAGTCCAAGCAGTTGCTATGCATTTGCAACTTTTCCACCTCACCCAGGCAAGTTTCACTAACTCCTGAGCAGTAACTTTTAAATGTCTGGATTCGCGAACACACTGAGCCCTCTTCTCCCGCCCGTGAATGAGCTTCATGCACATTTCTGATACCCGCCTGCCCGTTGGGCCCGTGTGACGAGCCGAAGATCACATGGGCGCCTTAAAGTCCAGGTCTATTGGAGCCTTAAGGTTCTTAAGTGGCCCATTAATTAATGGCGGTCACGCAACGGACATCATCGCGCACCCGCCCACAGAAATATCGTGATGGCGCGCGGTGGTGTCGGGATGTGCACCCGACGTCACCGCGCTTCATATTACGCGTCGGTGTGCAGGTCCCGCCCCCCCCTACCCACCTCCCCGCATGCTGATGGAAAAATTCTGCCCCATAAATTAGCCTGATTGACGGACTTGCCTTCTAGTCAGGTGGGGAGTATTCTGCACGAGAGGCAGGGCCAGATAGGTTCCATCTTTGATGCAGGGGGCAGGAACCTCTAAATCCTGACCCTGGATGGAGTTTCAATCCCTGATGCCATGGTGGTTCGATCCCAGGGCAACTGACCCCCAACTCAGGGTGGGGGTAATGATCTGATCCCATGGGGCTCTGATCCCTGATGAGAAAAGCTTCCCATCCCAGGTGCTGGGGGCTGTTGTCTGCTTCCAGGGACGGTTGGGGGTTGTGGGGAACTTGTGGTGCTGGGGGGAAGTATCCCTGCTTATCCTGGTCCACAAGCTGACTATGAGATTAGATTACTGTGTAGTACAAATTTGGGATTAGCAGACAATATGCATTACATTTACATTTGCCAAATAAAGGAAGTTCCACTTCCATATAGAAGAATTCCCATTACGTGAAGAGTCTGGAGTATGCCAGATGGGTTGGTTTGAAACCTCATTTCATGTGTGTAAAAACCTTGGGCAGAATCTTCTGGCTGGCACGCGGGTGGCAGAGCTTAAAATGTCGTGCGCTGATGTCACGTAAGCGTCTCGAAGTCAACGCGCGGCATCGCGATATTTCAGTCGGTGGGTGCACTATGCAGCGGGACGCGCGCCCGCCATTAATTAAAGGCCTCGTTAAGGCCCTTAACTTGCTAATTGTCGATGATTTTGAGGGGCCCATGCGAACTTCGGCTCGGCGCACGGGCCCAATGGGCAGGCGTGTAGGAGATTGTTTTACAAACCTCATCCAGTGGCGGGATGAGGTTTGATAGCGGTTTTAAAAACTTTTAATAAAGTTTTTGTTTATTTCATTAACTTGTCCCATCTCGTGTAACATTTTCACGTGAGGGGGACATGTTAATGAATTTTTTATTGTTCTATTTTTTATACTTGCCAGCCTTTCAGCGATCTCCCTGAGGCAGCACTTTGCCTCAGGGAGATGTGCGCTCTTTCATGCTGACAGTTGGGGAATTTCACCCCCCGCTGACCCCTCACACAGGAAGCGGATTGCGCTTCCCGTCAGGCGGCCCATTGGATGGGCCTTAATTGGCCTGCCCACTTAAAATGGCAGTGGGGCCCGTTTCGGCGGCGGCGATCGGCTGCCCGCCCACCGCCGAGCCGGTGGGGCCCGCCCACCCATCAAGGGCAAAATTATGCCCCTTATTTTTGCCCAATAGCAATGCTGGAGGTAATTTTGACTTTGGGAAAGAGTGTATAGTGGGTGATATTGTTTTTGCTGCATGTCATCCCTCTTTCCCTTTTCCATAAAGTCAAAATTACTGCCAGTGAGTAAGATGATAAAATTTGCTGTAGTAATTACCTCTTTGAGATTCACAATTACAGCCAGATTTGTTGTGCACAGGCAAACAGAGACAGCTCCCCAAGAAATTGCAGAAAGATCACTGTAAGCTTACACCAAGACTGTTTCAGAATGCATAGCATCTTCAGGACACTGGGTGAGGTCACACCTGGAGTACTGGGTGCAGTTTGGATCTCCTTACCTAAGGAAGAACATACCTGACATAGAGAGAGTCACTAGACTCCTCCTTGGGATGAGGGGATTGTCCTATGAGGAGAGATTGAGTTGACTAGACCTATATTTCTTTGAGTTTCAGAGAATAATAACTAATCTAAGAGCACAAGAATTAGAAGCAGGTGTAGGCCATTCGGCCCTTCGAGTCTGCTCCACAAGCTTAATCCATAAGATTAAGGTTGATCTGATTGTGGCGCAATTCCACTTTCCTGTCTGCCCCCTTGACTCCCTTATCAATCAAAATCCACCTAACTCAGCCTTGAATATATTCAATGGTACAGTCTCCACTGCTCTCTGGGAGAGAGAATTCCACAGACTTACGATCCCCTGAGAGAAAAAAGTTCTCCTCATCTCCGTCTTAAGTGGGAGACACCTAATTTTTAAACCTTGTCTCCTAGTTCTAGACTCCCCCACAAGGGAAAACATTCTCTCAGCATCCACCCTGTCCAGGCCCCTCAGGATCCTAAATGTTTCAATAAGATCACCTCTCATTCTTCTACACTCCAATTTTACCAACCTTCCCTCTTAAGATAATCGAAGAGCATCAACATCAAGAACCATCTCAAAATAAGGGCAATTAGGACTGAAATTAAGAGAAATTTCTTCACTCAACGGGATGTGATCCTTTGGAATTCTCTCTCCCATGAATGCTTAGTTGTTGAGTATATTCAAGAAAGATGTAGATGTATCTTTGGGTACCAAGCAAGTTAAGGCATTTGGGGACGATACAGGAAAGTGGAGTTGAGGTAGAAAATCGCCATTGAATGGCAGAGCAAGCTTGAGAGGCCAAATGGTCAATTGTTCCTATTTCATATATTCTTATGCTCTCAAAGGTTAGCTTGCCACAAGTTTACATATATTTATTCCAGAATTACAGCCTTTCCCTTCCCTTGAGGTTAGAAAATTAGAATGCTGCCCGCAAAACTTCTAGATAAGTTCCACATGAGTCATGAACAGCCTGCACTGTTACTCTTTGTTTGAGGTTAATACTCAGTTGTTCTGAAAGGAATTGGCGGGGGTGTTTTCACTCTTTTCCTGTTGTGACTTTTCTGCCAGGTGAAGACAGTGGGAAGCAGATCCTGGGCCAAACAGATACATTTCTTTTATGCTTTCTTAACTTTCTGTCATGAAGTGCAAGAGTGCTCCTTCAGGTGTCTCAGCAAAAGTTTAGGACTCCCCAACTCAAGGGCTACCCCCACCATCTCCCTCCTGTGATATCCTCCTAAAACCCCATTCCTTGCCACTGCTGATGGTTGCTTGGTATTGGCTGACGGCTTCCTGCTGCCTGAAATTCCACTTCCATTGCCCATTCTGGTCTTGCAGATGAGTGGTGGCAGGCAGATGAGGTTTAAGCATTAAAATTGTCCAAGCCTTATGCTACCAATCATGAAGGGGGGAGGGGTTGGGGTGGGTTAGCACTTCCCTCACTTAATGTCACTGAGTTCCCACTTCTGGTTGTGTTATAATATGGCAGGTGGTATTTGCCAGTCTGATCAAATCCCAAAGGGAAACTTGGCCACGCTGTCATAACGATTTTGAAATTTGTATTTATTATGAGAAGGTTTGTGCACTGAAGTCAGAAGTAATGAGTCCACTACCACCTTTAGAGATTTTAAAGGTTAAATTAAAACATTTATTAACAAAGGCAAAGAAAACTTGAACACAGAAGACTACAGTTACAGCTGCAGTTCTCACAAGAACTCTACTTAACTAAACTTCCAACTACACACCCCTTCCAGGCAACAGTCCAAATAGATTCTTAATCTATAAAACATCCAGCAATATTGCCGCAAGCACCCACTGTTCCTGTGAGGGAGGGATTTCACAGCTTATTTCTCCCCTTCACTCAACAATGGAACTCCAAAGGCTATTAACACAGCCTTGGTTACTGGAACAGCAAAATTCTCTAGGGTGGCTAGAGGCTGTTTTCCACAAGTCTGTTTTACACAGTCAAGATCTCACATGGTCACCCACCCACACAGCTTTCCATTTTTCTTTAAATATATTTCCTCCCTTTTGATCTGTAAATCCCATTGTTTCAGCCTGTCCTTGGAAGTTACTTTTCCCTGAATATAAAAATCTTTCATGTTGTTATTATGGCCAGCACGTTTGGGAAAAATAAACTTACTAACTTTGCCTTATTTATCTTGCCAGTTGTAAACATCTATCATGTCCCTTTGAAAATCAAATAACCTCTCAACTTCCATTCACACTGTACCTGCTGAGACTTCATCCTAGCTTACCCATCTCCATTTCAAATGCCTGTTTTATACCTAACCCCTTTTGATGATTCAAACCTTTCAGTCTGACTGTCTGCAGTTTAATTAACTTAGACACACACAAACATACACACACAACACAGCCTCACAAGCCTGCTTTAAACTATCCCACAGTAATATTAGGAAAAAATGATCTTTCCTTTACAGTTGAAATGAGGCTTTGTGTTCTTCATGGGAACTGTGTGGCCTGTAAGTTCTTGTTAGGGTGCATTCAACTCAAAGGTGACCCCATTCTCCTTTTCTTCAATTTCACTGTTCCTCTAATAAAATCACAAATAAAGGGATGTCAACCCTTACCTGGCAGTCCAACTTCTTATTGTGGGTGGACGCAAAACAGTTCCTCAGACTGTTGGTGGCAAGGCCAGCTGTATCTTTTGCAAGTCCAAAAGAAAGTTAAAAGTTATTTTGTAACTCCATCACACCTCATGACTTTGTTAGCCTGTGGGCTCTAAATTAATGCTGTTCGCCTCTTTTAACTCATCATTAATTACCTTCATGCAATTGGGGATGCAAATCATGGGTCTTCACTCCAAAACCATTCCTCTTCATTAAAACAAATGCCAACAGCCTCTCTGCATCATCAGCAAGTGTACTTTGCGAAGATCTGCACCATAATGGAAACCACAGTGCTGCTATTGTGGCAGAGAGGTAACTGATATATGATTCTGCTCTGGAATCTAGTACACTTGTTGCAAGTCCCAACTCATCAGAGATCACAAGAAAACTCTGGCCTGTTGTGTTTTTAATGCATAAGTCCGATGCAATTTTTATTTAATGTAAAAAAGTTTATGTGCTATTTACTTTCTTCAGTCAAAACTTACTTGATAACATATTTTCATCACATCGATTCCAGATTGTTTACCCTTGACAAATATAATCAACTTCCCTTGCCTTCCTGCTGCTACTTTCTGCAAAGCTTGTAATTTTCTCTTACTTTGTTTTCATCCAGTATCTGCTGGCCTGGGCCACATTGTTATGAGAAAACACAGCTGAGGTCAGAGACGCAAGAGCTCTTCATTTCAAACAGGCCTCACTCCCCCGCACTGTTGATGATTTTGATGCTTGCCACTCTGAGTATGCTAATAGAGGCCAAGAACTTGAATTGTTCATCTTACAGGACTGCTGGAATATGTTTTAGAATCTGCAATACTTTCAGTGGATCCTTCTTTCATCACTTAATATGATTTTGTAGGAGTGATTTTGTTGGCATGTATCCATTGAGCATTGCTTGATAATGCATGGAGTCAAACATACATTTCCTTTAGTTTGTGTGGAAATTAATAGTGAATGTGGCATGTGCTGAAACAATTTGTTAAAAAAATAGTTTCAATATAATTTATCCTGTTGCAGAAATATGAAACTTTTCCCCTATTTTGACTTTTTAAGGAAATTTTAATGCTTTTAGATATAAAAGATCCTTTAAATATGTAAAGGTGTTAAATATGTATATCCTTTAAGCATGTTTTTCATAACATAATATTGTACAAAATTTCTAAAGACAAAAGTTATAAAATGCAATTACAAATATAGTGATGCTATGGCACTACATTGATACACGACATTTGCAATAACAGCGGAAGGGCAAGTTTACTTTGCAGCCATCTCAATCTACACGGCCAATTTTTAATAGCCTTTTCTGATGTTCGATGGGTGCTAGTGATCTGCATGATGCCTTGTTTGGGCTGGTGCTCCAGTCGCCGTCATCTTAGATTGGTTTCTGAGATGGGCAACCAGAGCACCTGCTTGTCTCAGTTGGTGGGCCACTTGTAATATCAGGGTCCTACAAAATGAATCGGACTCCCATTGTAATGTTGAGATACAGATGGGTGGAGCATGTGCCACACATGCTTCTGTACTTGTACCAGCATTAAATCTACGTCCAACAGTCTTTACAGTAAGAAATTACATTCATGTAGCACCTTTCATGTAATAAATTATCCCAAAGTGCTTCACAGGAGTGTTAACAAGCAACATTTGACACTGAGCCGCATGAAGAGATATTGAAACAGGTGAGTGAAAGAGGCAAGTTTTAAAGAGCATCTTGAATGAGGAAAGAAAAGTAGAGAGGTGAGCAGTTTAGGGAGGGAATTCCAGAGCTTCAGTCATCAGCTGGAGTGATTAAAACCAAGGATGAACAATTGAATGAGCCAAGGTATCTTGGAGGGTTGTAGGACTGGAGGATGTTACAAAAATAGGGAGGAGTGAGGCCATGGGGGGATTTGAGAACATGGGTAAGAATTTTAAAATTGAGTCTGCTCAGAAAACAACCAAACTAACTTTGACTTTTGTGTTTCCCTAGGAGCAAAAGTGGTCACTGTGCAAGTGCTCCTGCAATCCCGCTCCCACCCCATCATGATTGCCATCCCCCTCAGGCTCCCAGTGTCATCAGTCTCTGCAATAGGGGTCAGCCAATTTCCTGGCCTTCCCAACTACTGAGCTGCCACGGCACACTGGCTTGGTGCTCATAGCTTGCCAGTTGCATATAAATGGTACCTATCCCTCACGGCAATAACAAAGGGCTGGCGATGGGTGGGTTCTGCCAGATAAGTGCCTGTTGAATTCCTCAAATTAAAGTTGGCCCCTATAGGTGGTTAGGCTACTCTGTGCCTTATATCAATGGATGCAGCATGTGGAGTGCTTGATGCATCAAATAGTACCTCAACATTGAGGCCAGGTCCCATATGTATATCGTAGGTGTTAATTGTATATTAATTAAAAGTTTAATTATATTCGGGTGGTGGGGGGGGGGGCATTAATTGAGGATTCACTTGTACTCCTATATATAGGAGCAGGCTGAAACTATGGACATTGAGTTAGGAGGTGCATGTTTGTAGTGTGTATTTCTGTAAATAAAAACTTATAAGGTGTATAAAAATTGGGCTGCACTACCTAACTATCTGGAATATAGCAAGTGGACCCCAACTAACATATAAGAATTAGGCTCCTACCTGAGCATGTAGGTGCTTGGGTCACCCATGACCCTTGGGAAAGTGGCAGCAAGCAGACATTGAGTGGTTTTCGGTGTGTTACTGCCTCACACCCACCAGGGAGAGAGAATTAAAATCAAATATTCATGCTCCACCAAGATAATACATGTTTTTGATTCACAAGTAACTTGTAATTAAGTTCATTTTTGTAATTACTTAGTTTTTTTTAAGGAAAATTCATTAAGATATTACTCCCCAATTACACAATGAATGCACTTGAAAGTTTCATAAGATTTCATTCTGAGTTCTGAATAAAGGACGATGCTGATCTTCTAAGTTCTTGTATCTCCATCTTAATTCAATGCTTTGCTCTGCCCATGTAAAAATGCAGACTAATCCTTGTGCTAACAGCATTCTCTCAGGAGCCTGCAGAGGTTGAACCACATTGTACTCTTTGTTATTTAAGTGATATCCTTGCTGAACTGTAGCAAAAGCCAAACAGAGCTGATAAATGTTGAGACTGTGGACAAAGGCATGTGGGAATTTTAATCTCATTGCCTTCCTTTTGCATTGATGTTAATCCTATTTCACTGCAACATCTGCTAAAGAAGAGGATTTATTTTGTATTGACGAAGGGTCCCTAGGTTCTCTTTATTTCATGTACTTCTATTTTACACCACAAATGGATTGAACATTACTGATTGATTTCACATGACTATTTCCGAAATGTACACTTACTTCATTTCCAATGTTCCATGGTGTCACATGAAATGCAAATTGTACAACCTGTGTTGGCATCCTTTCAAAGCTGTCTTTCATGACACCAATGTTCCTACCAATCACAGCTATTCTTGAGTTTGCTACAAAATCCATTCTTCCTCGTTTGTTTATTTTCCTCCTGCAATTGCATGATCCCATTGTCAAACTGTGAGGAAATCAAATCAACAGTTTTTCCTCACATAGCCATACGGTCTTCCCCATTTCACCAATATGACAAAAACAGATTGCATGATCATTTATCCTGTTGCTGTTTGTGGGACTTTGCTATGTCTAACTTGGCTGCCATGTTTACTTACATAACAGTGGCAGAGTCATCTCAGATTTGCACTAAGTGCGGCAGCAGGCGGGTAAAATGATGTTTAGCCTGCCGGCCGTGATGGCGGGTTTTCATGCCGTATCATCCTAAACCCGCATTACATATGCATTCCCGGGAAACACGCTCTCATTCACCCGCCACACCATCACCTCGCCGCTTCATCATGCTGGGTGCCATATTTAATGTCTAGCCACGCACACACATCTCAGTGCTCCCAGCTCACAACTGCTGCTGCAGGGAAGATGTCCACGAAAGGCAAAAACACTGCAGCCCCCATGTTCAGCGATGCATCACTAGAATGCCTTTTGGATGCCGTGGAGACCCATCGTGATGTCCTCTACCCCCACTGTGGTTGCAGAATGGGCAGCGGCGTTTCCAATCAGGTTTGGGAGGTGGTAGCTGTGGGCAGCACCAACGCCCTTCAAAGGAGGACAGTCACCCAGTGATCTCCTTTGTTCTGCCAGAGTAAGTCGCTCTTCTCATCCATCTCAACTCACACACTCACAAACGCATCACACATCCACAGGGTCCTCACTCACTGCCTGTTCAAGGGACATTACCATTCACTTTCTCACACACACCTTCATTGTCCTCATCCCAACCATGGGACCACTCACTGCCCACACATGCCAGGCATACTTATCATCTGGCCCAGCAGGCATCCTGCTTACACTGTATTCATGCAGGACAAACTGGCACACAACGACAGGGAAAGGTCACAGACTGGTGTGGAATGCCTGAAATCAAGGTCCTCACGAACTTTGAAAACAGAGCCATCCAGCTGGATGGTGATTATCTGGGCCGATTCTGTGCTGACAGTGAGGTCGGTGCTGCTCTACCAAGTGAGGATCCAGTAGTGCAACATCCATCAGACAATAGTGCTGTGAGTGATGTGTGTCCTGTTTCACAGGCCACTGCCATGCACTAATTATCTCTCCTTGCTTTTGCAGGCACATCTGGGAAACAGCCAACTGAGTCCATGGCCCAGGGCCTCCAATCAAACCCCGAAGAAACCACTGAAGAGGAATCTGAAGGCACCCTCCCTGAAGTCCCATCACAGCGCTCACCCAAACCCTTCACCAGCTCAGAGACACACACCTCGGTGGGACCTAGCTCTAGAGTAGCTTTGGGACCACAAACTGGTGAGCACATTGCACTGTCTGATCCACAGCAGGTGGCGGCAGAGACTTCCCAGGCTTCTGTCACTCAGAGGACTGCTGGAGGCCAGAGGTTTGCTGACTCCAAGCCTCTGGACTCGGTCATGCCACAGTTGCTGGAGTTGCAAAGGCAAGCTTGGGAACATCAGGAAGGACCCTTAATGCTTCCCAGAGAGTGCTGGCCACCACTTGGATGGCCAGAGGTTAGTGCGCTGCATGGCTGCCTGAAACCCCTCCCACCTCAGCCCCACTCAACCGATTGGTGGCAACTTTGCCCATTGGTCTGCATGCTGTGCTCTGAGCTCGGGTGCAGACATTCTCCTAACCTACACTCTAAGGCTGCACTGTTAGCTTGAACCATGGGGGAGACTGGTCCAAACCAGGATGATGACATTGCAAGGGACTGTGAGCGCCTCCACCAGTGACTGCTTCATGGCTCTACTTGCAAGGAGATTGTACAACTTGCCCAGTCCTCTGCAATCCACCAAAAAGCTCATTACCTTGCAGTCTGTGCTCAAGGGGTGAAAAGCTCTGGAGCACTTGGTGGCACTTTGATGCCTCTGCATTGCTTGAGTGGGCAGATAAGCTAGAAGCCCAATCATATCAATGGCTGTACCTGAACTGTCTCAATTGCAGAGGAATGGTCACTTTATACAAGGTGTGCCTAATGCTTGGCAGCTTCCCTCACCCAACCTACACCGGACCCTGAATGCTTGTGCGCTACATTCAACTGCAGGGTAAACCTAGCCCCCCTCCACCCCCCCAAAGTCTCCTTAACCGCAGGGCTGCACTTGCCCCTTCCCTCAGGTTGCCTTAACCGCAGGGCTGCCCTTCCCCCACCCGCCCCCCACTCCCTGCCCCCCACCAAAGTCACCTCAACCGCAGGGCTGCCCTTCCCTAACCGGTGTCCCCACCCCCACCAAAGTCATCACAACCACAGGGCTGCCCTTGCTCCCCCACAACAATGTGCATCAAGCTTGAAATTCAACAGGTGACCCTGCTGAGCACTGCACAACATTGCTGTGTACTCACCTCTGAGTTCCCTTCGAAGTTCAGCCCACCAAGTGCACGTCTTTTATATGCTGTTGTGAAACACGTCGGCGTGCTTTCCTGCCAATGTGGGTGGATGATCCAGCTAGGGGCGACGGTTCCGGCAGACAGGCCTAATAATGATATGCAGATGTATTACAATGAGGTTCCTGATGTCTGATGATGGGAAACATGGCCCATCATTGGCGGGTTGAGTAGAAGACCAATTGCGCCATCTTGTCCGCTCACGCCACAGAACACACCCGATGTCAACGGGCTTGGAAAACCCTGGCCACTGTTTCTGCAACTTTTGCATACTTGCAGAAGTGGGACATTTACCCCTGCGACAGTTGAAGTCATTTTTCTTCATAAATTGTGAAGACTCACAGACAGAAGGAGTCAAAATGATTAAACTTTCTTAGTGGGTGGGGGTTTTGAGTTTTACTAAGTGGGTACTTAAGGAAGTGCTACTCATTTTTAAAGCTTCATAGAGATGGAGAACTGTAATGCCAATTTTGGAAAGAAGTGGAATATGGTTGAGTCTGGATACTACAGGATGAGTGCACTATGTGTCAATTAGTGGGCAACCTGAAGGGGAGGATGGTGCAGCACCCAGATTAATACAGAGTGATAAGAGGGAGTATTTTACAGGAGTGTAGTATTTGTGGGTAAAACCTTTCCTACTGTTTTGGGGTCACGTGATTGCACTGATGAATCAACCCTAAGAGTGGGGCAGATCTTTCTAGTCATGGACCTGGTTCAAGCATGTAACTTCTTCAAGAGCTCTGAAAATAAAGTTATCTGTTTCAAGTAAGAAACCTGTCCGGTACACCAAGTTTATTACAACTGGCGATGAGGGTAAAATAGCTCTGACGCTGCACCTCATCCTTGTGAATGCACATCAATTCTTAAGGAAAGAAAGAAAAGTGTGCTCCCCAGTCGTGCCACTCTTCAATAGAATCGACCCTTATGATGCGTCCATGGAAGACTGGAGCCGGTACCTAGAGCACCTAGGTTTTTATTTTGTGGTGAATGAAATAACAGCGGAGGAGAAGCAGAAAGCAATTCTTTTAAGTGTCTGCGGGAGCAAGACATATAATCTCCTCAGTAGTCTGATGGCCGTGAACGTGCCCAATTCTAAACCTTTTAACGAGCTGGTAGACCTCGTGAAGACACATTTTCAGCCGAAGCCATCGGTAGTTGTGAAGAGGTTTAAGTTCAACTCCAGAGTAACCCCAGGAGAGTCCATCACAATTATATAGCAAAGTTGAAACAGTTGATGGAGTACTGAAACTTCGGCATGACATGTTGTGAGATCGTTTGGTTTGTGGCATACACGACGACGCCATTCAGCACTGTTTACTCACAGAAGTTAGCATTGATTTGGGGCATGCCATGGAAATAGCACTTGCAATGGAGCGTGCTGAGAGGGACTTGGAGGCTTTGCAGAGTGTGCAACCTGACGCCATTCTTCTGTTGGGATGGGAACCTACCGCCAGGCATGGCGCAAAAAACCAGAGAGACAGCCGCAAAGCGGGAGACAGCCTCCACTGCTCAAAAAACAAAAAGGCATACTGGAAGCCACTCACCAGCAATTCAGAAATTAATTTGTTCCTGATGTGGGGGTAACCATGTGCCAGAAACCTGCAGATTTAAAGAGGCAGAATGCCACTACTATCACAAAAAGGGGCATGTAATAAAGCAATGCAGGGTGAAATCGAGACAGCCAGTCAGCTGGCAGACCAAGATGATTGAAGTGCACAATACAACTGAGCTAGAAGCTCAGAAACTGATATCTATTCCCTATACAATGTCAAAGCAGTAAAAACTGAACCAATAACTGTCACCCTTCAAGTGAGTGGGAAGCCTCTAGTCATGGAGGTAGTCATTGGAGCATCGACCACAGTGGTGGGAGAGTACACATTTAAATGCCTAAATGAAGGTACCCAGCCACTGAACCTGGAGCAAACTGAAGACATACACTGGAGAGGCACTAGAGGTAAAGGGTATCGCCACAGTACCTGTCTCCTATAGGCTTCAGGCATTCCAATTTTATCAAGTCTGTGACCAGGTATTTCAAGGAAGGTCAAACACACCAGTCTCTGAAGTGATAAGGCCATTCTATACCCATAAAACTCAGTTAATTTTTCAAGATGGAATCTTGTTGTTGGGATCAAGAGCCGTCGTCCCTTCGCAAGGAAGAGAACCATTCTTGACAGAGCTTCACAGTGCGCATCCAGGCATATTAAAAATGAAAATGCTTGTGTGAAGCTATGTCTGATGGCCAGGTAGAGACGGTGATATAGAAAAAATGCTTAAACACCATTTCTGACCTCCAGTGTCAGCAACAATAGAAGTTGCCCATTTCAGCTCCACTGCATTTGTGGGAGCGACCTGGTCGGCCCTGGGTTAGACCACATATAGACAATGTAGGTCCATTTTTAGGTACCATATTTTTTTGACCATCGATGCGCATTCTAAGTGGATGGATGTGTATGAATTTAGATCACCGACATGTGCAACTATTGAAAAGCTGCGCCAATGTTTCGGTGTACATGGCCTTCCAGAATGATTCTCTTCCATTTCAGAAAATGGTACTGCCCTCACTAGTATGGAATTCCAGAGATTCATGAGTTTAAATAGAATTAAACATATTAAAACAGCACCGTATCATACCTCATCCAATGGGTTAACAGAAAGAGCAGTGCAAACCTTCAAAACAGGAATGAAGAAATTATCCGAAGGAACATTAGAAAGTAAAATTTCACATTTTCTTCTCAATTATTGTACAGCTCCTCGTGCAACTATGGGTTCAACACTGTCTGAATTACTGACGGAACGTCACCTTTGTACAAGTTTAAGTCTGGTGTTTCCAAACTTAAAGGGGAAGGTAGAGAAGAACCAGTGTAGTCAGAAAGTGAATCATGATATTCATAGCAAAGCCCGAAGATTTACTGTAGGAGAGACAGCTTTCGTGCAAAATTTTGGAAATGGACCTAGTTGGGTTCTTGGTATAATTGTCTCTGAAACTAGACCCTTGTCATTCCAAGTGAAAGTGGAAGACCGGATTGTTCGAAAACATGTGGATCACCTAAAGAGTAGAGAGATGTTCCAACAACCGATTATTCCACCTGTAATTGATGGTGGACCTTCAATCCCTGAGGTGCCAGATTGACCTAGACTAGACATGTCTGATGTCTCTGTTGAATTAAATAATTCTGAACTGCCACTGTCTAAGGATATCCCTAATACTGCAGTTCCTGATCATGTCGATCCAGTGAGGGAATCTCAAGTCGCAGAGTTACGTCACACTAACCGAATTAGAAAAGTGCCTCAGAGACTTAATCTATAATCGCATGACCTGCGCATGTGCATGTGTTGTGGTTAAGATATTCTTGTAAATAAGAAATGTAAAGAAATTAAAAGGGGAGGAATTTAGTGATTGTGGGTAGAACCTTTCTTACTGTTTTAGGGGTCACATGATTGTACTGATGAATCAGCCCTAAGCGTGGGTAATCTTAGGGGTGGAGCTTTCTAGTCGTGGACCTGGTTCAAGCGTGTAGCTTCTTCAAGGGCTCTATAAATGAAGTTATCTGTTTCAAGTAAGAAACCTGTCCGTTGTACTAAGTTAATTACAGGAGGGAGGTCACTGTTTGATAAACGCAATAAATTTTGAGGGGCTAATGTACCTTCTGCATGAGGCAAACTCAGAAGCCATTAGGTGGAAAGATTTTCTTTGTGCACTGAGTGTAACAAAATTATACTTATTCAAAAAGTTATTGCTATATTGTGCAAATCAGCAACACCCACTCACCCCCACCACCACTCCCACCCCTTGCATTGATTTTAGCAAAGGTTTTGATAGTGCTGCATTGGAGTAATTTTGATATGTTAGAAGACACATTAGAAGGAAAGAGGGCAATGTTTGTGGAGTGGGACAGAAAATGGCTCAATCAGAAAAAGTAACTTAATTCTGTGCTTATAGGTGAATTAGAATGGAAGACGGGTATTTCAGGCCTGAAAGCTGCAAACATTATTGTTAAGATTATACATCAATGAGTTGACATATACAAGGTGATAAGATTGGACAAGGGGATGTTACAATAGGAATGAAGATGGGATACAACACTGGACAGAGACAGGGCACTACTGAATATCTGCTTGAAAACCTGTGTCAAAAGTTTAAAAAAATAATAAAAACTCGGGCTGTATAGACAAGGAAATAGAACAAAAGTCCCAACGAGTAATAGTTAGCTTCTTTAGAGCAGCAACTAACCTGCCAGCGGGAATCAGACATCTGGGCTATGAGGAAGACTGAGAAAATTTGGAATGTTTGCTGTGAAGAAAAAAAGACTCAAAACATTATTAAAGCTTACAAGATTCTGAGGAGTATAAAGAGAACCTGAGTAAACTGCCTGATGGAACCACAAACTCTGTGACCAAGGGCATGTTCTCAAACTCAGAAGTAGGACAGTAAACAGATGGTGTTTAGATTTATCTATTTCACACAATGACTAGTGCATGAGTCAACCAGGTAGCCCAAGAAGATAGTGAAGGCAGATAAGGGGCACACTTTTGAAATTATGCTCTCAGCATGGTGCCTTTTGTCTGCTGGCTGCATGTATTGGGGATACAGACATGCTCCCACATGACTTTCCACATACACATTTTAAAATTAAGTAGCAGATTTTCTGTGGTTTTCCTGGAGGTGAGTTGGAGGTATACTGTTTTGTAACAATAGGTTTATCATCAACAAAACATGACAGTAAAGTTAAAAAAGAATGTGTATTTATATGGCACCGTTCATGACCTCAGGACATCCCAAAGCCCTTAAAGCCGGTGAAGTACTTTTGAAGTATCTTCCTCCCACAGCTTCCAACTTGATAGTCGCCCAACCTCGGATGGCCCGCTTCTACCTCCTACCCAAAATCCACAAACAGAACTGTCCTGGCAGACCGATCGTGTCAGCCTGTTCCTGCCCCACGGAACTCATTTCTCGTTATCTTGACTGCCTTTTCTCTCCCCTTGTCCAGTCCCTTCCCACCTACATCCGTGATTCCTCTGACACCTTACGTCACATCAACAATTTCCAGTTCCCTGGCCCCAACTGCTTCCTCTTCACCATGGATGTCCAATCCCTCTACACCTCCATCCCCCACCAGGATGGTCTGAGGGCCCTTAGCTTCTTCCTTGAACAGAGGCCCCAACAATCCCCATCCACCACTACTCTCCTCCATCTGGCTGAACTTGTTCTCACACTGAACAATTTCTCCTTTAACTCCTCTCACTTCCTCCAAATAAAAGGTGTGGCTATGGGTACCCGCATGGGCCCCAGCTATGCCTGTCTCTTTATGGGGTATGTGGAACATTCCTTGTTCCAGTCCTACTCCGGCCCCCTCCCACAACTCTTTCTCTGGTACATCGATGATTACTTCGGTGCTGCTTCATGCTCTCGTCGGGACCTGGAAAAATTTATTAATTTTGCTTCCAATCTCCACCCCTCCATCATTTTCACATGGTCCATCTCTGACACGCTTCCCTTCCTTGACCTCTCTGTCTCAATTTCTGATGATAGACTGTCCACCAATATCCATTACAAGCCTACCGACTCCCACAGCTACCTCGACTACAGCTCCTCACACCCCGCTTCTTGTAAAGACTCCATCCCATTCTCTCAGTTCCTTCGCCTCCGTCGCATCTGTTCTGATGATGCTACCTTCAAAAACAGCTCCTCTGACATGTCCTCCTTCTTCCTTAACCGAGGTTTTCCACCCATGGTGGTTGACAGGGCCCTCAACCGTGTCTGGCCCATCTCCCGCGCATCCTCCCTCACGCCTTCTCCTCCTTCCCAGAAACATGATAGGGTCCCCCTTGTCCTCACTTATCACCCCACCAGCCTCCGCATTCAAAGGATCATCCTCCGCCATTTCCGCCAACTCCAGCATGATGCCACCACCAAACACATCTTCCCTTCACCCCCCCTGACGGCATTCCGTAGGGATCGTTCCCTCCGGGACACCCTGGTCCACTCCTCCATCACCCCCTACTCCTCAACCCCCACTTATGGCACCTCCCCATGCCCACGCAGAAGATGCAACACCTGCCCCTTCACTTCCTCTCTCCTCACCGTCCAAGGGCCCAAACACTCCTTTCAAGTGAAGCAGCATTTCACTTGCATTTCCTCTAACTTAGTCTACTGCATTCGTTGCTGCCAATGCAGTCTCCTCTACATTGGAGAGACCAAACGCAAACTGGGCGACCGTTTTGCGGAACACCTGCGGTCTGTCCGCAAGAAAGACCCAAACCTCCCTGTCGCTTGCCATTTTAACACTCCACCCTGTTCTCTTGCCCACATGTCTGTCCTTGGCTTGCTGCATTGTTCCAGTGAAGCCCAATGCAAACTGGAGGAACAGCACCTCATCTTCCGACTAGGCACTTTACAGCCTTCCGGGCTGAATATTGAATTCAACAACTTTAGATCTTAAACTCCCCCTCCCCCCATCCCCACCCCGTTTCTACCCCCCCTCCTTTTTTTTCAATAATTTATATAGATTCTTCTTTCCCCACCTATTTCCATTATTTTTAAATCTAAAACTAAAACCTTGTTAGTCTGTCCACCCCACCCCCACTAGAGCTGTACTTTGAATATCCTGTCTTCCATTCTTAATTAGCACTTTTCTTAGACAAATATCACCACCTTCAACACCTCTTTGACCCTTTTGTCTGTGACATCTTTTGATTATCTGCTCCTATCACTGCTTATCTCCACAATCACCATACCCTCAACGTCTCTCTTCCCCCACCACTCCCCACCCCCCACCCACCTTAAACCAGTTTATATTTCTCCCTTCTCCTAACTATGCTTCAGTTCTGCCGAAGGGCCATGAAGGCTCGAAACGTTAACTGATTTCTTCTCCGCCAATGCTGCCAGACCTGCTGAGTTTTTCCAGGTAATTCTGTTTTTGTTTTGGATTTCCAGCATCCGCAGTAGCTTTTAGCTTTTTGTTTTTATTACTTTTGAAGTATAGTCATTGTAGTCTTGTAGGAAGCACAGCAGGCAATTTGTGCACAGCAAGGTTCCATGAACAGCAATGTGATAATGATCAGATAATCTGTTTTAATGATGTTAGTTGAGGGATAAATATTGACCAGAACACCAGGGTGACTAGCTCTGCTTTTAATCAAAACAGTGCTGTGGGATCTGTTACAGCCATAGGATGTATGCCAGAAAGTAAGTGTAACACTTAAGGGAAATGTGCACTGTATTCAAGACATTTAATATATTTAATGGATTTCCTGTGGTATTACTTGTGTAAGTTGATGGATATAGTTTCTCTGTTGCCTATCTCCGTCGTGTTCATATTGCTTTTAATTCTGTGGAACTTGCCTTCTGCTTTCGCCAATCTCTTCCTCTTCTATCCTGCTCACCTCTACTTTTGTCTTTCTTGCCTGTCTCTATTCTTCTGCTTCAGTCTCTCTTATTTTCTTTCTTTTTGGCTGGGTGGTGGGCCAGATAAGGCTGCTGCTGAGGACATCACCTCCCATCTTCCAATCTGGAAAATACGGCTTGGAAGCCTTGATGGGTCCCTCCATGTGCCTCACAGCTTCCCTACCCTTGCCACTACACCCGTTTGGTCCCTCCTCGTTTTCTAATTCCACCCTCCTCACCCTGTCCCAGTATGCCCTTTAATTCAGTGTCCTCCCCTCCTCATCACATATGGCCTTCTTCTGCTATTGTGTCCCCCTCCCTGCCATTCCATCGCCACTTCAAACTTGAGCCCCATTGTATAAGACACAACACAACAGGAGTAGGTGATTCGGCCTCAAGAACTTGTTCTGCAATTCAATTAGATCATGGCTGATCTGTATCTTAACTCTATTTAACTCCTGCTAACTTTTCTGATGAGCCGCTGCTCTCTGGAACTTGCTCATGTCCACAGCTGGTTCCTTATTTTGATGAGACATATCAGCCTCAGTCTTATCCTCCAGCCCTCACCAGCATCATCAAAAGTATGGACTCTTCTATCCAGCTTGATTCTAAAACCTAATTTGTCTAGGCCACACCCTCCTGCCCCATTACAATTGGTAACTTCCCTAATGCATACAACCGGGACTAGACTGAAACAGAAGGCCTCAGGCTAGACAGGAAAACCTAAAAAAAAAACTGATTTGCAACAAATGAACAAGAAGGATGACACTGGGAAAATCTGAGAATTGGAATCAGAATGGAATGTGGCAGCTCGAGAGTTGAATGGCTTGAGGCCTATGAAGGTGGCACGGTGCCATCCCCGATCCACTGGCTTGCACTTCTCCCACCAACTTGCTTCCTGTACACCCCCATCCCTTCACCATCCAAATGTGTCATGCCCTTTCTACCACTCTTTCATTCCATGCATTTTTATTTCTTCACCTTTGAATTATCTGCCATAATTATCTCCTATATTATCCCATTCCCTTCCTCCACTGTCACTCACCTCAGTTTTAATCCTCCAATCAAATTTACCGCATGCCACATGTTCTCCCCATGGGTGGTAAATGTAAGCTAAAAAAAACTGGGCAATGTCAATAATGATCAGCCCATCTGATATTGTCCATTTTGCACTATGGCCAAAAGTTAGTCACCCCGACACTCTCTCTCTCTCTCTCTGATTGTCTCCAGTCTCTCCCTCACTTTCCTTTAACTAAACACATTTTTAAAATTTCATGGAATACAAAACAAAAACGAGAGCAGGTATGTAATCAGAATTCTGTAAATTTTCAACATCAGTCTGTTTGCCCTTGAAGCTGTCCCTCTGTTTTAAAATACACCCAATGTAATTGGAGTGAAACTTTGGAAATGTGTTTATCTTGTTTTTCAAAATTAGTCAAGAAAAGCTGTGAAGCACAAACTGCTGGAGGCTGAAAAAAAATTCCATCGGTACAGCTGTCTGAATAATACTGGTAGATTTTGAGAACTGACAAAATGACACAAGCTCAGGCTGCACAATCCAAATTTGGTTCACAGCTCTGAGTAAAAATTTGAAGTCCGAGCCCAGGATTTTTGAGACAGGCTAACTTTGTGTGAAATTTTAACTGAAGACATATGTATGAAAAAACAATCCATTGGATCAATTTAATCAGGTTATCATGAAATGTGTATTTTTAAAAAAAATTCAGTTTCCTATTTGTTTGAATGTTGATTTTGGGCATTAGACATTTCAGGTACTAAGGGAAAACAAGTGGTGGATGGGATATAGTTTCAGGAAGTATTTTGAGTGATTTGTGGGAATGTGGCCAGATCATGCAATTTACAATGAAGTTACATAAACAAAACCCATATTTAAAAGGAATTTATAAGGGCGCATCATTGACACAAGAAGTGTATTAAATCCATGGCAACAGGCAGTTAACCTGTGTCGTGAGGATGTGTGTACAGATATAAGATTTTTAATAAAATGTAGATGGATTGAAAGTTATTGTGGGGAATGCACATGCCTGCTTCCTGATATGCCCTCATGTTGGATGAAGCTATGTCCTTGTAGTGCTTTTTTGTAAAATCAACCCTAAACTGTCAGGAATTTCAAGAGGGGGGCAAGTTAGTTTTTCAATGAATAAATTAATGAAAGGTAGAAGAAAAAGGAATAGAAATTGTCATGTGTTGTGCCCATTTATTGGGCATAAAATGGGTGTAAATCTGTATTCAATCTGTGCAGGCATTGACAACATTGCTAAAATTCATGGGGAACATTTTTTAGGCTTCTCAGATCTGCTAAGCTCACTTCACATGAAGCCCGGGTTAGGTTATTGATCCTTCGGCCTCTTGGTTCGAGCCTGGACTAATTTCTGCTTCAGAGAGCATAATCTGGGCTTGGGCCCACCTGCAGTCTTAGGCTCCTGTAAATAGAGTTGCACTACAGACATTACTCCTCCAGATCTGAGTGACTTAGTTACTTCTGAGAGAAACTTTGTGAGAGCCTTTGCCTGCAGGAAATGCAATAAAGAAGACCATCATGGGGTTTACAAACAATAATGGGATTGTGCATGAAAACATCTGATTATATAGTTCTGAAAAAAGGATAACATATGGTGAAAGATTTCAGTTCTGTAATCCTTTAATTAATATCCTAGGATTGTAATTTACCTCTCCTGGGGTATTGCACAAAAGGAGTCAAGCAGGCCAAATATCGCATTCAGTCAGGTGGGATTATAGGAAGAGGGAACTGGTTGGAGAAGAGGGGTATTAGAGGAGGCGGAACTAGAAAGGGCAAATGGGAGAGAGGAACTCTCTCACAGGGATGGGAAAGTCGATACGTTAGAAGTATAGGGAGGCGGGTAGGCGGTGGTAGGGGGAGGAGACAAACAGAATCAAGAGGAGAGGGGAGAGTGAATGGGCAGTGAATGGAGATTTGAGAGCGTAGGTAAGGAAACTATTTCAGGAGTGGATAGCCATCAAGCATTCTCAGGCCCAGAAATTGATCTCACCAATGGGAGAGGACAGTTGAAAGGCTGATGTCCAGTGAAGGGTTGAGGTGGGCTGGGAGGGGTGGATGAGGATTGTGGTCCAGTGCAGAAATGACATTGTTCAAGACTGTTCATCAGTGGAGAAGTGGGAAGAACAGGATTAACAATGATGATCAGTCATAAAGGAAGAGTTAACAAAGGACAAATCAGTTATCTGCCACCTCTCAGGCCCTCCATTTTTTTAGTTTGCTTCCCCAAAATTAAAGTGTGACCTTTGTGGAACAGTTGCTTTTTTGGTCGATATATGACCTTATTATAATATTGAATTTGCCAACTTGCCTCCTGGGAGTGAGTTGGTCACCCACCCTGATCCATCTCCGTTAAAACAGGAAGTTTACAGGCCGGAGGAAGGTTAGGATTGGGATTCAGATTTTCAGTAATCTCCCACCTGATACAAATCTGCCCATTTTTTGGAGTTAAGACATTGCCCCCCCGACCCCTCCACCTGCCACTCTCGCACAACTGAAGTCAAACAAACCCCGGTCCTTCCAAGTCACTTATGGCTTCAACTGTAGTTTGTTTGAGCAATCAGTGGTGTATGTCGCATCTGCAATTGTTTATTGCATGATTTATCTTCTTAACTTCTCGGCCAGGCCCACAACAAATGCTGCTGATGGAAATTTAGAGTGATGACGGTCCACAGGTAAAAGGAGGATAATTCGGAGTGAAGACAGATCAAGAAATTGCTACTTCTAACTTTCTTGCATTTAATATCTCCTAGTTGACCAACATTTTTGTGCAGGAAGTTGAGGTTTTCTTCAGTGAAACTATTATAGCTACGTTAGGCTATGGAGCGTAACATTCATAGCACTATCTGTGGTGGAATACCAATAGAATGTTGTAGTGAAACGGGTGGTTACAGATCGGCTGTTATACACTCAGCCAAATTTGTTTTATCAAACGAATGTAAAACTGCATGGAGTGTGTAACTGATGATGGGCTGGATTTCATGGCCACCACCAGCACCTCCCACCCACCCCAGCCCACCGGGCTTTTTCTCGACAAAGGGGAGGGCACATAAAATATGAGTGGTGGCTAGCCCACTGCCTTCCTACCCACTCCTGAACCATTCCCCACAAGACAGTAGGTGGGCGGGCGCTGAAATTGGCAATCCACCTGCCATTAAAAAAAAATTAACAGGCAATTGCTAACAAGCCAATTGAACTGAATATTACGCTGCCCATGCCATAATAAAGTTGGTATGGACAAGTGGGTTGGAGTGGGTAGGTCAATTTTTAACCAACTGGTTAAATGGCGGGAAGGAAGTGGGGTACATCCTTCAGCAGGGGTTGGTACCCCCAATGTGCACAGGACAGCCCCCAAGATGTTATTCCCCCACTTTTTTAACTTCCCACCTGGCCACCAAAACCTGTACCTCTATCCCTGTTGCCCCATTCCCTATGCTCCCCAATCCCTCCCCATCCAATAGCGCTGACTTACCTCTCTCCAAGATCCATGACATCTTCATCCTGGGGCCTACTTGCAGTCCCAGCAATGCCCATTACTGAGTTCTAGAGGTGCTAGGACTGCTAGAGCTACCAGCCAAACAGGTTAGCCGGCAACTCTCGAGGGTGGGACTTCTTCCCACTGAGGGGCGAAAGTCCCACTCTCACCTACGGCTACAGAGCAGCCTTGATTAACATCAGTCAGCTTGGGATCAACATTTCTCTTTGAGTGGGGGGTGGTAGGCTGCAATTATTATGCCCCCCAACATTCAGCCCAGTGGATCTATTACCTTCTGTTGGGCAGGAATGATAAAGTTGGATTTTTACCTTCATTGATTTTAATATACAATGAATATTGGGTTATAGTTGGAATATGTTCTTTTGGGTAAATACTTAACATAATATGCTGGCAGACTTATTTACCAATGCAACATGAAACACTATCCTAAATTTCTGACATTTCCAAAGTTTATTTCCAGTTTATTGCCTTTTGACTTTGTGTTTTACTATAATTAGTACAATTATTAAGGACATTATACTGTACATCATAAGAAATAATTACTTCTTAATTTTCACTCCATTTTATGTAATTACAAATTTTAGATATCCTATTGCAAAGGCTGTGAGGTGATTTCTCAATGTAAATGGCTCCAATGCATCACCTCAGGATGGATTCGCGTGTTAGTCACTAGATAATTCCCAGATGTTTCCTTTAAGATTATTCCATGGTGATAGAAATATAGAAACATAGAAAAATTAATACCACAGAAGGAGACCATTCAGCCCGTCATGTCATTGCTGACCAAAAAAAATCTATCCTGTCTACCCTTCTTTCCAAGTCTTCGTCTGTAGCCCTGGAGGTTATAGCACTTCAAATGCATATCCAATTACTTTTTAAATGTGATGCGAGTTCCTGCTTGTACCACTCTTCCAGGCAATGAGTTCCACACCCTCACCACCAAACTGTGAACTGTGTTAAGTCAATGATAACACCTGTTGCAGCCTAAAAGGAGCCTGTGACCAATAAATTAAGGGCTACGGTGACTTTGACACCACAGGTTATGCTATCCAAGTTCAATCAATAGGTGATTCACTCCCTCAATGTGGTTTACTGCTAGGAACAATGCAATTTGCAGGTCTGTGCCTAATATTCCATAAGCAGTCATGCAACATATTACATGGGGCTGAATTCTCAATCTGCAGTAGGGAACCCACCCGCTAGATCACTTCTAAGTCCAACTCCACATTGCATCAGCATCAGTGATGCAACACGATTTTTAAATGCAAAGGGCCTAATTGGACGAGGGGCAAGTCCGGTGCCCAATCAGCGGTGCTCGGGGTGGAATACATATGGGACATTGATCTAGAGGGCTCTTTGAAAAGGTGAGCAGAAGCCATTACCGGGTTTGTCTTTCACTGAGGGAATGTTGCAGGGCTGGCACTGGCACGGGCAGAGGTCGATGGGTGCACCAAGGTTTTCCGATGCTTCTCTTGAGTTGTTGATGGAGGCAGTCACCGAGAGGCAAGATATTCTCTTCCCGGTGTCTGGTAAAAGACACCATAGAAGGTAGGTACAGGTAGAAGCTGTCCACCTCCAGAGACCAGAAGTGCCTGAATGGAGGTGGCCATGGAAGTTAATAGTGGAAGTGTCACACAGAGCATGTGGCTGCAGTGTTGCAAGAGATTCAATGACCTGTTAAGATCTGGGAAGTTGAGTGGCAAGTTACACAGGGTGACAAGCTGTAGCACACTGCTATAATGCAGTGGCTATTTGAGTAGTATTTTTCAATAACAGAATGCTGCTGTCAGTTAAAAAAGGCATTCTGCTTGCCACACATTTGAGCAATATTGTGTATGAATTTCAGTGATGCTGTGACATCAGGTATGTAGGCGGTACGCCCCAACAATTGGCTGATTGAATCAAACAACATGTTCCTTTGGTTGTTCCTAACAGGCAGAATACAGACTGTATTCAATCAGCCCGCGCTTGCAAAGCCCAAAACAAAAAGTAGCTGTTAGATGTAACTCTGCGATTGGGTAGCAATTGCTGAACAATTCTGAGTGCGCTAATATCTACACTAACAACCAGCCTAAGCAATCAGTTAACCTCATAGTGTGACTCATTTTCACTTGCTAGAAGCAACATAGATTCATACACAGGGGCTCGTTCTCTACAGACAAAGGGAATATGTTAAAGCCTTGTGCATTTTTTTCCATTACCTGGGAGCTTGTGGAGCTCCATTGCTTTCCCCATGGCAATGCATCAGCCAATTAGAGTCACTTTGCCAACCAATCAGTCAGCACCATTTCCTCCTGTAGTATAAATTATTGAGATCCTTTGAAATTTGGCATTCTTGCATTTGTCCTGATGAGTGTAAGACAAAAAACTTCACCAACATGTCTCTCTTTTCAGCAACACATAAGGTTATTAGTTCATTCTTTGAATGAAGGAAGCCCTTGAACAATTTTCAGTTTATCTGATGCTAAGTAATCCTGGAATTGTTTTAGAACTTAGTTTTAGCCTTAGCTCACAGTCATAGCATTTTTGCCTCTGATTCAGAAGGCTGTGGGTTTAAGTCTCACTCCAGAGACACAAAATTTAGTTGATACACTAGTAAAGCACTGAGGGAATGCTACACTGTCAGAGTGACTATCTTTCAAAGAAGTTCAACTAAGGCCCCATCTCAGCAACATCATCTATGAAGCTCAGTGATGCTGTGATGTCAGGTACATAGGCCGTACATCCCAACAATTGGCTGATCGAATCAAACAGCATGTTCCTTTGGTTGTTCGTAATAGGGAGAGTACAGATTGTAGTCAACTAGCCTGCGCTTGCAAAACCCAAAACAAAATGTCCACTGTTAGATGTCATTCCACGATCACAGAGTGTTTACAGCACAGAAGGAAGCCATTTGGCTCGCCATGTCTGTGCTGGCTCTCCGAAGAAACAATTCACCTAGTGCCACTCCCCCGCCTTCTCCCTGTAGCTCTGCACATTCTTCCTTTTCAGATAGTAACCAGTTCCCTCTTGAATGCCTCGATTGAACCTGCCTCCACCATATTCTCAAGCAGTGTATTGCAGATCCTAAACACTCACTGTATGAAAGTGGTTTCCTCAAGTCGCCATTGCTTCTTTTGCAAATGACCTTAAATCTGTGCTGTCTGGCTCTTGATCCTTCCACCAGTGGGAACAGTTTTTCCCTATCTACTCTGTCCAGACTCCTCATGATTTTAAACATGTTTATCAAATCTCCACTTAACCTTTTGTTCTCCAAGGAAAACACTTCCAACTTCTCTGAAGTTCCTCATCCTAGGAACCACTCTCGTGAATCTTTTTTGCACTTTCTCTAATGCCTTCACATCCTTCCTAAAATGTGGCACCAGGAACTGGAAGCAATACTCCAGATGAGGCAGAACCAGTGTTCTACACAACTTTAACGTAATTTCCTTGCTTTTTTACGTTATGCTAAATTAATAAAGCCTAGGATGCTGCATGCTTTAGTATCCACGCTCTCAATGTCCTGCCACCTTCAAAGATTTATGCACATATATACCCAGGTCCCTCTGTTCCTGCATCCTCTTTAGAATAGTACCCTTTATTTTATATTGTATCTCTGTGTTCTTCCAACCAGAATGAATCACCTCACATTTCTCTGCATTCAATCTTATCTGCCACTTGTCCTCCATTCCACCAACATGTCCATGTCCTTTTGAAGATCCACTCTATCCTCCTCACAATTCACAATACTTCCAAGTTTTGCATTGTCTGCAAATTTTGAAATAATGCCCTATACACCAAGGTCTAGGTCATTAATATATATCAAGAAAAACAATGGTCCTAACACTGACACTTGGGAAAGTCCACTATAAACTTTCCTCCGATCTGAAAAGCATCCATTAACCACTACTCTCTGTTTCCTGTCACTCAGCCACTCTCGTATCCATGTTGCTACTGTCCCTTTTATTCCATGAATTCTAACTTTGTTCACAAGCTGCCCAGTTTAAATTTCAAGCAATGCTTGGCAGTTAACTGTCAGTCACCATCAACTGGTGCATTTTCCATGGCAACATCTCTATCAATCAAAGTCCACTTGTCAACTAGACAGCCATTCACTAGTTCATTCCTCAGGGCAATGCCTTGACCAATCAGAGTCAAGCTGCCTGGTTTAAATTTCAACCAATACTTGGCAGTTAACTGTCAGTCATCATCAACCGGTGGATTTTCCATGCAACACGTCTACCAATCAGAATCTACTTGCCAACCAATCAGCGCTCTCTTCTCATACAATGTAAATTGTTGTTCCCTTTACATTTGGCATTCTTGTGCATTTTCCTGATGAGTACAAGACAAAAATCTTTGACAGAAAATGTCACTTTTTTTCAGCAATGCTCAAGTTCTCTACTACCAAACAACCAATCTTATTTACCACACTCTGCATATTAACATAAATGTACAGTAACCCTAATTTAGACTTTATTACATTCTCCCTTAGTCTGAATCCACCTAATAACACACTATTTCCCACTCTGGTGCAATCTGTCTCTCCTGGTATTCTGTGCACCTTGGTATGCCTTTGAGGTGTCAGCGCTGTGGCTCAGTTCATAGCACCCTCGCCTTTGAATCAGAGGGTTGTGGGTTCATGTCCCACTCCCAGAAAACCAAGAACTGTGATTGTACTTGAAAGAGTTGCAATCTGTGACTGTTGATAACTCGAAAGAGTTTGGTATTCCTTTCTGATATTACCTCCTGGTCCCCACACCTGTCTGAAGTTAAGTTAAAACCTCCTCAATCACACTAGCAAATTGCCCCGCAAGGAATTTAGTCCCAGCTCTGTTTCAGTGCAACCTGTCTGGCCTGTACAGGTCCCATTTCCCCCAGAGCTGGTCCCAATGGTCACAGGAATCTAAAGCCCTCCCTCCTGCACCAGCTTGCTAGCCACACATTCAGCTGCTTTATTTCTATACTCACATGCACGTGGTATCTTGAGTAACCCGGGGATTGGCATAAAAGATCCTATTAATTTGACGAAGAGCAGGAGAGTTCTCACTGGTATTCTGAACAATATTTATCCTTCAACAACCATCACTGAAAACAAATTATATGGTCGCTCTCACATTGCTGTTTATGGAAGCTTGCAGTGAAAATTGAATCCATTACAACTAGGACAACACTTCAAAATAGGCAGTTAATTAGCTGTAAAGTGCTTTCAGATGTTCTGAGGTGCTCCCATTTATATTTTGATGCCCGCTACTGGGAAGGTTTTTAAAAATTCATTTATGGGATGTGGGTGTCATTGAGGAGGTGGTGGTGAGCTGCCTTCTTGAACCGCTACAGTGCATGTGATGTAGGTATGCCCACAGTGCTGTTAAGAAGGGAGTTCCAGGATTTTGACCCAGTGACAGTGAAGGAACGGCGTTATATTTCCAAGTCAGGATGGTTGACTTGGAGGGGTGCTTCCAGGTGGTGATGTTCCCATGTGTCTGCTGCCCTTGTCTTTCTAGATGGTAGTGGCTGTGGGTTTGGAAGGTGTTGTCTAAGGAGCCTTGGTGTGTTTCTGTAGTGCATCTTGCAGGTGGTACACACTGCTGCCCTGGACCTCACAGCCAGCCTCTCTTTCCCGAGGCCCTGGACCTTACAGCCAGCCTCTCCTTCCCAAGGCCCCGGGCCTTACAGCCAGCCCCTCCTTCCTGAGGCCCTGGACCTTGCAGCCAGCCTCTCCTTCCCGACGCCCTGGACCTTGCAGCCAGCCTCTCCTTCCCGAGGCCCTGGGCCTTACAGCCAGCCCCTCCTTCCTGAGGCCCTGGACCTTGCAGCCAGCCTCTCCTTCCCGACGCCCTGGACCTTACAGCCAGCCTCTCCTTCCCGAGGCTCCGGGCCTTACAGCCAGCCCCTCCTTCCCGAGGCCCTGGACCTTGCAGCCAGCCTCTCCTTCCCGACGCCCTGGACCTTGCAGCCAGCCTCTCCTTCCCGAGGTCCCGGATCTCGCAGACTACCTCTCCACGCCGGGGCCCTGCACTGTGCTTTCTGGGCCCTGGTTGGAGATGGCACAGCAGACGGGCCTTGCAATAAAGAACACTGCCCTATTGAGTAATCTACCCTTGCTATAATAAAATTAAATGTCACCCCGCAGACCTTTAATTCGAGGCTTCTGAAAAAGTAGGGATGCCAGTAATGCATTCCATGTAATTGTTGGCAATTGCTGATGAAATCTCACTATGTGCCCAGGCACGGAGTAGGAATGATTTGTTTGGTAGAGCCCCATGGGCAAAATTTTGAGGTCATCGGGTGGACGCAGTGGTTGGGCCTGGGAGCAGTTGGGAAATTGTCCACCACCCATGATCGGCCCTCGACCATGGTTTCACACTGGCTGGTGAATTAACGGCCAGCCAGCCTGAGAAGCCCAGCACTGCTGGGGTGGGGGCAGGGATAGGGCGAGTGCTGAAATCTGCGCAGGCACCAGGGATCATGCAATGAAAGCTCCCTGAAGGCAGAGAGCTGCCTCAGGAAGCTGAAGAATTTTAAAATCAAAAATAAAGATGTGGGAAGTCTGAAAAAAATGTCCCCACATAGGACTCACTCACATGCACATAAACATAATAACATTTATGTCAAAACATTTTTAAAAAATTATTGTCGGAAACCTCATCCCACCTGTGGATGAGATTTCCTCAAAAATGCAAAGGCCGTCTGTCTGATTTGCCTGCCCGCCAACTTTACGTTGCACGGGCAGTGAAAAGTCTCAGTTAATTAATAAACGAATGGCCTTAATAGACCTCTTAATTGCAGCAGGCCCGTTGCTGACTATCGCGTGCGCCCGCCGACTGAAATATCGTGCAAGTGCGTGATGATGTCAGGATGCTCATCCAATGTCATCGCGCACTATTTTACGCCCGATCGGGTTGGGCGTGTGCCCGCCCATGGGATGTAAAATTCTGCCCTATATGGTGAGCCTTGGCCCAAGTCATGCCAGCTGAAAGCATACATTGCAATGCTCCTAACTCTTTTTAAAAAATTTGTTCTTTCATGGGATGTGGACTTTGATGACCAGGCCAGCATTTGTTGCTCACCCTTAATTGCCCTTGAGAAGATGGTGTTGAACCGCCTTCTTGAACCGTTGCAACTGTGGTGTTGGTACACCCAGTGTACCAACAGTGCTGTTAGGAAGGTGTGATGAGGCTGAGTGTAAACCAACAAATTGATTTTTTTTTTTAACACATTCTGATTTAATAGAAGTCCATAATAATTGCTTCATTTTATGCTTTTGAATTATATAACTATACGAATCCAACTAAGGACAGTGTTGACATACTTTGCATATTGTTTCTTCAAAGTTCTGCTTTCTATCAGGGTAGACTTGTCAGAGTCTTATGTGGATCCACTTATTTAAATATAATTAATTAGTGCTAGCTTGTGCATGGAAGGAAGATACAAAGCCCAGTTCCAAATCAATGTAATGGTTCTGCTAGGGATGTTCCGATGCTATTTTAATTGAATGTTTTACCTTCTGCTTTTTTTTATTCTGTAGCTCAAGTCCATTTGTTCAAAAATAACTTTGTAAATAAAACATAGTTGAGCTTGCTACAAAGTACTCACAAATATCTATGCTTAGGTTCTGACAAAGGGAGACAGCCTCTCATCGGGAAAACACTACAATGTATAGACAGTCACTGAGCCCTACAGATAAACAATGGAAAACTGCAAGCTACTAAAAATCGTTATCTATTGCGACCACTGATAATGCCGATTGTAGCCAATTTTATGATAATTGCAAAGTGGCATGAATGAAATTACTGGCTAAACAGCCACACAGAACATTTTAACAATACAGTAAACTCCAGGTAGACACATTCCTTATCTCAACATAACTTTGATCAAAGGAGTGAATTCCAATATTCCAAAGCACTTTCCTTTCCAATTGTTTTGGAATTCTTGATGTAATCATAACTTTTAAACAAATGCTAAATCTTGATCAAAGCGCAGGACATTTCCACATCATCCATTTTCCTCAGCATTAATATACTCAGTCTTGCATCATTTAGAGGCAGCAGTGCATTTTGGAGTATGATTACTTTTTGTACAAAGTATGTCTAATTAAGTGTTTACATTTTCTTCTGTTTAGATGATTTGCTGAATGAATGATCACATGGACCATGGCATAAGGGTTAGAAAATTAACTTTTTTAATATGGAGTTTACATAATGCTAATCCAAACATAACATTGGATGGTGGACATATCTTACAGAGGTAATTTCAAACTCAGTTTATTCTTTTCATACTTAAGAGTCTCAATTTCTCTGCTCCTCTCACCCACTCTAACCTGTCTCTCTCTGAACTTGCTGCACTCCTTTCTCTCAGGTCCAACCCTGACACTGTCATCAAACCTGCTGACAAGGGTGGTGCTGTTGTTGTCTGGCGCACTGACCTCTACCTTGCAGAGGCTGAGCGTCAACTCGCAGACACTTCCTCCTACCTCCCCCTGGACCATGACCCCATCACTGAACATCAAGCCATTGTTTCCGGAACTGTTACTGACCTCATCTCCTCTGGAGATCTTCCTTCCACAGCTTCCAACCTCATAGTCTCCCAACCTCGGACATCCTGCTTCTACCTCCTACCCAAAATCCACAAACAGGACTGTCCCGGCAGACCGATCATGCCAGCCTGTTCCTGCCCCACGGAACTCATTTCTTGCTATCTTGACTCCCTTCTCTCTCCCCTTGTCCAGTCCCTTCCCACCTACATCCGCGACTCCTCTGACGCCCTACATCATATCAACAATTTCCAGTTCCCTGGCCCCAACTGCCTCCTCTTCATCATGGACGTCCAATCCCTCTACACCTCCATCCCCCACTGGGATGGTCTGAGGGCTCTCAGCTTCTTCCTCGAACAGAGGCCCGAACAATCCCCATCCATCACTACTCTCCTCCGTCTGGCTGAACTTGTTCTCTCACTGAACAATTTCTCCTTAAACTCCTCTCACTTCCTCCAAATAAAAGATGTGGCTATGAGCACCTACAGGGGCCCCAGTTATGCCTGTCTCTTTATGGGGTATGTGGAACATTCCTTGTTCCAGTCCCCCTCCCACAACTCTTTCTCTTGTACATCGATGACTGCTTCGGTGCTGCTTCATGCTCTCGTCTGGACCTGGAAACATTTATTAATTTTGCTTCCAATTTCCACCCCTCCATTTTCACATGGTCCATCTCTGACACTTCCCTTCCCTTCCTTGACCTCTCTGTCTCAATTTCTGGTGATAAGACTGTCCACCAATATTCATTACAAGCCTACCGACTCCCACAGCTACCTTGACTACAGCTCCTCACACCCCACTTCCTGTAAGGACTCCATCACATTCTCTCAGTTTCTTTGCCTCCGTCGCATCTGTTCTGATGATGCCACTTTCAAAAACAGTTCCTCTGACATGTTTTCCTACTTCCTTAATCGAGGTTTTCCACCCATGGTGGTTGACAGGGCCCTCAACCGTGTCTGGCCCATCTCCTGCGCATCTGCCCTCACACCTTCCTCTCCCTCCCAGAACCTTGGTAGGGTCCCCCTTGTCCTCACTTATCACCCCACCAGCCTCCGCATTCAAAGGATCATCCTCCGCCATTTCCACCAACTCCAGCATGATGCCACCATCAAACACATCTTCCCTTCACCCCCCCCTGGTGGCATTCCGCAGGTATTGTTCCCTTCGGGACACCCTGGTCCACTCCTCCAACACCCCCTACACCTCAACCCCCTCCCACGGCACCTTCCCATGCAACCGCAGAAGGTGCAACACCTGCCCCTTTACTTCCCCTCTCTTCACCGTCCAAGGGCCAAAACGCTCCTTTCAAGTGAAGCAGCATTTCACTTGCACTTCTCTCAATTTAGTCTACTGCATTCGTTGCTCCCAATGCGGTTTCCTCTACATTGGAGAGACCAAACGCAGACTGGGTGACCGCTTTGCAGAACACCTTCGATCTGTCCGCAAGCATGACCCAGACCTCCCTGTCGCTTGCCATTTCAACACTCCACCCTGCTCTCATGCCCCATGCCCACATGTCCATCCTTGGCCTGCTGCATTGTTCCAGTGAAGCTCAACGCAAACTGGAGGAACAGCACCTCATCTTCCGACTAGGCACTTAACAGCCTTCCGGACTGAATATTGAGTTCAATAACTTTAGATCATGAACTCTCTCCTCCATCCCCACCTCCTTTCCGATCCCCCTTTTTTCCAATAATTTATATAGATTTTTCTTTTCCCACCTATTTCCATTATTTTTAAATGTATTTCCATCCATTGTTTTATCTCTACCTTTTAGCCTATTTTGATCCCTTCCCCCCACCCCACCCCCACTAGGGCTATCTGTACCTTGTTCGTCCTGCTTTCTACCCTTATTGTCTCCTATTAGCACATTTCTTAGCCAATATCGCCACCGTCAATACCTCTTTGCCCTTTTGTCTATGACATCTTTTGGCAATCTCCCCCTATCACTGGCCCTCTATCAAACTCTACTTGTCCCACCCCACCTTAAACCAGCTTATATTTCACCTCTCTTCTATTTTTCCTTAGTTCTGTTGAAGAGTCATACGGACTCGAAACGTTAACTGTATTCCTCTCCGCAGATGCTGCCAGACCTGCTGAGTTTTTCCAGGTATTTTTATTTTTATTTTTGTTATAAATAATAATAAGGTTGGCTGGCTCGTAAATAGGCCTCTGTATACCCAAGTCATTTAAAGTTCATTTTATTGATTAATGAATTTGGCCATGAATAATTTTTCAATGATAAAATTGCACATTCGATTTGAAGCATCATATTTTGTCGCACAGTCTTTTCTATTTTCATGTTTGTTACCTTTTTATGTGATTAATAATGACAAACAAATATTACATGTATTGTTTTCTTTTGCTCACCCTATGGTACTGGGGGTATTTTGACTTCCAGAGCTTCTGACATATTTCTAGACTAAACATTGAGCCAGTTTGTGAGTAACAGGTCATGTAGATAATAATGTAACCCAATGTAATTATCATAATAATGCTTGGATATTGACAGAGATGCAATTAGTTGGGTCTTTAATCTTGTTTAAAAGATTGCTGTGAGGAATATATATGAATGCTGCAGCCAGAATTTTCAACCCCACACATCACTACCCTCCCCCCCAGCCTATTTCAGCCCTATTCTTACAGACAACAATAATAGACTATACCCACTCAAGTACAATGTCTCAATGTGCTAATTCTTTTAAAACCATTTCCTTTACGAATCACCTTGAGTTTGTGTGTGCTTGGGTTGGAACTGTTGTGCTAGCTAGACTATTAGTGCAGCCTCAGTGGCTCCTTGTAGATCCTTTTGAAAATGATGCATACGCATGCAAATAGTATGATACCCTTGCAGGCTCTTGTTGTTTCTCAAAGGCAGCATATGCCCTGATGATACTAGACTTATAATATGATTAAATTATGTGATAATATCTTTAAAACAATAATTAAGTTTACTATATTGTTAAACAACTGTGGAAGGATTTTGGCCCGATTTGTGGGCAGGAATAGTGCCAGGCGAGTGCATAATTTTTGTGTCGCTGGCTGGTGTGCTGGTTTGCTGGAACCATCCCGGCCCTGAGCCATTTTCCTGCAGGCTGGCTCAGGAGCAGAATGGCTACGCGCCTTCAAGTGACGGATGGCTTGTCATGATCATTAAAAATGTAAACAGGAAATGCTGGCCATTCAGCAGGCCAAGCAGCATTTTCCAGGTGAAACAGTGATTTGACCCCGATATTGAGGTCCCAAATCCATAATGCAAAACCCTGTCCCAGTTCAAACAAAAATAAAATAAAATTTTCCGGGATATTTCATTGCAGATTGCAATATGGACTGGATTTTACTCTCAGCAACATTAAACTTTGGAAAGAAAAATGGCCGTAGCTGCCAACTTCTTCCAGGGGGTAGCTTGCAGCTGCAGCTATAACCAGGTAAGCTGGGGAGGCTCATAATCTTCCCGGAGAGCTTGACCCCCAGTTTGCTGCCAGGAAGTCACTTCCAGGCCATTACCGTGCTGCAGTTTAAAGTTGCTGAGAGTATTTCCTGTACCTGCAATGGCAGGCTGCAGCTCCTTCAGTGCTGGAGGGCTTCCTGTCGTCTCTCCCGCACCGAGGACCCATACGCTTCGAGCACACCCTCTGGCCAATAATTAGCCAATTCTGGCAAAATCGATATAGGCTTGCTGCTCCTGACACGGTACGGGGTCGGGACCTGCATTTGAACCCGATGTTGACGTCCCAATCCAAAATGCAAAATCCTGTCTCAGTTCAAACAAAATACAGTAAAACTTCCAGTAATATTTCATTGCAGATCATACTGCAGACTGGATTTTACTTATATCCATTTGCTATGAATAGATGAAAAATCTAGCCAATTGGCACAATAATCCAAGTATAGAAGGAGAAGGGGATCAAAATATATTAGCACTTGAATTAAGCCTAATGCTTATTTTAAGGAAACATTGTGCACACTCCTTTTGACTGCATTTATATTGAAATCCTCTTGTTGTTTGTAAGTGGAAAAGTACTTTGCTAAGTTATGTTGCTGCAATCTATGTTAAAATAATAACATGTTAAAACATCCGCTGGAGATGTAGTGCCTGCGTTCAAGTAATCTTTTGTTCCCTTTATTTTACAGGGATGCCACAGGAGCATGTCTGACTTCAATTCCAAGGGTAAAATGTAAATGAAGCTTCATAAATTGTGGCAAAAGGAAGGCAATAATTATAAATCACTGTTTGGCCTCAGTTGGAGTATTGTGTCAATTCTGGACAGCACGCATTAGGAAGGCGGTCAAGGAGAGGATGCAGAGGAGAATTACTAGAATGGTATCAGAGAATAGGGACTTAATTTATGTGAAGCATAGAGAAACTAGGATTGATCTCCTCAGGGCAGGGAAGGTTAAGGAGAAATTTAATAGAGTTGTTCAAAATTGTGGGGGGTTTTGATAGAGTAGTTGGGGAGAAACTGATTCCACTGGCAGGAGGGCTGGTAACTATGGGACTCAGATTCAATAGTAATTTTAAAAGGGGTATTGAATGGGGAAAATGTGCATGGCTAAAGGCAAAGGTCAGGGGAGTGGGACTTATTAGATACCTCTTTCAAAGACCTGGCAGAGACACAATGGACTGAATGGCCTCCTTCTATGCTAAATGATTCTATAATTCAAGATTTTATCTTCAAACATCTAAGGGAACAGAGAACCACTTCCGATGGTGGTTTTCCAAGGTTGCTATAAAAGCAGAAATTCTGGAGAAACACAGGGCTCCTGTTCTTTACAGACAGAAAGAACATGTATACACATTGTGCCTGTTTCAGCTAAACAAAATAAGTGACAGCCATTTTCTGACTCATTCCTCAGGGCAATGCCTGGACCAATCAGGGTCAAGTTGCCTGATTTAAATTTCAAACAATGCTTGGCTGTTAACTGTCAGTCATCATCAATTGGTGCATTCTCTATGGCAACACCTCTACCAATCAGAGTCCAACCAATCATCAATCTCTTCTCATATAGTATAAATTGTTTTCCCCTTATATTGGTATTCTTGCGAAGTGTCCTGATGAGTGCAAGGCAAAAAGCTTCAACATGCATTTTTTTCAGCAACACTCAAATTCTCGAGAAAGCAAACATAAGCTTGTGGATATTTCTTTTCTGTTTCTACTACTGTAATTCAGCATCACAAATTTAAAGGAACAAATTGCACACAATTGGGAGCTGCCATACTGTGCACAACTGCTTGGATTAGAAATGGGCATAATATGTATCAAAGAGCTAAGAACAATAGTTTTTTGCATTTACATAGCAGCAAGGATAATGTATCACAGATGTCTTCACAACACAGATGTATCTTACTGCTCATGCAAGGTTGTAAGCTGTAGCCTAAGGTGTAACAGCTGTGCTGCATTATTGACAGTAATTGCATTGAATGCCATGATACAAATATTTACAATCAGGCTTTCAAGGGGTATGCTTGTGTGCACAGTAATTGGACATATTGAAGGTTACTTCCATAACTCTTATTGTCATATTGGCAAATAACAATGGGAAAAGAATGGTGAATAGGATGAAATGTAAATACCTGTATAATGAATCTATAATGCACATTAGTCCAGGGAACCTTAGACCATGAATCAGGGAATTTTAGGAACAATAAGCCTAACATTTTACAGAGTGCTATCTACGTTAATCTAATGTGAGCAATGCCTGGAATTCTTTGAGGAGGTAACTCCAGTGGCTCAGGGCTATTCAATGGGGATATTTACTCAGACTTTCAGAAACTTGATAACGCCCATCTTAAGGCTTTTTAAAAAAGACAAAAGCACACAGAATTAATGGGAACAGTGTTGGCCTGGGCTTAAAATTAGCTTGACAATAAAAAACAGAAGGAGGTGATAATGAGGAAAAATTCTGCCTCTGGACCAAAAATTAATGGAGCTCCATGGGGCCGGGTTGTTGGTCTACTGCTATTCATAAACAATCAGAAAGAGATTATTTTCTGTGATATTATGGAATTTGTTAACGAGACCAAGAACAACTGGCATTTATATTACAGCTGTCAAGTAGAAAATGTCCATGGCACTACACAGATGCGAGATGAATGGGCTGTGAGGCTTTGTATGGAATTAGGAGAGGTGACTGAAGTACTGATCAAGGAAGTGATCAAGAAGCTTTTAAAACCATTGTCAAAATTAAAGAGGCTGAGATGATTGAAGGCAGGGGATCCCAGTGAGCTGAGTCTAGGTGACTGAGGGCCATGCAGGAATGGCACGAAAGCAGAGGGAATACACAGAAAGCCAGAATCAAAGGTATAGGGCTGAAGATGGACATGACTCTAGAGAAATTTGCAGAGTTGTGTGTAGATTGAGACCACAAAGGTCTTTGTAGATGAAGATGAGGTTTTAAATTTGATGCACGGAGTAACAAGGACCTATGCACATCACTATGGAGGGGGCCCTTGAATGAGTGGAATTTAGTGTGGTACATAATATGGAATCACAGAATGATACAGCACAGAAGGAGGTCATTCAGCCCATCATTCAGCCAGCTCTTTGAAAGAACTATTCAAGTAATCCAACTCGCCTGCTTTTTTTCCCATACCTACAATTTACCTGCTTTTCAAGTGCATATCCAATTTCCTCTTTAAGGTTATTATTGAATCTGCTTCAGCATCCTTTCATGCAGTGCATTCCAGAGCATAACAACTCACTGCATAAAAAAATTGCCTTCATCTTGCCCTGGCTTTTTTGTCAATTTTGCTAATGCTGAAGAACATAGTTTTAGCATTCGGGACTCCCAGCTCCAGAATAAAACTACTACAGTTAATGTGTCTTAAACAGTAATTAAGAATAGTATCATCTGGTGCAGCAGTGTGATATTTCATTCTAGTGAATTTTATGAGCTATATGGCTGTAGGCGGTGACATTTGGGATAAATTGAACTTTGTGAAAGTCAGGAGGCCAGTGAAGGGCATTATAACAAAAGCATGGATAATGTTCAGGGCAGTGAGGGTTTGGCTTTTTTTTATTCATTCATGGGATGTGGGCATTGTTGCCTGGGCCAGCATTTATTGCCCATCCCTAATTACCCTTGTTTCAGAGGGCTGGGGTGGAGCCAAGAAATGTTGACGGTGGACATAAGTGTTTCAGTGTTATCTTTCCTCAGTTCTGAGGAAGGGCCATAAATCTGAAATGTTAACTTTTTCACTCCACAGATTTTGCCTGACCTGCTGAGTATTTCTAGCATCTTCTGTTTTATTTAAGTGTTTCGGTGTTGGATTGTTATCAGTGTATCATATATTCACACCCTTCCCTGCCGCAAGGCTACACATGCCTTGGCATTATCATAGCAGTGGCATTAAGTGCTCAGACAGGAGTTGGCAGCA
Organism: Cetorhinus maximus; assembly: GCF_964194155.1. Taxonomy (NCBI): domain Eukaryota; kingdom Metazoa; phylum Chordata; class Chondrichthyes; order Lamniformes; family Cetorhinidae; genus Cetorhinus; species Cetorhinus maximus. Next base: position 52,491,557 of record NC_135883.1, read on the forward strand.
AAGTGGATGGTGCATTGTTTGCAGCTTATCACCAGTCACACATCACTGAGTTACTGTCATTGTAACCTCATTCCACATCATTACTCTTGAATGGCCTGTTCGTAAGTGGCTGAAGCATTGCCAGATGGGTGATAGCTCAGAGGCTTCAGCTGGGAGATTCTCACCGGGTTTGACATCCAGATGATATGGCTTATAGATGTGTCCTCTAGGCATTAATTCTTCGCTGTTTCACACTGGAATGAATGGGTTGGCAGAGTGCAGGAAGCTGTGTCTCAACTTCAGTCAACTCTAAGAATTACGGCTGCTTTCATCTGTCTGTAGGTGCAGTACCTGTCAGTAGATGAAGATAATCTTCCTGGGTAGGTTTGCAGCAGCCAGTAATGCAATGGCAGCAGATATCAAGAACTGAGCATTCTCATGCTGAGCAAGCAATTTCAGCAGCAGATTCTTCATAGCCTTTGGGTCAGTGCCCAGTTTGAGTTAGCCAGGTTTCATGTTATTCCAAGTTCCAACATTAGCTTTGATCTCAATGATGCATTCTTGTAACTCAAAGTGCGACCTATGTAGACAGGGGTGGAACAAGGATCAAGTCTTCCCATTCAAGCCAATATATAATTTCGTTTGGCTTCTCTATTCTTAAGGTGGGATGGGTGGATCTGTATCTTATCGGAATTGCCTTCAGTTGATTGGAGGCACAGGTCAGCAAGGTTCGATGCTATCAAACATCCAGCTTTGAGCAGTAATGGGAAGAGTATGTTCATATAAGAAACTTCTGATACCAACCTGGATGATTGGCCATTGACATACATATTGAATAGCATCAATGCCAGCACTGTACCATGTCAGAACCCATTCCACTGCCTATGCCAATGGATTCTTATCCCAGAGCAAAAGACTCTTAGCCAGCCGGGCCCTTCCAGGCTTTAGGCCACCCGAGGAGGCCCACCAAAGTCATCTCAGACAACAGGGCATAGCAGTCAGCAGGCTGCCTCCACCTCTGCTGTGGATGTCGGGGCATCATAGTGGTAGGGTTAGAAAAAATAAGTTTTGAATGCACAATCGTGACACAGGTGTTCATTCACTGTACATAAATTGCACTATTGTAAATATATCTCGCATTTATCTCTCAGGTATTGAATGGCTATTTGATGTGATGCAAGGTCCCACATTCAATCAAGGGTAAAAAATGCACCCTCCTAATTATCTCCCATCTTGTCCCTCAGTTCCATTAAATGTCACTCAATCTCATCACAGGGAATCGTCTTTATTTTCACATCTGCAACATGAACAAAGGCACTTCATATGTGAAAATGATGGCTGGGCAAAACACGTGACCCTTGCATCTCAGGTAGACATCATTTGGCCTCATGAGAATTGTCATCAAAATTAGTGATTATCCTGATTCTGTCGCACTGAAGTCTATAGCTTGTGGATGTTGTAAGTATTTGTTGTGGCTATTAGAGTCTTTTCTTCCAAGTGTACTTTTCAATGATGTTTATTTTATGACGGTGAGTTTTTGGGAAAAGTAGTATTCATCATCAAGCATCATAGCCTTTCATGCCTCCCTGCAGCATGTTTTTGTCTCCACATTTAGGGCTGAACGTTATTCCTTTTTTAGTTCCCACTCTCCCCATGCATGATGCTGAACGATGGAAGTTGGTTCCACTTGGTGACATCGGAAATGTCTGCAAGAGGGGAATGAGTGTGTGATGTCAGAGATGTGTGCCCATCCTGATGAAGCTGTCTACTTACCTGTGAGGATCTTACTTTGCTCCTGAACGGCTGCCTTGCGGTGCTTCACGGAATCCCTCTGTGAAGGCACAGTGTGCAAATCGATACAGAATTCATTACATGACTGTGCACTCATCGACTTTGGGTAGATAGAAAAGGTTTGCCATTGTAAGATGCTTCATCCACTTGGAACTGCATGTAATAGTGAGGTTTACTGAAAAGGGCATCGGTCACCTCCCTCATGCAACTGAGTGTCACCAATTGTGAGATGCTAAGGTCGCCAGTAGAGTCCTGGAAGAACCCGAAGGCAAAAAAGTTCAGTGCAGCGGTAACCTTTGGAACAACCAGCATTGGATGCCCTCCAAGACTCTGTGGCTTGAGTTCCTCATGGGGAATGAGGCTAATATAAGCTACCACATTCCTTGACAAGCAAAGGCACCTGCAACACTGTCTCTCTCTTCTCCATATATGAGCTGAGTCTACTGTAGATCCTTGGTCGTGCCAAATGTCTTTGGACCCTCCTCGTTGGCATCTGGTAATTCCTGGGACCCCGCTGGCTCTTGTTCCTCAAAGCGACGGTCTTCCCTGAGCTGTGCCAAATGGCGATGGGCCCTTCTTCTCCTCATTCTAACTAAAGCTATCAAGGCGGCAGCATTGCCTGCAGCCTGCATTTTCCACTCTTGCTTTATCTGTCAACGGATACAATTGAGCAACTTATGGTAGTTCCTGTTGAATGGCCGTCCTCCATTTACAAGGCAGCAGTGCAGTCTCTAGCCCTTGAGCTGCCCTCAGTCTGTACATGGCATACCAAGGCCACGCCTGGCAGGATGACATCATCCTGGAGGACGACAGGTGGCTGAGCTTTCCCCTCAGACATGATTGCACATTCACAATGAGGGTCTTAAGTAGGGTCAAAGGACCCAAGTCCTAGGATCCACAGTCAAATTTTTGGTGGTTGTCCTCCAGTGGCCTTGACAATAACTATTAATACCCAATCCTTGCACTTATGTCATGACTGCAAGTACGGTGCCTTGAATACCATGACTGGTGTACTAGGAAAATGGAGGCTTGTAGGGTCCATGCTGCCTCTGTGCAGCAGAGGTGGCCCTTGATTGTTTGACCCTACATCCATTCTCACACACCTCTGTGAGGATCAGATACCAATTAAGACCATGTGCACCACAGCACCTAAACTTAATAGGCTCTTGTCTGAATGCACCATTAGTAAAGGGGCTCAGCTCGTTCATTGTGCATTAGACTCTCAAGCCCAGCAATCAGCTGAGCCGTTCTCTCCATGATTTGACCAGGATAGTTATAGGGTGCCCCTTCAATCGGCCAAAAATTGCTGTGCTGAACTCCTCTCATATACCCCGGGACCCCTTCCTGATCATTTTTTTTCTAGTTTGACTTTTGAACTGCGTCGTTCCTAGGTGAGATCGAAATAGTGCTGCTGACCTTCATCCGTGAGACCAGCTTCCAACCTCCCCCTATCACCCACCAAGTTCCTCCCATCCTCCTCCATACTCTCCACTTCCTAATTCCCATTCCTCCTGTCACTATCCAACCTCCCCCTGTTGCCCTTGACCCCATCATTATCTATGTGGAAATTCCTGTGCTTCTCACTGAACCCTCTAACATTGATGGCCCCATGTCCTTTGTTGATCAGACCCTTCTGTGTCTTGAGGCCACATGCATCCTGAATTTTCAAGTCCTCCCCAACAACCAGTGAGACCATCCAATACCTCCTTTCACCCACGACTTTTCAGTTACCGACTTACAGGATCCAGATGCTCCCCCGAAGCGTTACTGTGCCCTCTATCTCACAGTACCATGACTCGAACCCCCTTATGTGACTGACCATGTCCTGCACACCATACTGTGCATGACTATCACTGCCCAGAGAGGCCTTCCCCTGCCAAGACTGGGACCAAGGCATGTGTGCCATGTAGAGCCCTCTAAAGTGGCCTGCACATCCCCAGGAGGGTCTCTTCAATATGCCTCCAACAGCCTGGCCTGAGCCCCAGGACAGTCTCTTCAATATGCCCCTGAGAGCCTGGCCTGAGCCCCAGGACAGCATCTTCAATAAGCCCCTAACAGCATGGAAACCTGGCCCACCTTTAACCTGCCATCAAAGTCGGGAGAAAAAAATTCCAGAATAGTTTCTCGCCAGCAGGAAATTCACATTTTACATCATGCCAAATTTAGTGCCCGTGCCCACGCCAATTCCTACCACTGGCGGGAACAGAAAGCTCTACCGGTTAACTGTGAGGTGCAGCTGGTCATGGTTGAGTCATGGAAGTTGTAACATTAGGTTGTTACACTGAAATTTCAATGGAGCATCTTAAAGAGTTAGGGTGAAATTTTAGAAAGTTTTAATGCCTTTTAAACTACTTTTTTTCCACTACTCTGCTTCCATGAGGAGGTTAAATAAGTGCTGGAGGGTCCCAGTACTTGGAATTGTACCACCCCACCCCATCCAGAAAAGCTGTGAATGCTGAAAGCAAAACAATTACAGAGCAGGTCCACCAGGATCTGAAAACAGAAAAACGCAAACCCACTCATTCCTGATGAAGAGCCTACTGTTAACCCTTGCTGCGTTCTTTCCAGAGTTTTTTTTTGTTTTTATTGTAAATTGCCCTTAATATAAGGAGTAGAGTTACTGGCCTGAGCTGACACTTCTTGCAACAATCTTACATTCTTACGCTATTTCAGGCACCAGAGGCCTGAAACCTACCCACTTTGTGATATATATTCCTTCCTCGGGGAAGTGTAATGTAACACATCAGTTATTGGCTGTTCAGCTACGTAATAAAGGCTCCTTTGTGAAATGCAATGAGGAGGCATGCATTTCCCACATTGTTGAATCTAAATCCGCTAAAGTAAACCTCTCTTAAAATGACAGATTTAGCAGAGTGCTCCAGTCTCTCTGATGAAGTGTTAGGCAGACATAAAGTCTGCCAATCTGCCAGAAGAGTTACTCCCTGTTCCAGTTTTGTTTTCTTCTGATGTACTTCGTCTCATCATTTTTTTTCCAATTCTCTCCTCAACAGATAGGAGTGAAAACATATACTGAGAGAAGTCAGCAGATCACATCAGTCGAAAACCAGAAATGCCCTGGTGCTGTTTTGGGAACAGCCTGAAACTACATTTGTGTTTTGTATTTTAAGATCCATCTGTTGGCTAAGTTCCAAAGACAAGCTAAACTCATGGGTGTTTTGAGTATATAACTAGGGATGCACAGATATTGCAAATTTGTGCACTGTGTTAAAGGGTTTGATGTTAATTTTCCCCCAGCTACATAGTGGATTAACTCATAATGACCTTAGCATTTCTGCCTGTTAAATTTTTCCAGAAAATATTTCAACCAGCAAGTTATACAGCTGTTTGAATGCTTTTTTTAATCTGCTAGATTAACTACTATGGTAAACGCACAGTTGTAAAGAATGGAGGAACAAGATAGTTGTTGTAGCTACAGAGAGATTTCATACACATAAAAGGTAATCCAGGACTGCCTTAACATTCTTGGTCAACAAGGTCCACAGCGTTTCCCTAGTGTTGCGGTTTTGGGCTGCGCCACTCTCTACTGGTGGATTGAGGGGGTATGCCGCTAATATATCCTTACAAGGTTGAATTCTAGTCACAACTTTGCAGCTTTCACCCATGGGATTCACTTGCCCAGCTTCTATGGATGCATAATTGACCTAGGCTCTCTTGTTGCATCAGTTTACAGCATTATCGGGGTGGCAACCTGGGCCCTGCTTCACCCTTTTTTGGAGGGCAGTCCCAGTGGTTTAAAATTTGCCAGCCCATATGGGGTGGTCGTTACAACCTAATTTTAACTTAAGTTAAATGCTGTATTTCCTGCCATGTACCCTCTTTGAATATCAGATCCTAGGGCAGCCTGTTGGACACCAGCTTCCACTGTTTGAATGCCAGTAGAGGGTATATATTAAATTTACTGTCTCCCTTAACTTTTAGAAGCCTGTTTTAAGTAGTCAAAAGCCATCGATGAGAAATAGGTGGGCCAGAGAAAAACATGGAAAAGATGCAGTGATCTGTAAGACTAGTATTTGGAGACTTGTGCCAGCCCAGTCTACAGCTTAATGCAGCAGATGTAACTGTTTTTCTTTCATCTTCTGAGAAAACGGATAACCTTGTAACTGCTGCCAATCTTCCATGTCTTGCCACTGTTCACTTAATTATCCATTTACTTTTTTACAGCCCATAGTTTCCAAAAACAAGGAAGATCAAATGAAGAAGTGTGATATAACCAGTGAGTTGAAATTCAGTGACACTGGCTTTCTGTTCAGCCCATAGGTTTGCTACATGACCTACATGTGAGTTGGATAAAGGCACATTGTTTCATTGAGAGAGGGAACAGCTACACCAGTTGTGTAAGAGGCTGAACCTAAGGAAAAGATTTTGAATTAAAACTGCAAAAGTGAAAAACCAGCACCCTCAATGCTGTGTCCATCATACAACGTACGGCAACAATTCAGGAATATGATTAATGGCCTTTTAAACCAATCCCTATTACCTTCTATTAATACAGTATACAAAAAACATTTGATACTTAAAAAAAAGGGTTTGGAGTACATTTCATGACTGCAAGATGCCCCAAAACATTTTACAGCCAGTGAAGTATTGTTGAAGTATAGTCACTATTGCAATGCAGGAAACACAGCAGCCAATTTGCTTTTACAAACATCAATGTGATAATGACTAGATAATCTGTTTCTGTCTTGTTGACTAAGGAATAAAAATGACCAGGACACCTGGGATAACTCCCCTGCTTGTCTTCAAAATATTGCTGTACGACCTACTTATATTCACCTGAAGGGGCAGCCAGAGCCTTGAATGAACATCTTTTCTACACTGGAGTATGCCTTGATTTTTGTGCCCAAGGCCTGGAGGGAGATTTGAACCCACAACCTTGTGTTTCAAAGGCAAGAGCACTATCAGCTGAGTTGTAGCTTCCACACTAGACCACTGCTGATACACAATTGATCTACGATTATCTGCCTCACATTGTCTTTCAAATGTGTACTATGGAAATTCACAACACAGCAGGGTATAGTTTACATCAGTAGCCTCCCCCGTCTTCACTATCGGCTCTCAGCCCAAAATGTCTTCCCATCAAATGTGGCTGCAGACTGCATATATCAGTGGCCTGCATGGTTACACTTGAATATCATTGTGGTGTCACAGACGGAATTTTTGTTTTCTTACTGCCTGTGCCCTGCTTACTGCAGTGTGTTTTGTATCTGAGGGGTGTGTATTTTTTTACCCTCAGTGTGACTGTCCCATTTTGAATAATTTCGGCAGCAAGCTTTCTGAGAGTTTAAAAATAAGGAAGGTTATTTGTCATCACACACTCGTCCCGGAGGTTTGAAACATGATCAACAGAAACAGAAATACCTGGAAAAACTCAGCAGGTCTGGCAGCATCAATTTTGCTTCCAATCTCCGCCCCTCCATCATTTTCACATGGTCCATCTCTGACACTTCCCTTCCCTTCCTTGACCTCTCTGTCTCAATTTCTGGTGATAAGACTGTCCACCAATATTCATTACAAGCCTACCGACTCCCACAGCTACCTTGACTACAGCTCCTCACACCCCGCTTCCTGTAAGGACTCCATCCCATTCTCTCAGTTCCTTTGCCTCCGTTGCATCTGTTCTGATGATGCTACTTTCAAAAACAGTTCCTCTGACATGTCCTCCTTCTTCCTTAACCGAGGTTTTCCACCCACGGTAGTTGACAGGGCCCTCAACCGTGTCCGGCCCATCTCCCGCACATCCGCCATCACGCCTTCTCCTCCCTCATAGAAACATGATAGGGTCCTCCTTGTCCTCACTTATCACCCCACCAGCCTCAGCATTCAAAGGATCATCCTCCACCATTTCCGCCAACTCCAGCATGATGCCACCACCAAACACATCTTCCCTTCAACCCCCCTGGTGGCATTCCGTAGGGATCGTTCCCTCCGTGACACCCTGGTCCACTCCTCCATCACCCCCTCCTCCTCAACCCCCTCCCTCAGCACCTGCCCATGCAAACGCAGAAGGTGCAACACCTGCCCCTTCACTTCCTCTCTCCTCACCGTCCAAGGGCCCAAACACTCCTTTCAAGTGAAGCAGCATTTCACTTGCATTTCCCTCAACTTCCCTCTACTGCATTCGTTGCTCCCAATGCGGTTTCCTCTACATTGGAGAGACCAAACACAGACTGGGTGATCGCTTTGCAGAACACCTTCGGTCTGTCTGCGAGCATGACGCAGACCTCCCTGTCGCTTGCCATTTCAACACTCCAACCTGCTTTCTTGCCCACATGTCTGTCCTTGGCTTGCTGCATTGTTCCAGGTAAGTTCAACGCAAACTGGAGGAACAGCACCTCATCTTCCGACTAGGCACTTTACAGCCTTCCGGACTGAATATTGAGTTCAACAATTTTAGATCTTGAACTCGCTCCTCCATCCCCACCCCCTTTCTGTTTCTTCCCCCTCCTTTTTGTTTTTTCCAATAATTTATATAGATTTTTCTTTTCCCACCTATTTCCATTATTTTTAAATGTATTTTCACCCATCGTTTATCTATACCTTTTATGCCCTTTTGGTCTTATTTCACCCTACCCCCACTTGAGCTATCTGTACCTTGCTTGTCCTGCTATCCACTCTTAATTAGCACATTCCTTTAGATATCACCACCTTCAACACCTCTTTGGCCTTTTGTCTGTGACATCTTTTGGTTATCTCCTCCTATCACTGACTGCTTGTCCCAACAACCCCCACCCCCAACCCCCACCCCCCCACCCCCACCACCTTAAACCAGCTTATATTTCACCCCTTTCCTATTTTTACTTAGTTCTGTTGAAGGATCATGAGGACTCGAAACGTCAACTGTGCTCTTCTCTGCCGATGCTGCCAGACCTGCTGAGTTTTTCCAGGTATTTCTGTTTCTGTTTTTGTTTTGGATTTCCAGCATCCGCAGTTTTTTGTTTTTGTTTTTGTTTTTATCTCTGTGATTGAAACATGATGGCTCACTCAATCTTCTCACCCACACTATTACACATACAAAGATTAGACACCGTTGAGGGAAATAAACAACTTTGTAGCAGGCCCACACTGTGGTTTCTTATGAGTTGATGCTTTGGTTGAAGTGATGGTCTTGTAAGGCAGAGGATTTTCACTAAACTGTGAAGCCTCTTGTAGTTGACTTTCCAAGAGGTTGGTTCTGAGGTGAACTTGTAGTTTGAACAGGTTGGGGAGAGTCCTTCTCCCACTTCCAATGTATGGTTGTTTGTTACCTTGGCAGATTAGTTGACTGCAGTTGTTCATTGGCTTTTTGCTGGTCCCTCTGTCTCTGCTGAGCTAATTCTTGCTGTTTTAAAAGCAGGCAACAAACATGGCTGACTTACCCATGTGACCTGTTACAAGTCCAAAGCCCTTTTCCATTTAAGCTGGGTGGTCAGGTCAATTATACACCCTGTGTGTTGACTTTCACACTTTGCCAGTTTGAGATAGCTGGTATCTTTGTATCTGAATGACTCAATTTGAAATTACCCTTTTGAATTAGGTTCAGAGAAAAGGCATAGAGTCCAAATTAGTCTGGAAAATTCCTTTTGCTCCCTCTTTGAGACAGGCAAGTATTTCAATCCACAAGAGAAGTCAGGTAGCCGTCTTTTTGTAGCTCTTTTATGGTATTTTAAAATATAGGGCAGGACTTTTCTTCCCACGGGCGGGCATGCGCCCGACCCGAACGGGAGTAAAATAGTGTGCGATGATGTCAGGTGAGCGTCCCGATGTCATCGTGCACTCGCACGATATTTCATTCGGCGAGAGCGTGCTGGTGCCGGAGCGGCACCCACCATTAATTAAGCGGCCACGTAAAGCCCTTAACAGTCCAATAGATTGTGATTTTTCCTTGCCCGTGTGATTTTATGCTTGTCGCACAGGCAAAATGGGCAGGTGGCCAGTTGACCTTTTCACAAACCTCATCCAAGGGCGGAATAAAAAGGGTCAGCAGTGTTGTCAGTGTGAGTACAGAGGAGTTTTGGAGATAGTTCGCTGCTGGCTGCTTATTGGTACTTGGCAGCTTCATCTCTGTTTGGGGCTGCATTCTTAGCATTTCCAGGCTTCGTTTCAGGACTCATTGCTGTCTGCCAGGACCCCGGAGGATTCAGACCGTGTGGACCCTTCCAAGTGTCAGGCAGTCTCCCCTTACCCTGGTAATGGGGATTGTGGTCTCAGCTGGGGGCAACTCCTCTGAGGAGAAAGAGAGAGGCAGAAGGGAGAGGAGGCCACGTGTCCCTATGCAGCTTCCAGGGGAGCTACTGGGGGGAGGAGAGGTGCAGGCACAAGGGGCGCAGGGCCAGCAGGTAGTCCAAGGCGGAAGGGGCCCATAGAAGACACCTCTATCCTGCTGCCAGGGTTTACAGGCGGCGAAGCAGCTACCTCAATGTGTCTGAGGTACAATGCTGAAGGAGGTTCCGCCTCTCAAAGGACCTCCATTTGCTGGATGATTGGGCCTGAGATCAGCTCCGACTGTGTGGGTGGACACCCAGAGCCAGTGGCGTTGAAGGTCACAGTGGCCCTCAACTTCTTTGCCTCTGGCTCTTTCCAGGGTCAGTGGGGTATCTGTGCGGAGTCTCCCAATTAGCTGTCCACAGTTGTGTCAAGCTGGGTGACAGAAGCTCTGTTCAGGTGGGTACTGACCTTTATTCTTTACCATACAGCTGAAGCTAGCCAGGCTGAGAAAGCCAGAAGTTTGAAGCAATTGCTGGGTTTCCCCGCATCCAGGGTGCAATCGACTGCTCACATGTGGTCATCAAGGCACGAGCGGGTCAGCTAGGTGCCTTCATCAATAGGAAGGGATTTCACTCGATGAACGTGCTGATAGAACAAAGAACAAAGAAAAAATACAGCACAGGAACAGGCCCTTCAGCCCTCCAAGCCTGCACCGATCATATTGCCCGTCAACTAAAGCATTTTGCACTTCCGGGGTCCGTATCCCTCTATTCCCATCCTATTCATGTATTTGTCAAGCTGCCTCTTAAACACCACTATCGTACCTGCTTCCACCACCTCCTCTGGCAGCGAATTCCAGACACTCACTACCCTCTGCGTAAAAAACTTGCCCCTCACATCTCGTCTATAGTTTTCTCCTCTTACCTTAAATCTATGTCCCCTAGTAATTGACTCTTCCACCCTGGGAAAAAGCTTCTGACTATCTACTCTGTCCATGCCACTCGTAATTTTGTAAACTTCTATCAAGTTGCCCCTCAATCTCCGTCGCTCTAGTAAGAACAATCCGAGTTTCTCCAACCTCTCCTCATAGCTAATAACCTCCAGACCAGGCAGCATCCTGGTAAACCTCCTCTGCACCCTCTCCAATGCCTCCATATCCTTCTGGTAATGTGGTGACCAGAATTGCACGCAATATTCCATGTGTGGCCTAACCAAGATTCTATACAGCTGCAGCATGACTTCCCAGCTTTTATACTCAATACCCCTGCCAATGAAGACAAGCATGCCATATGCCTTCCTGACTAACTTATCCACCTACGTTGCCACTTTCAGTGACCTGTAGACCTGTACACCCAGATCCCTCTGCCCGTCAATGGACTTAAGGGTTCTGCCATTTACTGTATAATTCCTGCCTGTATTAGACCTTCCAAAATGCATTACCTCGCATTTGTCCAGATTAAACTCCATCTGCCATTTCTCCGCCCAAGCCTCCAACCGATCTATATCCCGTTGTATCCTTTGACAATCCTCTTCACTATCTGCAACTCCTCCAACCTTACTGTCGTCTGCAAACTTACTAATTAGCCCAGTTACATTTTCCTCCAAATCATTTATGTATACTACAAACAGCAAAGGTCCTTGCAGAACTCCACTAGTCACAGCTCTCCATTCAGAAAAGCACCCTTCCACTGCTACCCTCTATCTTCTATGACCAAGCCAATTCTGAATCCATCTTGCCGGCTCACCTCTGATCCCGTGCGACTTTACCTTCTGTACCAGTCTGCCATGAGGGACCTTGTCAAAGGCTGTACTGAAATGCATGTATATAACGTCCACTGCCCTCCCATCATCGATCATCTTTGTCACTTCCTCAAAACTCAATCAAGTTAGTGAGATACAACCTCCCCTTCACAAAACCATGCTGCCTCTCACTAATATGCCCACTTGCTTCCAAATGGTAGTAAATCCTGTCACGAAGAATCTTCTCCAATAATTTCCCTACCACTGATGTAAGGCTCACCGGCCTGTAATTTCCTGGATTATCCCTGCTACCCTTCTTAAACAATGGAACAACATTGGCCATTCTCCAGTCCTCTGGGACCTCACCTGTAGCCAGTGAGGATACAAAGATTTCTGTCAAGGCCCCAGCAATCTCCTCCCTTGCCTCCCTCAGCACTCTGGGGTAGATCCCATCTGGGGACTTATCCACCTTAATATTCTTCAAGACGCCTAACACCTCCTCTTTTTTGATCTCAACGTGATCCAGGCTATCTACACACTCTTCCCTAGACAAATCAACCGCTAAGTCCTTCTCTTTGGTGAATACTGATGAGAAGTATTCATTTAGTATCTCTCCCATTTCTCCTGGCTCCACACACAGATTCCCACCTCTGTCCCTGAGTGGGCCTACCCTTTCCCTGGCTACCCTCTTTCTTTTTACATATGTATAAAAGGCCTTGGGATTTTCCTTAATCCTAGTTGCCAGTGACTTTTCATGACCCCTTTCAGCCCTCCTGACTCCTTGCTTAAGTTTCTTCCTACTTTCTTTATATTCTCCACGGGCTTCATCTGTTCCCAGCTTTCAAGCCCTTACGAATGCTTCCCTTTTCTTTTTGACTAATCTCACAATATCCTTCGTTATCCAAGGTTCCTGAAACTTGCCATGCTTATCCTTCATCCTTGAGGAACATGCTGGTCCTGAATTCTTATCAACTGACGTTTGAAAGCCCCCCCACACGTCAGTTGTTGATTTGCCCTCAAACATCTGCCTCCAGTCTAGATTCCTCAGTTCCTGCCTAATATTGTTATAATTAGCCTTCCCCCAATTAAGCACCTTAACCCGAGGACTCCTGTTATCCTTATCCACCAGTACCTTGAAACTTACTGAATTATGGTCACTTTTCCCAAAATGCTCCCCTCCTGAAACTTCGATCACCTGGCCGGGTTCATTCCCTAATACCAGGTGCAGTATTGCCCCTTCCCTAGTTGGACTATCTACATATTGTCTCAGGAAGCCCTCCTGGATGCACCTTACAAATTCTGCACCATCCAAACCCCTAGCACTAAGTGATTCCCAGTCAATATAGGGAAAGTTAAAATCACCCACCACAACAACCCTATTGCTTTTACATCTTTCCTAAATCTGCCTACATAACTGTTCCTCAATCTCCCACCGGGATTGGGAGGCCTATAGTAAACCCCCAACATTGTGACTGCACCCTTTCTATTCCGGAGCTCTACCCATATTGCCTCGCTGCATGAGCCCACTGAGGTGTCCTTCTGTCGTACAGCTGTGATATTCTCCTTAACCAGCAGTGCAACTCCCCCACCTCTACTACATCCCTCTCTATCCTGCCTGAAACATCTAAATCCTGGAACGTTTATCTGCCAATCCTGTCCATCCTTCAACCAGGTCTCTGTAATAGCAATAACATCATAGTCTCAAGTACTAATCCAAGCTCTAAGCTCATCTGCCTTGCCTGTTATACTTCTCACATTGAAACAAATCCATTCCAGACCCCCAGTCCCACTGTGTTCAGTAATTTCTCCCTGCTTGCCCTTCCTCTTAGTCCTACTGGCCATATTCACTGGTTCCCAGTCATTTATTTCACCTGCTGACCTATTGCTCTGGTTCCCACCCCCCTGCCATACTAGTTTAAACCCTCCCGAGTGACATTAGCAGACCTCGCAGCCAGGATATTGGTGCCCCTCCAGTTTAGATGCAACCCGTCCTTCTTGTACAGGTCCCATCTGCCCCAGAAGAGATCCCACTGATTCAGATATTGGAAACCCTCCCTCCTACTCCTGTTCAGCCACGTGTTTAGCTGCACTATCTTCCTATTTCTCGCCTCACTGGCACATGGCACAGGGAGTAATCCTGAGATTACAACCCTAGAGGCCCTGTTTTTCTAACTTTCTGCCTAACTCCCTGAACTCCCGCTGCAGGACCTCCTCACTCTTCCTGCCTATGTCGTTAGTACCAATGTGTACCACGACCTCTGGCTGTTCTCCCTCCCCCTTCAGAATGCCCCGTATCCGATCAGAGACATCCTGGACCCTGGCACCAGGGAGGCAACATACCATCCTGGTGTCTCTTTCACGACCACAGAAGCGCCTATCTGAGCCCCTAACTATAGAGTCCCCTATGACAATTGCTCTTCTGTGCTTTGACCCCCCTGCTGAACAACAGAGACAGCCGTGGTGCCACTGCTCTGGCTACTGCTGTTGTTTTCCCCTGATAGGCCATCCCCCCAACAGTATCCAAAACGGTATACCTGTTAGAGAGGGGGACAGCCACAGGGGATTTCTGCACTGACTGCCTGCCCCTTCTAGCGGTCACCCATCTATCTGTCTGTACCTTGGGTGTGACCACGTCTCCAAAACTCCTGTCAATGACGCTTTCCGCCACCTGAATGCTCCTAAGTGCATCCAACTGCTGCTCCAACCAATCTATGGGTCTGTGGGGAGCTGCAATTGGGTACACTTCCTGCAGATGTAGTTGTCTGGGACACTTGAAGCATCACAGGTTTCCCACATCCCACAGGTGAAGCACTTCACCCCAGCAACTGCCATTTCTAGAACTAATTAATAAATTAATTTAAATCTAATAACTGCTTATTGACTCCTTATTAACTATATGTTCCCTAGGGCTAGATTTCTACTATAAATGCTAAATTCTAAGACCAGTAATCCCCTGATTCTGGTCTAGATACCCTCTACTTATTAATTAAGTGAATTAATAGCATGTGACCGACCACAGGATACATATTCTGCCAGTCTGTGCACAGTACCCTGGCAGCTCCCACGACGCGTACATCCTGAGACACTGCCAGGTGCCGAGGCTATTCAGTGCTCCAGCCCGACTAGATGGACAGCTACTGGGTGACAAGGGCTATCTGTTGGAGAGGTGGCTCATGACACCACTCGGCCACCCAAGAACAGTGGCAGAGAAGCACTACAATACAAGTCATGCCTCTACAAAGCAGAAGTCTTCTCAAGATGCGTTTCCAATGCCTGGACTATTCAGAGGGAGCACTACAATACCCCCAAGAGTGGGTGTCACTGATCGTGGTTGCATGCTTCACTCTCCACAATCTGGCACTGGCAAGGGGAGACCCACTGGAGGAAAAGGATCTTGATGCAGCTGCATAGGCCACAGAGGATGAGTCCAGCAGTAAGTCAGAAGATGAGCACAGTGAGGGGAATGCTGAGGACATGGAGCCAAACCTCAGTAACCTGCAGGGAGGCAGGGGACACCAGGGACGCCTTGATCCAACGCTCCTCCAGCTCGGCTGCCAAAGATCAGCTTCAACCACGTGCCAGGGCTGCCGCCTCCATCCGGGATGTCTGAAAGGACGCTTTCATTGGAACACAAAGAACATTCACTGCCAGAGCAATAAAGTTCAGAGCCACCTACGTCCAGCATTACATACTGGCGTTCCCCACACCAATAAAATAAAAAGGTGAAGCATACTCAGGCCATGATGACAAAAGCACAATTTGTGTCATTCTGACAGTTCAATAATCTTAACAGAAACGTTTCTGGTATTCAACATCAGACCAGTATACATAAAGTAAACAAAAATAAACATAAAATCACCCATGACCTGTCCCTCTTGTGCTCATGGTGCCCTTAACTTATGCTTGCGAGTGCTGGCACTCACTGGCACTGGCAACGGAGACAGCCTGCTGACTCTGCTGTCTTGTTGGCCTTGATGACCTTGGAGATCATCCTCTGGCCAGTGGAGCCTGTGCTAGCCTCGCTTGGAAGGGAGTGGCTAGTGCCCGGTCATCACAGCCTCATCAGATGCCACAGTCGCTGGCAGAGGGACGGAGGAACTGCTCCCATCATCCTGAGCACCCTGAGAGGAGCCCGCAGAGTGTGCCAATGTGAGGTCGTACTGGATCTCCCTGCTCACCTCTGATGGACGGGCACCTAGCTGGGATACTAGGTGCCCCATCCATCTCCCACACTGACACTGACCACCTGAGGTCACTGCCTGTGTGAGGGCTTGTAGGTCCGAGTGCAACCCCAGGAACCTCTCATTCTGTTCCTGGAGCTGCCTCTCCATGAGAGTCGCCACTCTCTCAATGGAGGCGGCAGTGCACTCGGCCATGAGGGTCAACGCAGTGCTCACACTCAGCATGGACCCCTCTATCACGGAGACCATGGCACCCACATACCCTCATGGAACTCCGCCAGATTGTCCGCACATCTCGATGGACATTCAGCATCTGCCGCCTAATGGACGACTCCAGAGGCTCATCATCAGCCTTCGCCTGAGCATCGTCCTGGTCCCCAACGGTACTCCGAGTGCCGACACCCTGGGCACTCTCTGCCTCCATCTGCACCTCAAGTGATTGAGAAATGCCCTCACCAATGCGCACCGAGATACTAAGCGCCGCTGTAATGTCCACCGAGGTGCTGGTATCTGCCAGGTATCTGGGTGCCTGCTTCAAAGAGCGGGTGTGATGCAGGTGCAAATGATGCCCGGTGGTCCTCCGGTGTCAGGGGTGGCCCTCTGGGGTCCAGAGATCGAACGCCTGCTGGAAAATCTAAAAGGGAGATGAAGGACATGTCATTAGTTTAAGTCATCACACTGTCACTGTGCATGCCAGGCACCATGGTGAGACAATGGAGATCTGCATCATGGTGCCCTCGTCTTCTAATGATCAATGGAAGCTCCAAGTTTGAGGCTCACATCAATGAAGAGACCACACTAGGATGATTGCACAAGCTGAAATTCTCACCTCTGTGCACTGCACTCTCACCTTCGCCTGGCACCCCCACCTTTCCATGCCTGGTTGCAAGTGGGGTGTGCCGGCTCTTGAGCTCTAGGGTACTTTGCTCATATCTCAAGAGGAATAGGAAGTTAGTGGAGCCTCCACTGGTCCGCGAACTTTCAATATTGTTATGGGCAGTCTTCTCCTGAAACAACAGAGGAGCATTAATTAGTCCACTCTGTACCTGCAGCGCCATTGCAGGCTGGCCAATCCCAGCTGAGAAGCGCCTGCCAGGAAACATCGGATTTGTGGACCTTGAACCACAAGGCACTCAGTCCAAGCAGCCAGGGCTCACCCCCTTGGCCATCTTCGGCGTCATTGACAGTTGGCACTCAGACTCTAACATCCCTGAGGTCCACGGGAGGATGGCCAGGCCTTAACATTTTTGCACACTGATCCATGCCAATATGTTATTCACCCTTCCTGAGCATGGCAAGTCATTGAAGCACTTTCGGCACTGCACCCAGCAGCGCCGCACCATGTCATGGCTGCTGATCATTGCTGCCACTTCCTCCCATGCCATCTTGGTGAGGTGCGGTGTCCTTCTTCTCCCATCCCTCAGAACAAGGGTGTCCCTCCTCGCAGCCACCTCCTCCAGGAGGACAGTGAAGCACTCATCAGAGATGCAGGGGGCCGAGTGCCCACCCGACCTGCTCTGCCACCTGCCGTATCCAGCCGCATTCGGGCCCAGAGTGTTGATTCAGGGAACGTCCTCCGTGGCAGCCTTCCATGGGCAGCCCGGGCCGCTTTTAAACTGGCTGCCGGGTCACCATTGGACCCGGTGGCCGACAGGCCCCTGCCCCCACTCAGCTCTTCCTGGCCAGTGCGGAGCCACGTTTCATGCTGGGCAGGCCTTAATTGGACCACCAGCGTGAAATCGTGATCGGGGCCCGATCATGGGCGGCAGTCTGTTTCACAGCCACTCCTGGGCCCTCCCGCCATGCCTGCCTGATGAAGGGAAAATCCTGCCCATAAAGTATTGACTGAGAGTTCATAATATACTGGAGCATGACAGTGGCCTCATATTTTCATAGAACATCCAATTGCAGTGCACTGCAACTGTAAATTAGGTAGAAGTGTGTCAGAAGGCCCAGGAGTGAGGCCAGGCCATAGAGATGTTTGGTGCAAGCTAATTTTCAGGTTGAGTTTCTGTCCTTCGTGAGGAAGATCATGTATCTCAACTGGTGTATGGCAAAGTAGAGGCGTCTCACAGACCAGGAATCTGGGATCTGCCAGGTGGCAGGCACACCCAGAGAAAAATTGAGTTCTGATATTTTTCCCAAAGTGAAAGTGGGATCCACCTGCTGGCCCAGGCCGGGGTCTATCAGTTGTGTGTTTGAACAGATGTAAAGAAGGGTGGAAAAAGAGCATTAGGAGCCTAAACTCTGCCTGAATAGATGTGGTACAACCAAGCACAGCCTAAGAAAATTGGGTGGGAAGTAAAAACTCCCCATCTCGCATTTTGTACTATTGTCCAAGAGCAATTTCACCCTGTTATTCTGGAGCTAGGAGTTAATAACAAACCAGGATATTTTTATGATTGACTGCATGCGTGGTTAGCTATCAAGCAAGTCGGAATCTCTTGCTTGTAAGTCCACCCCTCTGATTTGTTCAGTGAAGGCAAACGTGAATTTGTAATACTGTATAAAATAAAGCAAGCATGACACTTACCTGAAGGAACGGGCATGAAAAATAATCAACGCAACTGTACTAAAGGAGTTAAATAGAGGTCAACCTTGTTTCAGGTAGAGAAGACCCTGCCTGATATACCTCCGTGGTTTCCCCAAGCAAGTGGAAACCCTACAATGTTTGTGTACTTGTTTTCTCAAAAAGCATTTGATACAGTTTCACATGTAAACTCAGCCAGTGGGGTTGGGAGGGGGGGGGGGGTGAAATTTCTAGACAAAACTGACTGAGGGTACAAAAACAACAGTGCTGGTTAGAGGGGTAATGTCAGGATGGGGAGGGGACATTACAGAATTGGGTCTGCGTGACTACTGTGTTTCTGATTCATTTTGATGATTTGTATTCGGATACATAATGAAAATTGGCCAAATGTGCAGATGCTCAGAAAACTTAAAGTGGCAGTAGAATCAAAAGGAGGAAAAAGAGAAATTACAGAACGAGCTAAAGAAACTATATATGTGGGCTGGACAGTGGCAGATGGTAATTAATGCAAGCAAGTGTAAAGTATTGCACATAGAAAGGAAAAATGTGGAACAAGTGAGCAAATAGCTGAGGGTGAAGTTGAAAGAAAGCTGGGAGATCTAGTAGACTCAAAGCTTTTAAAACTGTCCATCGAATACAGAGCAGAAGTTAACAAAAGCAAAGGGAAGTTGAACCATATAGAATTCAAGTCAAAGGAATTAGTGATCAAACTATATGGTGCTCTGGTTACTGTGTGTAGTTCTGGTCACTGAGAGACAAGGAAGATATTCAAATGCAGAGAGGCTGAGGATTGTTGCCAGGGTATTTAAATTAGAAAGAAAGCTGGAATGGAATTGTACTTTTCATCCTTGAATTGATGTGACTGAGCGGTGACCTTGAGGTAGTTCAGATAGTAAACATATAGCAGGCAGGAAAGGATAATTTGGAAGAATACCAGTTCAAAATAAACGGTGAGAATAGCATAAGGGAACACAGGTTCAAACTAATGAAAGGTAACTTCGGACTACTATCAGATGGTGATTCTTCACACTGCACTTGATCCACTTTTGGAATAGACTTTCAAGCAGAGTGGTGTAGGCAAAAAAAATCACATGGCTGCAAGGCAGCAATTGGGGAAATATCCGTACGTATCTTGTGATCTTATACTGCTAACTGCGTGGTATATGCACAGCTTTATTTATGTATGTAACTGTGGTATCAGAATGGTTTATTTGTTTACCTACAGGGGTGCAGAAAACACTATTTTTGATGCATCTAAAAGCCCGCAGGATTTCCTGGCTTCTGCTTGTTTGCCAACTCTTTGTTTCATTGCTGAGGATCTAAAGGCAGTGCTGTTAGTTCTTCAGACTGGCTGCACCACTGATTGCTGCAGGTGCTGAGGTCGAGAGCTTTTTTCAGGCGCAGGAACAGTTTAAAGCAGCCTGGGGTTTACTACAAGCTGTACAATACTGGATGGAAAAAAGAAATATCCTCCAAATGCCAGATAAAACCCAGAAAAGAGGATACATACTTGCCTTATTTACTTCAAAAATAAAAATTGTGCGATCTGCTCCAAAGGCAAACAGGTGACAACCCGCACTTGAGTCATTTTTCTTTCATCTGACTGTCTTCTGTCATCTCTTTATTTGCTTTTAACTTTCCCTGCTTGACCTTTTGAATTAAATGCCATGGCAGATCTTTCAACAAGAGGCTGAATTGAACCAGATTGTTTTGGGAGCTATAATGAAAATTTCTGGAAAGGTTTATGAAACCTATTAACGGCAGGTCACCTTGGAAACAGCACAAAACTGGGCTGAGATGGTTCAAAGGCATGGGTTTCTCGTCTTGCCGTGTAATTGATATGTTTCCTACACCAACATGTTTTTGCCTGGTGAAAAGCTATCCATATTAGCTTTGTCTTGACAAAGTTTTATCGCACTTGGTTGCAAATGGTGCAAATTCCACATGTAACTATACAAACTTGGGACATCGTTTCCCACAACCGCCTTAATATGAACCCAGGAGGATTGATTTTGTAGGTTTGCCAAGTTGCAGAGGGTGAATTTTGACCCCCTGATCACCCTGCTTTACAGTGTGAATGGCAAAAAGATGAAAATAGCAAAAACAATTGGTGGACTTGTTCCCAATTCCTCACCTGTTGGACTAGATTTAGATAGTCAGCCCTCCTCCCCAAAATGGAGCGGGGAGGTAGAGATAATTAATATATTAAAATGAGGGTTCTATAATGCATTTACGACCTTGGCAACACTTTTCATCTGACTCAGTGCTGCCACTGCTACTTCCTAAATCCGTCCACTAAACATAGGTAGCTCGTTCCAATAATTCTTAAGGTGCTCACTCTTTTATTCTTTCATGGGATAAGTGTTACTGGCAAGGCTGGCATTTATAGCCCATCACTAATGGCTCTTGTGAAGCTGGTGGCGAGTCTCCCTTTTTAAATCACTAAAGTCCAAGTGATGCATCTGGTCCATTGGCTCTTCAATGTAATTGTTTATTTCACGGACATTTTGGTGTGGGAGGGGGGTCAGGTCAGGATTGCTGTGAGTTTTGCTTGCAGTGGCTGGATAACCTTCAGTAAGCTAACAGTGTGTTTGTGTAAATGGGTATAAGTTTTGGCCATTCCTATGAGAGGAAATGGAGCAGCAGCAAGAAGCGGAAGGACCACACAAAGCTGCAGCTTCAGCTGCAGGGTACTCACAGTGAAAGAGGGGAACTCACACCATCCATATCCTCCAAGCATAATGTGTAGGTCCAAGGCCATGTACCTGCTGCTTTCCAAGGAACAGTAAGGAGGCTGCACTTTTCCTGTCACACTTCCTGCAATCAAACCTACAAGCCCGCTTGCCCCGGCTGGCATTGCATTGCCTGATGCAGCCCTCGACACCTTTGCCTCAAGCTCGATTCAGGCTGCAACAAGGGAATACCAGCAATGTCCGTCAGACTACAGTTCATGTTTGCATGATACATGTGACTGGCGGTGTGTGTGTTAAAGATAATAGTTCATCATTGTTCCCCATGGACAATTGGAAATGCAGAATAGGGCTTTGGGATCATACATATTGCAGGTTTTCTCCCATGTC
The DNA here is from genome assembly GCF_964194155.1 of Cetorhinus maximus. Classification (NCBI taxonomy): domain Eukaryota; kingdom Metazoa; phylum Chordata; class Chondrichthyes; order Lamniformes; family Cetorhinidae; genus Cetorhinus; species Cetorhinus maximus. Next base: position 52,513,063 of record NC_135883.1, read on the forward strand.
CAGGGCATCAATGGCACCTCCATTCCCTCAATGTTCAGTTAGCGTCTGAACACTGGCAGTGTCTGCTCCCCTGGTAGTTGCCATGGCACCTTCATATTGCACCAATCAGTAGGTTGAACTGAGATGTAGCCACAGGTTGACAGTTTTGCTGACACTTCCTTGGATAACCCATGAATAATGGCCACTTGAAGAAGGTATCAAAGAGCAACCAACCACTGTGGGATCTACCCTGATAGGAGAGTCAGCATCTTCAAGAGAGAAGGGAAGAATATTGGAAGGAAGACAATCAAGTATTTCCCCCTGCAATTGCTTCTGTTTCCAATTGTCTGTTGCCAAGATTAAGACAGCTGCACGAACACAGTGATCATTGTGGAAATAATTGAATTGTATCAATAAATACAGAGCCATTAGACTACAGATTACAAATTAAAGTAGTTCTGGATTACTCCCTACTTTTCAAAAATGAAATGCCAGTGCCAGAGCTTTTCTTAGTATGCAGACTAAGAAAAACCAAAGTTCATTCGGAGTTGGCACTGATGTCAGCTGGGATGCCAGAGTAGAGGATTGCAATTGTATCCCTGAGCAAGGGAGGGGATAAAATCAGCCAGGTTCCCCCTGACTCCAGGTTTGTATGTGTGTGTGTTATTGGGTGAACTGGGGCTGGTAGATGAATAGCCAAGTACTGCTAGATGAATACATGAGGGCTGACCACCTGCATGAAACATTGGATAAGAGCTGGTGCCGATGGAGATGTGCAGGAGATAAATTATAAGGACAATTTGCACAGACAAGTGTCATGACAGCAGATCACAGCCCGAATTACTTGAGGGCATATTGAAGTTTTTTAGGAAGACTTGTTTTTAGAAAGGAGATACAAGCAAAACCTGGCTGAGACTTTAAAGTAACCACTTTCTGGAAAAATCCTATGTGGATTATACTTGACCGACTAGTCCAGGGATACCCTGGAATGTTGCACCTAAAAAGGTGCCTAGGCCCACTTCAGACAGAGACATTTGAAAGGGGGAGATGCAATGCAACAGGCTGAACTGTAATCTCCTGTGGTTGTGGAGACAATGGAGACTGGTTACCATCTCAGCAGAAGCCATCTCCTGTTGAGCTCTACCTCAGAATGTGGACATGATCTGAGTTGAAAGAAAGCAGATTCTGGGTGAAAGACATGTTTGTTTCTTTCCCTCCCAGGAATACACAAGAAAAGGCCAGCAGCAAACCTGGTCAGTGTGTTCTAGTTCTGGTGTGCTAGTGTGTGCTCTGAGTCACAGCAGAAGAGCAACAACTAGGCATCCCTGCAGCTTGCAGGTAAAAGTCTTCTCTCTCTCTGGCTGGAGGCAAGTCAGCAAAGCCAGTCAAAAGAGAAACAAGATAACTCCTTCAGCTAACCTGCAGAACCAAGTGTCTCCAAACCAACTGCTCAATTGCCAAAATCAGCTCTATTGGAATCAGCCAACTTAATGGCCGCAATATTTTCTATCTACTCCTCATGGACAAGCCAAAGACTGATTCGTATACCTATGTTTTAAATAGTATTTTTGGACTCAACATCTCACTTCTAATCTGTGTGTTGCGTTTTTTTCTTGGGTTTTAGTAACTAATAAACTTACTTTTTCTTTGACTCAAGAAACTTCTTTAGCCAGAGAGTGGTGAATCTATGGATTTCATTGCCACAGAAGGCTGTGGAGGCCAGGTCATTGAGTGTATTTAAGACCGAGATAGATAGGTTCTTGATTAGTAAGGGGATCAAAGGTTACGGGGAGAAGGTGGGAGAATGGGGTTGAGCAACTTATCAGCCATGATTGAATGGCGGAGCAGACTCGATGGGTCGAATGGCCTAATTTCTGCTGCTATGTCTTATGGTCTTATGGTCTAAGCCTGTTTAAATTGGCTCCTTCTAAAACATAAATACATTTGGACTGGGGAAAATTATCCACGAGGGAAGGGATCCTTTTTAAATTAACCTTGTTGCGACCGAATGAAGAAGGGGAGCCAGCTCGTTCCTCCTCACCTGGGAGCATAACAAAACTGGGATCACATTCGGGAATTTGGGATATCTCGTCCGGGATCATAACAAATTGGGGGACCTTGCTTGGGAACCGGTCGTAACACAAGGCTTGTACTCGCTAGAGTAAAGAATAATAAAAGGTATCGAATTGAGGTGTTTAAAATGATTAAAGGAATTGATTGGCAAGATAGAGAGAAAATATTTCCCCTAGTGGGGATAGCATGAGGGGCGTTACATTAAAATTAGAGCTAGACCATTCAGGGCTGATGTCCGGAAGACCTTCACAGAAAGGAAAATGAACATCTAGAACTTTCCCTCCTTAAAGGCTGTTGTGGCTGGGGGACAATTGAAAATGTCAGAACTTAAATTTATAAAATGTTTGTTAGGTAAGAATATTAAGAATTATGAAACCAAGAAGAGCAGATGGAGTTATGAGACAGAATTTTATTAATTCTTGGGATATGAGCATCGCTGGAAAGATCAGCATTTATTTCCCATCCCTAACTGCTCCTGAGTAGCTGGTGGCGAGATGCCAACAACAGAATGAGTTGCTAGGCCATTTCAGAGGGCAGTTAAGGGTCAACGACATTGCTCTGGATCTGGAGTCACGTGTAGGCCAGACTAGGTAAAAAATGGCAGGCTTCCTTCCCTGAAGGACATTAGTGAACCAGATGGGTTTGTACCACAATCCAAAAGTTTTCACAATCATTATTATAGCATTTCATTCCAGATTGATTAATTTAATTAAATTTCCCCAGTTGCCATGGTGGGATTCAAACTCTGAATTCCAGGATATTAGTCCAGAGGTGGAATTTTCTGCTCTTGTTTGCGGCGGGTGTCATGGCGGGCAGGGGAAGAGTTTGGCAGGAGGGGCAGAAATCGGTTTCGTGCCAGCGTGAAACCACAGCGGGACCATCTGATGGAGTCCGCCATGGCAGATTGTGAATCCCGCTGGAGGCTGGCGTGAACCCACTTTGCATCCTGCTAATGGGATTCAGTATGAGGCCCAACCGGAATTGTCCCCCCACACATGGTTTACTGTTAAGCCAGTGGTAAAACATGCTGATCATAACACATCTGGACAAGTGTGACATGCAAAGGTCAGGACTTACCTTTAGGGCCTTGTTCAGATTGCGGACATCCAAAGAGAAGGAGATTCTGGAGCCCTACAGCTACTAGACTCTGAAGGAACATGTGCATTTTATGCTGGGTGGATCCTCATGCACATGGCTCCGCCGCGAAGCAGCTCTCGGAAGGTGGGAGGTCTCCACACGGCAGCTTTGACTTCGGTGCGGCTTTGAATCTTCATGGACTTCGCTGATGATTCGGACCTGCTTGGGGACTTTGCTATGGGTTCGCAACATCTTCCAGGGACTTTGTCATGGGCAAGTAGAGATGAGCGGTGAAGTTGGGGGTGGGGGGTTGCGGGGAGGGGAAGGTATAGCTGTGAGTGGGAGAGTGGAGGGAGCAGAAAGGAGGGGTGAGGGAAGGAGGGGGTGAGGTTGGGAGGGAGGAAGGTGTAAAGTGGGGGGAGGAAGGTTTAAGGGGTGTAAGGACAGGGGAAGGTGTAAGGGGGAAGGAAGGTGTAAGGGGGGGTGTATGGAGTGGGGAAAGTGTAAAGGTGAAGGAAGGAGTAACGGGGTTGTGGGGGTGAAATGTGCAGGTGAAAATGCAAGGGAGGGGCCTGTGGAGTTCCTGTAAGACTCCTGGGGAGGGAACTCAGGGTGGGCATGGTAGAATGCATTGGTGAGTGTGAGAGGAGCCAGAAATAGTCAGTAAGGTGGGAGGGTAAGGGTGCATCAGTACCTGTAGAAGGGGCGACAAGGGTGGTTGGTGGGGACAAGGAGGCAAACACAGACCCTGGGGGTAGGAAGGAGTAGGAGGTCGGGGGGGTCAATGCAGGTTGGGCTGAGATTTTCAGGAAGTAGGGAAAATGCACTTTCACCTGGACATTCGTGAAGGAAAAAGGTTTGGGCTGTGGAGTAATGGTGAGGGGGTCAAAGGTGATGCCAGGGGGGTCAACTGTGATTAAGGAAAGACCATGGGTGACTGGGAGAGGGGGAAGGATGGGAGAGCTTATCAAAAACTTAATGACTACCATGTTGTGCAAATCAAATGCGAGCGGAGCCACGTGTTGGATGGGCACAGGTGCTGCATGGGATTGCAATCAGTGACTGGGCGGAGAAACAGGTCAGCTCAGATGGACAATTGAACGAGAACCCCAGCAGGCAGCACTGAAAATGCTCAGGACAGTGAGTTGAGTGTGATGGATGAAGGCTCCGCGTGTATGGGAGAGTGCTTGCACGAGGCTCCAAAAGGCACTGTCAGACATACACACTTCTCCTTCAGATTCACTCCTGGTCTGGCTGTGTGCAGTGAACTACTAGTGGAGGAGGCAGAGGGAGGACTCACGAAGCCTGTAAATGAAGCTGAAAGACACCATTACACATTATTCAGTGAAAGTGAATATATTTTCAGATTATAAAGTGACAAAATGTGTTCACTCATGCAACCACTTGTGATCAAAATTTCTTAACTTTTCTAGGCCTACCACTTCTCCTAGGTGTTGCCCTAAAATCTGCAGCAGGGTGGAGACAGCCTGTGCAATGGTCGGCCCTGTTGCCTCTGATGATTTCGAAATGCATCCTCTGGAGGGGTGAGGACTTGGCTTGCTTTGGCTGTTCTCCAGTGGGCCAGCTGCTCCCTCTGCAGTGACAGAGGATGAGGTTGAGGGGGTCACAGGCAAAGGGGACTCGGAGGGAGAGGACAGCCTCAGATTCCTGAGCGGATGACCCAGGGAGCTGCTCCTCCTCCCCTCAGGTACCCGATGGCCCCGGCCTGACTCCTTGAGGGGAAGGAGCACCTGGAGGAACATCAAGGTGCCCTGTTTCCCCCTCGCATTGCCAATGTGGGAACTCACCTATGGTTACCACGATGGAGTGCATGTCTGTGCACACCTCCATGTTCTAATCGATCAGGGTTTTCATGGCGTCCGCCATCCTTCCCATGGAGACCTCTATGCGGGCACATGTGGACACCATTTCATCAGAGAGTAGGCGGGTGCACTCCTCCAACTCGCGTGCCACTCTGTTGAGGGCTTCCAACATCTCTGCGTGATGTTCCCCTGCCTTCTGCTGACTCTCCATGATGAATTTGAAGGCCGAATTCAGAGGCTCGTCATCTGACTCAGACCTCACAGGTGCCTCTTCCCCATCAGTCCTCCGGGTACTGGGAAGCTTGGCTGAATTTGCCTCCTCTAGCTGCAGGCATGTGTCTGTGCGGTGACCACCAGATTGTTAACCTGAGCCTGTTCTAGATCTAGGTCTCACTGAGGTGTCTCTGCACTGGTGCAGGGTGTGGGTAAGTGCTGTGATGGGTCTTCCAGGCTGCTTATTTCCAGCTCTTCAATGGAGGAGGTGTCCTCTTGATGAGGACCTAGATGGAGTTGAGGGACTGGCAGGCTGAGGGTGTCGGTCACTTGGCAGAGCTCCCTGTGGAGCAAAGTAGAGATAATTAGTGCATAGCAGCAGAGTCAAAAGCAGGAGAGGGAGCACTCACAGTTGCATTGAGAGAGGGATGATGTGGTGCAGGATCCTCACGTGGGTGTTCGCCACCGACCTCAATGTCGCCGCAGGCAGGGTCCATGTCCTCACCACTCAGCGCAATGGCACACTCCTCAAAGTGAGTGAGGGGCCTAATGTGGGCCAGTCTACCCCCGGTCTGGGACCTCTTTCTCCTGTTGTGAGCCAGCTTCTCCTGCATGAAAATAGATGGAGGGAGTGTGAGCAAGTTGCATGCCACGGCAGATAATAAGGATGCAGGGAATATTTCTGTGGTGAGCTGAGCCATGGATGGGATGAGGAGGCGAGCTGCAGGAAATATGAGCCTGATGGTGTGTGTGATTTAGTGGTGTTGTCCCTTGAGGTGTGAGATCCCTGTGGATGTGTGATGGGTTTGTGAGTGTGAGAGTTGAGAGTGATGAGAAGAGTGACTTATCCTGGCGGAGTGGATGAGAGCATTTATGGTACAGTGACCATAATTCAGTAAGTTTCAAGGTGGATAAGGATAACAGGAGTCCTCGGGTTAAGGTGCTTAATTGGGGGAAGGCTAATTATAACAATATTAGGCAGGAACTGAGGAATCTAGACTGGAGGCAGATGTTTGAGGGCAAATCAACAACTGACATGTGGGGGGCTTTCAAACGTCAGTTGATAAGAATTCAGGACCGGCGTGTTCCTGCTAGGATGAAGGATAAGCATGGCAAGTTTCAGGAACCTTGGATAACGAAGAATATTGTGAGATTAGTCAAAAAGAAAAGGGAAGCATTCGTAAAGGCTAGAAGGCTGGGAACAGATGAAGCCCATGGAGAATATAAAGAAAGTAGGAAGAAACTTAAGCAAGGAGTCAGGAGGGCTAAAAGGGGTCATGAAAAGTCACTGGCAACTAGGATTAAGGAAAATCCCAAGGCCTTTTATACATATGTAAAAAGCAAGAGGGTAGCCAGGGAAAGGGTAAGCCCACTAAGGGACAGAGGTGGGAATCTGTGTGTGGAGCCAGGAGAAATGGGAGAGATACTAAATGAATACTTCTCATCAGTATTCACCAAAGAGAAGGACTTAGCGGTCGATTTGTCTAGGGAAGAGTGTGTAGATAGCCTGGATCATGTTGAGATCAAAAAAGAGGAGGTGTTAGGCGTCTTGAAGAATATTAAGGTGGATAAGTCCCCAGGGCCAGATGGGATCTACCCCAGAGTGCTGAGGGAGGCAAGGGAGGAGATTGCTGGGGCCTTGACAGAAATCAAGGATTTTTTTTTGGAGGTTTACCAGGATGCTGCCTGGTCTGGAGGTTATTAGCTATGAGGAGAGGTTAGAGAAACTCGGATTATTCTCACTAGAGCGTCGGGGGATTGAGGGGTGACTTGATAGAAGTTTACAAAATTATGAGTGGCATGGACAGAGTAGATAGTCAGAAGCTTTTTCCCAAGGTGGAAGAGTCAATTACTAGGGGAAATAGATTTAAGGTGAGAGGAGAAAACTATAGAGGAGATGAGCGGGGCAAGTTTTTTATGCAGAGGGTAGTGAGTGTCTGGAATTCGCTGCCAGAGGAGGTGGTAGAAGCAGGTACGATAGTGGTGTTTAAGAGGCAGCTTGACAAATACATGAATAGGATGGGAATAGAGGGATACAGACCCAGGAAGTGCAAAATGTTTTAGTTGACGGGCAATATGATCGGCGCATGCTTGGAGGGCTGAAGGGCCTGTTCCTGTGCTGTACTTTTCTTTGTTCTTTGTTCTTACTGCATTGGATGGCTGACCTCCTGTGTGCTCCATTGGTGCTGACCATGGCTGCCATCTCCCCCCAGGCCAGATTGGTGACTCTGGTGGACCTCCTGTGGCCAGAGCAGAGGTAGAAGACATCGCAGTGGGTTTCAATGGTGTCCAAAAGGCACCCCACTAAGGCATCACTAAACTTGGAGGCTGCCGTTTTCTTTGCTTTCGGGTCCACCTATCACCTGGAGCAGTCCTGGTTTGTAGGCATGAAATATGCTGCGCTCTGATCTGCTTTAAACATGGCGCCTGGAACGAGTAAGCGCTGAGGTCAAGGCGTGGCAGGCCCGCCTGCCAGCCATCTGCTGTGCTTACTGTGAAGGCATTATTAATGAGACTGGACGTACCGGGAAACGGATGATACGGCGCAAAAGCCCACCGTTGCAGCTGGCAGGAAAAATATCGTTTCTCATGCCCTCTACTGCACTTTGTGCAATTCAGGGACAATTCCATCCCAGGCCTCTGGATTACTAATCTAGTAACAATACCACTATGCCGCCATCACACAGATGTTCTAGGACCTAATTGAATGGAGAAACAGGTTCGACGTGCTGAATGGCCTAATCCTGTTTCTATATTCATGGACCTAGGAGGGAAAGAGGGAAAATTGGGGAACAAAAAAATATTGTAAAAGGGTTAAAATCACTTTTGCTGAATTATTTAATTTTGCTATAGTAAAATGTTTGAGCATAAAATGATAACATTTATTTTACATAGGATATTCAGCATAGAAACAAGTCATTTGGCTCAGCCAGTCCGTGCTGGTGTTTAAGCTCCATTCAAGCCTGCTCCCATCTTCTCTCACCTAATTGTATCATTGTAACCCTCTATTTCCTTCTCCCTCACAGGCTTGTCTGGCTGCCCCGTAAATACATCTATACTTTCAACCACTCCCAGAGTTCCACATTTTCACCACTGTCTGGGTGAAAAAGTTTCTTCTAAATTCCCAGTTGGATTTCTTGGTGATTATCTTATATTGATGGTCTCTCGTTATGCTCTTCCCCTCAAGAGGAAACATTCTCTCTGTATCCACTCGAACAAAGCCTTTTTGATTTTAAAGACTGCTATTAGGTCACTCTTCAGCCAAATGTTTCAAGAGAAAAGAGACCCACCCTGTCAATTCTGGTATCATAATTGTAAGTCTTCTTTGCACCCTCTCCAGTGCCTCTATATCCTTTTTGTAATATGACGACCAGAACCGTATGCCGTATGTGTGGTCTAATCAAAGTCCAGTGAAGGTTTGGCATAACTTCCCTACTTTTCAATTCCAGCTTTCTAGAAATAAAGCCTAGTGCTTGCTTTGCTTTTTTATGGTCTTGCTAACCTGTGGTGCACTTCCAGTGACTGGTGTATTAGTAATCTGAGGTCCCTTTGTTCTTCTATCCCACTTAGACTTGCACCACTCAGTGATTTACCAAATTCTTCCTACCAAAGCATACTACCTCACTTTTATCTGTGTTGAACTTTGTTTGAGAATTATTTACCAATTAGTAATTCTATAACTTGTTGCAGCTCTCAGTATCCCCCTGTAATGTGGTGTCACCTGCAAATTTAGAAATTGTGTTTTTGATTCCAAAGATCAAAACATTAATATAAATTGTGAACAGCAGTGGTTCCAGTGCTGATCCTAGTGGAACACCATTTCCCACCTTCTGCCATTCTAAATAATTAATCCTTAACTCTTTACTCCCACTCTCTGCTTTCTGTCTTGAAGCCAGCCAGCAATCCATTCTGCCATTTGATTCCTGACTCCATATTCTCTGAACAAATTTATTTTCTTTTATGGGGCACCTTATCGAATGATAATGATAACAATTATTTAATTTCCTTTAACAACAGTAAAGAACAGTTTCACAGTTGTAATCCTCCACATCAGTTACTAGATAGCTGACTGTATTGTAGATCAAGCAAAAAGGGACAGATGAATCACCATTACTGTCCTGTCACTAAATACACCTCCAATCTCTGCCAGAGCAAGGCAATAAAAATGTACAGTTTCTCTCCCATGGGCAGGATTTTACCGTCGACGAGCGGGGGCAGGGCCCGCTCGCCAACGCATAAAATGACACGGGATGACGTCGGCGGAACCCCCGACATCATCCCGCCCCATTTAAATTTTCAGGAAGGCGGGGGCGCAGCAAAATCAGCTGTGCGCCCGCCGACCTGTCAATGGCCAATTGAGGCCATTGACAGATCAATTAAAGTAATTAATAGACCTGCCTGTCCAACCTTAAGCTTGTGCGGGCAGGCCAGGAGCCCCGGTGGCAGCTAGAAAAAACATGAAACCTCATCCACAGGCGGGATGAGGTTTCATGTAGGGTTTTAAAAATTTTAATAAAGTTGTTTTGGAAACTATGAACATGTCCCAACTCAGGACATGTAAGGGCATTTTTTTTTTCTTCTTTTTAATATTGTTGACAGTAGAGGCGATCTCCCTGAGGCAGCACTTAGCCTCAGGGAGATGAGTGCGCTCTTTCATGCGCATGTGCGAAAGAGCGCACTCTTGATTTTAGGGAGTACCCCCCGCCCGCACAAGGAGTGCCTTAATTGGCCTGCCCACGTAGAATGGCACTGCACCTCCAATCAGGGGCGCCGATCGGAAGCACGCCTGCATGCGCCCGTCCATCAACATCCCCTCCCCCGACGGGGGGAAAATTCAGCCCCATGTGTGGAGTTGATCTGGAGACCAGGAAGTCAGGCTCTCAGTTACAATAAATTGGTAACAGAAATAAGTGAAGGTCGCATTGAGTATGTTTGGTGGCAGCTGTCTGGTACATTAAGAAAAGATTATGATTCAAAATGAGGGCCATACTTTCAATTTCAAAGTGCTCATTATAACCGTAGTTACAGCAAGGTCCAAGGTTTAGCACCTTATTGTCTTCCTCACCTTGGCAGTGATTAGTTATCATTATTGACATCTGATAGTTCTCATGTAACAGAAACACAATGAAGCATGCTTTATACCACACACGTGCGCTGGAGTTTTCCAGCCCACCCCTCCACCCCCCGCCACAGCGGGTTCCCCCGCGGCAGGGCCAGCGAGCCTTTGAAATCCCTGTTCACATCAGCAGGATTGGAAGATCCCGCCGGCGTGAGGGGCTGGAAAATTCTGGCTGTGATCTGGTCAGTGTGGGTTTATAAGCAGTGTGAGACAGTTCCCACTGAAACTGCTTTCATTTGATTACACATTCCCGATGAAAACCATCAAGGCCTCAGGTGTCTTGGTGGTCATGTTCTGCCAGAGGAACTGAGACATGTGAGGGAGAGACTCTGTGCCTTTGTGATCCAGTAGGCAACATAACCAGGCAGCACATGAAAACCGTCTGACTATTGTGTCCCCTCAAAAGACATTTCTAAGATTCTGATAACCAATGTTAAATGATTAAGTTAGATACCATTGTGCAAAGGATAGAGTATTTTCAGAATGGGAGGGCCCCTGCAGTTCCATAATACTAATCTAAGATTGTGCTTGAACTTACAAAATGCAATATATTGGTAATACAGGTACAGGTGCTTCAAAAATAGCAGACTCAGGACCGAGATTTGCGCTAAGTGTGTGACCAATCATGAAAAATGTCATCCTACCCATCGGCTGCAATGGTAGGTCTTTGGGCCGTTTCATCCTATTCCTGGCACGTCCTGCCTCATTAATAATGCGTTCAAGAGAAACACTCTGGATTGCTGGCGGATGGGCTCGGATTTGCCTGCCATGTCATGACCACAGCTTTTCATCGCTCCTGGCGCCATATTTAAAGCGTACTAGAGTGCAGCCTACTTCATGTCTACAGACCAGGACTACCCCAGGCGATAGATGGCCCCTAAAGCAAAGAAGATGGCAGCCCCCCAAACTTGGTAACCTCTCTGGGGCATCTGCTGGAAGCAGTGGAAGGCCGCCATTATGTTCGTTACCCCTGCTCTGGCCATAGGAGGTTCACCAGAGTCACCAATCCATTCCGGGAGGAGGTGGCAGTGGCGGTCAGCACCACTGGAGCATTGAGGAAACCAGCCATCCAGTGCAGGAAGAGGATGAATGATCTCATCCGTTCCGCCAAGGTAACTCACTCTTGTCATCACACTCAGCTCATGCACTCACAAACCCATCACACATCCACAGGGATCTCACACCTCAAGGGACAACACCACTAACTCTCACACACACCCTCACATCTCCATCAGGCTCATATGAACTGCGTCCTCATCCTGTCCATGGCTCCACTCACCACACAAACATTCCACGTGGTGCCATGTGTCCTGCTCACAGTCTCCCAATCTGTTTTCATGCAGGATAGGCCTGCTCACATCAGCAGGGAGAGGTCCCAGACCGGGGGGATGGAATGGCCCACATTAGGCCCCTCACTCACTTTGAGGAGTGTGTCATTGCGCTGACTGGTGAAGACATGAACAATGCCTGCGCCGACAGTGAGGTCGGCGGCGAACACCCACCTGAGGATCCTGCACCACATCATCCCTCTCTCAACGCAAATGTGAGTGCTCTCTCTCCTGCTTTTGACTCTGCCATGCACTAATTATCTCTACTTTGGTTCACAGGGAGCTCTGCAAAGCGACTGACACCCTCAGTCAGCCAGTCCCTCAGCACCATCCACATCCTCAACTTCAGCCAAGAGGACACCCACTCCATTGAAGAGCTGGAAATAAGCAGCCTGGAAGATCCATCACAGCACTTACACACACCCTGCACCAGCGCAGAGACACACACCTTGTTGGGACATAGATCTAGAGCAGGCTCGGGTTCACAGTCTGGTGGTCACCGCTCGGACACGTGTCTGAAGCAGGGGGAGGCAGATTCAGCCAAGCTCCCCTGCATTCGGAGGACTGCTGGGGAAGAGGCATCTGCGAGATCCGAGTCAGATGACGAGCCTCTGGATTTGGCCTTCCAACTCATCCTGGAGAGTCAGCAGAAGGCAGGGGAACATCACACAGAGCTGTTAGACACCATCAGCAGAGTGGCACATGAGTCAGAGGAATGCACCTGCCTGCTCGCTGATGAAGTGGTGCCCACGTGTGCGCACATGAAGGTCCCCATGGGAAGGATGGCGGATGCCTTTGAGACCCTGGTCCAGCAGAACATGGAGATGCACATACACCTACTCTCCACTGCGTTAGCCATGGGTGAGTTCCTGCATTTGCAACGCGAGGGGGAAATGGGGGACCTCGCTGTCCCTCCAAGTGCTCCTTCCCCTCAAGGAGTCAGGCCGGGGCCCTCGGGCACCTGAAGGGAGGAGAAGTGGCAGCTGGATACCCCTGGGTCATACACTCAGGAATCTCAGAGGCTGCCCGCTCCCTCCTAGTCCCCTTTGCCTGTGACCCACCTCAACCTTGTCCTCTGTCACTGCAGAGGGAGCAGCTGGCCCACAGGAGGACAACCAAAGCAAGCTGGGGCACTCCAGGCCTTAGCTTTCTAGAGGACGCATGCCTAAGTCATCAGAGGCAACAGGGCCAACCATTGTACAGGCTGTTTCCACACCTGTTGCAGATGTCAGGACAGCACCTAGAAGGAGTGGCAGGCCTAGAAAAGTTAAGAAATTTTGATCACAAGTGGTTTCACGGATGAACACATTTTGTCACTTTATAATCTGAAAGTATATTCACTTTCACTGAAGAATGTGTAATGGTGTCTTTCAGCTTCATTTACAGGTTTCGTGAGCCCTCCCTCTGCATCCCACCCTCCACTTGCAGTTCAGTGTGCCGAACCACGAGTGATTCTGGAGGGAGAAGTGTGTGTGTGTGTGGTGGGGCCTTTTGGGGCCTTGTGCAAGCACTCTCCCACACATGTGGAGCCTTCATCCATCACAATCATCTTTCTGTTCCAGGCATTTTCAATGCTGCCTGCCGGGTTCTCTTTCAGTTGTCCATCTGAGCTGACCTGCACTCCCATGCAGCACCTGTGCCCATCCAACACGAGGCTCTGCTTACTTTCAATTTCAACAACCATAGTAGTTGCTAAGTTTCTTATCAGCTCCCCAGGCCTTTACCCTCCACCAGCCACTCATGTTCTTTCCCCCATCAGAGTCGACCCCCCTGGCATCACTTTCCAACTCCCCACCATCATCTACCAACCAAAATCCTTGTCTTTCCAGGATGTCCAGGTGAACGTGCACATTCCCTACCTTCCTGAGAATCCCACCCCATCCACAGTGAACTGCTGACCTCCTCCTTCCCTCTGTCTCCATGTCCGTGCCTCCTCCAAGTCCTCACCAATCATCCTCACCATCCCTCCTACTGTTACTGACACATCCAGGTATCACACCTCTGCCCCTGTCATACTCACCATTGCGTCCAACATGCCCACCTCAATTTGTTCCCCCGGAGGCAGTCTTTGACTCCATAGACCCTTCCCTTGCACGTTTACCTAGACATCCGCCCCCCCGCCCACCCCTACCCTTATTCCTCCACCCCTATTCCCCAGCCACACCACCCCCCCCTCCGCCGACTGGACACCTTCCCCCTTCTGAAATCCTTCCCCACTTCAAACCCCCTCTCTTATACCTTCCTCCCCCCAGACACCTTCCCTCCTCCAAACTCCTTCCCCCCTCTGAATTCCCTCCCTTAAACTTCCTCACCCCCCACATATCTCTCCACGCTGCATTCTCCCCTTACGCCCCCCTCCCCCCGTACTCCCTCCTCCCACTCCTAACCTCACCCCCTCCACACCTTCGTTCCCTCCCTCCCAATCTCATCTCCCCTGGTACACCTCCCTCTCCCAGTCAAACCCAGACCTCCCTCTCTCCCGTGCCCCCAGTACACCTTACTCTCCCACTCACAGCTAGACCTTCCTCTCCCAACACCCATCACTACCCCCCTCCTCGTCAATCAACCGTCGCAGCCCATGGCCAAGACCATGATGTTCTGAAGCAGACCCGAGACATCAACGGAGACCTCTCACCTTCTGTGAGCTGCTTCACGGTGGAGCCAGGTCCATGAGAATCCACCCAGCATGCCTTGTACTTGTTCTGTCATGGTTGAGTAGCTGTAGGGCTACAGCATCTTCTTTTCCTCGGATGTCCGCGATCTGAGCAAGGCCGTAACAGTAAATCCCAACTTCTGCACATCACACAGGTGTATTCTGGGCCAGCGTGTTTTCCCACCGGTGTAATTCTGGCGTGGGGGGACGATTCGGGTCGGACCTCGCTTTGCATCGAATTACCAGAATGCAGATGGGGTTCACGCCGGCCTCTAGTGGGATTTGAATTCCACCGTGGCGTACACCATCAGACGATCCCACTGTGCTTTCGCGCTGGCATGCAACTAATTTCTGCCCCTCACGCTGAATTTTCCCGCCATGACGCCCGATGCCCACGGGATCGGACGATTCTGCCCAGTACCTGTATGTGGTAAGGTATTTGTTAAAAATATTTTTTTGTTGCTATTTTGACAAAGATGTTAAGAAAGAGAAAGAAAGAGAAAATAAAGACTTCAATTTGTATAGCATCTATTACGACCACAGGAATTCCCACGCTCAGTGAAGTACTTTTGAAGTGCAGCCACTTCAATCGCATTGTAGGAATCACACCAGACAATTAACGCACAGCAGGTTCACACAGACAGCTATGTGATAATGACTAAATAGTCTGCTTTTATAATATTGATTGAGGGATAAAATATTGACCAGGAGATCTTCCTTTAATTCTCTTTGAAATAGTGCCATGGGGTCATTTCTGTCCACCTGAGACAGGAGACGAGGTTTAAAATGCCATCCAAAAGACATTAATCCATTTAACACTGTGGTAAAAATAATGGATAAAGGAATTCCATATAAGCACCTTTATTCATGAGTTACCAAAATTTTATTATCATTCTAATGTAATGTAGATGCAGTATAATCCTGGATCTATGCAAATCATACTCATATGTATTTCTATTCTATGTTACATTATTCACTTTGCTGATCCTCCCTTTTATTCTGCTTTCCCTTCTCCATATTTTTCCACATTTATACCTGGATGCTTTTTTTTCAGTGTTATCCCCATGCATTGCTCACATTGTTCCAAATTAAAACAAAATTGCATTTAAAACAAAGGATATCAATATGAATTATGAAGTTGTGTATGTTTTGAACTTCTACTAAATATTTACCATTAAATTGCAGAATTTTGCTGGTCAGCTTTGCATTTTAAAACTGGCTGACTTACAAAGTCTCCTAAAATTTGTTTCTATCCACATCTTAAATCTAGACATGGAGTCAGAGTCCATTGTGGTCTATAGTATTTACTTAAGTCTCCTTTCTGAACAGTATCAAAAATATAAAAATACCTTATAGCCTAAACAAAGCTGGAATTCAAAAAAACAAATGCTTGACCACTTAAAGAGACTGGGGCCTTGAAATTACAATGTGGGATGCACATTCATTTGAAATTTAATTTATTTTAAATGGATTGAAGCCTTCATTAAAATAACAGTCAAAATAATTTTAGATGAAACATAAGACCCCCTGTTGTAAGTTCAACTTCAAATCTTTTGCAGAATTCTTTTTGCAATACTTAATTTTTCTTCCAATTATTGTCAGAAAATATAAATTTCATTTCTTATTTCCAATTTTCATCAGGGTTTATGTTTAAAATAAAAAATAACTTAAACACTCTTTGAAACCTCGGTGGAATGCAGTGATTATATGACAGAATATATTTCCTTCAATCATCTCAGTAGTTCATTCGGTCAAACAATGTCAACATGTATGTATTACTTTCCAGCTCTATCCTCCAGGCCCCATGATATTGAGGGTCTGTTGATCACCATTAACCTTGGGGCCTGTTATGTGGTTACCAGGATTGCCATGATACTTGCAATTAATGAGTTACAGTTTATTCTTTAAATGTGCAAACGTGTAAAAGCTTTTAGGTTTATGCAGCGTTTTGTACAAAATGTGCACTAAATTCACACCATTCCTGGTTAATCTCTTGTGGCATTTCATTTGGGAAGCAAAAGCAAGTGCTGTCATCAGGTCAAGATTAATGGGCGGGAAGGGAATAATTGGACCAGGCTGGTACGAGGACTGCAAAGATGGAGGCTAGTTAAGGGCAAAAGAGGCTGATGAAGCAGGGTGGTGGCGGTGGGTGCTGTGGTTAGG
This sequence comes from Cetorhinus maximus, assembly GCF_964194155.1. NCBI lineage: Eukaryota > Metazoa > Chordata > Chondrichthyes > Lamniformes > Cetorhinidae > Cetorhinus > Cetorhinus maximus. The sequence goes on from NC_135883.1 coordinate 52,529,491, forward strand.
GCAGGAAAGAAGGTAAAGGGTGGTGGACGTGGCATGGACGGGATTGGGTCCCACAGAGACTGAGTGATGCAAGTACAATAACTTTTGTAATATTTTTCTGGTTTATTTGGAAGTAGGTTTGTGTGTGATTATAGTTGGGCCTGTGTGTGATTTAATTACATTTGGAGTCAAGTAGACTGCAAGCTTAAAATCATCAAAACAAGCTAGGTGTAGAAATGTGCTTACCATGCTAATGAGTAAATATGGATGCTTGCTTAGCATGTAAGGTGTGAATGGAATTTGCATTTTTAGATAAATGATGGGATCTTAGTCTGTTTACAACTAACCAGATAAGGAGACTAAGGGGTGTGTTTATTTTTCCCAAAGGTTATTGACAATATTGGCAACATGAAAGTTTTTATATTATGAGGAAGATACAGTTTGAAAGACATATGGAACAATAGAATTTACATATTAAAGAGCGAGGAACATATATAAAGAAGAATGAAAGACCATGTAAGGAAGGCCATGTAAGATCTAACAGGAGTGTGTGAAATAGCCTTCAAGAAGCCTCCAGCCATTTGTGCATAAGTCTGCTATGTAAAGTAACTAAAGTTGTGGAAAAGCCATTTGGAGCTCCCCTGTCAAGTGGGCACTATGTTAACTTGCTGGGTTTGTTTTAAATCTAAAAGCTATTTTAGACTGTTGCCTTAAAGGGGATGTGTAACTGAGAGTCAGGTTAGTTAGGAATTTTAGGATGTTATAGTATTAAGTACTCATATTCATGTATGTGCTTGAAATCTTTTATTTTGTTAATAAACATTTTTATTTAATTTCTAAAATCTCTAAAGGTCTTGGTGGACTCATTACTTCTGTCTTCAGTGCACATAGCTTCTTGTAATTAGTACAAATTGCAAAACCATTGTGATAGCATGACCATGTTTCCCTTGTGGATTGGGTCTGGATTGGGTCTGCCTTGCACACATCATCTGCCATGTCATAACAAATTGGGGGTTCTTTGCAGGATATTTGAAATTCCTTGATTCATTTGGAGTTGGTGAACCTTAAGACTATGGCCTGAATTTTCCCGTCGGTGATTTGGGGGCGGAGCCCGCTCGCCGACGGGAAATTGACGGGGGATGAACCCCCGACGTCATCCATTTAAATCTTTAGGAAGGCGGGTGGACAGCGAAATCAGCTGTCTGCCTGCCGACCTGTCAATAGCCAATTGAGGCCATTGACAGGGTAATTAAGATAATTAAAGACCCTGCCCGTCCAACCTGTGGTGGGTAGGCCAGGAGCCCCAGCGGGCTTCTGATAATACATGAAACCTCATCCACTGGCGGGATGAGGTTTCATATACATTTTTAAAAACTTTAATAAATTTTATGTGATATTTATTAACATGTCCCATCTTGTGTGACATTGTCACATGAGGGAAACATGTTAATAATTTTTTAATTTTTCTAATTTTAAAGTATTTTAGACTGTCAGTAATCTCCCTAAGACAGCGCTTAGTCTCAGGGAGCAGTGTGCTCTTTCACGAAAGAGCACACTTTGACAGATGGGGAATGCCTCCACCCCCCGTTCCTGTCTGGCAGGCCGCTGGGTGGGCCTTAATTGGCCTGCCTACTCAAAATGGCGGTGGGCTCTGTTTCAGCGGCGGAGTTCGGTTGCCCGCCAGCCACCGAGCCTGTGGGGCCCACCCGCCAACCAAGGGCAAAATTCTGCCCTACGAGTACAAGAAGCACATTGAATTCAGGAGTTGTTGTGAAGGATTTTAAAGTGGTGAGTCTACGAAAATGGTTGTATTGATGACTAAAACATTTTTGGAAGTAGAAGATATAACTCTGATTGGGTTACAAAAAGTATCTAAGTTAACAGAATTGGCAGTTGAGGTTACCTGTATGAGCAAAGAAAGCAGTCATAATTGAAGTGAGAGCACAGCATTTGGAATTGGAAGTGATACCTGATACTACTGAGTCACAACTGGAGGTAGTGAGACTTCAGTTACAAATGAAGATGCTTTAAATTGAATAAGCAATGGGAATGAAAAAAACTCGAACTAGAGCCAATAGGAAAATAAAAAGAAAAAGAAAAGGAAAAAGAAAGGGAAGAGAAAGAAAAAGAAAGAGATAAAGAGAGAGTATTTCAAAGAGAAATGGAAATGCAAAAACTCGGCCTCCAGATGGAGAAGTTAGCCATGGGAGAAAGAGAGAAGGGGAGACAGAGAATATCAGCTTAAAAATCTGGACCTTAAAAAAGAGATCTCAGATGCTGAGCAAGGTTCTGATGATGAAAAAAACCTTCAGTCTAAAACCCATTGGGGAGATGTTTATATTTGTGCAAGTTCTTCTGAAGTTTGAAGAAAGGGATGTTGAGGCATTCATTGTTTCATTTGAGAAGATAGCTAAACAGATGAAATGGCCACAAGAAATCTGGACATTGCTTTTACAGTTCAGGAGGACTCAATCCATGAAGGTTATGCTTCTCTGTCAGAATAAGTGTTGGTGGATTATGATGCAGTAAAAAAGGCTATTTCGAGTGCACATGAGTTGGTTCCTGAGGCGTACAGGCAGAAATTTAGGAATATAAGGAAACAGCCTGGGTAAACTTATACTGAGTTTGAGAGAGTAAAAGAAACTAATTTTGACCAGTGGATATGGGCATTAAAGACATATGCAAACCTTAGGGAAGTAATTCTTTTGGAAGAATTTAAAGATTCAATTCCTTCATGTGGAGGAACAGAGGATTAAAATGGTAAGACAAGCAGCAGAGATAGTTGATGGTTATGAGTTAGTTCATAGATCTGAACCTTTCTTTCGTTACCCGTTTAAATCAGGGAAGGATAGAAAGTGGGAAGCTGAAAGGAAGGTAGGTCGTCAGGGAAGAGAAGGAGCAACTGGAAATTCTCAGGAAGTTTTTTCTCAGACTAAAAAGGAAGAAGTGACACTTGAAAATTGAGATGTTTTCATTGTAATAACATTGGGCACACAAAGTCCATGTGTTGGAGGTTACAGGGAAAATCTGTTACAGTAATCGGAATGCAGAAAAGTTCTGGAAGTAAAAGTACTGTGGGTTCTGGGGTCCAGGCACAGGAAAAACCAATGGTGTATGTACAGGTAAAGTGGGAAGAATCGGTGATAGGTAAAGAAGTGGGAATGTGTTCACAATTTACCCAATGGAGTTCTGAGGATCAGGTTGCAGAAATGTTTAAAGATTTTGTATGTGAAGGGGAAGTCTTTCCATGTGTACAGGGTGGAGCAGGTAAATATATTAAAATGTTAAAGAGGCACAGGGGCTAGTCAATCCTTAATGTTATGGGATAGTGACATTTGTTGTTCAGAGGGAGTATTGCAGGAAAAGGTGATAAGTGGAATTCATGGAGATGCTAAACCTATTACATTGTGGAAGATAAATTTAAACAGTAAGTGGAAAACAGCTGAGCTGATTGTTGGAGTAGTGGAAAAATTGCCCATTACAGGGGTTCAATTTATTTTAGGTCATGATGTGGCTTAGTCACAGATGTGGGTGACGCCTACAGTAGTTGAGCTGCCTGTGGGGGTACAGTCAACAGAGGTGTTACAGAAGGAGCATCCTGGATTGTTTCCAAATTTTGTAGTAATGAGATCACAAGCTCACAGGTTGAAACAGGAAGAAGTGGAAGTTAAAAGGCAGGGAAAATGTGTTGAAGTCCAATGAGCTGATATTATCTTTGATAAGATTGTTAAGGAAGAGAGAATGGAAGAGAATGAAGCTGAAGTGTTTAGTTCAGTTCAGCTGGTAGAGCTACAACAAAATGATCCATGAATAAAGCAGTTGTATCAGACAGCTTACTCAGAAACAAAGGCAGAATATATTCCAGAATGTTATTATCTTAAAGGCAATGTGCTAAGAGGAAGTAGAGACTGTATCAAGTTTCAGCAGATGAAAAATGGATTGAAGTGCATCAGATTGTTATACCAGCTGGATACAGAAATGAGATACTGAGAGTAGTTCATGAAATTCCAGTAGGGGGACATTTAGGAATTAGGGAGACTCAGGCAAAAATACAAAAACATTTTTATTAGCGTGGATTACATAGCGATGTAGTCAAATTGTATAGAACATGTCACACATGTCAAGTGATTAGGAAAGAACAAGCAGTGTTTAAGCTGGCACCTTTAATTCCAATTCAAACATTTGAGGAACCTTTCACTAGGGTCATGATTAATTGTGCAGGACCCCTCCATAAGGCTAAAAGTGGAAATCAGTACTTGCGACAATAATGAATGTGTCTACAAGGTTTCCAGGAGTGATACCTTTGCAAAATATTACAGCAAAGATAATTATGTAAGAGTTGACTTAATTTTTTACAAGATATGGTTTGCAAAAAGAAATACAATCAAATTTAATGTCACAGCTGTTTAAGGAAGTAACGAACAGTTTAGGGATAAAACAGTTTAAGCTTACCATATTGAATCACAAGGGGCTTTGGAAAGATGGCATCAGATTTTAAAAATCACGGTGAGGGCTTATAGTCAAGACTATCTGAAGGATTGGGGTAGGGGAATTCTATTCTTGTTATTTGCTATTAGGGATGCTCCTAACGCATCGACTGGATTTAGTCCTTTTGAATTAGTCTATGGTCATGAGATAAAGGGACCACTGAAGTTGATTCATGAAAAAATTGGTGGCTCAAAATTCAGAAACTACTCTCCGGGACTATGTGACAAACTTCCGAGAAAGGTTGAACAGAGCATATGAGTTAGCTAGGGAACAGTTAAAGATATCACAACAGGTGATGAAAACTGAGGCAAATAGGAGAGCCACAGCTCATAGTTTTGTTGCATGTGGAAGAGCGCTTCTAATCTCCCAGAGGCACAGAACTGCCTCAGGGAGATTGAAGCGCTTTTAAAAAAAATAAATAAATATAATAAAAAGTTAATGAAACATGTTTCCTTATGTGACTGTACCACATGAGATAGGACATGTTTTTATTTCGAAGAGGTTTTTATTCAATTTGTAAAAGCTTTAGGAAACATCATCCCACTCATGGATGAGGTTTCTTCGCCTGCCCACCAAGCATAAAATTCAGGTTAATTACCTGGTTAATGGCCTTAATAGGCCTATCAATTATCAATGGGCGCACAGCCTACTCCCGCGCGTGCCTGCCGAACGAAATATTACGTGACTTTGCGATGATGTCAGGACGCATGCCCAATGTCATCGCGTGTCATTTAATGTTCTGGCGTATCGGGAGAGCGCCCGCACGCCGAATAGAAAATTCTGCCCATAAATACTCCAGATAGAAGAAAGAAGCAGAGGGAGTGTCATGTAAATATGCTTAAAAAGGTACTTTGACAGGGAAGAGGACCAAAAGGGAGGTATTAGTGGTGGTGGATAAGGAGAAAGAGGTAGACATGAAGGATTCTGAAATTGAGTTTCCTCTAATCAAATTTTGATAATGAGGGGATATTTAAAAATTTAAATGTAATATTGAGTTACCTTCCAGACAAGTGTCAAAGTGGTTTGGAGAAGCTATTGCAGTCACACAAAGCTATTTGTGGGAATAAGCTGGGGAAGACAAATTTAGCTATACATTATGTAAGTGTAGGGGATTCATTTTTGATAAGGCAACACCCTTATAGATTAAGTCCAGCAAAGTTATCACAAGTACAGAAAGAAATTGAATTTATGTTTCAAAATGACATAATTGAATTTAGTTTCAGTAATTAGTGTTTACCTATTGTGATGGTACTGAAACTGAATGGAACACAAAGACTGTGTGTGGATTATTGAAAGGTGAATGCAGTGACAAAAACAGATTCATATCCTATACCATGGTTGGAAGATTGCATTAAGAAAGTGGGACAATCAAAGTTTACCACAAAGATTGACTTGCTGAAAGAATATTGGCAAGTAACATTGTCAGAGAGAGCAAACGAGATATTGGCTTTTGTGATGCCAGATGGACTATATTAGTTTAAAGTCATGCTATTTGGCATAAGCAACATGTCAAAGATTAACAAAGTAATTGCAGCACTGAGCAATTGTGCTGTTTATATTGATGACTTGATAGTTTTTAGTCAAACGTGGGAGGCGCATTTACAACATCTGGAAGACCTAATTTAATCAACTGCAAGAAGCTAATTTGGTAATGAACTTGGCGAGAAGTGAATTTGCAAGTTACATATCTAGGCCATACCATTGGACATGGCAAGGTGGCTCAGAGAGATGTGAAAGTCAAAGCCATTGTGGATTTCCCCATGCCTACATGTTTTGAGATTTATGGGCATGAGTGGGTTTTACAGGAAATTTGTACTAAATTTTAGCGATGTGGTTGCTCCATTGATTGAACTATTAAAAAAGAACAAGAAGTTTCAGTGGACACAGGAGTGTCAGAAGGCATTTGACAGTTTAAAAACTGTATCGACTACAACACCAGTTTTACCAGGACCTAATTATGCCAAGCAATTTAAGTTGGCCATTGACGCAAGTGATGTAGGCATTGGTGCTGTACTGTTTCAAGATGAAACTGGAATTGAGAAACTGATGGGGTACTTTTCACGAAAGCTGAATGTACAACAGAGAAGATATTCAACGATCGACAAGGAGACTCTGGGTCTGGTGTCAGCGTTGCAGCATTTTGAAGTTTAGGTTGCAAACAATTCGTCAGAAACAATTGTTTACGCAGACCACAGTCCTTTAAAATTTCTGGACAAATTTCGAGACTGAAGTGCAAGACTGTTCAGATGGAGTTTATTACTGCAACCATTTAATTTACAGATTATATATGTGGCTGGATGATAAAATCTAATTAGAAATGCATTGTTGAGAGTTTAAAGCGCAAAGGGAAAATGGACATTTAAATGCTGACACTGGACTGAAATGACCTCTGTTGATACAAAGGATTTGCACATATATATTATGTTAATGCATGCATCTGGTATTGTAATAGTTTGGGTATATAATAAGTATAGTTGATAGGGTAAGATGGGTTAAGAAAATGAAGCCGGCTTTTAAAATTATGACAATTCATTTTCCCATAAGGGTGGAAGCGTGACAAAAGTATAATAATTTTCATAATATTTTTCTGGTTTATGGCACTGAGATTAGGGGCTGAATCTTTGGCTCGGTGCGTGAGGGCGGGGCCCGCTCGCCGAGGCATAAAATGACGTGAGGTGACATCAGGCGTGCGTCCCGACTTCACCACGCGTCATTTAGATTTTCAGTTGGGTGGGCACGCAGACGACTCGGCTGCGCACCCGCCGAACTGTCAAAGGCCTGTTAAGGCCATTAACTAATTAAGGTTATTGTGAAAGCTGCCCGTCAAACCTTAAGGTTGGCGGGCAGGCAAAGAGCCCAGGCGGCCTTTGCATTTTTCATAGAACCTCATCCACGGGCAGGATGAGGTTTCATGAAGGGTTTATAAATTAAATAAATTTTTTCATTAAAGTTAATTGACACTGTCACGAGGGGACATGTCGTAAATTTTTTTTCTTCTTTATTAAAATTTTAAAAACTTAAAACTTATCCCCCTGAGGCACCTCTGAGATTTCTGCGCTCTTTCGCGCGCGTGTGCGAAAGAGCGCACTCCCGACTCAGGGAACCACCATCCCCCACACTGCCCACTGCACAGAGCTTCTTGTTGTGCATCACGTTGGGTGGGCCTTAACTGGCCCGCCCACGTAAAATGGTGGCGTGGACCCACGCCCGCCCGTGCCCCCGCACAATCCCCCCAACAGGGGGAAAATTCTCTCCTAAGGGTTATTTCTCTAAACCTAGTAAAGTCATACATTATTAGGCTGATTCTATATCCCATCTAATAAGCAGCTGGTAGTGACCCGAGTTCTGGCTGCCCATCTTCCCCTGATCCCCTGATGCCTGAAATCTGTCTCTTATTTTTGCGGGTGGAGTGGGGTGTCCTTTTGCTGCATTCCAGTCTCTTACCACCTACTGATCCTTGCTGGTAAACTGGGAGTTGAATTTTCAAGTCAGCAGGAGCTGTATCCAGGGAATGGTTTTGATGCCATCAGGACTCTTTGAACAAGCAATTTGTAATTTATAAAATTAACTAAGCAGGAGCTGTGGAAATCTGGGAAAAAGATGGGGAAGATCCAGGGAAGGGCTCAGAATGGGAGACTTGCTACTTGGTTAGATGAACAAGTAAGCAGTGAGGCATAGTGAGTCCCAGCAAGAGACGTAAAAAGGGAGTGATGCAGATTGCTAGTGGCAGAAGAGGGAAATGGAAGGTAGAGGAAGGAAAAATGCACATAATTAAAAGCAGAAAGCCTGTAACTTTAAAAGTTAAAGATCAACTCATCTCACAAAAAAAGTTAGTATTCAAAATAAAGACCCACTTAATTTTGATGTGAAAAAAATAACTATGTATGAGAGATTCACATTGTTATTCGCATGCAAATCGCCCAGTAACTTGTAGCCAACAAGCGATACCCCATGAATTGTGAATGGCTAAAAGTAGCTGGCCAATCTGCACCACTCCGCTGGTAGCTTCATGAGAATGGCATCTCACCCTTAACCTCCCTGTGAGTTATATGAAGTTGCTGCACTTGCATATTAATGGTCCATTAAACTTGCCACAGTAGGTTAAGTTTAGTAATTAGCATGGCACTCTTTTGAGGATGTGCCAATTATTAATGGTTGCCAATTAACCTCTCTTGCCCAGAGAATGAACACTTAAAAAAGTGGAGTCTCATTCTGAAGGAATTGTGAATTTATTTAGGAGATTCTTAAAATGTTAAAACTTAACTTTTGATTTTTTTCTTATGTCACAAGCCCTATAGAGACTGATAACTTCTAAAGAGAAATTCGAGCTTCCAGTTATTAGCTGAAAAGATGACATGTCAAGATTTCGTTTTTCAAAAAAAACTTTTACTCTATCAAATTACTAAAAACATTATTAACTAAAGGTTATTTTCTTTTTATAGGCAGCTGATTCATTCAGCTACCAAAAAGAATCTGCCCCTTTCTATTTTTAGTGACAACTCAAAGAGCCAACTTTGTTATGTTACTTGATCTCTTAATTAGACATCCAATTCTCCTAGAACCAATCCAAAGTGGATCTGCAGCTCCCAGGGGTTTTACTTCTGCACTTCTCCTTTCCTAATACTATCTTCCACTGTGAGAGTTTTCATGCAGGTTCTCCCTTTAGCTCCAGCTAGAAGAGCCCTCCAGCCTTGCTTCATTTCCTCACAAACTTGGTCTTCAAACTCAGGCATTCCGCATGGTGAACAATAGGGTCAGCATTTTCTCTGCTTAAGGTGCTGGTCTTTGTTTTTCTCCACTCAGTTGGCTGTAGACCCAAATGGACCAAACTGTAATTCTCTTTGTGAGATTTCTGTGTTTATAGGGAAGCCTATAACCTAATCTCAAAATGGCTTCTTCTATCCTCTTCCCCATGGCAACGGGAAACACAGTTTTTGTATCTAAGTTGGAATCTAAGTTCCCAACAATTTTTCACTTTATAAGTAAAGACAGTTTAGAACCTGGTAGTTATAATGCCTTTCTGGGGCCTTAGGAGACTTAGTGTCTCTTCATTGTGGACCTAGAAACAGCTGTCACTGTCTCCAAATGTAAATGCCTTGCACCTCCCTCTCACTGAAACAATCTGAGTCTCTTTTGATCTAAAACAATTAAACTACGAAGACTTACTGTCAGGCAGACGCCAGTACAGGTCACATGACCTCTATCATTTACCCTAAATTGAAAGATGTAGACCAAAACTACAACGTTCTTTTAAACCAAAAGATAAAGTCCTAAATAATAATAATCTTAAACCTCACAATTGATAACACTTATTTTTTCTTTCTTTCTCTCTCTCTCTCAAAGTAATAGAGCTGGAAATGATGGTCCTCTCTGCCAGGGTATTTGAAGGGGGGGGGGCTCACCGGAGGGCAGTGGGTGGCCTGCTCGCCCTTGGGCCTATTGAAGCCCTTAAGTGGGCAATTAATGGCGACATTAGTGCCCCATCTTGTACCTGCCACTTTTTTACCTGTGGCAGATGGAGACCCAGGCCAAGTGGGTAGCTTAGCAGGTTTTACTGCTCTGGTATCGGATGGCTGGTGGGGTGGGGTGGGGGGTGGGGGTGACCTCCTTCCCCATGCCCATCGGAGGCATTCCCCTCTGAGGTCATGCCCCCCTTTGACCATTGCCACTGGACTCTCAAACCCAGCCCCCCCACCTCCCTCACACCCCCCTTGCTGGGGCCTGCCTGCCAGCCCTGCCAATAACCTGGACTTGCCTGAAGTCCAACCCCCTCTTCTTCATGTTCTGTAGTCCCAGCAATGGCTGCTCTAACCTGGTGCTGCTGGGACTACAAAGCTGCCAACCAATCAGATTATCTCTAAAGCAGGGCTTCCTCCACACATGGGGGCTGAAGTTTCACCTTGATACTATTAATGCCCCGCCAAGCATAAATTGGCTGATGGGCAGCCAGCATTTTTGTGGTTGGGCTCCTGAATGACTTTCTAGTTGGGGGCTGAGGACAAGAAGAAACCCCATAAAATTCAGCCCACAAAGTCATAATGACACAGAAGGAGACCATTAGGCCCATTGAGTCCCTACCAGCTCTCTGTAGAGTAATTAATCCAATCTTTCTTTCCCTCCCTTTATTTCCCTTTCTGTACTTGATTTGACATTGAATTCACCCATTCTAATTCACTTCTCTTCTTAGTCCTTCTCATTTATTTCTCCGCCTTTAAATCACATTGGTTAAGGAGATGCACTGTTTCATTTTGTACCAAGGTTCTAGATGCCCATTGCCCGCGCCTCACTGTCGCTTCCAGCAACTTTACAGGCTGATCATGCTCAAATAAGCCTAATTTTCTGGGCCCCACTCCAGTACAATCTGGCCCACTAAGGCACTGAAAGTTGTGAAAGGCATTTCAAATCTTTGCTCCACGTTGCCACTGGGTGGCCATAGCCTGCAACTGTTCTCATATTTATGGAGTATTCTATTAAAAATGTGACAAAGCATGCATCCCCAGATGTAAGATAGCTATGTTCATAATGGCTTTGAGATCTCCACAAATGTTAACAGCTGACAGGATATGTGGTAGCAAGAGAGGTGGGGACATGGGTAATTTTTACGGCAGGGAACTGTTGGAGTAGATCAGCCACCTATGCCTCATCCCGTTCTCCTTTCCACTTGCAATGGAGAACAAAATCAAGAGAGGTGCATAACAGGCACCTGATCCACTTGTGTCCATCTTCCAGCTCTGCCACTTTGCTGATTTTAATAACAATTTGATGTGGAAAATGTATGGTTGTTTGAAAATCACAGCTCATAAGTTTTGCTTTCTAGCCATTCTGCCTTCTCTGTTGTCTGGGGAAGGCCTGTGCAGGCAGGTGAGGGAGAAAGCAGGGAACTGCTTAGCTCAGCTTTACCTATGGCCAGAAAAGCTGGCCACCTCACCCTTCAACTTATAGCTGTTGTCATGGGAGCTATTGTTCACGAATGTGTTGGCAAAAGCTCACTCTTTTTGATTCCAGCAGTGCAAGTCACCTGATGACTGGTAATTAAGAAGTGATGCATGAATAACTTGGTATCTCTGACAGTACAATGATATGGCTGATCACTTGCCTTCGTCTTCAAACTTAATGAATATCTGAATTTTAGTATAATGCTCTCCAGATATCATTTGAAAGCCACAGTTGTTACCATGCATAATGATTTCTTGGTAGTCTGTCACCTTCATTACTCAAATCCTGTTCTATTTTTGTTGCGAACTATTTGCAACACCTACCTTCTTGCAACAAGTACAGAAAAAAGGAACATTTCAAATGATTTTTAAAAAGTTAATCTTCATTTTGAAAAAACATTCTGAAATAAATATTTTCAATCTTTACTAGTAAAGTATGTTCAGTATACCCCCACAAGCAATACCAGTGCTATCAAAATCCTCTCCCTAATTCCATAAGGTTTTCAAACTGCCACCTCAAATAACTAAAACTTGGGCAATAACACTGATGTAGCAGAGAAAATATGGAATGAAAGGAAGCCATTTTTTTCTATCAAGCCCATTCCTTTCACAGATCATGTATGATATGTTACCATTTTGATCTGCGTGGAATGCATGAAGTTCTTCAAAAGTTGAGAAGATTTCATGAAATTCATCTTAAAACAATGTAAAATGTTACAAAATGTATTGATAAATTTCATGGAGTTCTCTTGATTTTAACACGCTCAACGTAATTTCATGGATACTTCCATAGATGACATTTTCTTGGTTATAAGGAGTTTTGCAATGTACAGTATCAAACGGTACACTGATTGTGTGGAATCTGTACTTTTTAAAATCTTTACACAAGATATCATTAGGATTGTCTCTTCCATGCCTGTAAATTGTTCTCCCTGACTAAATGAAAACTATGGTTATGGGACATCTCTGCCCTTGATTACACTAACTAATACACCCTGTTGAAAATGGTTAGGAAATTCTGCTACCTTGAGTTCATGGTAACAGACAATCTTTCTCTTAATGCAGAATTTGATACATACATAGGGAAAATATCTATCACTTTTGGCCGACTCGCGAAATATGTATGGAATAACATCAATCTGACTCTGAGGACCAAGATGCTGGTTCATGAGGCCTGCGTTCTCAGCACCTTGTTGTATGGTTCTGAAACATGGTTGACTCACAGCTATAAAGAAAGGAAGCTCAACAACGTTCACCTTCACTGTTTGCGACTAATTCTGGGCATCTCGTGCAAAGACAAAAAATCACGAACGCAGCAGTTCCCTCAAGGCAAAGCTCTCAGGTATGTTGGTGCTCGTGAAGCCCAGGCGACTTGGCTGGCTCGGGCACGTTTGCATGATGGACGACAGTCACACACCTAAGGGATGGGAAGCTGGAGCCAGGTGACAAGTAGGACACTCAACCGCAGCAAGCATGACTGTAAGGCCCTAAATATTACTTCCTGTACTTGGAGACACTGGCTGACGACAGAGGAAAGCGTCAACATCACTTGAGGGCCAATCTGCGCCACCATGACAATCAGTGGCTACAATGGCTTCACATCAGGTGCCAGTACCAAAAACAACAATCCACAACGACACCTGATAACTACCTCATATGTGGCACTTGTTGGCAGGACCTGCCCTCCATGGATTGGTCTCTACAGCTGTCAGCAAAAGTGCACCATATGAAGCTACCCTAAACCAGTCAGGTTTGATTTGCTGCATGTCCATCGTCTTACGCAGATATCAGGATGCCAATGAGATAAGCAACATTTTTGTAATCAAAATAACATGTCGAGTCATAATATCAGGCCACATGGTGAGTTTGCCTTGTGCCCAGTTTGTTGATCCCAAGACCTGTACTAACCACAAAGTTTCAGAGGATGATAGAAGGCAAATTTGATGGTCCTTGGTTTTCTTTTGTTTCACAATTCCTATGTTCCTATGTAAATGCATGGTCTGAAATTCCTCTTTGCTGTTTTGGCAGATACATTAGCCTAATAACAATAAATAAGTTAATGCTTTTAGTAAAAATGCTTCAGACAAACATGCTACACTTTAATACAGCAGTTCCTCCACTATACTGTAAAAGTTTGGTGCTCTGTTTCCTGATCAATATCTCTCCATTTACAGGTTTCTGCTGTACACAAGCCTTTACTGAAGTAGCTCCTCCATAATTACTGTTAGTTCTTTGAAAGTAATTCCAGCATGCTAAGCACAAATACGGCCAGTTTTTCCTTTTCTCACTCATACTCCCTTCACCACGATAAAATACTTTGTTTTTATAAGAAGTTCCATTTAGTTGCTCTTGAAAAATTTGTAAAGTGTTAGATACGTGAGTTTGAGTGATGGGCAGATGTAGGACCTCCAATATTGACCATCTGTTGTCTTTTAGAACAAGGAAAATAGGTCTGCAGACTTTTTATGCAAGTTTGACACGTTTTTGTTATTTCAAGACTGCACACTTTGGAGTTCAAGACCTCTTGCTGGAAACTCAAACGTGTCCAGACCCATGGAGAGTAGCAGCTGCGATAGTACACTGTAAATCAACAGTAAATCTATACATAGAACATATCAAGTCCTTGCTGTTACATTTCAGTATATAGCATAACCACCACAATTTAATTTTTACATTTCTTCTATGATTTGTTTATTGTGAGAAATATTTTTGAAACTAGATAATTCGATCCATACCTCATTTGCAGTTACCTTTTGTCCTGGATTACATTAGTTCTTACAAGCCAAGAAAATTGGCAGCTTCACTTCAGTTGCCTTCATTGGCAGCTGTTAAAAGTAGTTTTCTTCTGGTATATTTTGCCTCTTTTGTTAAAACAAAACTGAAGTAATTACATCCGAACTTTTAGTGCAGCCTTTAGAAACGGATCCTTTTCCATGTGCTGATTTATTTTGGTAACAGTCTAAGTGCCACTGTTGTTTCAAAATTACACTTCCAATTCCTCGTTATTTTAGGACTGCAAATATTTTCATCTCTATGAAGAACTGCATTCATTCATATTTATAAGTAGTATTAGAAATTGATGACACAAGATTTTAACAAGGACAATATGCAAGTTTCAGCGCTGTTATACCACTATGCGTTTACCCAGGCAAGTAGTAACAGCTAATTACAATCCCCAAATAACTAATTTTGTAATAGCCCTGAATATCGGCATGTTATGTGTGAACCAACAATATAGACCACTGTATTAAGCTGCAGGTACAACTAATTTTCCATCACTTGTATTGGAGGAAGCAAGTAATCTGAAGCACAGTTTGTAATAGTGGCTGAGTTAGACATTTTTGACCAGGAAAGTGAACACTACAAAATTTATTTTCTTAGGATTTTCCCTCCTTTTCTCTCTTTCCCCAAACTCAGACCATGAGAATTTTGTTTGGTTACAGTCTTTTCATGAGATGAGAGACACACCATTTGTTAAAGATTATTGACCATTGATGTTATTCATTTCTAAATTGGTCTATTGAGTTATACTAATCCACGTTACCATTAAGTTAGTTGAAGTCAGCTGCAAGTGTATCCATCAACATTACAGGCTTTTCTTAGTTGATCCAACCTTGCCTTTCTCTGAATAGCTCAGGGTTAAATGCCACTTCAAAGCTTTTGATAAGTAAAAGGAAGATAATTTGTCTTTAGGAAACTCATTCTAGAAATCAATTAATTGGTCAAAATAGACAAATTATTGAAAACTTAAATTATCTTTTTCAATTGGTTATAACAGATCCACAAAATTAATGCACACCATTACTAAAATGAAATAATAAATTCAATGTTGCATTCATCTGTTGAGGACACGTAGTGCTGATCAGCTCTTCCCTGCCACATTCTGTATTTCAGTAAAATATTTTGCACCTTTTCAATATATGGGTCCAAATAGAAATAAAGAACTTGTGCTATTAAATATATACAGAGAACAAAGTACATGATGATTACCCTTCTCCTTCCATCGTATACATAATTATCCTTTCTACTTTCATAGAGTGCAGCGTTATTACTACCTCACTTTGTATAGTACAGGGGTATTACTCCTCTTGTACAATAGGTTATTATTCACCCTGTACAGTACAGATTATGTCTTGTTCTATTCTTCTGCCCAAAGGCTCGTTGTGGCCTTTCCATGTCTCTATCCTGTGCTAGACTTTTCATTTGCCAATAACTTCCTTAAATTTTCAAGCAATCTAGCATTGATGTTCTCCTTTTTTTTCCTCTATTCCCTTGAAATCTTCCCCCATAATGTCTCTTACAAGTCCATTTCCACTTAAGATGTGTCCTATCAAGAGTCCCTGTCTTTCCCTAATGACATTCAGCAAATTTCTTTGTTCATTCACTCTCCACGGCACTTCACCATTTGTTACTTTTTCATCCCATTGATCCTTTCCATCCTCATTCATCCAAACCCATATTTCAAAGCTATTGAGCAAGTTGGTTCTTATTTCTGTAAAATCCAAGTCTCACAGCCACAGAAAATGAGTATCACTACCCTTTCATTGAGTGGAATTTTCCATGCCTGCTAACGTCGGGTGTGTTTGGCGGCGTTAGCGAACAATATGGCGAGAAGGCCAAAAATTGGTTTCATGATATTGTGAAACTAGTTGGCGATCGTCCACTCTGCCCATCAATGGCAGGCTGCATTTCCTGCCATTGGATGTTGGGAACCTCACCGTAATACATCTGCATATCATTATAAGACCATCCCAACGGAATCATCCCTCCACGCTGGATCATCCACCCATGTCAACGGGATTGCACGCCAATGTGTTTCACAACAGCATATATAAAGCATGCACTTGGTGGGCTGTACTTTGAGGGGAACTTGGAGGTGAGTACACAGTACTGTTGCGCAGTGCTTGCTAGGGTCGCCAGTTGGACTTCAAGGTTGAGGTGAGTTGGGGGGGGTGGTGGCAAGGGCTGCCCTGTAGTTGAGGCGAGTTGGAGGATGTGAAGGGCTGACCTGTAGTTGAAGTGACCTGGGGGGGGATGACAGTGGGTAAGGGCTGCCCTGAAGTTGAGGAGAGTTTGCGGGGGGGGTGCGAGGGCTGCCCTACAGTTGAGGCAACTTGGAGGCAGGGGGTGGGGTGGGGGTGGGGAGCGGGGGGTCCCTGTGGTTGAAGGCAGTGCACAAGAACGTGCAGGGTTGGGGGGAGGGAAGTGGCCATGCATTAGGGAAACCTTGTATAAAAGTGACCATTTCCTACAGCTGAGACAGTTCAGAGGCAGCCACATTAACACACATGGATTCGGGCCTCTAGCTTATCTGCCCACTCAAGTAACGCAGAAGCCTGAAAGTGCAGCCAAGTGCTCCAGAGCTGTTCACCCCTCAGGCACAGACTGCAAACTAATGAGCATTTTAGTAGACTGCAGAACAGTTGGACGACTGTAGAAACTATACAATCTCCTTGCTAAAGCTGGCCATGGAGCAGTCACTGGTGGAGGTGCTCACAGCCCTTTGCAATGTCAGCATCCCGGTTTGGACCAGTCTCCCCCATGGTTCAAGCTAACAGTGCAGCCTCGCAGTGCGGGTTAGGAGAATGCCTGCGCCTGAGCTGAGAGCACAGCATGCAGTTCAATGGGCAAAGCTGCCACCAATTGGTCAGGTGTAGTGGAGCGGAGATGGGAGGGGTTTCGGGCTGCCATGCAGAGCACTAATCTCGGGCCATCCAAGTGGTGGCCAGCACTCTCCGGGATGCGTTAACCAAAAGATGTTCTTAGTACACCCAAGCTAACCTACATGTCTTTCTCTTTCATCCTGCAGGAAGAGTACATTAGCAGCGCGGAGTCTGGTGAACTAGCTGCATGGCGCTTGGTGTACAGAGAGCAGATATGATGGAGAAGAGAGAAACGGAGGCATCTGGCTGTGCAGAGGGAGGAGCAGCACCCTCAGGAAGACAGGGTGGCAGGGGCTCCCGCAAACGCCGCTGAAGAGCCACAACGAGCCATCACTGGTTGGCACCTAGCTAGACCCAGGGTTTACAGACACCACCTTTCATTCCTGCAGATGACCAAGAACCAGTGTCGCTGAAGGTTGCGCATGTCTAGGGGACTGGTCGGTCACATCTGCCAGCTGCTGCAGGGTTTGGTGCCACGGGGACATGGAGGACATCCACTGTGAAAATAACAGCTGTGCTCAATTTCTACGCTAGCTGCTCTTTTCAGGACTCCACAGGTGACCTTTGTGGGATCTCACAAGCCTCCACCCACAAATACATCCATGAGATCACGGATGCCATCTTCGCGAAGGCATGCAATTTTGTACATTTTTCCCGGGACCAGGACAGCCAGGATGTAAGAGCGATTGGATTTTCCCAGATCTCAGGTTTCCCACAAGTGCAGGGTGCCATCAACTGCACTCACGTTGCACTCAGATCTCCGTCGCAACAAGCAGTCAACTATATCAACCGCAAGGGCTTCCATTCGCTGAATGCGCAGCTGGTGTGCGACCACCACAAACACATTCTGCAGGTCTGCGCATGGTTTCCAGGGAGTGTCCACGACTCCTACATTCTCAGTCAGTCACAGGTCCCTGACGTGTTCCAGGGTCCACAGAAGCTGCAGGATGTCTCCTCGGGTACAAGGGCTACCTGCAGAGGACGTGGCTGATGACATCCGTGCGGTGGCCTCAGACTGCAGCAGAGTGAAGGTATAACGAGGTTCATGTTGCAACTCGCAACTTGGTGGAGCGAACCTTCAAGACGCTGAAAATGAGGTTTCGGTGCCTGGACCAGTCTGGTGGAGCCCTGCAATATAGTCCACAGAGGGTGTCACGCATCGTCATTGTCTGCTGTGCTCTTTACAACCTGGCGCTGCAATGGGGAGATGAGCTGGCTGAGGAGGAGATGGAGGAGCTGCATGTTTCTTTGAATGACAAGGACACCGATGGGGATGAGGTTGAGGTGGTCCTGGAAGACGATGATGATGGTGGTGAGGCCATCACACTGGCTGGATGAGGCAGGCGGGCTCGGGAGGTCCTCATAGCTGCTAGATTTGTGAAGGATGATGACTACATGCAATGTCAACCATTGATCCTCACACTACATCTGTGAATGTTTGACTCCGGTATGACCCATGCAACACATATACCTGCTGTGATAAATTTCCTGTCATGGAGATGCAGCGGAGGCCCAAATAATCGCTTGATTCCAGGTGAATGATGACAACATGTAGTGAGGACACTCCATAGATTTTCACATATCCTCTGTGAATGTCTGACTCCTGTCTGGCTGAGGGCAGCTCACGTGTGCTGTGTGATCAGGGTCATATCATGGAGATGCAGCCATGAAACTTTAGAAGCATCTGATCCTTTGTCCATCTTCAGCACCTGGGCCCTTCAGGAGCACAGCGTCACTGGTCACAGATGCTGACGAGATGGGGGCCAGCTCCAACTCAGAGGTGCTGAGAGCACCCAGAGAGAATGACAGACTCTGTGATATCTGCCCACTACATTCTGGCAGCAATGACCATCACCATCGAGGCGCAGGCATCAGTAATGTGTACAGGCAGTGAGAGGCTGGAGCATCACTTTGGTCTGAAGGCTGCACAGAGCACAGGGAAGAGGCCCTGGACTGAGACACCTGCCTTTATCTTACCCAGGGACCAAGGTTTCACATCTGAGTGACACGAACACTGCTCATCAGAACAAGGAGCCATAGGCAAGGAGATATTCTTGGGAGTTTATGTACAATAGTGAACAGTATGTATAAGTGATTAACAGCCACGCCCAGGTTTAACACTCCAAATCCTGCTGCTACATCTTGGTGCTCCCTGGACATCCACAGCAGAGGTGGAGGCAGCCTGCTGACTGCTATGCCCTGCCTGTGATGACCTTGGTGGGCGTCCTCTGGAGGGCCGAGACCTCAAGGGCCTGGCCTGCTTTCGGGGTCATGTTGTGTGGCAGTGCGCCCTCCTCGGCCTTTGGAGCTGGAGCTGCTGGGGTCACAGGAAGAGGGGATTCAATTGGGCCAGACTCTCCTGGAGTCAGAGTGAATGGCCCCAAGGTGTGCACCTGCTGATCCTCCTCCCTATGGGTGTCCAAGGGCCTCAGGAGAAGGGGTAGCTGGAGTGAGATTGAACTGCCTCGCACACCTCTCGTGTACATACTGTTGGAGGCCAACTATGGCGTCAGCGATGGAGTTCAGCCCACGCAACAGTGTAGGACCGATGTACTGGACCAAGGTCTCCATGGCAGCTGCTATCTTACCAGTGTTTACCTTGGTGCATGGGAATGCTGGCACTATCGCCTCTGACTGAAGGCAATCAGACTCCTTAGATTGCAAGGCACAATGGAGGAGTGCAGAGGACATCCTTTCCTGATGTTCCTGTGCTTGCCTTTGCAGCTCCTGCAACTGAGGTATGACCGAGTCCAGAGGCTTGTCATCGGATTCGGATGCAGCATTTCTGGCCTCCAGCAGTCGTCTGAGTGCCAGACGCCTAGGAAGTCCCTGCTGGTGCCTGATGTGGATCAGACAGACAGTGCGATGTGCTCACCAGATTGTGATTCTAAGGCTACTCTAAAGCTAGGTCCCACCAGGGTGTGTGTGTCCCTGCACTGGAGGAGGGTGTGGGTGAACGCTGTGACAGGTCTTCAAGGAGGCTGTCATCAGATTCCTTTTCAGCATTTTCTTCAAGGCTTGATTGGAGGCCCTGGATCATGGACTCCGTCGGCTGTTTCCCCAGATATGCCTGCGGAAGCAAGGCAGTTAATGCATGGCCACATCACTCACAGCATGGTTGTCTGATGGATGCTGCACTGCTGGATCCTCACTTGGTAGAGCACCACCGGCCTCACCGTCAGCACAGGAACAGTCCATATCCTCACCGGCCAGCTGGATGGCTGTGTTTTCAACATCTATGAGGACCTTGATTTCAGGAATTCCTCCACCAGTCTGCAACCTCTCCCTCTTGTTGTGTGCCAGCTTGTCCTGCATGAATAGAGATGGAGAGAGTGTAAGCAGGATGCCTGCCAGGCCAGATGATAAGTATGCCTGGCCTATGTGGGTGGTGAGTGGTTCCATGGACAGGATGAGGACAATGACAGTGAGTGTGAGAGAGATAATGGTGATGTGCCTTGAACTGGCAGTGAGTGAAGGCCCTATGGATGCGTGATGGGTTTGTAAGTGTGAGAGTTGAGAGTGATGAGAAGAGTGACTTACCTTGGGGGAGCGGAGATCATTCATCCTCTTTCAGCACTGCGTGGCTGTCCTCTTTTGCAGGGCATTGGCGCTGACCGCCGCTGCCCAAGCCAGATTGGTGATGTTGCTGCCATCATGCAGCCAGAGAGGAGATAGAGGACATCATGGCAGGCCTCCACTGCGCCCAAAAGGTGCTCAAGGGACGTGTCATTATACTGGGGGGGGGGGGGCAGGGAGCTGGGGGGTGATGCAGTCTTTTTGCCTTTTGGGGCCATGGCTTCCATGCAGGGCTGGAAGCACTGAGAGGTGTGTGCGCGGCTGCACTTTAAATATGGCACCGGTGTGATGAAGTAACATGGTGATGGCATGGCGGGCGACTGAGAGCCCGCCTACCATCGAAAAGGTGTCTTTCTTGGGAATGCATAGTTAATGCGGTGGGGTTGGGATGATACGGTGTGAGAAGCCGCCATTGCAGCCGATAAGTAAAATGTCATTTTTCCCGCCCGCTACCGCACTTAGTGCAAATCTGGGAGGATTCCACCCATTGTGTGTTCCCTTTTAAATGTGTACAGGTTATCCTCTTTTCCTCCTCTTTCAGTAATTCCATACAAATTTAAACTTTTTATTTGCCCTTCTGTCAATCATAAGCATTCTAGAGACACCATCAAAGTAAAGTAAGATAGTGTATTTATTTTGGGAGTCTCATTTCTGCTAATTGCTGTCTTTTAAAAAAAATCTTCATAATACAGCCACAATGGTGTTACATTTTCCAAGAATGGCATGGAGCTCAGCTAATAGGAACAGCTTCAGAGTAGAACACAATTCAAAAAGGATTTTGTCCTTGTATTGGTCATTCCAATCTATCTTGCCCAATACTGGAGCCGTGTGTTCACAATAGCACAATGCATAGCTTACTTCAATCCTCAGTGATTCACGTCAGCACAAATGGACAGGCTGACTTATGGTGTAGAATGCTGACTGCCCATATGAAATGTGGATATACATATAAAATGTATCAATTCAACCAAGATGTCTGACTTCCCTCAGTGGTCTCAAGCTCACCTGAAGGTCATAGCTTCAAGCCCCACTCTACAGGCTTGGACTCACAATAAAGGCAAACACTTCAGCACCGATGGGATTCTGCCAATTTTCAGGTGAAACACTAAGCTAAATCTCAAATCTGAAAAAGTGCTGAATTTTATTTACACAATGCAGAGTCAGCAAAAATATTTTGATACCTAGGTTCTCAACCATAGGGATTTTCTTCACAGTAGTTTCCTCAATTTAATTCTCTTATGAGGTGCATCCTTAATGGCTTCAGCAGAGCTGGTGGAAGGCTGCTGTTATTTATGAGGTGAGGGAGCTTTGAGATGACTCGTGGGTGCTTGAGCTGAGGAACTGATTGCTGATGTTGTACATTGGCCTCTACTAGGTCTTGCTGAGCTTGCATTTGGGCACCATACTGGGTACTGGTTGAGAGGGTGACGAGGGGTGAAAGGTGTGTGTATCCCTAGACAGATCACCATTGCTACTTCCATTGCAACACTGACACTCCTTTGGGACTGGAGCTCATCCATTCCATTGATCTACGGGAGAGCCGACTGCAGAATGTGATGCTTTCCTTCAAAGTCCCTATCCACTTGCTGCACCAATCTCTCCAGGGTAGGTGTTTTCCTCTCCAAGGCAGAGCAGGAGATTGCACCTGGATTTTGTTTGGAAGCCACCTGGGCTTCTACTTGTGCTGCAAAGCATACAAACCAGGATTCCTGTTGTAAGGACCCGGGGCAGCTTCCTGCCAGTGGGCAAACTCTCCTAGGTAGACAGCAGAGTGCTGATGTCAAAAGAGGCGACACACACAGACTGGGAATTAACTGCTTTATATTGTCAGCCATGGTGCTGAAACCCCGTTGCAGAATTTCCGATACCATATGCAAGTCCTTGTCGAGGAAAGGAGTTTTCTTCACATTGCTGAGACACTAAAGTGTGTGTCTCTCTCTTCCGCAGCAGAGCTGAGAGGGGACATCTCCTCCTCAATCACCACATCCTGTGTCCCCACTGACCCCTTCCTCCTCCACCCTCCACCAAACCGTCAGCAAGCTGATAAGTGAGAAGAAGCAGGATGCATGCAAAATATTGAGGTGTTGAATTGAAAGCAAATATGTAGAGTGAAAATTGAGGAAGGAGTCTTGTGAGCAGTTTCTGATTCTGCCAAGTGAGAGGTGAATAGTGTTAGTGATGCGGTATTAGGACGATGAATCTGTTTGCAATAAGAATGAGGTGTTTTAGTGTGGGATTGAGCTGTGTTATGAAGGATATGATAGAAGGAAGGGAATTATTAAGAGAGGTGAGGGGGAGGAGGTGGAGGTCTCCTGCCATGTGTTGTCAGCTTATTGAAGTGATTCCTGCACTATATTCAAGTCTTGGAGATCACACTCCTGGAGCGGACGAGTTCTGAAATTTCCATGTGTGCTGGACAAAGTGCTTGGCAGCCCTTCTGGCACTGTTGGTGAACAGGTGTTCCCGTTTAGTCTTCACCTCTACCACAACCACCTCTGGGGAGGCTTCTGAGAACCTGGGGGCTTGTTAGTGACTCAGAGGGGAAATCAACTTCCCTTTAAAAGGCGCATTCCCACTTCAAATAGGCCTCTGTCTGTTCTGCCAGTATTTACTCCCCAGAAGTTGGTTCAGACAGGTCAGCCAATTCAGTGAGGAACTCGCTGTGTAATTATAAATAGACCTGGGAGTTAAAATACCCCAACTGTTTTTGACTGAAGCAGGTGAGTTGTAAACTGAATGAGAAACTCATCTGTCCAAAACTGACCTGGTGTTCAAATCGGCCGAGCAGAAAAAGATTCTGTTGCTCTAAAAATAGAGAGCCATTGGTAATTAGCTAATGAGGCAGAGTCTCAATCTAGCTTCCAGCAGTTGGCATGGTGCCTTAAACTCTGCCTGGCAGGATGCCCTGTCTCACTGCTCTCTTGAACTTGAAGGGGATGTGAATTGCTTTGTTTTAAAAATGTATCCAAATGACCATAAAACTATTTCCTATGTTCAACTACCTACACTCGAATTAGGGAAATTATTGATATATGCTAAATATTTGAGTTCTGTGTAACCTATCACTTTTGTTATCGCTCATTTGATAGACTGTTGAATACATTAAATGTAGAAATATATCACTTGCATATTAAATAATTAGTTATGAATAGTGTATTGCCTTCCTTGATCGGTCCTTCATTAACATTCAGTGTGATAGCCGACTGCTACACATTCAGTCATTTGAGTCAAATGCATGCATTTACCTTGGCACCTTGCAAGACACTTTGAAACGATCTGACTGTGGAATTGGCAGCATCGGCATCAACATCAGTTCTGTTGAAGGGTCATGAGGACTCGAAACGTCAACTGTGCTCTCCTCTGCCGATGCTGCCAGACCTGCTGTGTTTTTCCAGGTATTTCTGTTTCTGATTTTGTTTTGGATTTCCAGATTCCGCAGTTTTTTGCTTTTATGACTGTGGAATTGTTTGTTCTGATCAAAATAACACTTAAAGAGTCTTGTCAAACTGTGATTAAAACAAAATTTATAGCTTAAATGTAACTTTATTTGTCCTGAGTATATTACTTCATGATATGCAATTAGTAGTCTTACAAACTATTTTTTCCCTGCACTGGAATTTTTTTGAAAAATATATTTTGTTCATAAAATATCTGAAAGAACATTACAAAACATTTCAAAATGGCCACCACAAAAAGTGCAATCATATTAAACTTATCTACATAGATCAAGAGACGCTTCAATACAATCAATGAACATTACAGACACCTCAACATGGTCATGACAGTCAAGGCAGTGCAATGGTATTCAAGTTAACGACAGAGATCATGTTGCACTCCAAGTTGCTTGAATACAATTATGATGCATTTAGTATTCACTGCATCCATTAATTGCGAGTCATACAGCCCGAGGAGTCTATATAATTCTCAGCCCCTCGGTGCACAATGGCAGAAAGTTCTTAGATAGCGACCTTTCCCCATTGCGCCTTTGCGGCGGCTGCCCCAAGCTTTAGTGCGTCCCTCAGCACGTAGTCCTGGACCTTGGAATGTGCCAGTCTGCAACACTCTTGTCAGGGACAATTCTTTGCACTGGAAGACCAACAAGTTTCAGGCAGACCAAAGAACGTCTTTCACCGAGTTGATGATCCTGCAGTTGATGTTCGTCTCAGTGTGCATCGCTGGGAACAGCCCGTAGAGCACAGAGTCCTGTGTCACAGAACTGCTTGGGATGAACCTCGAAAAAAGCCATTGCATCTCTTTCCAGACCTTTTTTGCAAAGGCACATTCCACAAGGAGGTGAACAACGGTTTCTTTCCCACCACAGCCACCTCAAATGCAACATGCAGAGGGGATGAGACTCCTGGCGTGTAGGAAGGATCTGATGGGGAGGGCCTTTCTCACCACCAGCCAAGCTATGTCTTGGCGCTTGTTGGAAAATTCTGGCGATGAGGCATTCTGCCAAATGACTTTGAAAGTCTGCTCGGGGAACCGTCCGACAAGATCCACCAACTCCTTTTCCCTCAGGGCCTCTAGGGCGTTATGTGCAGACCACTGCCTGATGGACTTGTGGTCAAAGGTGTTTCTCTGTATAAATGTTTCCACGAGGGACAGGTGGTACGGCACAGTCCAACTACTTGGAGTGTTCTACGGCAACATGGTCAGACACATCCTTCACAACACTGGGGACAGGTAGAACCTCAGCACGTAGTGGCAGTTGGTGTTTGCGTACTGAGGGTCTATGCATAGCTTGATGCAGCACACAAAGGTGGCCATAAGGATGAGGGCAATGTTGAGCACATTTTTTTCCCTCTTTATCTAAAGGCTTGTACATCGTGTCCCCACGATCCATTTTTGACCTCCAGATAAAGCAAAAGATGGCTTGGGTGATCGCCACTGTGCATGGGTGAGGAATGGGCCAGACCTGTGCCGCGCACAGCAACACCGAGAGTGCCTCACACCTGATGACCAAGTTCTTACCCCCAATGGAGAGGGAGTGTCGCTCCCACACGCCTAGTTTTCTTTTCACCATAGCCACTTGTTCCTTCCAGTTTCTAACGCCTGCCCTGGTCTCTCCGAACCATATCCCCAGCACCTTCAGGCCGTCTGACCTGACGGTGAAGGAGGCAAAGGATTGGTCAGCCCAGTTCCCAAAGAACATGGCCACAATTTACCTTGGCTCCTGAGGCCAGTTCAAACTTTCTTTAGGATTGTGACATGGCACTAACCTCATTCAACAAACAATGATTACAAGCATGCTTACTTTGCATGGACTTTCATTTACAATGTTGCAGTTTTGGTTGCTGGAAATTTTATTGAAGTTTTCAAGCATATCCTATATGTTTTTTTTATTAATCACTAATGTGTGATATTAATGTTAACAAAGAAGGCAATTCTAAGGTAAGTGTCATACTAATAGATGGCAGAATTGATCCATGGGATTAATTAATTGGAGATAACACATTATCTAATATTAGCATATGATCACGTGTTCTGTTGCAATCCCAATAACACGAAAAATCCAAACTTCCCAAATGACCCCAAAAGGAAGAAATCAGATAAAATTTCACTTTTTAAAACTTTTACTATAACAATCAAACCAAAATCAAAGCAAGTTGAAAATGAACCAACAGGCAAATTGTATTTAGTAGAAACTATAAATTACACTTTATATAGACAATACAACAAAGATAAGCCTCATGAATTTACTAGCCATTTCCCCAGCTCAGAAAGCACCACGTGCAATTATCAAAGTCTTTCACAACTTTGGCTTCCTCAACTAAAGTTTAACATCTTACCCTCATGCAAGATTTGATCATCAAGTGGCCTCTGGCAGTTGTTTTAATCCATTCAAATGCCATGGTCCTGGTGGCATAGCTTTCCCAGAGTCACCTTCATCTGACCACTCAATAACACCCTAGTATATGGTATGATCCAAGCTGGTAATAACCACCCAGCTTCTCAGTGTACAGGGATTGTTCACAAGGCATTTTAGGTTTCAGTCTTTTCAGCTGGTGCACACACACTGCTTCACAGCCACTATCCTGTTCTTACAACTGGCTGAAACATATTGAACATCTGTGTCTGTTCTGACCACAGGCTGAATTCTGCTCTCAGCCTGGTTTATTCTTATCAATTAGCTTCCATTTCCTTAGCAGCTGAAGGCACAGGCTCATTTCTCAGAAGTCTGATGTCACAGTAGGAAATCCAATTAACAAACCCCTCTAGAAACTGACTTGATTTTTGTTTCAGTTAAGGACTGTCTCAAAAAACACAGGCTTTGAAACAATATAATCACAGTTATTATAGAATTATCAGGTCTACTGTATTAATAGAGGTGCTACCTGATTTAATATGTAGAATTATAGAATCATGCAGCACAGATGAAGGCCAATTAGCCCATCATTCCTGAGTTGGCTGTTTAAAAGAGCTATCCATTTAGTCCCACTCCCTGCTCTTTTCCCATAGTCTTGCAATTGCTTTTTTTCCAATTCCAATTTAACCAATTCCCTTTTGAAAGTTACTTTTGATTCAAAACCACAACCACATTCCACAATCCTTTCAGACAATGCATTCCAAATCAGGACAACCATCTACAATTTAAAAAATCTAATTTCCCCTTTGGTTCTTTTAACAATTATCTTAAATTTGTGTTCTTTGGTTACAGACTGCCCTGCCAGTAGAAACAGTTTCTCCCTTCCTACCATTTCAAAACCCTTTACACCTTTGAGCAGCTCTATTGAAACTTCTCATTCACTTAATATGTGTCTTGGCTAATGCTTATCCCTCAACCAATACCACTGAAACAGATTATCTGGTTGTTATCACTTTATTCTGTGTGAATTGACTACTGCATTTCCTACATTACAAGAGTAACAACACTATAAAAGTACTTCGTTGGCTGTGAAGTGCTTTGGGCTCCCCTGAAGTTTTGAAAGGAGTTATATAAATGAAAGCATTTCTTTTCTTTCTTAAATTTCTCTGCTGCAAGGAGAACAGCCCAAACATCTCCAGTCTGGTTAATATTGCTACTAAATAGCAGACAAATGCATTGCACATAAACATATTGATTCATCCATATGCTAATATGCGACAATGGAATTTTACCCAAATACATTTCGCTTTGCATTTTTTGTTTATTGAGTAATCCTCATTTTCCCTGATCTTCTAACTCATATTATAACCTAGTAACACACTGGAAAGAATAACCATCTCATGTGACGTGCCCTACTAAATGTAAACAAAGACAGCAGATTTCCATCTGCACCATTGAAAGAAACAAATTACAATTATTAAAACCAAAGTTTCTGTATGCATACATGTATCTTAAGTAAGGCACAATATTATTTCACCTCCAATACCTGAGTTTGAACCCATCCCCAGACTGATGGAATACGAGTCTTGACCTGTGTTTTGCAGTCAGTGGTGAAGTCAAGAATGCTGCCCATGAAGATTGAGGAATCTCTGTGGCATGGATTTCACCTTTCCTGACTTTACTTTAATTCTGGTGCCAACTATAGCAACAGTGATGTCATCAAGCAGGCTAAGCAGCCAATTGCATTGAATAATTCTCAACTTCAGACAGCAAATAGTGATTAAAAAGCACTGATTTATCCTTTTTTATCACTTTGCAGACAACGGAATGAAAATTGGAACATACCACTGATTAAGGTAGAAGCTGAAATATCAGAAACAAACTTTAAACAATAATTTTTATTTAAAAAAATACCTATGGACTTTTTATTATAATGGTGAAATTTGACATTCCACAGATATAATTCAGGGCCAAAGGGGTTTTTCAGCAGTAATTATGAACTTACTGTTTAAAAACTCAGTTACACCACATTCAACAAATAAAATAAACTTTTCATGGGTTAGCAAGGCCAATAGCATAAGAAGTGGAAATTCACAACCAATCAGCAATTTCTATGTGATTTCCATCTCCATGGGCTTCAACAGTACATCCTGTGAAGGTGTGCAGCATCACTGACAGCAACTTACGGATTTTTCTGTCTTGCTGCACGTTTTCAGATGCCAGAAGCTGCTGTCATTTCACAGAGTAATGACAACAAAGAGACTTCTAGAATGTTGCACTTTTTTGCAATAGATGGGATATTTAAATGTACATATTACATATAATTTTCACAACATAAGTGTGACATTTCAGGAATATAGGTAATTTTTTCATGGAAAGGATTCTGAGAGATTGAGCTACATTTAAATGTGGGGGTAAGTTTAACTATTTGTGATATTGTGAAATGAATGATGTGGAAATTAAATTTAGGAAAGGGCTATAAGGAGACATCAATTTGATATAATCTCTTTTACACTATAGTCTCAAATTAACATTATCCCTATTGTGTTTTGGAGCAAAATGAATTCAACACAAGCTTAAATATTAGTTAGAAGTGTTGGAGGTGTGTATTAAGGCTAGATGGACCAATTTAACTCCTGCCAGTGTCCAACAAAGCAGGGAGACAGGACATTTGAATGTGTGGTTGTGATCTAATCTTATAAAGTCACCAATTTTGTGGAATAAATTGCCCAAATAGTTTAGACAAAAAATTATTTCTCTTCTCCCACAAAGCATAATGAGGGTAATTTGAATAATGGTGCAAAATGAATGAGATCGATTCAACCGTCGATTATATGTATCTCCCAATTTTCATTTCCGCTGATTCAATGTTGCCTGTTTTATCCTACCACCCAATGACAAAATTACATCCAGTGAGTGTACAAGTAAGTTTGAGCCTGTACCTTGTTCTTGGCAAAGATGTACTGAAAAACCTCACTCCTCTTTTATGGGGACTTGCGGAGCCTGCTTGGAGGTGGGAGATGAGGGTGAGGGTGGGAGGGCAGGGCCTGGCCTGCCTGCAGCCTTCCTGCCACCACTGGCATTTTACCAGCAGTGGGGAAGTTGATGGATGGCCGTCCCATCCAAAAACCTAATTGACTAATTAAGGACCTCTTCCCGCTGCCGCTGGTATTTTACCAGAGATGGATGGGCCTTCTGCCATGTGGGAAAACTGCCAGTTATACCCCGGTGGTCTCCTTATGGGCTTGGGTGGGGGCCCTCCTAATCAGGCACCCTGTGGCCCTGGGCGCCTTTGACGGCAAGGGCTTCCCCCATGTCAACACCACTTACTGCAGTCACTAACCACCCCACACCCCCACCTCGCTGGGGCCTGCTTAACTGGCCACAGTGATGCTGACCCCACTCACTTCCATTCCGGGACCTACTCCATTGCTGCTGCTTCTGACTGGTTGCAGTCCCAGCAGTGGCTGTCAGCTCTCCAATTGGCTGGTAGCTCTTGGGGCAGGAGGGACGTCCTTCCTTAAAGGGATGGGAGTCCTGACGTCAAGCAGTTAATTGCTTGCTGCACGTAAAATCGGGTCAGGGCTCCCGTAACTGCTGGAGGCAGGGTTGCCCCGAAATGCAGTGGATGGCGCCGCTGCTGTGCTGTAAAAACACGGCCTACAAATCAGCCTTGTCCCCCTGAACTGCACAATGTCCATTTTCTTATATAGATTTTATCCACTGAGCTGCAGTGATGGCCCCAACCACCATTGGGTTGGATTGCCCATATTTCTGCAAATATCATAATAATTTACTTAGACATTTAATTGTAAATGACTACACAAGGACACCTAAAATCTTGAACGCCTAGCCTAGTCTGAGTGATCCTATGGTTAGCTATGGCTTAGCCCTGTCGGAAACAGAAATGGGTTATTCAGCTCTTTGAGCCTGTTCCACCATTCACTTTGATCATGGCTGCTTTGTACTGGCAAGTAGAGTACAGGATTGACATCTGGTTTAAGTTGTGAATTTCTTTGTAATGCATAAAAGACTTATTTTCCCTCATCTTTGGACCTCTATCTCCCTTCCCATTCCAATCCACTAGCCTTTTAATTCTGGAGCTGTTTGACCCTCACTTATTTAATTTTATGAGACTATTAAATGCCAAAGCCAATTTAATGTCACACATGGTGGACTGGAAATAATAACAAAAGGGAGAAGCTATTGTACTGAAGGACTCATCAATGACCATCTCAAATGGCAAAGATCTAGCTACGGGCATTAAGCAATGATTGATTCATCTCAGTTTAGGTCATCTCTCATAAAAGAAAGAACATGCATTCTTACGATTCCTAAGTTCTTGTTTCTTGGCTTCTTTATCTGGCATGTACATGCTCATTATTTTCTTCATTTGTTACATTCATAGTCTTGTGAACTTGAACGGAGGTTTAATCCTGGTTTATTGAGGGAATCCATCAATTAATGGATAAAGAGTTACTGTGAACAGGAGGTCACACCGGATTTGGATGATAAACTGTTTCAACTTCCTCCTCATTATTTATAGTATTTTCACAAACTGAGAATGTGCTACAACTTTGAAAGCAGTGTTCAGCACTGTTCTCCCTTTCCTATCCTGAAAGTATAGACCCTAGTTCAGATGTGATGCCAGTTAATCTGCATTCTAGATGACCATTTTATGTCAAGGGAGTAAAAGCCCAATTTGAACCCTCCTACTGTGGTTGACAAGCAGGGGGTGTGCAAGGGCTTAGCATTGCAGCACCGTGAATCTTACCGTGTATGTGCTGACTGCGCCATTTTAACAGGTATGATTTGGATAGCATGTCATCCAGAACTCAGTGGCTTTTTAACAGCTTTTCAATGAGGCTGGGACCTGGTGCCACCTTTGCCAGCAACAATAGATGCTGGAACCGTGAAGAGGCCCGGGTATTTTTTGAATGTTTTTCCTGGCAGGAAACTGACAGGATTTTTATGTTGCCCAATTTTATTCTCCATAGATTTCAATAGCTCTCACGGCTATCCACAAGCCAAGCCACTCAATAAGGCCCACTCACTATACCATATATTGCAAACATTATGCTAATATATGACAATGTTTTGAAATTGAAACATTTTTGTAAATAATGGGTGACTTACTGAATTCTTTCTTGCTGCTAGCAGCATACACAAAATGAAAATTAGCTAGTGCTAGCTGTTCTTGCAGGTTGCAGCCAATAATATCCCAGATTAACTGATAAGGATACCTCTGTTCGTGGCCTAGATATGTATTGGTTGGTATATCGCTCATTGACCTTGGATGGAACACATCTTACAAAACATTTAATTTGTTTGAATTGATCAACGGCTCATTCCTGTCAGTTACATACATTTCTGTGGAGCTGTTTCCTGTAAAGGAGAGAAAGAGCTGTAAAGAAATACATATTTGTATTTCTATAGTACCTTTCACAACCTCATGATGCCTTACAGCACTTTACAGTCAATGAAGTACTTTTGAAATGTAGTCACTGTAATGGAGGAAACTTTGCAACAAATCTGTGCACAGCAAGGTTCCACCAACAGTAATGTGATAATGACCAGGTCATCTGGTTTTATGATGTTGGTTGAGGGATAAATATTGACTAGGCCATCTGGGAAAACTCTCTTGCTCTTCTTCGAAATAGTGCCACAGGATCATCTATGATGTCCACCTGAGTGGGCAGATAGGGACTCGATTTAATATCTGATCTGAAAAGTGGATGTACTTGCACCAGCAAAGCTTATTTATGAAACCAATGAATGACCGTCAGTCTGAGGTCATGTGGTATGAAGCTCATCAGAGAATTCTACAAACCATATGGCCACATAAGTAAGCTATGATGGTTTAAGGATATGTCTTCTTTCGAATGGTAGGAGACACATCTCTGTTGTTTTGGATATTTTGAAAGAACATAAAGTTTGTCATCACTGGAGACATATTGGGTTGACTTTCAATCTCAGAAATGCAGTAGAGCTTGTGGATTAGAGTAGAGCTGTCTGGGGTCTGGGAATGGAAGCAGGGAGGCCCAGCTGATTTTAACAGCCAGGCCTTATTAGCAAGCCCTTCCTTTAATTCCTGACCAAAAGAGCTAAATGTTCCTTGGTGCAAGGTAAGTCCTTCAGAGGGGAGTCCTTGTGATCGGAGGAAGGGAAGCTCAGCAGTCAATTAGTTGTCAGTGGTAGATCTCTCACTTCAGAGTCAGTAGGTTGTGGGTTCAAGTCCTGCTCCAGAGACTTGAGTACATAATCCAGGCTGACACTCCAGTGCATTACTGAGGAAAGTGTTGCACTATCAGAGGCTTTGCCTTTTATTTGAGATATTAAACCGAGGGACTCTCAGCTAAATGTAAAATATCCCATGGCACTATTTCAAAGAAGGGCATGTGGATCTCCTAGCGAACATTTACCCCTCAACAAACACCTGAAATACATAATCTGGTCATTTATTTAATTTTGTTTTGTGGGACCATGCTGCATGCAGATTGAATGCTGTGTTTCCACTTAATAGCAGTGACTACACTGGTCTGTTATAGCTGAAGTGCCACTTGGCAAAACTATCATTCTATTGGATAATAAAGCTACATATGAAAAACAATCAAAGTCGCCTCATGGCAAAAATGTGCAGTTCTGTGATTGCTACAAGGCCTGTATCAGTAAATCTAAGTTCAAAAATTGCCACCCAAATCTGACAAATGCTGAAATTCCAATAACCTTCTGAATAGCGGGGTGAATTTTACAGAGTGATCGGGGGGGGGTGGGGGGGGAGACATATCTCTCGCTGCATCCTTCGGTAGTAGAGTTGGTTGGTGCCTCATCAACTTTAATAAAGGCTGCCCCGCACCAATAATGCACTGGGGGCAACCTTAACAAGATGAGACTGGGACTTCCTTCCCTCAGGGACAGGAAGTCCTACCCTCGACAGCTGCCAGCCAATCTGATTGGCTGGCAGCTGAGTTCCAGCAGTGCCCAAAAACAATAGTGGCTGCTGATGGGACTACAAGGGATTGAAAGGTAAGTCCGGTTGGAGATCTTAAGAAGGGGTGAGGGGTCAAGTTGGGAAGGTTGGGGTGCAGAGGAAAAACGGGAGGGGGTACCATCTTGGTGGGGGGGGGGGGGGCGGGGGGTATCCCAATGGGCACAGGGGACCCTCCAAATGAGGTAGAACCCCTTCCTTCCCACCTTTTACCCTGAGTTGGGAAAGTAGTGGGCTGGCCACTTTCCTTCTGCTTTGCCCCGCCCATCGTATTATGACCTTTAATTAGCAACTTAAGGCCTCAATAGGCTTAAAGCCGGGTGGGCAGGCTAATATCTTACCCACCTACCGTAAGATGGGGGGCAGCTCGGGGGTGGGTAGGAAGGTGGTGGGCTGGCCACCCATTTTATTTCATGTCCCCCACCTGCCTTCAAATCCACTGGAGGGTGGGAGTAGCTGGTGTAAAATTCCCCCCCAATGAGTGTGCACAGGAGTAAGCTATTCAACCCTGTTGAGTCAATTCTGCCATTCAATGGCTGATCTGTATTTTAATGCTATAGAACAAAGAACAAAGTACATTACAGGAACAGGCCCTTCGGCCCTCCAAGCCTGTGCCGATCATATTGCCTGTCAAACTAAAACATTTTGCACTTCCGGGGTCCGTATCCCTCTATTCCCATCCTATTCATGTATTTGTCAAGCTGCCTCTCAAACACCACTATCATACCTGCTTCCACCACCTCCTCTGACAGCGAATTCCAGACACTCACTACTCTCTGCGTAAAAAACTTGCCCCTCACATCTCCTCTAAAGTTTTCTCCTCTCACCTTAAATCTATGTCCCCAAGTAATTGACTCTTCCACCCTGGGAAAAAGCTTCTAACGATCTAATCTGTCCATGCCACTCATAATTTTGTAAACTTCTATCAAGTTGCCCCTCAATCTCCGTCGCTCTAGTGAGAACAATCCGAGTTTCTCCAACCTCTCCTCATAGTTAATAACCTCCAGACCAGGCAGCATCCTGGTAAACCTCCTCTGCACCCTCTCCAATGCCTCCATATCCTTCTGGTAATGTGGCGACCAGAATTGCACGCAATATTCCAAGTGTGGCCTAACCAAGGTTCTATACAGCTGCAGCATGACTTCCCAGCTTTTATACTCAATACCCTTGCCAATGAAGGCAAGCATGCCTTATGCCTTCCTGACTACCTGCATTGCCACTTTCAGTGACCTGTGGACCTGTACACCCAGATCCCTCTGCCTGTCAATGCACTTAAGGGTTCTGCCATTTACTGTATAATTACTACCTGCATTAGACCTTCCAAAATGCATTACCTCGCATTTGTCCGGATTAAACTCCATCTGCCATTTCTCCGCCCAAGTCTCCAACCGATCTATATCCCATTGTATCCTTTGACAATCCTCTTCACTATCTGCAACTCCTGCAACCTTAGAGTCGTCTGCAAACTTACTAATTAGTCCAGTTACATTTTCCTCCGAATCATTTACGTATACTACAAACAGCAAAGGTCCCAGCACTGATCCCTGCGGAACACCACTAGTAACAGCTCTTCATTCAGAAAAGCACCCTTCCACTGCTACCCTCTGTCTTCTATGACCAAGCCACCTATCTACCTGATGTAATCCTCAAGACCCTGGACTAGCAAAAATCTATCAAGCTCAACTTTAAAATTTTCACTTGACCTAGCCTCAATGGCTTTTTGAGGGAAAGAGTTTCTGGTGTAAGTAAATGATCATATAAATGATCTTGCAACTGCCTTGTAAAATTTTTGTTAAACAATACTGGTGTTTATCAGATAGGGAAAGCAAACATGACAATCTTTTGGCTTTCAGAATCTCTGAATTTGGAAACTGTGGGGATGTCCACGTATGTAGCATGCCTTGGTGTCTCTGATTTGTTGCTGTTCATAGGTTTCCTCATTAAATAGAGAAAAACAGATGGACAAGATATATGTTTGGAACTCTGTGAATTTTTATCCCCATCACCGAAGCAGCATAACCAGTAAACAACAAAAAATACAAGGTGATCACGGTATTTGGGTGTCAGGTAAAAACTTAAAAAGCACTGGCGTCTCCACATTCTCTGTTTATATCCTACCTTTATTATGATATTTTAATTTAATTAAAAAATGAATCAAGTTTGTAGCTCGGCAGGTTGTACACAGGTCTTTCATCTTTAGGATTTTGGGTTCAGATTTTGGGTTCCAATTTAGCCCAGATTGAGGGAATGGCAGATTTTTCTGTCTGCTGGTCAGTAGGGGATCTTAGTGGAGTGTATTTTGAAAGACTCATCCCAAATATTAGTGGGTATTGGCCACAGCACAAAGCCAGCTATTTCACTCAGACAAAAAACAAAACAGTTGGTACAAGAAATTAATATGTCACCCTGTTGGGCATAGAGATTAGTATTTAAGATTCATTATCAGATCCCAATAAAGGGAGCTTTACTTGCTAATTGCATAATTGTACAATCTAACTTTATGATAAATGGTCTGAGAGTATTCGTTGGTGGTTGTCTAAAATGGAAAAGTCTTCCATTTGCCAGTAAAATATTCCTCATCTGGATAAGTGAAAAAAATGCTAACATATTAAAAGATACAAAAGTCGTGAAAAACATTTGTAGTGCTTTACATTGCGTATGGAGAAAAAACACTTGCTAATTTCCTCCCAGTGATGTCCTCCTGACTGACAGGAAGTATTTTGACTTAATGGGGTGGACTTTAAAGCACTGTTATGGAAATAAAACTGGTGTTGTGTATCAGCTGTTTGTTATAAAAACTACCCGACCCTCATTTCCAATGAACTTTGTACCCAGGCAGCATAAAAGTTGGAAAATCTACTACGATACATTTCTACATGATTTAACATTTGTTGCAGACCAATCAGGAGGTATTTTTCAATTAAGATAAATGCTAATGTTTTTTTTTGCAGGTTGTAAGGGAGTATGCAATGATGTAGAGTGGATTTAGTTTATGTGTATGGGCAACTAGACATAACATATGCAACAGCATGGGAGCTGGTTGGTGAAAGTCGTGTAGGTTTAATATTAAAGCTGCCTCTCTGTTTTGGCTTGCTGTTGGTTTAGAAATACTGATTGGGACTGAAGGGGAAGATGTCGGCAATTAACTGTATTGGAATTACAGTTGGAAGCGAACTGACTTATAAAGCAGCTTTGTGACTTTGACATGTTTTATACTATGGATGTTTTTCTGTTACTCCACAAATTAGAGGTATGCCCTTTTCCCATATTGTTCCTACAAATGACATTATGCACAGTTGCTGAAGACAGCATCGCAGGGACATGCTAGTTTATGTACATAATTTGCTGTTATAAACAACTGAAGAAGATTATGTTCTACCCTTTTTAAATGCTAGGCTCGACAAATTAGATTATACAAATGTTCCCGGGTGACACCAAGTCTGTTTTACGTTTAAAGTTTGATAGAGGTTAAAGCGATTGCTAACTAGCTTTTTGTTTGAAAAGGAGATTATGTAATTAGGTGGTCAAATAATCAAAATAAAGTCACATTAAACCTCTGTCCCGAAATGTTATTGTTTAGTACATTCTGACCATGAATGCATCACTGAGGTCATACAGCATCAATGTGACTTTAATAGAAAATCCTACAGTGACAAGTGAAGGAGATAATCTCTCTATTCAGCACGTGAAAACTGTTCTTACAAAAACACAAGCTATTGTCATGGTGAAAGCAAGATTAATTATGCTTCATGACTATGACTAACATGAGACAGCTTCATTGCAAAGCCAATTACAAACAGCCCACACATTGTAGCCTCAGTTAATCGCTCACAAAACGCTTAATAGTCTGTGTTCACAAAGTCTACCCAGACTGAAATTTTAACCCTATGTTGAATCTAGTACCATGGGAAAAATAAGCCTCATTGTACAAATATTTTAGCCAAAGGCTTCTAATGATTAAATTTTCCATATTTTTCAAATTAAACTTTGACTCTGATATTTATTATTTTTTCTAAGTTATCAGACACTAAGGTGGAATTTATGTAGATGTTATCAAGCCAATAGGTCAGTCAGTGAACAAATAAAAGAGAATGGATAATTAGAAAAATGAGTTTTTACTGCACCATTAAAGTATATTAGCCAATCACAAGTTCATGTCAAAGCCTCTCCACAGACGAGAGAGAGTATAACTAGACAAAGATGGTGGTAACAAAAAGTAGGCCCTTATGCCTTGCACCTTCAAGATTAAAGTTAATTAAAGACTATCTAGCTTCATTCTTATGGACAAATGAGAAGACTAAAGGTCATAGCTTTGGAACTGTTCTGTTTGTTACGATAACTGACAATCAGAACCAAAAAAATGTTGTTTACTGTTCAGTCTTGTAAAGTAACACATGCAGCTGTCAATTGTGTAAATATTTTTAGCTAAATTCTATTCCTGACAATGGAGGCATTGTTACAAACATATCAACACAGAAAAAGTGGTAGAATAAATGTACGCCTTTTCAAATCACAGCTAAAATATGAAAATTGTTAAGTCTCACTGTCTCACCAGGATTAGGTTTGATGCAAAACACTGGGCCAGAATTTGCTGGCAAAATAACGGTGATATTAATGCTCATGCTGTTACTAGTGTGTAACTCATCCAGCAATTGTGGTCAGGGAGCAATACCCTCTGAAATGCAAATCACTGCAAGTTGCTGGATGATTTGTACTGTTCTATTGTTAGCCTCACAAAAATTACAACTTACTGTCAACCTCACTATGATTTTGAAGAAATTATGCATTTGTTGCAAATTAAACACACCTCACAGAGTTAAGGCTAGTAGTTAAAGTTGCCCAAGGACAACTTTAATGGGAAAATTAATGTTCCAGGAATGCTGCACAACCAACTGAAACTTTTGAGTCACACTCCTAGTGGTGATGGTGTGTTATAGTTCACTCAGGGAGTCTTGAGTTGTTGTGGCAACATGCACTTTTATGTGCATCTTGTAGTTTGGAGCATAAAAGCAAAATACTGTGGATGCTAGAAATCTGAAACAAAAACAAAAATAGCTGGAAAAACTCAGCAGGTCTGACAGCATCTGCGGAGAGGAACACAGTTAACGTTTTGAGTCCGAATGACTTCATCAGAACAGGTTCTGATGAAGAGTCATTCGGACTCGAAACATTAACTGTGTTCCTCTACGCAGATGCTGTCAGACCTGCTGAGTTTTTCCAGCTATTTTTGTTTTTGTAGTCTGGAGCTATGGATGTTGAGGGCAGGGACTCCAACATTCTTTTCATCACATGGCTGACCAGGAATCTCTCCAGCTCTTACTGCCGACTGCTGGAAGAATTTGTAGGTTGATACTCAGTCTGTTTGGCCTTGTTATGAATGCACCGTCCTTGGCCATCAAGTCCTTGTATACTCGAACCCCGCTCTGACTCT
Source organism: Cetorhinus maximus (assembly GCF_964194155.1). NCBI lineage: Eukaryota > Metazoa > Chordata > Chondrichthyes > Lamniformes > Cetorhinidae > Cetorhinus > Cetorhinus maximus. Next base: position 52,568,360 of record NC_135883.1, read on the forward strand.
GAGGCAGGGATGCTACCCACTGCACCACAAGACCTGCATGTCACAGTCCTACAGGTAGTAAAACATTCTTAAAGCTTTTAAAATATTTTAAAAAACTTTTCCTTTTTGTCTGTTTTTTTCCTAATCTTTCTTTCCCTCTCTTTGTTGACAGGAGATGAAAAATAGCGGTCAAAATTTTGCCCTTGGCTGGGGTGCTCAGCGGGGGAGGTCAGGAAGCCAGCCGCGATCGACACTGCACCGCGATTTTACATGGTGGGCCTTAATTGGCCTGCCCAGCGTGGAACACGAGCGGCAGTGCTGAGCGCTGTGCGGTGGGGGTGTGGGGGGGGGGGGGAAAGGGTGAACGGGCCTAGCGTGAACTTTGTGCATGTACGTGAAAGAGCGCTTCAATCTCCCTGAGGCACGGGGCTGCCTTAGGGAGATGAAGCGCTGTTTGAAAAAAGTAATGAACAAAATAAAAATGTAATGAAACAAGTCCCCTCATGTGATTCTGTCACATAAGCAGTGACATGTTTTTAATTCAGGTGTAAAAATGTTACTTTACTTTTATTTGCTTTAGGAAACCTCATCCTGCCCATGGATGAGGTTTCCTAAAAAATGCAAAGGCCACTTGGCCTTTTCGTCTGCCTGTCAACTGTTAGGGCAGTGAAAAGTTCAGCTCAATTGTTAACTTAGTGGCCTTAATGGACCTTTTGATTGTTGGCAGGTGTGCAGCCGGCTCCGGCGTGCACCCGCTGACCAAACTATCGTGAGAGTGCGCGTTGATGTTGGCACGCTTGGCCGATGTCAACGTGCTTTATTTCACACTTGGATGTGTCAGGCCCGCATGCCGAGGGAAAAATCCTACCCGGCATTTCACAGGGATTGGTGCTTGGACCACTGTTGTTCATAATTTACATAAATGATTGAGACTCAGAAGTACAAAATCAATATTTGCAGCCAATTCACAAAGTGAAACATTACAATTGCATAGCTCTTAACTCCATAAAGACAGCCAGTGTCAATACATGTCTCTTTATACTCTTTTGACAAATGAAAAACAAATAAATGAATGCTTTTTAAAGGGGCACTTTCATTATTGCAACTAAAATATAAACTTTAAAGGAAACTTATCGAATTAAAATTTCATTCCCTGTGACACACTCCAGAAACGTCTCTTTATACTCCTTTGAGCAAAACAAAGAAAGAAGGGGCACTATCAGGTTGTTGTAATGAAAAACAAAAATATCAAAGGAAACTGATCAAATTAAATTTAAATTACCAGGACTGATGATGCACCCCAGCATCTGCAGTGCCCACCAGTTGTGGAAGGTATACTCTTTTGAGTATACCAATAAAAAAAATGGATTAATTAACAAATTAACTAATTAAACAAATTGACAGCCCCTTAAAGGGGCAGTGTAACAAAGATAAAACATTAAAGGAAAATTAGAAATTAAATTAAAATGTTGTTTCTGGGGCTGATGGAGCACTCCAAACCCGGAGGTGCCCACCAATCACAGAAGGCCTCAAGCGTATGAGTGGACACCATGTGCTCCCTTTCCAGGGATACCTAGGCATGAATGTAGCAGTGGAAGAGGGGCAGACAGATTGGCTGAATGGCCCCCTCAGCCGCCCACTGTCTGGACCTATTAATGGCCACTTTGTCCTTGCCCAGGAGCAGGCTAATGGAGAGGTCCTCTGCCCTGCCCACCCCCCTCTGCACCAGGTGGCCGGGATCAGAAGTTGGGGTTGAAGTGTAACCAGAATTTGAGGACCAGCCCCTTCAAATAACTAAAAGGGGCTGCAACATCACACAGTCTATATACACGTAGAACACTGACCCCTCGAGGCTGCAGAAAATATTGGCGGCCTGGGTGTCTGTGAATCAACATAGCCTTTTGTTGCATGGGACTACTGCATGCATCACCCTCCTTGCCAAACTTTTTTTCATTCATGGGATATGGGCATTTTTGGCTAGGCCAGCATATATTGCCCTTCCCTAATTGACCTTGAGAAGGTGGTGGTGAGCTGCCTTCCTGAACCGCTGCAGTCCATGTGGTGTAGGTACACTCACAGGGCTGTTAGGGAGGGAATTCCAGGATTTTGAACCAGTGACAGGGAAGGAATGGCAATATATTTCCAAGTCAGGATGGTGAGTGGCTTGGAATGGAACTCCAGGTGGTGGTGTTCCCATGCATTTGCTGCCATTGACCTTCTAGTTGGTAGCAGTCGTGGGTTTGGAAGGTTCTGTCTAAGGAGTTTTGGTGAGTTCCTGCAGTACATCTTGTAAATGGTACACACTGCTGCTAATGTGTGTCGGTGTTGGAGGGAGTGAATGTTTGTGGATGGGGTGCCAATCAAGTGGGCTGCTTTGTCCTGGATGGTGTTGAGCTTCTTGAGTGTTGTTGGAGCTGCACTCATCCAGGCAAGTGGAGAGTATTCCATCACACTCCTGACCAGTGCCTTGTAGATGGTGGACAGGCTTTATGGAGTCAGGAGGTGAGTTTCTCGCCACAGGATTCCAAGCCTCTGACCTGCTCTTGTAGCCACAGTATTGATATGGCCAGTCCAGTTCAATTTCTGGCCAATGGTAACCCCCAGGGTTGATAGTGGGGGATTCAGCGATGATAATGCCATTGAATGTCAAGGGGCAATGGTTCGATTCTCTCTAAGATGGTCATTGCTTGGCACTTGTGTGGCGCGAATGTTACTTGCCACTTGTCAGCCCAAGCCTGGATATTGTCCAGGTATTGCTGCATTTGGATATGGACTGTTTCAGTGTCTGAGGAGTTGTGAATGATGCTGAACATTGTGCAATCATCAGTGAGCATCCCCACTTCTGACCTTATGATGGAAGGAAAGTCATTGATGAAGCAGCTGAAGATGTTTGGGGCTAGGATACTACCCTGAGAAACACCTGCAGTGATGTCCTGGAGCTGAGATGACTGACCTCCAACAACCACAACCATTTTCCTTTGTGCTGGGTATGACCCCAATCAGCAGAGAGTTTTCCCCTTGATTCCCATTGACGCCAATTTTGCCAGGGCTCCTTGTTGCTATACCCGATCAAATGATGCCTGAATGTTAAGGGCAGTCACTCTCAACTCACCTGTACACCCTTAAATTATATAATGAACAGAGGTAAGTATGAGTTGGTAGGAGGAATAAGGAGGTCACATACTCTTGGGAAAACAAGAGTCCAAATGAGGCAGAGGCACAAAGGAATCTAGGGACAGATACAGAAATCATTCAAAGTAACAATACAGGTTAACAAAGCTATAAAGCATGCAAACAAGGCACTGGGGTTTACTTCTAGAGGGGTGGAAATCAAAATCAGAGAAGTTATGTTAAACTTATATAGAACCTTGGTTGGGCCACATTTAGACAACTGTTCACAGGTCTCGTCTCCATACTGCAAAGAGGATTAGTAGAATTGGAGAAAGGGTGAAAAAATATTTCCAAGGAAAATAACAGAACTGCGAGCTTACAAATAAGACTGACCAGGCTGGGTCATTTTCTTCAGAAAATGGAAGACTCGGAAACGATCTGACAGCAGCCTTTAAAATTATGAAGGTGTTTGTTAAGGTAGATGTAAAGAAAATGTTTCTGCTTGTTGGAAATTCAAAGCTAGGGAGCACAGATATAAGGAAGTCACCGATAAATCCAATAAGGAATTCAGGAAGCTTTTTTTACTCAGAGTGGTGGGAACATGGAACTCAGCGTCACACAGGGCTGAATTTTGCCGGCGGCGGGGCCCGCTCACCGACGCGCAAAATGACACAGGATGATGTCGGGGGGAACCCCTAACATCATCCTGCCCCATTTAAATTTTCAGGAATGTGGGGGCACAGCGAAATCAGCTGTGTGCCCGCCGACCTGTCATTGGCCAATTGAGGCCATTGACAGGATCATTAAAACAATTAAAGGACCTGCTCGTCCAACCTTAAGGTTGGTGGGCAGGCCAGGAGCCTCGGTGGGCAATAGAAAAAGCATGAAACCTCATCCACCAGTGGGATGAGGTTTCATGTAGGGTTTAAAAAAGTTTAATAAAGCTTTAGTGAAATTTATTAACATGTCCCATCTCATGTGACTGTCACATGAGGGGGACATGTTAAGGATTTTTTTTCTCTATTTTTTATGTTTATACAGCTGTCAGCGATCTCCCTGGGGCAGCACTTAGCCTCAGGGAGATGTGCACTCTCTCGTGCGCATGCACGAAAGAGCGCACTCTCACATTTGCAGAATCCACCTCCCTGCCCGCACAGGAAGCGCATAGCGCTTCCCGCTGGGTGTCACGCTGGGCGGGCCTTAATTGGCCCGCCCACTTAAAATGGCAGTAGGGCCCGCTTCTCCGGCGGGGATCGGCTTCCCACTCACCAGAGTTTGGGTCGGACCCGCCCACCCGGTAGGCAGAAAATTCTGCCCATAGAGTTGTTAAAGCAAATAGTATAGATGCATATAAAGGGAAGCTAGATAGTGCATGAGGGAGAAAGACATATGTTGATAGGGTGAGATGAAGTAAGAATGGGAGGAGGCTTGTGTGGAGCATAGACTAGTCTGGGATGCATATCTGTTTCTATGCTTTAAATTCTATGCAATTCAATGTCATGAATAGTGCTTCAAGAACAGAGAATTCCACATTCTAATTATGAATGGTATTTTTTCAAACTTTTTTTGATTTTTTTAGTGATTTATCTTAGATTTATGCCCTCTCAGTACGAATGGAAACATTCCATCATTATTCATAGTCCTTCATAATCGTGTAGACCCCTCAAACTTCTTTGTGTCAATCATAAAGAGCCCTATTGTTTCAAATTTCTCTTCATAACTCTTTATACTTGGCAATATTCTAATGGATCTATGCTGTAACATTTACTGTTATGTTTATAATTTCCATGTATTGGAGTGCCCAAACCTTGTATAATCAGTCTTTTACAAGTTTAGCATTGCCTCCTTGCTTTTGTATTCTATGCTTCCAGATACAAGACCATTGAATTTTATGGCTATTCCTATAGTGCTGCCACCTTTAACTTACCTGTCTATTTTCACAGCAAGGTCTGTCTGGCCATTTACTCTGGTTGAATTTTTTCATTTAGTGCGTATTTTCTTTCCCCTTTTCTACTTCTGAAATATAGCACTTCCATGTTGAACAGCATCTGCCAATCTGCCACCTAACAGCCCATCTTACTTGCCTATCTCTTACAATGGGGAGAGGAAGGGGAGTGGGGGGTGGCTCTTGTGGTTCAGGAGGTAGTACCTTTGCCTTTAAGCCAGAAGGTCTGGGTTGAAGTCCCAACCAGGACATGTTGGCCACAGGTGGAGTGTTCATGAAGTGATTCAAACAGGATAAGAATCAGCCTGCTAGTCCTTCCAACACTTCCCCCCTTTGGGGAATAGAGCGAAATGTGTGTGAGGATACAAAACAACTATCTCTCGCAGTCTTTCACAATGTGTATCATGATTTACTATACTGCCCCACTCCCAAAAAGCTAAGTTCAATATTGTTCCCTCAATTTCTAAGTTCTGATTCATTATGTATAGAGTATAGTAAGTAATAGTGACACAGAACACCATACACTACACCTTTCCAATTTGTCAATCTTCTTTGACCCTTACTCTTTGTTTTCTGTCCTCCAGCCATTTCATCCATCTGGACACGTTCTCTAAATTCCATGGATCATCATATTTAACAATGTCTCTTTCTGGCGCCTTATCAAGTGCTTATTTTAATCCATATAACTCAAATCTACTGCATTTCCTTTAACTACTCTCTCTGTTATTTCTTCAGACTGTTCTTTAAGACTGCCAAACATGACTTTACAAATCAATGCTGATTTGTCCTAGTTAACTTGTGTTTTTCCAAGTGCTTAGTAATTTCATCTCATTATATGGACAGAAATAAGACTAATTGGCCTGTAAATTCCTAGTTATATTTTCTACCCTGCTGTCCTTTCCAAAGTTTTCTTTCCAAAGAATTTCAGAGATTTATAGTTGGAGCCTCCATTATCTCTTCCTTAATGATCCTCAGATGCAAACCATCAGGTCCCTGCTCTTTGGGACAGCCTGTGAAGGAGACTTATTTGGCCATTTGTGTCTCTGTCAGTTCTTTGTTGGAACAATCAAAATAGTTCTTTAAGCCCTGAATGTTCTTCAGCTTCAAATATTTATCTTAAATTTGAGGAACTTCTTTGGTGCCATTTCTTTTTGAGTTAACCTTTGTTTATTGTTCTGCATCATCCCAGATTTTACAATCCCAAGAGTTTTTTGACCATTTTGCTTCAGATAAGGTTTTGAAATTGTACTCATTTTAAAAGTTGCTTTAAGTCATGGTTTATTTACATAATTTTTAAAGAAAGACACCGAAGTAGTAAGTGGTGAATTTACTTATGAGTTAAGCATCGATGTTGTTTCCCAAACAGACTTTAAATAATGAACGATTTATTAGCTGGTCTCGCCAATTGATAAACATCACACGTTAGTCGTTTCAGGAATAATGAGATCCCTTTTAAGCTTGAATAGAGATAAAGACAAAACAAAGCCAGAGATCTAGGCAGTCAATAAGGATTTTTAAAACACAATGCTGGACAGGCTTTAAACAGAAAACTCCGAGGGCAAGCTTTGGCCAGACCCAGAAATGGTACATAGGAGAGAAGTTAGGAGTTATTAAAGGAATTTAACTTCAGTGGAGGTGCAAATAATTAGCTGAATTTTATGGGCCACCTGCTAGTGGGAAGCAGGCAGGTGGACCCATAAAATAGGGCGCCATGCCATCGGCGTGGCCACCTGGCCCTGTCCCCCACCGCGATTTTACGAGCGGCAGGGGTGGGTCGCCCAGCCCTGGTCCAATTGAGGCCCTTAAGGTGGCAGTTAATATCAAGTTAAGGGCCTCATCCTGCTGCTGCCTTGATTTAATGGATGGTGAGAGAGGCCAGCAGTCAATGTGCAGCTTGGCAGCTTTTCCTGTGGGCAGCTGACCAATTAAAGGGGGGTTGGGGGTCTCTTGTCGGCCCTGGTGCAAATTGGAGACCCCTCGCCACAGTTTTGCCTCCCCATGTCCTCCCTCCCAACCTGTCCAACATGCTTCCCACTCCCCCTCACTGGAACCAGCCAGCCAGCCTGGCCCCAGTGAGTTTCTGGACGTACCTGAAAGTCCGGGTCATCGTTGAATTGCCACCTCATTGGCCTACCTGCAGTACCAACAGTGGCCACCACTCCCGCTGGCGCGGCTGGTGCACAGAGCTGCTGACCTCTGATTGGCTGGCAGCTTTATGAGGTAGGACCTCCTCCTGGAGACGGATGGAAATTCCACCTCATATTAATTAAAGGGCAGTCACTCAAAAAATGAAACAGGGTAAGCCAGTCAAGTGGAAATGAGCTCGCCCCTGACATTTGTGCTGGGGTGCAGGGATCCTGCCCTCAGAGTATAATCCAGTCCAATGGGTTATATTGGATTGGTCGCCTGTTATGCACCCATTGTAGAAAGGAACATCAAGCAGCCTATATAACAGGTAAAGTGTGCACTAGGCAATTGATCTGCTACCCCTTGTATTGTGCCCGGCCAAAGTTGCATTTTACCTTCATTTTGCTCATATCAAGTATGACTCCATTGCTGTTCAGTATTATTATATGAAAACAAATTGGACTGATTCAACTAATTCAATCTGATCATAGCTGTTGGTATGTGTAAAATAAAACAGAGTAATAAAGCACCTTTAGTATCATCTTAATAAAGGGTTTATTTGTCCTAATTTGGAAAAGTTTGAAAAGCATACACAAGAAAGTCACAAATATCTAGTTCAGACCCCAAGGGGATCCTTTCAAATGATCTGGATTGCGCCCCTGTCCACTTCCTCCCCGACTTCTCTCCTATCCTTACAATGAACTAATAATATTATGATCACTGTTTCCTCAACATTCCTCAGCAGTCAGCTTGACCAATGTACCATTTTTAAATCTGAAAATCAGTTCAAGTAAGAACAGTAGAGAAAGTGTTAACTTAAAGAAGGGAAATGCTGGAAGGCTTTACTCTTCACGTAAAGGCAGCGGTCTCGGCAAAATAAAAGTCTTGAATTTTGCCATGAGTGCTTTGAAAACAATAAGTACTATTGTGGGGCATCATATGAAGGAAAAAAATTGCAAGGCCAGTTAATAGCTTCTTAAAGGTTTAGGTTTGATTTTCTCTATAGACACCCACCTTTAACATGATGGAACATTCTTTTTATTCAACAAGTATAGAAAAGAAAAAGCAATAAAATACATACAAACCTCAAATGAGATATGATAAATTCTTTATTCAAAGAGGCAATTCAATTTTTGTGTAAAATGTAAATGTGGCAATTATTGCTGGTAATAATAGATGGCATTCTTCTGTCCATTATTTTTGCTGGAGCAATTAACCCATATAAAGTAAATAGATAATGCTTTTTTGAGAAAAAAAGAATGTTACAAAGGCAAGAACATAAGAAATAGGAGCAGGGGAAGACCATATGACCATTGAGCCTGCTGTGCCATTCATGGCTAGTCTTGGGCTTCAACTCCACTTTCCCACCCACGTTAGATGTCTTTTTGCTACTATTATGAACAGTAATTTCTGAACTTTAATTCCTGTTATAATGAAGTAGTACCCACCAACATGACAATGTGCAAACCAACGTTGAAGTAACTATTACAGATCCATTAAATGTGCTATCTCCGTCGCATAGGGCAGAATTTTATGTGCCCCGGGAAGGCGCATGCCCGACTGATCGGGCGTAAAATAGCGCATGATATTTCAGTTGGTGGGCACGCGCGAGAGTTGGCATTGCACCCACTGACAATTAAGAGGCCTATTAAGGCCATTAATGTATTAATTAAGACAAATTTTTAGCTGCCCATCCAACCTTACGGTTGGCAGGTGTGCAAATTGGCCAAGCCGCCTTTGCAATTTTGAGGAAACCTCATCCATGGGTGGGATGAGGTTTCCAACATTAATTTAAATAAAAATGATTTGACATCATTTTTATTATGTATATGTTCATGTGGGTGAGTCCTATGTGGGACATTTTTTTCAGAATTTCCAAATCTTTATTTTTGTTTTTAAAATTCTTCAACTCCCAGAGGCAGCTCTCTACCTTCGGGGAGCTTTCATTATGCACTCCCCCACGCCCACACAGACTTCAGTGCTTTCTCTCCTCCCGCCCCAACCCTGGCAGTGCTGAGCCTTTCAGCCTGCGTTTCACGCTGGCTGGCTGTTAATTGGTCAGCCAGTGTGAAATCGCAGTCGGGGGCCAATTGCAGGCAATGGACTGCTTCCCAGTTGCTCCCGTGCCTGCCCACCATGCCCGCCCGACCACCCAAAAATCCTGCCCATAATGTTTTTCTACATATTGATTTAATTGCCTAATTGTACTTTTTCACAGTGCAATTCAATTTTGATCTTTGTTTAGGCACCCAAAAATCAGTTTCAGACCATGTTCATATTCTGAAGAAGGAGGGGAGATGAAATGTTCAATTGTAGTTAAGGAGTCAGTTTTGGGGCTAAATGTTTCTTGGTAGTGTATATAGGACTAGTATGTGATCAGGTTTAATGTCACAATTTCATGAAGTTGACAATCAGTAATATTCAATCATTCATCACTTGGAGTAGCAAAATATTTTCTCAGCAAATTAAAATTTTGCTGAAACAATTTATAGCACATTCCCAAGCTTTCTCCTTCAGGTTGAATGTTATTATCAGCCTACTTCATCATATTCAACAAACTGGTAAAAGAAAAGACACATTTTGTTTTCTCATTATAAAAAAACCTTGTAAATGGATGATCTACGAAAGAACCAATAAGTGGCGAGCAATTAAAGATTGCGGCCTGAATTTTTTTATTCGGCATGAGTGCGCAATAGGTGGGCCTGGAAGCAGGGGTAATCTCTGCTCCCATCCGACACTGGCAGCCAACAGCAATCACATGCTGGCTTGCCAACTAACAACTGCCCAGTGTGAAACTCATTCGATGAGAGAGCCAGCACTGCCAGGGGGAGGTGTGGGAACGTGCGAAGCATGAGCACTATGGTCACCTTCAGCTCTGAACGCACAGCATCCTCCATTGAGAGATTGATGACTCTCATGGACCGCCAGCTCCAGGAGCTCAAAAAGGGGTTTCTGGGGTTGCGTTCAGACCTGCAAGCCCACCCGCTGGCAGTGACCTCAGCAGGGCATTGCCACTGTGGGAGATGGATGAGGCACCTGGTGTCTCTGCTAGCTGCTTGTCCATCTATGGTAAGCAGGGAGGTACAAGCAAACCTCATGTTGGCGGATGAGCGGCAGCTATCTGCATCTGGGGGCTCCTCTCAGGGCGCTCCTGATGGTGACAGCAGCTCCTCTGCCCCTTTGCCAGTGACAGTTTCATCTGAAGAGACCGTGACGACTGAGGATCGTCCTGCCACTCTACAGGACATTCCTGCCTAGTCGGATCCCTCATAGCCTCCAGCAACCAGAGGATGCTCGCCATGGTCATCCAGGCCAATGGGGCATCTGGGTTAGCAGCCTGCCCCCAATGCTGTTGCCAGCGATGGGGGAGCAACAAGACGAAGCACTTGTAAACTGTTTAAAAAATCACACTAAACACAGAAGGGCAATCACGGGTTAAATCTTTATCTGTGTGACTTCTGCAATGTTGTGTATTGTTGTTCCACATCATCTTATTAAATTCTCATTTCATATCACATGTCCTTCTTGTGCTATGAGTGCCATTTAGATAGGGGCCAAAAAGATAATTGAACATGATAACATTTTTCAAGAGGAAGCATAAGAGAAAGAAGGTGTCAGGAGAGGGTTCATGAGCTCCAAGCGATAGTGTAACATTGGGAGTGTCGTGCACCTGTACCTGTGCCATAAAATTCAGGTCTAAAATAATTTTAGCATTTAGATCAAATATAAAGGTCATGCAAGCTTCTTTTCATGTTTGTTATGAGAGCCCTTTGATAGATTTACAGCCTTGTAACTTACTTGCAAGTAGCTACTGTTTCATTTGTTTGCTTTCTACGTATTCCTTAGCCTCACCTTTAATGATTTACAATATTTTCTTTTGCAACTGGAAAGGCAGAATGATTTCTCTCCCGTGTAGAATATAAATTGTGCCATATACTTTAGTCTTGGAGAGTGGGAAATGACCAGGTATTTGACACTATTTCTTTGGCTAGGCAGTATTTAAAGTTGACCTGGGGTGAATCAGTCTCTGATTTCGCCCCCTTCCATTTTATGACACCACCAACATCATGAACATGTCACATTATAAATCCCATTCCTGTTGCTGTGTGGCAAAGCACGGCTGTGCAGCAACCCATTTGGGCAAATTTCGGTCTTCACTGTGTGGGTGATAATGTGGCAGAACAGTTTGTTCAGTGGGATGAAAATTGGATGGGTTCTGTAATGTGCAGGCAGTCCGCTCTGCCAGATTGCTGTCCAGGGGTGAAGGTGAAAATGTATTCCATTGTGTCAATATGCTTCCTCTACCTGTTTCTTAAAGCTCTTCAAAAGCCTTGAGAAACACATTCACGACTAATACTATAAATTCTGTCTCTATTAACTGGAGGATTTAGGAGATTATTTTGGCCAAAGAGTGAAAACAGGCATTAAATGTGTGCTGTACTAATAAGGCTGACCTATGTGAGGATTTAGCTCACAATTCTGGTCCAAATTGCTGATTACCATAACCCAAACTTTCTTGGATGCTTAACCAGAAACTTGCAGGTTTAACACAAAAGTGTGATTGGACGCAATTTCTGTAGAGCAACATATATGGGCTCCTCACATTCACTTCCACTGAAGGTATGGAGTATGTTGGCTGGCACACAGTGACATTGCAGGGTGGCTCAGGGACAAAGGGAGATGGGCTCAGGTTCTCGGACATGGCACTGGTGGTGCTGGTAGAAGTGATCCAGAAAAGAAGGGGTGCCCTGTGTCTGCAGCAGGGAAGGTTGCTACTTTACCTTCCTGACCCTCTCTCCTGCAGCATCTGCTGCTCTTCCAGGCTTCATGTCTTCCTCCCATTCCTCATCCAAGAGGAGCCCTAGCAAGATGCCCATGACCAAGACTTTCTCCTGGTAGCCCCTAGAGGGTGTTCAACAAGATGGAGTAGCACAGAACTTACCGCTTTTAGGTGAAGGCTTCAGAAAATTTTTGGAATGAATGCCGATTGAGTATTGAAGGAGTCTTGGTAAAATATCCCAGAAAATCTCCCAATGTGTCTCAGAAGTTCTCTTCACAGCTCTATCAGCAATGGTGAGTATCCCTTTAACTAGCTCTTGAAATGAACATCAACACCCTACTTACTCCCATACAGCTGTTAGGAGATATCGTTAGTTGAAGTGCTAGCCACCAAAATGCTGTGGAGCCTCTTTAATAAGCAGTAGCAAGTATGTAAATGGAAACCTGTTGCTTAATGAGTCTCCCAGCAGCCATTCCTGACCTTCCCCTCTCCGACGCTGAACGTTCAGTGCTCAGCAAAAGATTTAGTTTCATACCCTTACGCCCTCATCTCAATGAATTTCGGGCTCGGCATGATGCTGAACTCTTCTTCCGCCGCCTTCGTCTCCGTGCTCACTTCTTTGGGCAGGAGTCCTCTCCCCGTTCAACGGATCCTTTTACCCACCTCCAATATTCTCCCTCCACCTGGACCCCTCCCTCTGGATTCTTACCTTCTCTTGATCTTTTCATTGAGAACTGTCGGCGTGACATTAGTCGTCTCAATTTCTCTGCTCCTCTCACCCATTCTAACCTGTCTCTCTCTGAACTTGCTGCACTCCGTTCTCTCAGGTCCAACCCGCTGACATGGGTGGTGCTGTTGTTGTCTGGCGCACTGACCTCTACCTCGCAGAGGCTGAGCGTCAACTCGCAGACACTTCCTCCTACCTCTCCCTGGACCATGACCCCACCACTGAACATCAAGCCATTGTTTCCAGGACTGTTACTGACCTCATCTCCTCTGAAGATCTTCCTTCCACAGCTTCCAACCTGATAGTCTCCCACCTCGGATGGCCCGATTCTACCTCCTACCCAAAATCTACAAACAGGACTGTCCTGGCAGAGTGATCGTATCAGCCTGTTCCTGCCCCACGGAACTCATTTCTTGCTATCTTCACTCCATTCTCTCTCCCCTTGTCCAGTCCCTTCCCACCTACATCCGTGATTCCTCTGACACCCTACATCATATCAATAATTTTCAGTTCCCTGGCCCCAACCGCCTCCTCTTCACCATGGACGTCCAATCCCTCTACACCTCCATCCCCCACCAGGATGGTCTGATGGCTCTCCGCTTCTTCCTCGAACAGAGGCCCGAACAATCCCCATCCACCACTACTCTCCTCCGTCTGGCTGAACTTGTTCTCACACTGAACAATTTCTCCTTAAACTCCTCTCACTTCCTCCAAATAAAAGGTGTGGCTATGGGTACCCACATGGGCCCCAGCTATGCCTGTCTCTTTATGGGGTATGTGGAACATTCCTTGTTCCAGTCCTACTCCGGCCCCCTCCCACAATTCTTTCTCCGGTACATCGATGATTACTTCGGTGCTGCCTCATGCTCTTGTCTGGACCTGGAAAAATTTGTTAATTTTGCTTCCAATTTCCACCCCTCCATCATTTTCACATGGTCCATCTCTGACACTTCCCTTCCCTTCCTTGACCTCTCCGTCTCAATTTCTGGTGATAGACTGTCCACCAATATCCATTACAAGCCTACCGACACCCACAGCTACCTCGACTACAGCTCCTCACATCCCGCTTCCTGTAAGGACTCCATTCCATTCTCTCAGTTCCTTCGCCTCCGTTGCATCTCTTCTGATGATGCCACTTTCAAAAACAGTTCCTCTGACATGTCCTTCTTCTTCCTTAACCGAGGTTTTCCACCCACGGTGGTTGACAGGGCCCTCAACCGTGTCCAGCCCATCTCCCGTGCATCCACCCTCACACCTTCTTCTCCCTCCCAGAAACATGATAGGGGCTCCCTTGTCCTCATTTATCACCCCACCAGCCTCCGCATTCAAAGGATCATCCTCCACCATTTCCGCCAACTCCAGCATGATGCCACCACCAAACACATCTTCCCTTCACCCCCCCTGGTGGTATTCCGTAGGGATTGTACCCTCCGTGACACTCTGGTCCACTCCTCCATCACCCCCTACACCTCAACCCCCTCCCATGGCACCTTCCCATGCAACCGCAGAAGATGCAACACTTGCCCCTTTACTTACCCTCTCCTCACCGTCCAAGGGCCTAAACACTCATTTCAAATGAAGCAGCATTTCACTTGCTCTTCCCTCAACTTAGTCTACTGCATTCGTTGCTCCCAATGCGGTTTCCTCTACATTGGCGAGACCAAACGCAGACTGGGTGACCGCTTTGCAGAACACCTTCGGTCTGTCCGCAAGCATTACCCAGACCTCCCTGTCGCTTGCCATTTTAACACTCCACCCTGCTCTCATGCCCACATGTCCGTCCTTGGCTGGCTGCATTGTTCCAGTGAAGCTCAACGCAAACTGGAGGAACTGCACCTCAACTTCCGACTAGGCACTTTACAGCCTTCCGGACTGAATATTGAGTTCAACAATTTTAGATCATGAACTCTCTTCTCCATCCCCACCCCCTTTCCGAATTTGCCCCCTCCTTTTTGTTTTTTCCAATAATTTATATAGATTTTTCTTTTCCCACCTATTTCCATTATTTTAAATGTATTTCCATCCATTGTTATATCTCTACCTTTTAGCCTTTTTCGATTCCTTCACCCCACCCAACCTCCACTAGGGCTATCTGTACCTTGCTCGTCCTGCTTTCTACCCTTAATCAGCACACTCCTTTAGATAATATTACCACCTTCAACACCTCTTTGGCCTTTTGTCTGTGACATCTTTGGTTATCTCCACCTATCACTGGCCCTCTATCCAGCTCTTCTTGTCCCACCCCCCCTTAAACCAGCTTATATGTCACCCCTTTTCTATTTTTCCTTAGTTCTGTAGAAGAGTCATGCGGACTCAAAACATTAACTGTGCCCCTCTCCACAGATGCTGCGAGACCTGCTGAGTTTTTCCAGGTATTTTTGTTTTTGTTTTGGATTTCCAGCATCTGCAGTTTTTTGCTTTTATATAGACATTCCTAGTGTTGGCTTCAACCCCTTTACCAAGATGATGTCCTGCAGAAACTTGAGCTAAACTGGAGTTCCAGCTCAAGCTCTCATCTAAGACAGTTCAGAGACTTTTGTGCATCTAAATTATTTGATCCTTGAATCTCTGTGCAAATCAGTTCCTGTAATTTCTTAGTGGAGTATCTGTACTACGTTGTGTGTCTACAGGAGAACACTGAACAAAATACTCTCATTTGGTTCTTTTGCCTCACTCTATCATTTAGATCTATATAGATCTGCACCTCTATCTCACTTTGACATTGACCTTGTCTGTTTCCCATTACTCACTGTCAAATCTGTCACTTCTTTAAAACTCAAATTCAGTCAGTCCGTTGGCAAACTTTCCCATCTGTTCATTTCAAGGAGGAGATTTGAACCCTACCTGCCTGGAAGAAACCAGCAGGGTTGGATCTTTAAAATGCTCTAGGTGCTGCCAGAAAACTGTCTGGGTCCCACCATTCCCAATTCAAAGGGATAGTTTCTGGCAGTTAAAGGCAGTTAAACCACCCACCCAAAGTCAACAAGGTCATAATTCACTTGTGTTGATAATTGGGTCTGACAACATTTTTAGGCCACAACAGTGATTTTATAATCAACCTGTTCAGGGAAGATGGCGTCTGCAAGTGAAGGCCAATGTGAAGAGGATCAAGAATCTGAAGAGGCCTCCAGGTAGTTTAAAAAAAAAAAAAAAAAATTTTGTGGGGTCAGGAGGAAAAGGGGTGCTGCCCCGGACCTGTTGTTTTCAATTTTTCTGCATTTGATCATATGAGTCTGTTTACATTTGTAGCTCAGTTTGATTAGTTAAGCCTGGGTATGAACTCAGGAAAAAGTAAACAAACAGTAGAAGCAGCTGGAAGCCAGAGCTGAAGCATAGAGTAGACATTTTAAAGCACTGTAAATGAAACCTGTTATACACACGGGCCGGGATTTTCTGGCCCCGTCATGGCAGGACCCACCTTGGGAGATTCGACGGCCCAGCCAAAAGTCCATTGACAGTAATTTCTATGGGTGGGACTTTCTGGCTCTGCCCACCTCTGGGATCTGGGACTAAACAATCCTGACGCAAACGGGGTCGGAACATCCCGCCCATAGAAACTAGTGTCATCTCTGTATAGATCTGAGATATAAAATAGACCAGGGCCAGGATTTTCCCGCCAGCGATTTGGGGGCGGGGCCCGCTCGTCGACGGGAAAATGACGTGGGATGACGTTGGGAGGAACCCCCCGACATCATCCTGGTCCCTTTAAATTTTCAGGAAGGCGGGTGGACAGCGAAATCAGCTGTCCATCCGCCAACCTGTCAATGGCCAATTGAGGCCATTAACAGGCTAATTAAGATAATTAAAGGTCCTGCCCATCCAACCTTAAGGTTGATGGGCAGGCCAGGAGCCCCAGCGGGCTTCTGATAAAACATGAAACCTCATCCACTGGCGGGATGAGGTTTCATGTCCGTTTTTTAAAAGTTTCATAAAGTTTATGTGTTTCTTATTAACATGTCCCATCTTGTGTGACATTGTCACATGAGGGGGACATGTTAATAATTTAAATATTTTTCCATTTTTGGAGTTTTATTACCTGTCACTAATCTCCCTGAGACAGCACTTGGTCTCAAGGAGCTGTGCGCTCTTTTGCGCGCATGCACGAAAGAGCGCACTTTGACAGATGGGGAATCCCTCCCCCCCCGCACAGGAAGCACATAGTGCCTTCTGTTGGGCAGGCCGCCGGGCGGGCCTTAATTGGCCCGCCCACTCAAAATGGCGGTGGGCCCCGTTTCAGTGGCGGGTGTCGGCTGTCCGCCCACCGCCGAGCCGGTGGGGCCCGCACGCCCATCAAGGGCAAAATTCTGCCCCAGGACTCACAGGGAATTTTTAGGCTTTCCCGATTCCAGACTCCACTCCCACATCCCCTCCATTACAAGAGCCACCAGGACTATCTTCCCCACATTTATCTGAGCTCCAGCATTTCTGGAGGTCAGAAGCCATTCTGAATGGGAAGCAGACTGGTGGCAAGCTAATGAATGAGTCCCGCCAGTTAAAATTGTCATGGCATTGTACAGCTGCAGGTGGATGGGAAACTAATTAAACCAGGGCATAAATTTTACCCTTGGCGGGCACGCGCGATTGGTGGGCCAGGGACCAGTTTGGAAACAGGCCCTCGCCTGCGATCAGTCCACAACCGCGATTTCATGCTGGCTGGCCAATTAAGGTCCGCCCAGCATGAAATGCGGCTTTCCAGTGGTTGGGAAGGGGTGGGCAGCGGAAGGGGTCTGTCGGGAGCTGGGCCCAATGGTGACCCGGTGGGCAGTTTAAAAAATGGCACAGGCAGCTCCTTGAAGGCTGCCAGGGAAGAACATTTCCTGAGCGTTTTGCAGTGTGAAGCTATGGCCTCAGCAACAGATGGAGACGCCAGAGCAAGTCGGGTGGCCCCACGTTTTTTGGACAAGTGCCTCGCGGTGCTCTTGGAGGAGGTGGCTCCCCAGGGATGGAAGGAGGAGGCCACTGCACCAGACCAAAAAATCTTGGGAGGAGGTGGCAGCCCAGGTCAGCAGTCACGATGTTGTGCAATGCACATGGGTGTGTCGCAAAATGTTCAAAGACCTGCAGTGCTCAGGGAGGGTGAGTACCGTGTTGGCATGGATCAGTGTGGTGAGGTGTTAAGGGCTGGCCTTCCCCCCCATTGAGCTCAGGGGTGTTAGAGTCTGAGTGCCAACTGCCAATGACGCCGGAGCTGGCCAAGGGGGTAAACCCTGGCTGCTTGGACTGAGTGCCTTGTGGCTCGAGGGCCACGACTCGGGTGTGCTCTGCAAGGTGTTCCTTAGGCGGGATCGGCCAGGCTGCAATGGTGCTGCAGGTAGAGAGTGAACTAATCAACGCTCCCGTTTCCTTTGAGGAGAAGACGCACCATAACAATATTGAGAGGCCATGGACAGGCGGAGGCCCCCCAGTTCTGACGAGATTTGAGCAGGATGCCTTGGAGCAGGAGATGCACTATGCTCCTCGTTCAGCCAGCCGTGGAGAGGTTGGGGTGTCAGACGAAGGTAAGAGTGCAGTGCACAGAGGTGAGAGTTTCAGATGGTGCAAAGATTCTTCTGTAGTTTCTTAACTGATGGGAGCCTCAAAACTGGAATGCCCATTGCTCATTGAAAGACGATGGCACCATGATGCAGATCTCCATTGTCTCACCAAGGTGCCTGGCATGCACAGTGACAGTGTGATGACTTAAACTAATTACATGTTGTTGTTCATCCGTAGATTCGTCATCATGCACTCATTCCCTGGACCCCGAAGAGCCACCCCTGATGCCAGAGGACTGCTGGGCTTCAGCTGCACCTGTGTCACACCCGCTTTCTGAACCAGATACCAGCACTTCGGTGGGAGTTAGATCTTCAGCTAGAATGTCGGTGCACAACAGTGAGGGCACTTCACACTTGCTTGAGGTGCAGGCGGAGTCAGAGAGTGCCGAGGTTGCTGGCAGTTGGAGGACTGCAGGGGATCAGGACAATGCTCAGTCGAAGGCAGATGATGAGCCTCTGGAGTTGTCCATTAGACACCAGGTGCTGGATGTCCAGCAAGATGTGCAGGAGGATCTAGCGGAGATCCATGAGGGTATGTGTGCCATGGTCTCTGTTGCGGTGGAATCCATGCGGAGCACAAGCACTGTGTTGAACCTCATGCTGAGCGTACTGCCTCCTCCATTGAGAGATTGGCAATCAGGGGTTCCTGGGGTTGCGCTCAGGCTTGCAAACCCTCACACAGCTAGGTGCCCATCCATCAATGGCGAGCAGGGAGGTCCACAGCAACCTCACATTGGTGCATGAGCTGCTTGACATCCATGTGGGCTCCTCTCAGGGCGCTCCGGGTGAGGGAAGCAGCTCCTCTACCCCTCTTTCAGTGACTGGGGCATCTGATGAGGCTGTGGTGACTGGGGAGACACCAGCCCTGGCATTGGCTGCTCCGTCCCAGGCGGGGCCAGCACAGGCTCCACTGGCCAGAGGACAACCGCCAAGACATCAAGGCAAATAAGACAGCAGAGTCAGCAGGCTGCCTCCAAAGCCACTGCCAGCGAAGGGAGGGGGCACCAAGATGTAGCACGCGTGAACGTAAGTTTAAGGTACCATGAGCACAAAAGGGACTGGTAACAGGTGATCTACTGTTTTGTTTATGTTTACTGGTGTGAAAATGAACACCAGAGAAGGTTATGCTAATGTTTTTTGATTGAGAAAAGTACATAAATTTGTATTTGTCGTAATGGCCTGAGTATGTTTCACCTTTTTTTTTCTGGTGCAGGTTACGCCAGTATGTAATGCTGGACGTGAGTGGTTATAGACTTTATTGCACAGGCACTGAGTGGAGTTTGGGTTCAAATGAAAGGGACATTTCAGACATCCAGGATGAGGGTGGCAGCCCAGGCATGAGATGGAAGCAGATAGTTGGCGTCCCTGCCTCCCTGGAGGTTACTGAGGTCTGCCTCTTAGCCCTCAGTGTGCTCCTCTTCTGACTCACTACTGGATTCATCATCTTTGGCCTCTTCCTCCAGTGGGTCTCCCCTTGCCAGTGCCAGATTGTGGAGAACGCAGGATGCAACCACTATCAGTGACACCCTGCTCTGGAGTATTGGAATGCTCCCCCTGAACGGTCTAGGCATCAGAAGCGCATCTTCAGAAGACCTATGATCCTCTCTATCACTGCACTTGTGGAGGCATGACTCCTATTATAACAGTGCTCTGCCTCTGTTCTTGGGTGGTGGAGAGGTGTCATAAGCCACCTCTTCACTGGATAACCCTTGTCATCTAGCAGCCATTCATCCAGTTGGGCTGGGGCTCTGAATAGCCCTGGGAGTGTCTGAGGATGTAAGCCTCATAGGAGCTGCCTGGGTACCTTGCACAGACTTGCAGAACCTGCATCCTGTGATCACACACTATCTGGACGTTCATGGAATGGAATCTCTTCCTGTTGACGAAGGCACTGGTCTCACCCGCTAGTGCCTTGATGGCCACATGTGTGCAATCTATTGCACCCTGGAAACCCAGCAATCGCTGCAAACCCTCTGGCTTGCTCAGCCTGGTTGGCCTCGTTTGTACAGAAATGAGTAAGTGTCATCACCCACCTGAACAAAGCTTCTGTCACCAGCTTGACGCAACTGTGGACAGCTGATTGGGAGACTCCACGAAGATCCCCTACTGACCCCTGGAAAGAGCCGGAGGCATAAAAGTTGAGGGCCACTGGGGATACCAAGGAGTCCTGAAATGAAACTTAGAAATGCTAAGAATGAAGCTCAGAACTGAGATGAAGCTGTCAAGTTCAAATAAGTGACCAGCGGCAAACTGTCCCCTAAACTTGTCAATACTCACAATGGCAATACTGCTGACCATTTTTATCCCACCCTTGAATGAAGTTTTGCAAAATGTGGGGTGCTCGGCAGCTTGTTTTGCCTGTGTGACGAGCGCGAAATTGTACGGGCAACGTAAAATATGGATCGATTAGCTTTTTAATGGCCTTAAGTGGCCTTTTAATTGATGACGGGCGAAGCTCTGACACCTGCATGCGCTCGTCAACCTGAAGATTGCATGCGTGCGGGGTGACGTTGGGACGCTCGCCTGACATCTTCTCGCGCTATTTTATGCCCGATTGGGTTGGGTGCATGGCCGCCCGCGAGGTGTAAAATTCTGCCCCAGCAGTTTCACACCAGAAACTGTTGGTTATTAAAATCCCTCCCCTAATGCTTGGTGGGATCATTCCTGCTGGTGTGGAGCAGCTGTTTGAGGACTGAGAAATCAGCTGGGATCCATTTTACCAGGTTGTCTATCAACTTGTACCTACTGCTACTTGATGCACAAATTTTTAGATTTGACAGAGGTGCGGTCTCTGAAAATATTCTAGTGCACAATTTGAATATGTTGTGTTTTTCTGCAAATTCCTGATCATTGTTCTGGCATTCTGCACTTCACTCAATTGAAATGGGCATTAATGGATTGCAATATTCAGGCTTATCAAGAAGTGACGATTTAAAGCTGAGGAGTCTTTTATTAATTGCTGTGATCTACTTTCAGAAAATAGATTTTGGATGAGTGTTCTTTGGAGATTCTTCAGAAGAGGGAGTAAAGGGTTAAAGGAATGTTATGAGATAAGCTTGCTTGCACCAGGGATGAATTGCCCTTACCCGCTCTTATCCTCGGAGCTTTGTGTAGAAAACCAGCTCCAACTTGGAAAGACAAATCTAATTATTTTTCATGTTACATTTCACCATGCAGGATGGCAGTGCCTGAGTTGTGACACGTTCTGGAATCTAGGCAACATTGACCACAGGTCAATGGCAGTGAAGCTCTGAATGCATGTGCCTAGAGACCCTTTAAATAATCACAGGCAACATATGCAACATCAGCCAATCCATAATGCACTGATACATCAAGCAGCTCACTGTTGTGTTGTTCACCAGAATAAATGTCACTATCAGTTTTCCCAGGAGCAGGGCAGTACAATTCTTCCATATTATGGGATTCCTCAAAAGTTCAGGGTGTTACAGCCCATGTAGCAATCGGGTCCGACACACAGGATGCAGTGGTATTCCTAAACTGTAAACATTTCCATTCCGTACCTGTGCCGGTAGTCAGTAACCAGCATAACCAGTGAAAAAATGCTAAAGTTTATGTCGATTGCAATTATGGAGTTTCTCAAGATTATGAATTTCTAAGTTTTGTTTCTAGGCAACCTGAGCAAACCTCATCCCTGTGTAATTGTTCATGTATGGCTACTGTCGGATGATTACCATTAATGATCTAATAGAAAGCTGAATAGAGACCCCCTGACAACAGGTGATTAGGCTTTGGTAAGAGGCTAATTTTTCATGTGACATTTTGTGATTTTCATGATGATCAAGGTAAGGGACTTTCGTGCTAGAAAATGGAATACTTACCTTTCTTGGCACCACCTCCCATGGCAAGAAATCTTAGGTTTGTTGTTCCACAGGCCCAGCAACAACACAGCACTATCTTTAAACAAAAATCTTTTTTGTCCCTCTGAGGATAATTTCCAGTTAGTGCCAAAATTTTGCTTTGATCTCATGATCAATAGGATCTGCATTGGTACAGCACAAACTCATTTGATAGCCAACAACAGAGATCAGATCCCAGAGATGAAAGGGTAATCTTGATTGCTCCCCTCTATTTTTCCTCTGATTGTAACCAGTCAAGCCTTATGCATTGGCTTGGTTCTTGGCTAAAAATGTGTGCGGATTTAATATTAAGCTATGTGTATATGAATAGGACATTGTCTACAGAATAGCACATGATACATTCTGTAATGAAAGTACGTTATTTACCAGCAATGTGCTACTTAAATGTACCAGCTTTTGTTCTTATTTTAAAATATGCCCAACTCTCAATGGACGATACTGTGATCCAACATTCCAAGAGGGGATGCTGTGGGAAATTTGGGATGCGCATCCAAGAATTTCTGTCCATTCAAATGAAAGGTTGGAAATCATGAGCTGCACACCTCTTCTTTCCCAATAAGTGCTGCTTCCGGTTGCAAGCACTGGATTTCAGAAGCCCATCTTTCATCTAAATTAAAAGTCAAAGGATTACGTTGTGCACAAGTTTATATTTAAGATTATTTCTCCCCTGCTTTGTTTACAGCTGGGCTGTAGTTTTATAAGTGCCGAAGCTCACCTGAATCATGCAAATCTGCCTGAAATTGTTCCTTTTATATCTACTCATATGTATGACAACTTCTTCCACAAAGGTAAATTTAGTGACATTACACTCCTCACAGGGAGCAATTGCAGAGGTCATTGAGTTATACCGAGTCTATGGCTGGAATTTTCCAGCCCCTCATGCCAGTGGGATCTTCCAGTCCCGCTGATGTAAATGCAGATTTCAATGGCTCACCGGCCCCTCCGTGGGGGAACCTGCCACTGGGGGTGGGGTGGGGGTGGTGGGGGGCTAGAAAATTCTGGCTTATAGCACAAAAACAGGCCATTTGGCCCAATCGGTACAGGCTGGCATTTAATAATCTACTTCTCTTCAGCTAACCAGGTTAACATATTCCTCTATTCTTTTCTCCTTCAAGTATTTATCCAGCTTCCCCTTAAAGCATCAATATTATTTGCCACAACTATTTTAGTAGCACATTTCACATTCTCTCCACTCTTTGGGAAAAGAAGCTTTTCTTGAATTCCCTATGGAATTTATAAGGTGATTATCTTATATTGATTGCATCAAGTTTTGGACACACCCACAAGCGAAAATATTTTCTCTACGTCTACACTATCAAACATTTTCATAATCTTATCAGGTTACTCATCGGCCTTCTTTTCTCTTGAGAAAAGTGCCCAAGCAGCTCAGCATTTCCTGATAAGTAAATCCTCTCAGTTCTGGCATTATCCTTGTGAACCTTTATTCCAGTGCCTCTATATCCTTTTTGTAACATGGAGATCAGAACTGTGCCCAGTACTCTTCAGTGTGAGTGAACCAAGGTTCTAAACAAGTTCAAAAACTTTGCTGCTTTTCAATTCTGTCCCTCTAGAAATGAACCAAAGTACTTGGTTTGCTTTCTTTATGGCCATATAAACCTGCTTTCACTGCTTTTGGCGATTTATATATCTGTAGCCATAGGCCCCTTTGCTCCTGTACCCTATTCAGACTCCTAGTTTCCGAGCAATAGGTGACCTCCTTATTCTTCCAACCAAAATGTACCATCTCACACTTACCTATATGGAATTATCATCAATCCATGGAAATTTAAGATAGGTGTGGATGACGACGGTCCTTTAGCTAGTTAGATCTTATCCTCTCAGGATACTAACACTACCATATTCTGTTCAGAGTTTCTTCAAAAAATATTCAACTGTAGAGGTATTTCAAATTCCCTCTGAGAATGGCACTAAACTTAAGTGTTGTTCTAGAATCTTCACTCAGGTGCTTCTGATTTTCAAGCACGATTACTACCAGCTAAGTCAAACTGACACTGTGAATGAACTCTAATACAAGCCCATTGTTTGAAGTGCAACATCTGGCAGCGAAGTGATTTTGAACCAATATCCACAAGAGGTCTTGAGCTTTAATCCTGCTCAACTGAGCTGCCCTCCGCATGCGGTAAGTTTTTGACAAAATGTAACCTTTGATACAAGTCAACACATCCATTGTATTGCGCTTGGGGAGGCCTAAAGACATCTAAATGTCCATTAATAGCTTTGTGAAAATGTCAATAAGAGTGTAAAAGATAAGAGCTGAACAAGCATCTGGAACATTACCCAGGCAGTCTTAACTTATAAATAAGAACATATCCATTATAAATATTTATAATCTCTTATCATTTTAGATTTCCAGTTTCTTTGCAAACAATTTTCAGTGATGAATATTTCTGCTGTTCTTTGATTATCTTTGTCTTTTCACATTATTCAAGAGGTCACTGGGCAGCCTGAAGGCTGAATGGCAGAATCTAAATTACTAGGGCCATCGATTACACTCTGTGTAACTGTTTGATCTCCCTTGATTTTACCCTGTATGCTACCTACCCCCACTAACCACAGGGTCAGAGTCCCATGCATTCACTACTATTAAAGCAGTACCGCAGGTCTGCAATTTGTTCCTGGGAAATGTGCTTACAATGTCTTTACCAGTCCCCTGTGGTTATATGACTCAGCAAGAATTTTCCATTGAATTTTATATCAATTGTAACTAAATGAGCAAAAAAAGGAGACAGAGCAGTTAACAGTCTCCTTTGTTCTATATCCTCTCATTTATGGCAGAAGGAGATATTTGGTGCAAAGGGCATGCAGAATAGTCCAGGCAATTGTCCTTTTAAAATTTCTCTCCCTAATTATAAATGTTCACGCACCATTTTTTCTACCCGGACATCAGCCTGATTGACAGGCCAGACTCCTGGTCGGGCGCAAATGCACTGGAGGGAGTTGCCTGGCAAGAAGACAGAAGGAGACAGGGAAGCTGCAACTATGTTAGTAGGAATGTGAAGATTGGGGCAGAGGTGGTTGCCAATCCTGGGGGGGAGGGGGGAAATGGGTGGTTACCGATTCTGGGAAGAACTGTTGGGGAGGGTTTGGTTACCAACCTGATGGGGCTGGGATATTGTTCTGATATCCAATTCCCCGCGGTGGCGGGGGCGGGGGGGGGGGGGGGGGGGGGGGGGAGCGGTGCTCCAATCTCCAATCAAGGGAGTCTTTGGCTCTGAAGACAGTTCTGATGGCAGATGAGGAAACAGGTAGGTTTGGTGGGCTGGCAGGAAGCACTTCTGCTCCCCCTGGCCCATCAGCAGTGCTGTAAAGGCACTTATCTTTCCTGAAAGCAGTACTCAGATTACAGAATTCTGAAATTGATGCAGCGCAGAAGGAGGCCATTCGGCCCGTCGTGTTTGCACTGACTCTCCAAATGAGCAATTCACCTAGTGTCACTCCCCTGCCTTCGTCCCGTATCCCTGCAACACTTCTTTTTCAGATAGCAGTCTAATTCCCTCCCTTCAGGATTCCTGAGGCTTGGCCAGCCAGGGTTAGAGTTGGGTGATAGGTTAAATATGATACACATAGCCTCTTTATAATATTTAAATGGACAATCCGCCTCCTGGGCATGGTTTGGTTGTCCCTACCTCCCCCACACTCAGTCATGTCTCCATTAAAAATGGAAGTAGGTGGGTTGGAGGTAAGATTGAGATTTGTAACATTTTAGCATCACACCTGACCCCAACTGACTCCTGTTTTGGGGTTAAAATTACCCCTATTAAGTTAGTTGAAATGAGAATCAGAATACATTTAGAAATACATACAGAAATCTGTGTTAAAAGGACATGTACAGGACACATTACTCTGCTGTGTCCTTCCATTGTGTTGCCTCTCATTATCTCTCCAAACCTGTTCCAGCCTTATAGCCCCCCTCTCTGAATTCTCCATTCCTCTGATTCCAGCTTTTCCTTTGTACCACCTTCCTCATCCCAGCATTACTTTTGTGCCTTCAGGTACCTTGCCAAACACCTCCTCCTTCCCCTCCTCCTTTGTAACCCTTTGTAAAGCCCACCTGTGACAGCAGAAGGTGATCAACTAGGCACCCCTGCAGCTTTGGCCAAATTTTTGCTCACCCCTTCCTAATACCCCCTTTTCTCTGAAGTGACATATGTTGTTTCTCTGCCTCTGTGAAGTGCCTTACCGTTCAAGCCATGTGGTAACATATCCATTTGGATTGCATCACAGGACTTGAATTGCACATTCCTGCCATTTGTAGCTGTTAGCCACTTCGCAGGTATTTTTTTACTGTCATGTCACACTTTATGAGCAGTACACCTGCATTAATACTGTTTGGTTCAAAGTACCAAATCAGAATGAAAAGACATTGGGAATCTACATTGACCTTGGAGGGAATGCAGTGCAAATTCACTATACCAAGGCTAACAGGATTAATTTGAGTCCAGTTTACGTAGGCTAGGCCTGTGTTCCCTTTAGTATATAAAAAAGGGATGATCTAAGTGAAGTGTTTAAGATGATTAGAGGAGTCGATAGTGGTCAAGGCAGTGGATTACAGCCTGAATTACTTATGGGCATGTTGAACTTTTTAAGGAAAACATGTGTTTTTTTTAAAGACATTCAAGCAAAGACACTGAGTAAAAGATGGCTGAGAATGTAAAGTAACCACTTGAAAATTCCTATGTAAATTATACTTGGCCAACTAGTCTGGAGAGAACATGGAATGTCACACCTGAAAAAGTGTCAAGGACTATTTTTTTAAGTTTTTGTAACTAATAAACTTACTGTTTCTTTGACTCAAGAAAGCCTGAATTTGCTCCTTCTAAAACATAAATACATTTGGACTGGAAAAAGGTATCCATGAGGGAAGAGGTCCCTTTTAAATTAACCTTGTGGTGACCAACCGAGGGGGTTGAATAAAGAAGGGGGGTCAGCTTGTTCCTCTTCACCCGGGAGCATAACAAAATTGGGATCCTGTTCGGGAAGTTAACAAATTGAGGGACCTCGCCCAGGGACTGGTCGTAACAACAGGGGAAGCAGAATGAAACTATTTCCTCT
Organism: Cetorhinus maximus; assembly: GCF_964194155.1. Classification (NCBI taxonomy): domain Eukaryota; kingdom Metazoa; phylum Chordata; class Chondrichthyes; order Lamniformes; family Cetorhinidae; genus Cetorhinus; species Cetorhinus maximus. Next base: position 52,595,514 of record NC_135883.1, read on the forward strand.
GGTGAGGGAGTCCAGAACAAAGAACCATAACTTCAAAATTGGAGCTAAGCCATTCAGGGGTGACATCAGGAAACAGTTCTTCAGGCAAAAGGTAGTAGGAAGGAATCTGGAACACTGGGCTGGATTTTGCAGCTTCGCACTCCCCCCCACCACCAAATTCTCGGACAGTGTGGCAGTGTGGGAGTTGGCGGGGGGGGGGAGCGGTGGGGGGGACCTGTAAACACCATGGGTGCTGTACCCACCACCAACCTGCACACCCTTGTCCCTGCTGCAATTTTACCAGTAGCGGGGAAGGTGCCGAGAAGCCCATCCACCCATGGCCACTCAAGGGCCTCATCCTGCCACTGCTGGGATTTAACCAGTGGAGGGAGAAGCTGACACCAAGCAAGTAGCCTGGCAGCTTTCACTCTGTGAGTTAGTGGCGGGCAAGATGCCCCTTAATGGAGGACCCCCTGCCAAGGTCTTTCACTTACTGCATTTCCCCTCCTCCACCCTGACAGCGCCCACACTGTCCCTCCACTCCCCTTTCCCACCTTGCCGGGGCCTGTCAGCCTGGCTCCAGCATTCCCCTCCCATCCCATTTACCTTTAGCTCCATCTCCATGGCTCCTCGCCATCTCAGCAGAGGCCACTTCCCCCGGTGGTGCTGCTAGAATCTGAAAGTTGCTGGCTATTTGATTGACTGGCAGCTGTCGGAGGTGGGACTCCCTGCCCAGATGGGGACAGAAGTCCCACCTTAAACCAATGAATGGTCTGATAGCCATTAAATTGGTGTGAGGCAACTGTATGAGCAGGGGGTGGGCTCACACCAGACCTTTTCCCTGAAGCTGTGTGCACCATGGCGTGTTGTTAAATCCAGCCCATCCCCCAAAACCCCCCTCAAAAAACTTCTGTTGCGGTATAGGTCAATTAAAAGTCTCAAAACTGAGATTAACAGATTTTTGTTAGGCAAATGTATCAAGGGAGATGCAACCCAAAGCAGGTAAATGAAGTTGAGGTACAGGTCAGGCATGAATGGTGAAACAGGTTCAAGTGGCTGAATGGCCCACTTCTGTTTCTGTGTTCCTAATCTTCTACTGAAGTCATCGTGGGAAATCAGGAGAACGCTATGGAAATTTTCCTCTGTATTCGCCATGAACCAATCAGAAAACAGTTTCTGCACTGAAGAGATCACAAAGATCTTTCCAAATTCTTTTTGTGGATTTTTGCATTCCCCAAACAAGTATGCAGCCCAACACTATCTCCATTGCTAAAATGAAGCTCCTGATTTGCCAGTTGCAATGCCACAGGATATAATAATAATGTAAAGAATAACACATCTTAGGCTGCATAAGGCATTTGCTCTTATTAATTAATCCTTTATTCCCTGCCTATGCATTACCCACTACATATGTTCCATTAAATGCAGCTGCATTAAAGAAATGCTTCCAGTTTCTTGTCTTTCTTAGGATTGAGTTGGTAGACAACCATGAGGTTAATGACTAGGCACTGCAAATCTGCGGGCTTCCCCACAATAAGTTACATAGGGTGAAGAGTCTGCAAATCAGGCTGGAGCCAGCTTGCACCTTCACTTTCCATTCAGTCTTGTGTGACACAGAACATTTTTGTTAATTGTCTATCAATTGGGTGTTAATTGTATTAGGGTGGTGGGTATTAACTGGGGACTCACTGACATATATCAGACTGAAGAGGGGCTTTTTGTTGGAGGTGCTCATTACACAATTACACCTCTGTAAATAAAAGATTAGTCAGTGAATAAAGACTAGGGGCAGGATTTTCGTGTGCTGTATGATATCGGCATGGAGGTGGGTGACCAAGAAAGTGGTGCTGATGGCCTGCCCCCTCTATTTCCAACCTGACCGACTTTTGTGAGGGTAACTCTTTCGAGTACATTCACAGTTCTTGGTTGTTTTTTTTTCCGGGAGTGGGACATGAACCCACAACCTTCTGATTCAAAGGCGAGGGTGCTATGAACTGAGCCACAGCTGACACCTCCTTTTGTGAGGGTAGGAAAGTGAAGTTGCCCACATTGTGAATTGGGTGTATTTATGTAATTAAGGAGCATATTAGGAGCTCGCCTTCTAATGTCCCAAGATTTTTGCTGGGGCAAGCAGCCTTTTGGAGCTGTGTAGAGCTGAACAACTCCAGCCTTTCGGAAACAGGGTTGACAGCACGGAGATTGTTTTATATGATAGAAAAAGTACAAGTTTTGATGAAAATCTATTGCACAAAAATTAAATTTTAATAACACTACCTAAAAATGAGGTGTCAACCTGGTGAGGCTACAACTTGTGTGCCAAAGAGCATAAGCAGCAAGTGACAGACAGAGCTAAGCCATTCCACAACCAACGGATCAGATCTAAGCTCTGCAGTCCTACCACATCCTGTCACGAATGGTGGTGGACAATTAAACAACTCACTGGAGGAGGAGGCACCACAAGTATTCTCATCCTCAATGATGGAAGAGCCCAGCATATCAATGCAAAAGATAAGTCTGAAGCATTTGCAACAATCTTCATCCAGAAGCGTCGAGGGCATGATCCATCTTGGCCTCCTCTGGAGGGCCCCAGCATCACAGATGCCAGTCTTCAACCAATTCGATTCACTTCACGTGATATTAAGCAACAGCTGAAGGCACTGGATACTGCAAAGGCTATGGGCCCTGGCAATATTCCGATATTAGTACTGAAGACTTGTGTTTCACAACTTGCCGCGCCCCTAGCCAAGCTGTTTCAGTACAGCTACAACACTGGCATCTACCCGGCAACGTGGAAAATTGCCCAGGTTTGTCTGTACAAAAAGCAGGACAAAATCCAACCTGGCCAATTACCGCCCCATCAGTCTACTCCCAATCATTAGTAAAGTAATCAGCAGTGCTATCAAGCGGCACTTGCTTATCAATAACCTGCTCACTGATGCCCAGTTTGGGTTCCGCCAGGGCCATTCAGCTCCTGACCTCATTACAGCCTTGGTTCAAACATGGACAAAAGAACTGAACTCTAGAGGTGAGGTGAGAGTGACTGCCCTTGACATCATTTGACTGAGTGTGGCATCAAGGGGTCCTAGCAAAACTGGAGTCAATGGGAATCAGGGGGAAAACCCTCCATTGGTTGGAGTCATACCTAGCACAAAGGAAGATGGTTGTGGTTGTTGGAGGTCAGCCATCTCAGCTCCAGGACATCACTGTACGAGTTCCTCAGGGTACTGTCATCGGCCCAACCGTCTTCAGCTGCTTCATCAATGACCTTCCTTCCATCATAAGATCAGAAGTGGAGGTGTTCGCTGATGATTGCACAATGTTCAACACCATTCATGACTCCTCAGATACTAAAGCAGTCCATGTCCAAATGCAGCAAGATTTGGATAATATCCAGGCTTGGACTGACAAGTGGCAAGTAACATTCACACCACAAAAGTGCCAGGCAATGATCATTTCCAACAAGAGAGAATCTAACTGTCGCCCCTTGACATTCAACGGCATTACCATCACTGAATCCCCCACTATCAACATCCTGGAGGTTAACATTGACCAGAAACTGAACTGGACTAGCCATATGTATACAGTGGCCACAAGAGCAGGTCAGGGGCTAGGAATCCTGCGGTGTGTAACTCATCTCCTGACTTCCAAAGCCTGTCCACCATCTACAAGGCACAAATCAGGGGTGTGATGTAATACTTTCCACTTGCCTGGATGGGTGCAGCTCAAACAACACTCAAGAAGCTTGACACCATGCAGGACAAAGCAGCTCACTTGATTAGCACCCCATCCACAAATGTTCCCTCCCTCTACCACCGATGCACAATAGCAGCAGTATGTACCATGTACAAGATGTACTACCGACTCACCAAGGCTCCTTAGATAGCACCTTCCAAACTCACGACTGCTAACATCTAGATGGACTAGGGTAGCAGACACACGGGAACACCACCACCTGGAAGTTCCCCTCCAAGCCACTCATCATCCTGACTTGGAAATATATCACCATTCCTTTACTGTTGCTGGGTAAAAATCTGGGAATTCCCTTCCTAACAGCACTGACGATGTACCTACATCACAGGGACTGCAGCAGTTCAAGGAGGCGGCTCACCACCACCTTCTCAAGGGCAATTAGGGATGGGCAACAAATGCTGGCCTAGTCAACGACACCCACATCCCATGAATGAATAAAAGAAAAATATTCCTACCCAGGTTCCAGCTCCCCATCTGCCCTGGGCAATTTGAAGATGCAAACTCCTTTCTTTCTTTCAATCGTTCACAGACATCAGCCACAGCAATGGTTGCCAAGTCAGGCCAAAATGTGGCCTGCTTCCCTGCTGTCCACCTACTCCCCTACCTCCTGGTCACTAATTGGCTGGCAGACCTGCCCCCTCTCCAATTAGCCTTCCGCCTCAACAAAAATGCCAATCAATTCCTGGTTTGCAATGGGATGGGTTTGGGGCCCAGAAATGAACCTAATTCCCACCTCCTCTGTGAAAATCCATCCTTATAGGTTCCTGTATTCTGCCCTTCACAGATGAAAGGTCATTGACCTGAAACTTTAACCCTTTTCTTTGTTATGGCACAGCGGATGGTAAATGCCAAGCTGCTCAAACCCCAGATGGAAACTTGAAACAGCTGCCATAACTGTTCTGCAATTTGTATTTTAATTCAAACTACATGCCTTGAATTTGTTAGTAATAAGTTCACCAAAACTTAGAGGTTTTTTAACAAAGCTGAATTAAACATATATTAATAAAATAAAAGATTTTAAGCACATACATAGGTCTACAAATTACTACTATAATAACTCCTAAATCCACTAATTAATCTGGCTCCCAGTTACACCTCCATTAAGGCAACAGTAAAACAAAATATAGTTTAACAGGCAAAGCACACAATACCTTGAACAGTGATATTCAAAGTGAGTTTTCTTAGCTTCAGTTCCAGTAGACAGCAACTTCATGCACAAAGGCTGGGGGCATTTCACACTTGTCTTAGACCTTAGAATGCCTTCTCCCTTACACATAACCTCATCTCCTTTATACATATTTCTACCATTTTAATGTAAATTCCATTGTTCCAATATGACTTTGCAACTTTACTTTTCTCATAATGACATTTCATGACATCTTTTTGCCACAGATACTGTCTGACCTGCTGAGTATTTTCAGTATTTTGTGTTTTCACTTCTAATCTTCACAACTGACTGTCCGAATTTTGACAATCTGTTGACTCTAAATATGGCTCCTTGTGTCTCACTGTGACACTGAAGGGGAAATATCTGGGATCTGTGAGGTTTCCACTAAAAAGAAAAAAATCTTGTATTTATATAATGCATTTCATGACCACTGGATGTCCCAAAGCACTTTACAGGCAATGAATTACTTTTTGAAGTGTAGACACTGTTGTAAAGTAGAAAACGTGCAACCAATATTTGCTCAGCAAAAAGCAATGTGATAATGACCAGATAATCTATTTTTGTGATGTTGATCGAGGGATAAATGTTGGCCAGGACACTGGGGATAAGTCTTCTTCTCTTCTTCCAACTAACGCCATGGGATCTTTGACATCCATCAGAGCAGGCAAATGGGACCTCAGTTTAACATCTCACCTGAAAGACAGCAGTACTCCCTCGGTCGCACTGGAGAGTCAGCTTTGACTTTTGTACTCAGCTCTGGAGTGGGACTTAACTGAGAATCTTGTGATTCAGAACAGGAGTGCTACCAAATGAGCCACAGCTGACTCTCAATGCTTTGACATATAAAAGGGACACCAAACCTGGCTGGTACAACTTGACACTTTAACCTGGACATTGAAAGCATTTCACTAGCCTTCCACCCTGATCATCTTTTACAAAGTAGATGGTTTTAAATTCTTACTTTGGCTAGGGCCAATTTGGGTGGCAGGCTTTTGCCACATCCTTCACCATTCCTGCTCTGGTGGGCAACCACATGCACCTGCAGAGGTGTGGGAACCTGCCAGGCAAATGTTACTTGGAGAACCTTCCCTGATCCTGAATACTCAGCAGGATCGGTGACGGACATTCCCCCAGTGAGTAACTTTTAATATGTAGGCCAAGTTCAAAGGTCAATAGATGTTTAGGCCTCCAAGCTCATAAAATGTATCCCTTTCCCTGCTTCTCTTTGTTCTTTTGAAGTATTAGGGGCTGAACAAAGGTAAATCTGTGGATGCAACAATTCCCTTTAATGACAACTACCCCACAACACAGCACCACGCCCCGTCCCCCACCATCTCCATTCCACAGTGCCTATTTTTAGAAAAGAAGTCACGCTAATTTTGATTTCACTCAAAGCAAACTGTGAGGTCCCAGTGGCTGCATGATTGGGGGAGGTTGCCTTCAGACATTTGAATAAAATATGGAACATGAGAAAGCTGATTGGCTCCTCAGCCCTGTTCCTGCTACGGGTCATGTGCCATTTACTGTATCATGTTTAATCTTGTTTAACCTCCAGAGGAAAGCTCAGCAAATCATGTCAGTCAAATAACTGTCAAAGCTGGTGTCTGGCACTCAAACGGAGCATGTAGTTTTCGATAAGTTTAATGTATCGAATCGGTAAACAGGTAGAGGAGTCTCAAATCATTTCCAATTTTGCATTAAAATGTCAATTTTGTATGAAAGGCGCTTATTAAAAATCATGATGAATTAACTCCAACACTGAATACAATTCTTATGATGTTACCTTATTTCCTTTGTTTGGAGTAAAAATAGAACTAATAGTTTGGTCACTGAACTTTTACATCCACCAATAAGCAATTGGTTTGTTAGGTGTACTGTAATCTGCTGAATGCAGATTTTGGCTGTAGCATTTCATAAAACATGGTAAAAATAATTTCTGTGGAGAAGAATGAGCTCATTGTGAAGCATATCAAGGAACCATAAAACAAATAGCAGAACTATATAAACTGATGGGGAACTGTGAAGGACTTATAAGTCATTTCCAACCAGGATAAGTTGTCATGGTTGCTGATGGCTCAAATACCTCAAGAATGTAACGTGGGAGAGGAATTTTGAGGGTAACATTTGCAATGCAGCACATTAGTCACAAATGTGCTTAATTAATGTGGTGGGGAGATGTAAAAAAAATTCCTAGCAAGAGGTCATGTCGTTACTCAGCATGTCTGCCTTTTATGGTTAGCCTGGGCTGTTGCTGTTGGAGGCTCCAGATGGCGGAACACTAAGATGTTAGAGGCTTTATAATTGAGGGTGGCCATCCCTATCCATTATGTGAGGTTAGCTGTGTAAAGGCAGCAATATTGCTCCAGGCAGGTTTTCGGTGCATCCTGAAACATACATCTTGACTTTTGATTGCAAACATCCTTACAGGTGCTCGACTGGATTTGAGATGAGAGAAGCTATTTTTTGGGTTGCTTTTGTCACATTTAGTTAGCTGCTTTTCAATTTCCCTTCTTTTTATATACGTTTTAATGTTTTTCCTTTTCACCTTCCATCAGTCATAGAGATAAGGGATGCAGGGGGCATTTTCAGGATGGGAACCTGTAACTAGTGGAATGCCATAGAGATCAATGCTGGGGCCTCAATTATTTACAATGTGCAGAATCTTCTGCCTGTCGGGTGTGCCGGTCGAGAGCGGGCGTGGGCAGATGCGGAGCCGATTGCCGCCTGTGATCAGCTGCGTGCCGCCATTTTACATGGGCGAGCCTGCTCAGTGTGACGTGCTCCTGGTAGCGTTCAGCGCTATCTATGTGGGCGGGGGGAGGAGGGATGCATGTGCGCGAAAAAGCGCAGGAATCTCCCTGTGGCACAGAGCTGCCTCAGGGAGATTAAGTTCAGTTTTAATGATTGAAAAAAGGAAAGATTAAAATTATTCAGACATGTCCCCTCATGTGACAGTGTCGCTTGAGCTGGGACATATTTATGAATTGTCAAAATTTCTTTTATTAATTTAATAAAACCTTCATGAAACCTCAGCCCGTCCGTGGATGAGGTTTCATGAAAAACGTGAAGGCCACTTGGGCTCTTCGTCTGCCTGCCAACCTTAAGGTTGGACGGGCAGCCCTGTCAATTACTTTAATTGGTGTATTAATGGCCTTAACAGGTCTTTGACAGTTTGGCGGACGTGCAGCCGCCTCCAGCGCACGCCCGCTGAACAGAAGATCGGAATGACGTGCAGTGACTTCGGAACGCACGCCCAATGTCACCGCGCGTCATTTTACACGTCGGCGTGCGGGGCCCACCCCTGCACGCCAACGAGAAAATTCTGCCCAATATATATTAATGACTTGGATGAGGGAAGTGAATGTACTATCACCAAGTTTGCAGATGACACAAAAATAGGTGGGAAGGCAAGTGGTGAGGATGACACAAAGAGTCTACAGAGGGATATAGACAGGTTGAGTGAGTGGGCAAAAACTTGGCAGATGGAATATAATGTGGGAAAATGTGAGCTTATGCACTTTGGCAGGAAGAATAGAGGAGCTGAATATTATTTAAATGGAGAAAGACTGAAGAAAGCTGCAGCACAGAGGGATTCGGGAGTCCTTGTTCATGAATCCCAAAGGCTAACATACAAGTTCAACATGTAACAGGGAAGGCAAATGGAATGCTGGCCTTTATTTAAAAGGGAATGGAGTATAAAAACAGGGAAGTCTTGCTAAAATGATACAAAGCACTAGTTAGACCACACCTAGAATACTGTGAACAATTTTGGTCCCCTTATCTAAGGAAAAATATACTGGCATTGGAAGGAGTCCAGAGAAGGTTCACTGGGTTGATCTTGGGGATGGAGGGATTTTCTTATGAGGAGAGGTTGAGTAGGTTGGGCCTGTACACATTGGAGTTTAGAAGAATGAGAGGCGATCTTATTGAAACACGTAAGATTCTTAGGGGGATTGACAGGGTAGATGCTGAGAGGTTGTTTCCCCTTGTAGAAGAGTCTAGGACCAGAGGGAAGGGATTTCTTCTCTCAGAGGGTAGTCAACCCGTGGAATGCTTTACCGCAGAGGGCTGTAGAGGTTGGGTCATTAAGTATATTCAAGGCTGAGATAGACAGATTTTTAATCAGTCGGGGAATCAAGGGTTATGGCGAAAAGGCAGGAAAGCGGAGTTGAGGGTTATCAGATCAGCAATGATCTCATTGAATAGCGGAGCAGACTCAATGGGTCGAATGGCCTACTTCTGCTCCTACACCTTATAGTCTTATGGTCAGTCATAGGTTTCTTCGATTGTAGAATGATACAGCACAAAAGGAGACAACTTGTCCTATCATGCTCGTACTTGCTCTAGCTATCCCATTCCCCTGCTCTTTTCCCATAGCCCCGCCAAATCTTCACCTTCAAATATTTATCCAATTCACTTTGGAATATTGCTATTGAATTGACTTCCACCATCCTTTCAGGCACTGCATTCCAGATCACAGCAACTCATTGAGTAGAAAAATGCTTCCTCATTATCCCACTGGTTATTTTACCAATTACCTTAAATCTGTGTCCTTTGGTCATTGACTTTTCTGCCACAAAACATTTTGAACACCTTTACCAAATCTCTCCTTAACCTCCCCTGCTCCACAGAGAACGGCTTCAGTGCCTCCAGTCTCTTCACATAACTGGTCCTGCATGCCTGGTTTCACTCTAGTAACCAGGTGATCTCAGCAAACTCTTCTGAGAGGCAGGATTTTGTGGATCCTCACCGTATTTTTCTGCAATAGCTCTATCAGCTATGCTTCATTCATATCTTAGTTTTTAATCTAAATTAAAAATCTCTTAAAACTCTGTGTCAAACAAACAGGACAACGTAACTATTTTATGTCTGGAAAACCTTCAGCGGCTAGGTCTTGCATTGTATTATCCATTAACAAGTTTTGTCTTTCTTTGTGCTGATCAAAGTAAGGAATGTCAATGCTGGGGAATGAAACATTCTTCTATTTTTGTCATCTAGTGTCAGGATCAAACACAGCCAGGTCAGGTATGGTGCCAGCTGATGCAAAGTAATGCTTTGTTCCAATTCTCCTGCCAAATATTTGATGACCTGTAACCTCATAAGAGTAGCCCTTTTGCAGTAATATTGCATTTATATTTAATTAGCTCAGCCATCCTACATCCTTTCGGAGTGAGATTGTCAATTTTGTGCTTTTTACAGCCACATTGTGCACTGTGGATTTGCACACCCTAAAAACTGCATTCTGACCAGCCATATTTATTTTCTATTAAGTCTCTTACAGATGGCAAAGGAAAGACGCTGGACAGGATTTGAACAAGTACCCTGTAGAAGAAAGGATAGTGTTCTAATCCAGCCCAGGTGAATACCTATTATTACTGAGTGTCCTTTTAAATGTTGGTAGAGTAATTGTCCAATGCTCAGGGCAGCACTCAAAATATTGGCCAATTATGACCTTCCTAGTTGGTGTTTTTCCTGGAATCATAGAACCTTACTGCGCACAAGGAGGAGAATTCAGCCTACTGTGCTGGTGCTGTCTTTTTAACTCCAGTGCTCTTTTTTATAGCTCTGCAAATTTTGCCTTTTCAAGTATATATCCATTTTCCTTTTGAAAGTTACTATTGAGCGACTTCCACTACCCTTTCCAACAGTTTTTCCAGATCATGACAACTCACTGCATAAAAAGTCTTCATCCTACCCCGCCGCCCGCCACACTTGGTTATTTTGCCAGTTATCTTAACTCGATGTCCTCTGGTTATGTTCACTTCATCCAATGAAAGACCCAAATTTATAATGCACTTTATCACTTCTCTCAGAACTGCCTCATAGCCCTTGATATGCAATGCTGTACAGTGGCTGTTATGTAGGCAAAAATAACAAACATTTTGGGTACAGTAAGATCCCACACATAGTAATATGATAAATAATCAATTGAACCGCTTTTTGTTCCATTGGATGAGGCAGCAATTTTAGGCCAAACCATGAGAACAACTTCCTGCAGCTTGCAAGTTTCCAATAATGATGTGTCTTTTGATGTTACATTCAACAGTATAAATTAAGTATCTAAGTGTGACATAATGATGCTCCTTCAATGATTGCTGTCAACAACATAGGAAATTTAAAGAACTATTTTTTTTCCAAATTGCATCTGAAGCTTTCAGACAGCCAGCTTGGGTTGTGTATTCATGCCTGACGTAACAGACTGGAATGCAATTACTGAGGAGGGTTCCCACTATCTAGCTTATGTTCAGTGTTAATGGAGTATGGTGTTAGATAAGAACCCACTCCTCCCTTATTGGCTTCAGGCCACATTTCAGTTCTGATGGCAGTTTAGATTGCAAAAGAAACAGACACTACTTTAAGCAGAGATTTTGTACACTATGGACTGAATTTTAATGTGTAGGAGTGCATGGGTTTGGGACTTGGTGGTGTTAAGGGTGGGGTAGCGGGGTGGTGACGGATTGGTGGAAGGGGGAGTTAAAAGCCAGGGAAACCCATTGACTTCTGCATTTCACTCCAGTCAAGTTAGTTAAGTCAGGTGTGATCCTCTTGGGACAGGCAGGTTGTCAACTTCAATATGTACCTCGCACAATCACAGCGATATTAACACAGGTTTCACAATCTAACCATTCGCCCTTCCACGGGTTTCCCAGCTTCTGAGAACTCACCAGTGAAGGCAGAGCAAGAAGACAGTGGCCATTGAGGGGGCTGCTGCCATGACAGGGAAATATGTCAATAGTTACTGGCGCCCACAGCTGCTTTCTTACCCGTTTGTGTAAAAGATTGTTGTTCACAGTACTTGTGCTGAATAGCTTTGGAGGTTCATTTGTCTGATATGCACTTTGGAGTTTTGATCTATCAGCTAGATCAGCACAAATGCTGCTTATGCTGTGTTACTCTGGACCTCAGCTGAGAACCAAGATGTTTGGCACTAGCAGGAGCAACAACAGGCTGCTTCTCACAGAACTGCAGATCCACGTGAGAAGGAATCAACAGAGAAGGTCGACTCACAGGAAGTCTTACTCCACACACAGTGTTTACAGACAGAGGTTAAGCTTCCTCGACTTTTGAAACACTGGTGTCTCAAGAGAGTAGTGGCAGATATTTGCAGGCTGTTGCAAGACCTGCTGTCAAATGGGCCTGGTGGCCATGCTTTACCAGTGGCTGTCAAAGTCACTATTGTCCTTAATTTCTTTGCCTCTGGATCTTTCCAGAGCTTTGCTGGAGACATTTACAGGATCTCCCAGTCAGCAACACAGAAAGGCTTAAGATTGGTGACTGATGGATTGTTTGCCAGGGCTGGCAATTATATTAACTTTGCCTGTGATGATTCCAGTCAGAATGAGTGAGAGTTGGTGTTCGCCTCTCTCACTGGCCTCATGACACAGCTGCAGAACGTCATTGAAAGCGGGCATGTGGCAATTAAGGCACTCCCAGAACAACCAGGAGTATTCGCCAACTCCAGTGACCATTGCTTCACCAATGAGCAGCTGATGTTCAGCCACAGAAAGATCTTTATTCAGGTGTGGGCTAGATTCCCGAACAGCTACCAAGATATTTTAAACAAAAACAGAAATACCTGGAAAAACTCAGCAGGTCTGGCAGCATCGGCGGAGAATACCAAGATATTTTATCCTGCAGCAGTTTAAACTCCCTTATCTCTTTGCTTCTCACAGCAGACATACTGGCTGCTGCTCAGAGATGAAGGGTACCCGCTTAAAATTTGGTAATTACACCCATGAGGAAACCAATGATTGAGGCCCAGGAGTGATACAACAAAAAGCATATAAGAAACAGACAGCCATTAGTATGCTGATGATGCATTTCAGGTGCCGAGACAGATCTGGAGGTGCCTTTCAGTATGCACTAGAGCCAGGGTCTCCAGAATGGTCATGGTGTGCTTGTGTAGCAGCAGCAGGGGGCACACAGCGCAGAACACAGAACCTCTTCAGATGATTTAGAGGAGGAGGAGGTGCTGTGTGATATGACCAAGGCACCAGCATTAGCATACATTGCTTTCTGGGTGCCTTCATTATCGTGAGGTTCACCTAAGTTCCACTCTGACCACCACCAGCAAAATCCACTCCCCCCTGCAAACAACCAAGCACTTCTTTCACAGGCCTCCCAATTGCTTGATATCAATTCATATTTTCCCACTTGCCAGCCAGAAATCAAAAATGGGCAAGACCAGAAAGTGGTGTGAAGAAATAATATTCATGTGGCTCAAAAGTAAAACAAAAACTTAACAATCCAACAATAGTTGTTTGGTAGTAGAGAATTTAGGTATTGCTGAAAAAAGAGACATGTCTAAGCTTTTTGTCTTGCACTCATCAGGACATTCAAGAATACTAATATATGGGGGAAAACAACAATTTATACTGTGAGCGCTGATTGGTTGGCAAGTGGCGTTACCATGGAGAATCCATGGAGATTGTGACTGACAGTTAACTGCCAAGCATTGTTTGAAATTTAAACCAGCTTGACCCTGATTAGTCAAGACATTGTCCTGAAGAATAAGTCAGCGAATGGCTATCACTTATTTTGTTTAGCTGAAACAGATGCAAATGTATGTATGTGTTCTTTCTGTCTGCAAAGAACAGGACCCTGTATATTAATATATGTAACTTCCAGTGTACGCAAATGTACCAGGCATGTCTCTTTTTTCAGCAACTCAACAATAAGTAAGATACCCATGTGCATACCTTTGTGCAACTACAAATCTTTACTTTCTTTTCCTAGCACTTCTACATGGTATAACCCTTGTGATTTCAGCAGAGGAATAGGCAACCTGCTCAGACCCCTCCTCTGACTGCTGAGCTACTCTTGGCTGATGTCCTCTGGGCTTTGGAGCCTGTGAGGGCCTAGCCAAAGACTGCTCCACCTGTATTTGTGTAGACTAAGACTTAACCAGCAGGTGAGGAGGCTTGTGGATGTCATGTTGAATGGTTTGATTGATCTTTGTTTCATGGTGTTGGTCTGTTCTCTGATCTATGCAACTGTACTTGATTGTTTAAGCCTGTTGGTGGGACTAGAGGGCTAATTATAAAAATAGAAGCTTCTAGACAGAAAGACCTGGGTTCTAGCTAAAACCATGTGTGCTTGTGTGTGTAGAGAAAATCCTGTAAGTTCTGAGATATTTTTAAGTATTGTAAATAAACTGGTTGTACAGTTGGAACTAGTGTCAGCTCTGCATTGTCCCAAGATAAATCAGACATATAAGTTATACAGCAACCTAGCGAATACATAACAAAATTGGCAACAAGGATGGTTGAGAAAAGTTTAACTTTACCAGCTCCAGAACCATTTATTTTATTGCCAGGGAATCCTCCCATGTTGTGGGACTGATGGATTTTGGGCTTCAAGACCTACTCGCTCACTGCAGGGATCAACAGACCATATGTAGCAGTGATTCATAAGAAGGCAATACTCGCACATTGTCTTGGAGTAGGAGGTCAGTGAATATTTGAGCAGCTCACAGAAGATCCACTTCTCTTCCAGGAATGCCTACCTTGAAGAAGTACTGCTCTTCTCGCCGACAGGATTTCTGCTTGTCTCTTTTGCCCTGTTCACCTTCATTGCTTTCCATTTCTCTCCTGATATTTGACAAGGTGTTTACTAAAACTCGCTTTCACAGCCATATTTCCTCCCTCAATGACTGTCTCTGCCTCCGGCTTACCCCATGTGAATTCCAACTGAAGTTCCATCCCTCATGTTTCGAACCCACTCAGGATTACAGGTATCTCCGGGACATACAACGCTCCTCGGACTGCTGTTCTCGTCGCATACTGAGATCCACACTCAGTGCCATGCACCGCCATATGAACACACTTGACCTCTCCCTCCAACAGCACCGACTCACCCTATCTCTAAGCTGTCCTTGACCCCAGTTTCACTTTATTCTTTGTCTCATCCGACGCCTCAACAAGAAACTTTGTCCCTTTCTTTCAGGTACAAAGGAACGCAAGCTCCAACAACTCATCGACACCAACGCCCATCCAGTACCCTCCACCCCTGCCCATCCCTCTGACCCCATCCTGTCTTCCAATCCCAGCCCCGGCCGTGTATTCACCATACTCCTGACTTTCCCCTCTCTGATGCTGAACGTTCAGTGCTCAGCAAAGCCTTATGCCCTCACCTCAATGAATTTCGGGCTCGGCACGATGCAGAACTCTTCTTCCACCGCCTTCGTCTCCATGCTCACTTCTTTGGGCAGGACTCCTCTCCCCGTTCAATGGATCTTTTTACCTGCCTCCAATATTCTCCCTCCAACTGGACCCCTCCCTCTGGATACTTACCTGCTCTTGATCTTTTCATTGAGAACTGTCGGCGTGACATCAGTCGTCTCAATTTCTCTGCACCTCTCACCCACTCTAACCTGTCTTTTTCTGAACTTGCCGCACTCCGTTCTCTCAGGTCCAACTCTGACTTTGTCATCAAACCTGCTGACATGGGTGGTGCTGTTGTTTGGCGCACTGACCTCTACCTCGCAGAGGCTGGGCATCAACTCGCAGACACTTCTTCCTACCTCCCCTGGACCATGACCCCACCACTGAACATCAAGCCATTGTTTCCAGGACTGTCACTGACCTTATCTCCTCTGGAGATCTTCCCTTCACAGCTTCCAACTTCATGGTCTCCTAACCCGCTTCTATCTCCTACTCAAAATCCACAAACAGGACTGTCCCGGCAGACTGATCGTGTCAGCCTGTTCCTGCCCCACGGAACTCATTTCTTGCTATCTTGACTCCATTCTCTCTCCCCTTGTCCAGTCTCTTCCCACCTACATCCGCGATTCCTCTGATGCCTTACATCATATCAACAATTTCCAGTTCCCTGGCCCCAGCCGCCTCCTCTTCACCATGGACATCCAATCCCTCTACACCTCCATCCCCCACCGGGATGGTCTGAGCGCTCTCCGCTTCTTCCTCGAACAGAGGCCCGAACAATCCCCATCCACCACTACTCTCCTCCGTCTGGCTGAACTTGTTCTCTCACTGAACAATTTCTCCTTAAACTCGTCTCACTTCCTCCAAATAAAAGATGTGGTTATGGGTACCCGCATAGGCCCCAGTTATGCCTGTCCCTTTATGGGGTATGTGGAACATTCCTTGTTCCAGTCCTACTCAGACCCCCTCCCACAGCTCTTTCTCCGGTACATTGATGACTGCTTCGGTGCCGCTTCATGCTCTCGTCGGGACCTGGAAAAATTTATTAACTTTGTTACCAATTTCCACCCCTCCATCATTTTCACATGGTCCATCACTGACACTTCCCTTCCCTTCCTTGACCTCTCCATCTCAGGAATGAATAATATATGAGGAACGTTTGAGGACTCTGGGTCTATACTCGATGGAGTTTAGAAGGATGAGGGGGGATCTGATTGAAACTTACAGAATACTGAAAGGCCTGGATAGAGTGGATGTGGGGAAGATGTTTCCATTAGTAGGAGAGACTAGGACCCGAGGGCACAGCCTCAGACTAAAGGGAACAGAGATGAGGAGAAACTTCTTTAGCCAGTGTGGTGAATCAATGGAATTCATTGCCACAGAAGGCTGTGGAGGCCAGGTCATTGAGTGTATTTAAGACCGAGATAGATAGGTTCTTGATTGGTAAGGGGATCAAAGGTTATGGGGAGAAGGAGGGAGAATGGGATTGAGAAACTTATCAGTCATGATTGAATGGCGGAGCAGACTCGATGGGCCAAATGGCCTAATTTCTGCTCCTATGCCTTATGGTCTCAATTTCTGGTGCTAGACTGTCCACCAATATTCATTACAAGCCTACTGACTCCCACAGCTACCTCGACTACAGCTCACACCTTGCTTTCTGTAAGGACTCCATCCCATTCTCTCAGTTCCTTCGCCTCCGTCGCATCTGTTCCGATGATGCCATTTTCAAAAACAGTTCCTCTGACATGTCCTCCTTCTTCCTTAACCGAGGTTTTCCACTCACGGTGGTTGACAGGGCCCTTAACCGTGTTCGGCCCATCTCCCGTGCATCCGCCCTCACACCTTCCTCTCCCTCCCAGAACCATGATAGGGTACCCCTTGTCCTCACTTATCACCCCACCAGCCTCTACATTCAAAGGATCATCCTCCTCCCTTTCTGCCAACTCCAGCATGATGCCACCACCAAACACATTTTCCCTTCAACCCTCCTGTCGACATTCCGTTGGGACCGTTCCCTCTGGTACATCCTGGTCCACTCCTCCATCACCCCCTACACCTCAACCCCCTCTCACGGCACCTTCCCATGCAACTGCAGAAGGTGCAATACCTGCCCCTTTACTTCCCCTCTCCTCACCATCCATGGGCCCAAACACTTCTTTTAGCTGAAGCAGCATTTCACTTGCACTCCTCTACACTGGAGAGACCAAACGCAGACTGGGTGACTGCTTTGCAGAACACCTTCAGTCTGTCCGCAAGCATGACCCAGATCTCCCTGTCGCTTTCCATTTGAACGCATCACCCTGCTCTCATGCCCACAGGTCTGTCCTTGGCCTCTGCAATGTTCCAGTGAAGCTCAACGCAAACTGCAGGAACAGCACCTCATCTTCCGATTAGGCACTTTGCAGCCTTCCGGACTTAACATTGAGCTCAACAACTTCAGATCATGAACTCTCTCCTCCAACCCCACCCTCTTTCCGATCCCCCTTTTCCCAATAATTTATATATTTTTTCTATATATATATTTTTAATGTATATTTTTCCTTTCCCATTTCCTTTCTATTTCTATCATTTTTAAATGTATTTCCATTCACTTGCCCGTCCTGCTTTCTCCCCTTCATGTCACCACTAGCACATTCCACAGCTAATATCACCACCTTCAACACCCCTTGTCCTTTTGTCTATGACATCTTTGGCAATCTCTTCTTTGCCTCCACCTATCACTGGCCCTCTATCCAGCTCTACCTGTCCCACCCCCCTCATCCAGCTTATATTTCATCTCATTTCTATTTTTCCTTAGTTCTGATGAAGAGTCATACTGACTTGAAACATTAACTGTATTCCTCTCCGCAGATGCTGTCAGACCTGTTGAGTTTTTCCAGCTATTTTTGTTTTTGTCACAGAAGATACATTTATGTTTCACACCCAGTAAGTGCTCTCAAAAAATACCTCAGGCCAAAGAAAAGTGTGATGATCGAATGATATACATTCCGTCAAGAGATCCCAGGGAAATGGTGAGCATATCAAAAAATATGTGGCAGTGTTGTGGCAATTGGCTACTACATGTAAATTTGGTACACTAATGAAGGAACTAATTCATGACCAATTAATTGAAAAGGCTTCAATTCCATGAATTAGGGAACATCTCCACATAGAGGATGATGACTTACCCTTGGAAAACGCCATGCCCTTAGCAGTC
This sequence comes from Cetorhinus maximus, assembly GCF_964194155.1. Classification (NCBI taxonomy): domain Eukaryota; kingdom Metazoa; phylum Chordata; class Chondrichthyes; order Lamniformes; family Cetorhinidae; genus Cetorhinus; species Cetorhinus maximus. The sequence goes on from NC_135883.1 coordinate 52,613,773, forward strand.
CAAATCGAATGATGTTAGATTCGAAGAGGTTACACAGCAATGCACCCTTAGACCCAGGTTGCAGACACAGCCTGTCCAACCAGCTCAAGTGCAAGGGTTACAGACAAGGAAACCTCAGAATCTCATCAACACATGCCCCATTATGGCCAGATACTTTCCAAACTGTGCCCAAATTGTGGAAATGCTCATTGAGTCACAATGACATGTCCAGCTCAAGGGATAAAAATGCAACTCATGCTTTAAGTGGAACCATTTTGTAAAGAAATGCAGCTGTCAAAGAAGAAGACTTCATTGGTTCTACACGTGGAAGAGTCTCTTCCTGAGAGTGTGGTACAGCATATATATACCATCACAAAACATAAATCACTAAGTCATTTTAAGGAGTTCTCAGATGAGATTGTGGTCATTTCAGTGTCACTTCTTATTCATGTTGGTGTGAAAGTATCCATATTGAGTGACAAACTCTACCATCGGTATTTTTTACAATTCTCTCACTCCTGCGGTAGACACTCTTCAAGCTTATGACAACTTTATTTTTCCAGTTTTGGGAACAATCATCATTCCAGTCTGCCACAAAAAAGTCATCCTAGACAAGTTCACTTTCTATGTAGTTGAAGGCAGAAGCCTTGTGGGGTAATCCTTTTTGATCGGCTTGGATTCAAATTTGAAGACCCCACCAGAGCACACATTAATGTGATTGATAATGCAGACTATACATGCCAGTATCCTTCCTTATTTACTGGATTTGGGGAGATTAAGGGAAACTGTCATGCTTCTTGTGTTGACACATCAATTCCACCAGTTTCACAAAATTTGAGACAGTTGCCATTTGCAATCCACGCCGAAATGTCACAGGGGCTGAAGCAATTAGAAGTAGATGGTGTCATTGTGCGAACTGACTCATCACCATGGACATCAAATCTAGTCATTGCACAATGAAAAAATTGTGAACTTAGACTATGCGTCGACCTTAATGCAATCATTCCAGAGAAGTATCCATTTCTTACAATTAAAGAACTGTCAGCATCATTTCATGAATCCACAGTCTTCACAAAGCTTGATATGCAATGGAGCTATCATAAGATATCTCTAGAAGACTAAAGTTTATATCTTACTCAAGGTATGGTTTTCAGTGCCACAGAATGCCCTCTGGGCTAAATTCAACACCTAGCACATTCCAGAAGATCGTTTCTTCAGTTTTGTCAGATGTTGAAGGGCTGCTCTCTCTATTTGATAAAGTCATTGTCCATGGAAGGAACAAAACAGAACACAATCAATGATGATCAGCAATGCTCACGCAACTTGCAAAACACAATTTGACCCTTAACAAGGACAATTGCACATTCATGGCATCTGAGATTGACTTTCTAAGGTACAGAGTGGTAGCAGCTGGAGTAAAGCCAGGGAGAGAAATCATGGGCCCTGGTGCTTCGGCTGTTTCCAGCCCCTTATTACCTCCACCCCACCCCCCTCACTTTAACCCTCCCCCTTAATCAATTTACCAAACAATCACAGAAAGTCCCTAGTAAAATGCTAACGCCCATTATTGGCATCTGATTACAAATATCGTCCAATATCTGCAGTATGGGTCATTAGTATTAAGAGCAGCAATAATGTAATGCAGTGTTAGTTTGTATGATCCCACCGCAACGATTAAACAAACCGGAGATTATAAATTTTACTTTAAAAGCATCATGAAATATTGTTAATTTGACAGGAAAATATCCCAATAGTTATTTATAACACTGTGCAGACCATAACACTGATTTTGTTGACTGCCTCAGTTCTCATTAACATGTTCCGCACATTTCACCATAAGAACACAGAGACGGTAAAAACATTTTTGAGGCAAAGATTCAATACTTAGGACCGAGGTAAACTGCACAAGATCTTTTCCATTCTGTAGATGTAGAAGAAACTTTCTTCTGCCTGTGTGCATGATATTTTTCAACATAATTATTTCATACAAGGGATGCAAATGCTTTATGAGTAATCTCACAGGGTAGAAAGTTCAAATGACTCCTGAGCAACAAAGAGGAATGATTTGTTGTCAAAGACTCTTGAGAATCATGTGCAGTGTAAAACAGGTTACTGATTTATTATGAGCCCACTATGTACTCCTGCCCTGGCAATCTCACCCCACAAAGCCCGCTCCCAGTAAGCTTTCATTAGCACCAAATAAACAGAACTCCAGTCATGATTCCACCCTCTGTTCACAAGATAATTATGGATGACAAAGGCCATATAGTCCAGTTCATCTCATCCATCCCAGAATGACATACAAACATACATAGTAGGAGCAGGAGCCTGCTCCACCATTTGATAACATTACCTACATTATACCATTGACTACAATTCAAAAGTACAGAATTGGTTGTAAAGCAATTTGGAACATTGTGGAAGGTGATGTATAAATGTCAGTTTTGTCTTTCTCTCATACACTTGCATACAATATGCAAGGTGTAGGAATGGTGAAATTGGAGGCCCAATGTTGATTCTCTAAGGATAGTTAATCACACAGCAATGTTAGGAATGTGGCTATAAAGAAATCACTACATTTACAACTCTGTAGCTGACCTCCCCTCCCCCACTACAACCCCTCCTCCATCCTTACCCCCCAAACCCCACTCCAATCCCCCCAACCTCCCCTCCAAACCCCCTCTAACCTCCCATCGAAACCCTACTCTAACCCCATCTAAAACCCTGCTTTAACACCCCATCCAAACTCCTGAACCCTCCTCTAACCTCCCCTCTAAGCCCCCCTCCAACCCTCCTAAACTCCCCTCTAGGCTCCCCTCCAAACCCCCTCTAGCATCCTCCCCAACCCCCTTTCTAATTTCACCAAACCCCCTTTAAACCTCCCAACCTCCTCTCCAACTCCCCTCTCTAATCTACCCCCAACTCCCCTTCCAACCCCTGTAATCTCCCATCCAACCCCCTCTCTAAACTCCCCCATTCCCCTCAACCTCCCCTCCAAACTTCCCTCTAACCTCCCATTCAAATCCCCCTCTAACTAACCCCTCCAACCCTCCTGACCAAATCTACCTCTAAGCCCCCATCCAAACCCCCCCTCCTAACCCCCCCAACCCTCTAATTCCCCCTCTAATGCCCCTGTAACACCCCCACATCCCTCCAAATCCCCCTTCAAACCTCAACAGCTCCCCCTATACGCACATACACACACACGCAAACCACTCCCACCACCCCGCCCCCCCCCCCCCTCCCCATCTCCCCAATTGGCTCTAAAATTACAGGGATTTGACTTACCATTTTCCAAATGAGAATATCCTCAGTTGCTGTGCTGCTGTTGACCTTCAGGCAGCTTTGTGGTATTATGGGAGCTTTTTAAAAAAAATCGGAATTATGAAGCTGCCTCAAAGTCGGAAGCAGCGCAACATCTCAATGGGCAGAATTTTTGGGTCGGCGAGCAGGGGCAGGGTCCACTCGCAACACATAAAATGATGCGCAGTGACGTCGGGCGTGTGTCCCAATGTCACCGCGTGTCATTTAGATTGTGCGTACAGCAGGTGTGCCTGCCGAACTGTCAAAGGCCTATTAAGGCCATTAAGAAAGTAATTAAAGTTGTTAAGAAGGCTGCCCATCCAACCTTAAGGTTGGCGAGGGGCAGGCGAAGAGCCCAGGTGGCCTTCGCATCTATCATGAAACCTCATCCACGGGCGGCATGAGGTTTCATAAAGGGTTTATTAATTAAATTAAAAAATTTGATAAAATTAATGGACATGTCCCAGCTCATGTGACATTTTCACATGAGGGGACATGTCCTTAATCTTTTTTGTCCTTTATTAAATTTTTTAGAACTTAATCTGCCTGAGGCACCTCCATGCCTCAGAGAGATTTCTGCACTCTTTCATACTCATGTGCCCCGTCCCCCCCGCCCGCACAGGGAGCGCTCAGCGCTTCCAGGTGTGTGTCACGCTGGGTGGGCCTTAATTGACCCACCCATGTAAAATGGCGGTGTGCGCCCGATTGGGGTCGCCGATCGGGTTCGCACTCGCTTCCGCCCGCCTCCGCACAACCCCCTCAACGGGGGTAAAATTCAGCCCAATTAAAATGACTTGACGTTGACAGACCAGCTTTAAAAAACTTGGCACTCTCAGCCTTACAGATCTGTTTTTTTTTAAGTTGGTGTTTGAGGTCAGCAGCTCTAGTTGCTCAGTGTGGATGAAGAGAAACTGTTTACAACATTGAGTCTGGCCCCCCCCAAACCCCAATGTTTGCACTGCCTGCACCCACCTCCCCACCTCTCCCAGGCCCTGCATATGTCGCAACATATGCACCAGGAAATACAATTGGAGCTGTACTCTCAGTACATTGATGGAAACGAATGACCTATTGCTTGTGCCTCTTGCCCGTTGTCAGAAGCTGAGTGAAAATACTTTACCAGAGGGCAGGAAGCACTAGGCTGCATGTATGCATGTGAATTGACACATGTATCTCTAGGGTAGAAAGTTCACTCCCTGCACTAATGATCAAGCACTGGCTACATTGTTAGCTACATCAGTTTCAAGTCATTGACCTTGATGCATCTACAGATGGTGAGTTCATCTTCATCAGTACAGCTTTGAAGTGAAGTATCTTGCAGGTTCATGCAACTGAGTAGCTGACATGCTGAGCCGTACTACCATTGCAGAGACCGTCAGTGATAGCGAAGCAACTTGTGACGTTGAAGACTAAATGATCAGGGTGATTTCGCATGCGGCCATGAATCTTGTTGGACACGAGGAATTGGAGGCAGAATCAGTGACAGACAACATACTGCAGAAAGTAAGCCAGTACCTTAAAATAGGGTGGCCTTGGGAAATAGGGGAAGAACTGATCCCGTACTAAGAGTACACAATGAACTTCCATTGTTTGATGGCGATGTATTGCACACAGAACTCGAGTTGTTATCCCAAAAGCACTACAGCAATGTATATTGCATCTTGCCTATGAACGACATCAAGGTGTTAAAATGAAATAATGAGACCATGAAGCAGTCTGGTGGCAGGCAATAGAAGAATTCATTAGAAACTGTGGCTTGTATGCTCAGTGAGAAATCAGTTAAACCATGTCCCGCATCTCTACAACTGACCTGATGGCCAACAAAACCAAGGCAACAACTTCAAGTTGATATTTTTGGAAAAGTGCAACAGCCCCTTGTTTTCTGCTTGTTGGTGGTGATCTACATTGCAAATGGCCGGAAATCGCCACAACAAATTCCATAACCACCACTTCAGCCATTGATATTCTAGACAAGCTGTTTACAAAATGGAGTTTGCCTGCGACTATCACTCTTGGATGACAACACAAAGTGAAATGCGAAATACTTGATAGTGAGCAGACCAGGATATTTTGAGGACAGTGATTATGAGGACATTTCCTTTTCCAACCAGTGATGTCGATAATCCGCCTCATCAAGGGATGTGAGGAAGTGCATAGACAGAGAGCGGTAAGTGGTCTTGAAAGGTAAGTGGATGTGAGGAGTGATGTGCTACAGTAGACCTGGCAAGACTGGGTTGGGGGTTGGGGGTGGATATCGGAGCGATGCATATCAGGATATAGGTGGACGTGCCACTGATCTCACCTTTCCTGCTCTATTTAGATCATTAGAATCTTTAAACTACTTTCACCATTCACACTCCTGCTGTTGACCTCCTCCACTACCTCCAGCCATATTTGCTTTTTCTGTCAGGAAGGAAGCATATCTCCCCATGGCACCTTACAGTCCACAACAATGGAGTTGCAGCCTTTAAATGTCAGGACTCCAATCCGCCAGTTCTTTCGGTTGTTCGCCCAACTCCAAGTTCCATCAAATTGCATGTTTGGAATGTCCCTTTTAAATACATGTTAAAATCAAATCATACAGGCTGTCATCATGCCCGCTCATGCTAATTGGTAGGGAAACCCTGAAATGATATGGTAATGCAGTGGCTGGATGATAAAACTACTGACAGATGCGCTGCTCTTATTTCCGGGTTTCTCCTGCTAAAGATTTTCACTGACCTCCCCCCACCCCCACCCCAGAGCAGGTTGGGAATTTAAAATCCAGCCCCTGCATGTCTGTGGGTGTGTGGCTGTTTGTCATCAGAGATAAAATATTCAAAGAGACTGAAAGAAACCACCCCAAAACATCCATCCCTTTTATCTACTTCTGAATCATTGGGCTGTTCCTGGCAACCTGTAATAACTGTTGACACCATTCATTCCAGATGTTCAAAACCATTCTTTGAGACATGCGCCACCAAAGAAACAAACCTCCTTTCTGACTCAATGGGCAAATTACCTCAGGTTAATACATCAGGAGACAGGATCGCTTTGTTATTGATGTCTGCTCTTAGTAAAGGATCCCAATTAACGGTTATTAAAGAACGCTCGAGTGTAAATTAGTACAGCCCTGTTAGGCAGCAGGTTTATGCTAAGAAGAAGAATTCTGGCTGGAGAACGTTAACAAATTAGAACGGTTTCATTAACACCATTTGCCTTCAGGTTGTCTGTACATCTACAGCCTGATACCACAAGCAACTTTTCCTGAAAGTATTGTAAAATAGTTTGAAATATATAGTTATATATAATGTTATATTATATATAATATTATATAATTATATATAATATAAATATATAATGTTGAAGGACATTGGACATGGTAATGTTTCCTACATTACATCAGCAAGTACATGTCAACAGGACTTTGCTGGCTATAAAGTATTTTTGGACATCCTGAGCTTGTGGAAGGTGCTATATAAATGCAACCCTTTCTTCCTTTCTAAAGACCATTCCATTAGATTAAAGAGGAAGCAATCTTCCCTGTGAAATTTTGTTTTTGAGCGCCCCCAATTTTTTCAATATAGGTACTTTTAAATTGTTCTGCGCAGCCACAAAGGTACCATATTTAACCCAGAACAAGGCCTGTGTAGTACATTCCAGACTGCTGTGTCCACGCACGTGTCTAGCTTATGTGCTTAACAGAATGTTGTGACGAATGTTCACTAGCAGTATCCTTTGTAAAAGTTGCATCCAGGCAAAGAATCGAAGGGCAGAATTTAGTTTGTGTCACGGGGCGCCCCACCTCCCCAGATTCCCCACCAATCCCACTCCCCCCAGACTCCACCACTGCCCCCCCCCCCCCCACCTCCACACACACAACCAAAGCAGTGGTGGCTGCTGCCAGTATTACAAGGGATGTGGTAACTGGATGTACAGTCACTCCCTCCTGCCAATCACGGGTCATGTGATCTACTGCAGGGGTTCCAAGCTGTGAGTTCTTAGCGTGGGCAATGCGTGGGGTGGGTATTTTCTGATGAGAGATCTGGCCAAGCATGCAAGCACTGAAAATGTCTCTAATAAAGTTAAACTGTTTCTTGACAAAACCAGTTTGTTCCATGGAGTCATCAGATTTGGCAACAAGGATAAAATCAACTTCAACTCTGTATCTCGCCCTGTTACTGTGGGTAAACAGACTTTACTCACCAGTCATGCCGCTGTTTGGAAGAATCGATCCATATGGTGCTAATATTGAATATTGGAGCCAGTATGTTGAGCGCCTGAGATTTTACTTTGTAGCAAATGGAATAACCATCGAAGAAAAGTGGAAAGCGTTCCTCTTAAATGTATGTGGCAGTAAAACATATAACTTGCTTCGTAACCTGGCTGCCCCGAGCGCGTCCAATTCCAAGTCATATAGCTAATTAACGGACCTAGTGAAAACACACTTCCAGCCGAAGCCATCCGTGATAATGCCGCATTTTAAATTCGATACAAGAGTTCGGGCCCCGGGAGAGTCCATTGCAGCCTATGTAGCAAACCTCAGGCAGTTAACAGAATACTGCATCTTCAGAGACATTTCAAATGATATGCTGCGGGATGGATTGATACATGGAATCGAGGACCATTCCATTCAGCGCCGATTGTTTGCCGAGGTCGATATCGATTTTAAATACGACTTAGAAATCTCCCTCGCCATGGAAATTAGTGCGAGAGATTTGCAGGCTTTGCAACACATGGATAATGGTGCCATACTTCATGTTGGGCAGGAACGTGCTGCTGAGCGTGGTGCAAAAGCCAGACTTGCAGAATTAAAGCGCGATTCAATGGCCACTGTGAGAAACATTAAGAAGCCTTACAGAAACGCTTCATCATCAGTTTCAAGAGAAAATTGCTATAGATATGGATGTGACCACTGAGCAGATACCTGTAAATTCAAAGAGGCAGAATATCATTACTGCCATAAGAAGGGTCACGTGGTTAGGTAATGCCAGACAAATTTGAACCAGTATGTGAAACAGCAAACAAACATGATAGAAGTGACGGGCATAGCAAAGGTTGAAGCTGCTGCTCCTGATGTTTACTCCTGATATAATGTGACTGCTGTGAAGACTGAGCCTATTACGGTGACAGTACCAGTGAATGAGAAGCTACTGACAATGGAAGTGGATACTGGTGCCTCAACTACGGTGGTAGGAGAGCACACTTTTAGGTACCTTAATGAAGGAAGACAGCCAATAAACTTGGAGCGGACAACCGCTAAATTAAGAACTTACGCAGGCGAATCTATTCAAGTAATGGGCATCGCCACTATCCCAGTCTCTTACAAGCAACAGACAGCTCAACTGCCTGTTATAATAGTGAAAAGAGAGGGACACAGTCTTTTAGGTTGGATTTGGATACAGAAGATCAAACTCAACTGGTCTGAGATATTTCAGCTAAAATCAGATGGAATCCCAGAACGTCTAAGAAAATAAAACTTGGTTTTTTGGGATGAATTAGGGAAGTTAAAAGGCATGCACGCCAAGATACATGTTGATCCCCATTTGATATCACGTTTCTTTAAGGCCAGGGCTGTGCCTTATACATTGAAAGAAAAGGTGGATGCAGAGCTATGCAGGTTAAAAAAGCTAGGCACCATTCAACCTGTCCAATTCTTGGAGTGGGCCGCACCCATTGTTCCAGTGGTTAAGTCTGACCACACCATACGCATCTGTGAAGACTATAAATTGACTGTAAATAAGGCAGCAAAACTAGATAAGTATCCCATTCCAAGGATAAATGACTTATATGCCAAGCTGGCTGGAGGCAAGTCCTATTTGAAATTGGATATGAGCCACACCTACCAACAATTAGAACTGGATAGCACGTTGAGAGAATACGTAACTTATCACACACAAGGGTCCCTATCAGTACACTGTCTCCATTGTCAGCAACAACAGAAGTTGCCTGTTTCAGCTCTTCTGCATCTGTGGGAGTGGCCTGGTTGACCCTGGTTTCAACTACATATCGATTATGTAGGACCACTCTTAGGTACCATGTTCTTGTTAATTGTAGATGAAAATCCAAAATGGATGGATGTCTGCGAGGTCCAATCGGCCAATGTCGAATGCAACTACTGAGAAGCTACGTCACTGTTTCAACATTCATGGGCCACCTGAAATTATCATTTCTGATTATGGTACAGCCTTTACCAGCACCGAGTTTCAGAAATTTATGGATCTGCATGGAATCCACACATTAAAACAGCCCCTTGGCAACCCTCATCAAATGGTCCAGCTGAGAGGACTGTGCAAACTTTTAAGTCTGGTATGAAAAAATTATCGGAAGGCACTCTGGAATCTCGACTTTCCCGGTTTCTCTTCAGTTATCATACAATGCCACATTAAACTATGTGTTCAACACTGTTGAAGTAATTAATGAAACACCGACTGCGTACATGTTTATGCTTGGTGTTTCTGAATTTAGAGGGGAAGGTAGCACAGAACAAGAGTAACCAGAAATTTAACCATGTCATACACAGTAAAGCTCACACATTCAGTGTAGGCGACACGGTGAAGATGCAGAAAATTTGGATTTATTTTAAAATGCGAGCCAGGACCAGCAGCTAGGGTGCCATAGCATTCACAGACAATCACAGCCTTACATGAAAGCTAAAAACTTGTACAAAGGGCTCAGCTGTAAATTTGTAATTAGGAAACAGGCGGGGACACGGGATGACTCGATCAAGAAATGAGGAAAGCCATTTAACACCATCTGATAGCCTCGAACCACATCCAGTCAGCCCCTGTTTACCTTTTGTATGGAACAAACATACATTCTTTGCTATCTTCAAAAGGGCAATGCCCAGTCTCTGCACTGCAATTACTGTACAAGAACACAATTATCAGCTCACCAGGAGGTCATTCCGCTGTGGCCTTTGTCTAACTAATACCATTAAGCTGTAACTGAAGTAAAAAATATATAAACTGTGCTCATTTGAACCTCAGGGGAGAAGCGCCTGGATTGCCCAGCATTTGCTCCCTGCATGCGTAATAAAGGAATCACTTGAATATTGCATCTGGACTCCGAGTGTTGAAATTTTGTACCAGTGTATTCCTCGGACCTTTCAACGGTATACACGTGAAATTTCGGCATTGGACCCTGTTGGGCTCTGGGAGCCATTGTTTCAAAGACAGATCCATTATCTTTCCAAGTACAAGTGGGAGGTGGAATTATCCGTAAGCATGTAGATCACATTCGTGCCAGAGAGACATTCCAACAATTAACTGATCAATCTGTGATTGACATTGAACCGTTGACTTCTGAGGTGTGTGATTGACCTAGAATAGACATTCCAAATGTTTCAGAAGAGTTGCAAAATCCTGAACTGCCTAGTTCTGATGATGTATCTCATAGTGCATCTCCAATTCCTGTCGATCCTGTTCAGGAACCTCCGGTGGTAGAGCTACACCGCTCTAGCCAAATATGGAGAGCACCTCAGAGACTTGATTTATAATCACCTGAAATTGTATATATGTTTGTTGGATTGTTAAATGATTTCCTGTAAAGAGTAATTGTAAAAAAAAACTAGAGGCAGAGGAAATGTGGTAACTGGTTGTATAGTCATTCACTCCTGCCAATCACAGGTCATGTGATGTACTGTGGGCTCTGACCTTGAGGTCTTAGCGCGGGCAATCTGTGGGCAGGGCTTTTCCGATGAGAGATCTGGTCGAGCGGGCAAGCACTGAAAATGTCTCTGTAATACAACTGTTTCTTGATTAAGCCAGTCTGCTCCATAGAGTCATCACAAGGGATTATTGCTCAATCTTTGGACAGAGGTAAGTGAGGTGGGATGGGGTTCATGGGAAGGGGGTCAGTAGCAAGTAGGGAGATGAGGAGGGTTGGATGCAAGGACAAGGGAGTGACTTTCAGCATTCCCTACTCTTCCTGATGCCTGGTTCCTTGACTGGGCAGAGTGCCCGTCAATGAGGGACCCCCACTATGGCTGCAGGTAAACCAAAGAGGGTTTGCTGGGCAGCTTTCTGGAGGTGGGGAGACAGGATCTGTGCAAGTTTTATTAAATCCCTGAGCCATCATTAAATCCTGGTGGATTCAGGGATAATTGTTCTCAAGTAACTCATTAATGAGCTTAATTAACATCCCACCACCAGTGGGTGGGATTCCTGGGTCAGGTCCTACCCTCTATTAGGGATTAGAGTTAGTTAAGTAAGTTATATTTGTATTGGTGGGTGTTAGGAATAAGCTATGGCTTTAAGATTAAGTTTAATTTATATTTTTTAAAATTTGTGTATTAGAAAGATGAAGCCTGGATTTTTGGTTTCACTTTAGAATGTTGTCTGCAAGTGTGTGGGTTTGTTTGTACACCTATATTTTAATGAGGTTTTACAGCCCTTGAAGTGGTTCAGGGAAATTTTAAAAAGTAGGGGAAACTGGACTGTCGCTTAGCAACAGGGGTGCCCACAGTGACAGAGAAACAGAAAACAGTTTGAGTTCAGTTGGTGATTATGCTCTAAGGTGTAGGGAGCAGCTTAGGTTTCTCCCTGGCTTGACATACTAGAAGATTGTTGAAATGTCTAAGAATCTTGGATGAGTTGTTCTAAAGTTAAAGTAACAATGGATGTCGAGTAAGTTTTGGATCTCAAAGGAGATACCAAGTTGTCAGCAGTCTACAGGGAGAGGGAACTTCAGGGAACAGGTCCTGAAGGAAAAGAAGAAAGGTCCCAAGAAGACCTTTAAGTTAAGTCAAAGGACAAGGACAAGAATCTGGAACAAGATCCTGTTCAGTGGAGTTAAAATAAGGAGCAGGGGAAAAGGTTCCAAATCAAAGAGAGAAAGCTGCAGCAAGCAGACTTAAAGCAAAACAAGCTTGTGAGATGCCAGAAGATTGGAGGAGACAGCCAAAGGCGGGTAACTCCTTTCTACGGGACTGTGAAGCTGTGGTGTTCTGTTGACACGGCTGAGTATCTGAAAGTGCATGGAAGGCGAAGCTTGAATACATGTGGTGATCTAGGGGGGAGGAGCGTCGAAGGGAGAGATCGAAACCTGTACGTGGATGTTTGTTGAAAACATCCAAGAGCAAACATAGCTTGGGAGAAAATTCCAAGGCGAGTTCTTCAAAAGTGGAGATTGGAAACCGTTGTGTGAAAGATGGAGTTCAGTGAGACCTGTTGGCTCACTATGTGACAAGTGTCTGGAGGGAGTTGATGAGAGATCCATAGCATCTGTTTGGGGTGGCATCTGCCACTTAATCTTGGAGTGTGGTGTGTCTGACCACAGGTCACCTATTGGTTTACATGGACTGTATACTTACTGTGAATATTAGTGTAATTTGTGTTATTCTTACAAATCTGTATATATCTGTAAAGGTATAGTTGTGGTTGAAGGAATAGTGTAATACAGTTCATTTTTTCTTGTTTAATAAACATTTTTTTCTTTTGTTAAAAATTCATCAGCTGACTCCTGTGACTCTGTTCAGTAGCCATCCTCCACATTTCTAAACAAAAAATAAAAGTTAAGATCTATCAAGCCAGGTTCCACCCTGGGACTTGCCCAGGAGTAACATCAGCTGGGATCGTTACACCTCCCCCTGCTAAATGCAGGACAGTTTTCCAACGATTGGAAATCGGATGCAGATACTCTCGTCTGATCATTCAGCCACCACCCCCACTGCCATCATGCCAATTCTGGAAGGCTCCATTAAATTCTGCTCATAATTAACTTCAAAACAGTCCTATTTTGTTTTATTGATAACCTGTGAGCTTTTAAAATTTATATTTATGCTTCAAGCCGTTGAGTATAAGCATTGAAACTGGAAGTGAAAAGTTGCAATGGTCAATGGGCTGAGATGTGGTCATTAAGTGGGTAGTTCTTCCTACTGAACATGCCAATAATTCCTGAATAATACAAAGGATTTTCTACAAATGCAGGTGTTCCTGTTTCTGTTACGATGCTTATGAACTGCAGGGTACTGATCGCTCAGTGGAAAAACACACAACTCAACATAGTGCAGATTCCTAAAGAACAGGAAGATAAGACAGAGGTGCATTTGTGCAGCAATACATCAATCCTTAGATATGTCTCAAAGGGCTTCACTTACAATTAATTACTTTGAAAATGCCTGTTCCATTAATAAAGGTAGAAAGTCCTAGGTTTGATATGTAGCCTATTTTCATTTTAAATTTTTTTGGCAGCCTATTTCTTCCCCCTTTCCAACAATTTCATCCCTCCTTTCCTGAGGGCATTGATTCCTGCTTGGGTACAATCTCACAGGAACTGATTGCCCTTAGATACCTTGCCCAATTTGCCACTTTTCATGTCCTAGATATTGAGGGTAAAATTTTAACTTTTGGACCAACTTGCAGTGAGGGAGGCCGGTAGCTAGTCAGAAACCAGAAAGTTCGTAGTGGGCGATTTGCCGTGGCTCTATAACTCAGCCACACCATTAGCATCTGCTTCTGGATTTCCCAAAGAATTGGAGCCAGCAGACCTGTGCGATCGCCTATTTCACACAAGCTTGCTTAGGAGCTTGAATGGAAAGTGTGTGCTGACAAAGCCTCTTCAAGTCAAGGATTTTAAAACACTGGGGAAGGGAGGGAAGTAGGAGGGAAAAAAACATCAGGGGTTAGGAGATTGCTTGAGGAGATTAACCATGGGATAATAGTTTCCTTCAGCTCCTTCACTGCCCAGCTCTCTCCGGGTGGCCCAGTGAGACATTTCATTCAATGACTGAGTCACACAAGTTACAGTGGGTACACGGTTCATTTCTTCAGCAGCATCCAACATCTTCTCAAAAAACATAAAAGATATAGCACTGTAATTAAACACGTGCCAATCTTTCTCTAACTTTAACAATAGAATGTTATACGTGTGCCAGCGAAACAGACAAATTAAAGCAATGTAGCTTGGTTACCAGCCAAAGAGCTAACCTTAATCACAGAGCTGGCACATTTAACCTTTTCAAGTTTTTATGACACTAGTACAATGTGAACAAGGGTTAAAGGTTAAAATAAGTGCAACCTAGTCCATATTCTAATAAATTTACTCTGATGGGAACATCAGTAGAAACTTAACTGATATTGTCCCACTTGAGAATTTGTGTAAATGTCACCATGTCTAGTGAACTGCTGAGGTTCATTTGTCTCTTTTCCTAGCTTTGCCGTAATGATATGTTGTAATATGAGAAGTGAGAAACCCCAGTATTGTCTTATAGTAAATACTACAAAGCAAAAACAAGAATGTGATGCATCTCTCCACTTGCCTGGATGAGTATGGCTTCAGCAACACTCCGGAAGCTTGAGATCATCCAGGGCAAAGAAATCTGCCTGATCGTTATCCCATTCGCCAACTTCAACATTCACTCCCTCCACCACTGACGCACAGTGGCAGCATTGTGTACCATATATAACTGCACTGCAGCAACTCGCCTTCGACAGCACCTTCTGAACCCTCGAGCTCTACCACCTAGAAGGACAAGGGCAGCAGACACATGGAAACACCACTAACTGCAAGATTCCTCCAAGCCACACATCATCCTGACTTGGAAAAATATCGCTGTTCGTTCACTGTCACTGGGTCAAAATCGTAGAACTCCCTTCCTAACAGCACTGTGGGTGTACTTACACCAGATGGACTGCAACGGTTCAAGAAGGTGGCTCACCACCACCTTCTCAAGGGCAATTAGATTTGGGCAATAAATGCTGGTCTTGCCAGCGAGGCCCACATCCTATGGAAGAATAAAAAAATAAAATGCACAAATATATTTAATACTCACATGTTTTTTTAACAAATTCAGTTGCAGCAAAAAAAAATCTAAATTTAGTTTTTTTATGTGTGGTCGATAAAAATAGTTTCAAATTCATAACTCATTATTTATAATACAATATATGCAATTAAATTCCACCACAATCTTTTGATGTATACTGCTAATTCTTTTTAAACACTCTTCTTCAGAAAACTTGTTCAGTAACTAGAATTTCTATCCATGTGCCGTGAAGAATTAAATTGTGATGTCACAGAGAATTTGCATTTTGTGTTGTGAAGGCACAGATTTGCTGTACAGTGTTTCCCCTACAGCTTAACTGAGCTAAGTGGGGAAAGACGGCAGAGAGGGAGAGAGAGAGAGACAGGCACTGCTTGCTGAAGGCAGCTGGACCAAGTAGGTCTGTGCCAGGTAGCGGTGGAGGTTCCATCAGGATGAAAAAATGTGGGTTCCATCTCACAGGAGGGAGGAGGTATTGAGTAGGGATAGGGGTGTCAGTTACGGGTGGTCAATCAGGGGATGGGGGTTGAACTCAGAGGCGGGACAGGATTTGATTGTGGCAGGTAGGGTGTCAATTGGGTGAACTGCTAATCCCTGGGAAGAAGATTGGAGGCCTTGTGGTGGGAGTGGATTGAAGGCCTGGCGATGGGGGGATTGGAATTGGGGGTTTGGGGGGTGTTCAGGGGCCTGGTGATGGGGTGGGGAGGAGTTGAGGGCCTGGTGATGGAGTTGGGAGGGATTGAGGGTTTGGTGGTGGGGCTTGGGGGCCTGATGATGGGATTAGGAGAGGGCTTGAGGGCCTGGTGATGAAGTTTAGGGGTGCTCAGGGCCTGATAATGGAGTTTGGAAGGGTTTGAGAGCCTAGTGATGGGGCTGGGGGTCTTTGGGACCTGGTGATGGTGTTTGGGGAGGTTCGGGGGCCTGGTGATCGGGTTGGGGGCACTCAGGGGACTGGTATTGGGGTTAGGGGTGTTTGGGAGCTGGTGATGGGGTCTGGGATGCCCGTGAGGCCTAGTGATGGGGTTGGGGGAGGCTCGGCGGCCTGATGGTGGTTGGTGGCGGAGAGATGGTGGTTGGGGGGGCCAGGTGGGATCAGAGGCCATGGTAGGTGGGGGGGGATAGTTCGTGGGGGATGCCTGATTTCAGAGACTTTTCAGGGAGGCACTTGGGTCTAGTCGGTAGGTGTGCAGGCACTCACCTCCTGATTCCACCAAGTGCTCACCTTATGGTTTGGTTCCTCATGACTCAGCATAACTGGCTGACTGCAGTTTAAGTTGGAAAACAGAATGACAATGAAGCTCGCAGCCTCATTATCAAATTTAATGATTCAACTTAATTCCTTAGAGGGGGCTGGCTGCCCATCCACCTTCTGACTTTAGTTAAAGCTGGATGTGGTCTGTTTAGAGGTTGGTTTGGGCTGGAGAACAGATTTTTCACACTTATCTCCCACCTTGCCCAAATCTATTTTTGGTGTACGTGTGTGTACACATGTGTTTGAGTACGCATGTGTGTTTCTATATATATATATATATATATATACACACACACATGCGTGTACGTGCACACACACGTGTATGTGTGCAAGCATGTGCATGTGTGCGCCCGTGTGTGCGTACACGTGTGTGTATGCATGTGCGTACATGCACACATTGTGTGTGTGTATACGCATGTACATGTGTGTGTGTGTGTGTGTGTGTGAATGCACGTGTATGTGTGGTATGTGTGTGTACGTGTGTGTTTGTGTGTGTGTGCGGGTGTGTGTATGTGCATGTGTGTGTAGAGTGAATTGATTTCAGCTGGGACAGTGATGGGGACATTGCAATTGGTTTTCAAACTCCTGATCTAAGCGAGAAGAACAAAATCAGGGTTCTTTCTCCTGATAATGAATTGAACCGACTGGGAAATGTGTGTGATGCCTGGCATGGATAAAACACTAGATTAAGCTGTGAATGCCTCTTAAGAGAGAACAGTTATCCAAAGTGACTGACTGACTAGGTTGATGTGTAAAGAATGGCCAGATGGGTAGGTTATTGGAAGGCAAACAGTGTTCATGAAATCATGAGTCACTGACTTCAGGACGGTTTCGATTTATCCAGCTTTAGAAGGTTATACCAACATATAGCAACTTCAGGGCCCTGAGAGATTAGAGAGACAGTATCTTTTACAAAGCACATAGAAATAGATGTTTATTGATCTGAGTGTTTCTGTGTTAGTTAAAACTCATTCTTATTTCATCACTTGGTAGAATTTGATTAAATGGATTTAGAAGGAATAGATCTTGCTTGACCAAAATCCCTGCTTTTTGTGACAACCCACCATGTTGATCTGTAAAGTCATGTCAGCAGTAGAAACACTCAAATGGCTTAGTGCTATGGTCAGAACGCATCTTTGGAACTGTGCACAGTTCTGGTCACATGCCACAAGAGATCCTTTCAACAAGTGCCAACGTCTGTGTTTTGTGTGGCCAGCTGGTGTTTTGGACTTAATGTAGACTTATCTGCATTTGACAATAAAATGCTGTGGTTTGATACTCCCTGCATTCTGCTAAGGTCTCCCAACATGGCTCTGTGGTTTTATGTGCATGCACAGCTCATTAATTGGCTTGTGATGTGAGACAGAGTCTTGTGGGGGCGGTTTGACCAGACTTCTCATTTTCCTGGCTGATCCCCGGGATTTGAGCAGCATTTAACAATTATGGCTTGTTGTCATTCTCCTCCAATGCAAAGGACTATCACTGTGTAAGCTCTCTGCAATTCTATCGGCTCAGGATGAAGGCCTTGCAGTCATATTGTAGTACTTCCAGGATTCCTCCCTATAATCATTTTCCAGGCATGTTCTCATTGACCACTGTTACCTTCTTTCAGTACCAGTAAATGTGATTGTGTCTTTGCCATTCATCCTCTTCTTTAAGCATTGGCCCTTCCATTAAGATACTTTGTCACTTTCAGTTCACTGGAGTACAAAGTTGGCAGAGCTACAATTCCTCATATTATTATTGAAGTCAGTTGAAATAGAATATCACCTGTTTTACACTATTGCACAAAGCCAAAATCAACCCCAGGAAATCCAAGTGTTCCCATCCTTTCTGTTTGTCAAGTTAAAAATTGGCCTAAGGTGCAAACGGTACACTGGAGTTTCCACTCGATTGTGGGTTTTTTTTGGCACAATTCGGTCAAAATCAGATTAACTGGCGCAAGAAATCATGGAACTTTGAGCACTAGTACGTCCAAAGCAACCCGAGTTTCTACAATCTTATGCACAAGTTTCAAAAGCATTGCGCCAGAAACTGCCCACAAAACTGGCCACATCCCTAGGGTGAATTAATCAGCACTGGGGAGTTTCCTCTGATTGGACTCATTCGCAGGACTTCGGGGAGGCTCATTTCCCCACCTTCTATTTCCCTATAGTAGTGATCCAAATATTCAACACTTATTCTGGATTTGACCCTAGCAGGTAGTTTTTTTGCTGGCACAATTCACCTGAAATTGGCTTAATTAGCGCAAAAGATTGTGGAACGTTAAGTGCAAATTGCATCCAACGCAACTTGAGTTTCTGCAATCTTTTTGTGCTGGTTTTAAGGACATTGCACTAGGAGCCATCCACAAAACTGGCCACACCCTTCTGAGTCAATTGATCACCATAATATCAAATATTTTATTATTTTTATTTTTATGTTTTAAAATGGATTTCTGGTATTTTGGTGATCAAATTCCACAATTCTGAAGTTTTCAGTGAAAGCTGTGAAGTGATGACCTTGACTATAAAACCCTGAAGTCCCAGGGCATCATCCCCAATGTGAAGAGTTTGTCAGCAAATCACCACAGGAGGATGTTCACAGTATGGATGTTCAGTTTATAAACTACAATTGTGATGAATAGTCCCGTTAAATTCAAGACTTATTCTCAAGGAGGATGTTTGCGACCTAGGTTACCATAGCACATCATGTGACGTCACTTCACTACTCTTCAAACTTAAACTGAGTTCTGCATTGACTTTTGATGCTAAATCTTGTATGTATCCCACCAGTCAGCTTCTCAAATCCATTGCCCATAAAAACGAGCAAGGGTGTAGGTCAGTAATCGTGAGAAAGGTGACATGCATTTTCAAATTATACTGGGATACGAGTCAGATCCTTCATAAATTAAAACAAAAATCACAGGCAAACCCTTTCCACTCATACTTGCGTGCAAAAGAGTTAACTTATTTTTCTAGAGCCTCCCCGAAGTCCTGCGAATGAGTCCAATCAGAGGAAACTCCCCAATGCTGATTAATTCACCCTAGGGGTGTGGCCAGTTTTGTGGGCGGTTTCTGGCGCAATGCTTTTGAAACTTGTGCATAAGATTGTAGAAACTCGGGTTGCTTTGGACCTATTTACGCTCAAAGTTCCATGATTTCTTGCACCAGTTATGTTGATTTTGACCGAATTGTGCCAAAAAACCCCACAATCGAGTGGAAACTCCAGTGCACCATTTGCGCCTTGGGCTGATTTTTAACTTGACAAACAGAAAGGATGGGAAACACTTGGATTTCCTGGGGTTGATTTTGGCTATGTGCAATAGTGTAAAACAGATGATATTCTATTTCAACTGACTTTGATAGCAAATAAAATCTGGACAGATGTAAAACTGGCTGTTATCACCCAATTTACACTTGCTCACAAAGTCAAGATCTACCCCCCCTGTGTGTTGTTATGTAGGTGGTCAGAGCTGCTACAATTTGTATGCCAATGTACACTGGGGGAAGATGGGATGGAAACACAATTTAACTTTCAAGTGCAAAAGCAGACGTGCCTTTACTCATCGGCTGCCTTGGTAGAAGTTACTTTACTGGCCTTTGGAAGAAGCAATATAATTTCACCCAAAATACCACACAGCCTTCCTGTCAACTGGTTCAGAAACTGATCTTTAGCCAAGCATTTCTAAATAGAGATAAATTGATGACAAACTTTCCAAATCTGAAGAAATAGGTTACCAATGGGCAGCATTGGGCTCTATAGCCAAGAGTTGGGGGGTCGAAATGGATTTGAAGACTGTTCTTTGTTCACCACCTTGTGGTATCATCATGCCACGACAGAACTATCCTGAGATTTTAGCATCTTTCATCAAGCAAGTGGCTTATATATTGATTATATTCAGGGCCACTGAGTTACATTAACCAAAAACGTTTTTTTTAATCAAGATGGATTTCTGGTGTTTTGGGAATCATATTCCACAACCAAAAAACTTCAGTGTAAACTGCAAAATTATAACTTTGATTATAAAATCACGCACCATAGCCATGGCGT
Organism: Cetorhinus maximus; assembly: GCF_964194155.1. Lineage (NCBI taxonomy): Eukaryota > Metazoa > Chordata > Chondrichthyes > Lamniformes > Cetorhinidae > Cetorhinus > Cetorhinus maximus. The sequence continues at coordinate 52,634,079 of NC_135883.1, forward strand.
TGCACGACATCATCCCCGGAGTGAAAAGCTTGTTAGCAAATCACCATGGGAGAGAATCTGTTCAGATGTTTATTGTGTAAACTGCCATTTTTTGTGCATCCAGTAGCCCTACACTTCACCAGTGAGTTCGCACTGGAGGCACACTGTGACTGTAGGGTTTGTAATAATTGTTACATTTAATTTTAACTATTGTAATAATTAGCTGTCCAAATCAGAAAATTGGGGGATGCGGGGAGGGCGGGTCAGTGCTCCTGATTTTTGCAGACATAAAAATTAAACAACCTGCTCACTGTCTGGCCTTGTGATTGAAGCAAGATAGTACCAATGGAATGCTACCTCAGCAGGAATCAGTGCCTATGGGCAGAGATTTTCAGGCGTATGCCCGACCCGAATGGGAGTAAAATAATGTGCGATGACTTTGGGTGCACATCCCAATGTCATCGTGCACTCGCGCGATATTTCGCTCGGTCAGCGTGTACTGGTGCTGGAGTGGCGCCTGCCATTAATTAAGCGGCCACTTAAAGCCCTTAACAGTCCAATTGACTGCAATTTTTCCCTGCCTCATCCAAAGGTGGGATAAAAAGGGTCAGCAGCTTTGCCAGTGTGAGTAGCGAGGAGTTTTGGAGATAGTTTGCTGCTGATTGCTTATTTGAACTTGACAGCTTTATCTCTGTTCTGAGCTTCATTTTAAGCATTTCCAGGCTTCATTTCAGGACACAATAGTGTCTCCAAGGCCCCTGGAGGATTTTGACTGTGTGGACCCTTCCAGGTATCAGACAACCTTCTGTAACCCTGGTAATAGGGATTGTGGTCTTTGCTGGAGGCACCTCCTCTGAGGGGCAGAAGGGAGAAGAGGCCAGGTGTCCCTATGCAGCTTCCAGGGGATGGACCTGTGTGAGGAGAGGCGCAGGCACAAGGGGCGCAGGGCCGGCAGGTATTCCAAGGCAGAAGGGGCTGCAGAAGATGCCATTATCCTACTGCCAGGGTTTACAGGCAGCAATGCAGCTACCTCAATATGTCTGAGGTGCAATGCTGAAGGAGGCTCCACCTCTCAAGGGATAGCCAGATGATTGGGCCTGAGATCAGTTCTGACTGTGTGGGTGGACACCCATGCCAGTGGCGCTGAAGGCCCTCAACTTCTATGCTTCTGGATCTTTCCAGGGGTCAATGTGGGGTCTCCTAATCAGCTGTCCACAGTTGCATGAAGCTGGTGACAGAAGCTGTGTTCAGGTGGGTACTAATTTCTTTACTGTACGGACGAGGTCAACCAGGCTGAGCGAGTCAGTGGCTTTTCAGCGACTGCTGGCTTCCCCCGTGTCCAGGGTGCTATAGACTGCACACATGTGGCCATCAAGGTGCCAGCAGGTGAGCCCGGTGCCTTCGTCAACAGGAAGGGCTTCCACTCCATGAACGTGCAGATAGTGTGTGATCACAGGATGCAGATTCTACAAGTCTATGCCAGGTACCCCGGCAGCTCCCATGATATTTACATCCTGAGACACTCCCAGGTGCCGGGGCTATTCAGTGCTCCAGCGTGACTGGATGGGTGGCTGCTGGGTGACAAGGGCTATCTGTTGAAGAGGTGCATTCTTCGCCTCCCAAGAACGGAGGCAGAGAAGCGTTACAATATGAGCCATGCCTCCACATGGGCGGTGGTGGAGAGGACCATAGGTCTTCTCAAGGTGCGTGTCCGATGCCTGGGCTGTTCAGAGGGAGCATTACAATACCCCCCAGAGTGGATGTCACTGATCGTGGTTGCAAGCTGCACTCTCCACAATCTGGCACTGGCAAGGGTAGACTGGAGGAAGAGGATCTTGATGCAGCTGCACAGGCCACAGAGGATGAGTCCAGTAGTGAGTCCGAAGATGAACGCTGAGGGCATGGAGCCAGACCTCGGTAGCCTTCAGGGAGGCATGGACACCAGGGACACCTTGATCCAATGCTCCTCCAGCTAGGCTACCAAAGATCAGCTTCAACCACATGCCAGGGTTGCCGCCTCCATCCGGAATGTCTGAAAGGACCCTTTCATTTGAACACAAAGAACACTCAGTACCTGTGCAATAAAGTTCAGAGGCACCTATGTCCAGCATTACATTCTGGCGTACCCTGCGCCAATAAAATAAAAAGTTGAAGCATACTCAGACCATGACAACAAAAGCAAAATTTATCACATTTTGACAAACCAAACTATTTACATAAACTTCTCTGGTCTTCATTCCTAGACTAGTATAGATAAAGTAAACATAAATGAACATAAAATCACCTGTGACCTGTCCCTCTTGTATTCATGGTGCCTTTAACTTACATTTGTGAGTGCTACATCTAGGTTCTTCCCCCTCACTGGCACCAGCATTGGAGACAGCCTGCTGACTCTGCTGTCTTGTTGGCCTTGATGACTTTGGCGGGCATCCTCTGGCCAGTGGAGCCTGTGCTGGCCCCGCCTGGGAGGGAGCGGCCAGTGCCACGGCTGGCATCTCCCCAGTCATCACAGCTTCATTAGATGCCATGGTCACTGACAGAGGGGAGGTTGAGCTGTTGCTGTCATCCAGAGTGTCCTGAGAGGAGCCCACAGAGACAAGCAGCTCGTGTGCCAATGTGAGGTCACTGTGGACCTTCTTGTTCACCATTGATGGATAGGCACTTAGCTGAGATACTGGGTGCCTTATTTATCTCCCACACTGGCAATGACCACTTGAGGGCTTGCAGGACTGAGTGCACCCCCAGGAACCCCTGACTCTGTCTCTGGAGCTGCCTCTCAATGAGAGTTGACACTCTCTCAATGGAGGACGCAGTGCGCTTGGCCATGACGGTCAACATAGTGCTCACGCTCCGCGTGGACTCCTTCATCACGGAGACCATGGCACACAGACCTTAATGAACCTCTGCCAGATTCTCCCACACATCTCGCTGGACATCCAGCATCTTCTTCCTAATGGAAGGTTCAAGAGGCTTTTCAGTTGCTGCTTCTGCTGTTTGGCACGCAAGTAGTCCTGTGCTATAACTTCATCAGTATAACACCTCATTTTTAGGTATGCTTGGTGCTACTCCTGGCATGCTCTCCTGCACTCTTCATTGAACCAGGGTTGATCCCCTGGCTTGATGGTAACGGTAGAGTGGGGGATATGCCAGGCCATGAGGTTACAAATTGTGTTTGAGTACAATTCTGCTGCTGCTGATGGCCCACAGCGCCTCATGGATGCCCAGTCTTGAGTTGCTAAATCTGTTCGAAATCTATCCCATTTAGCACGGTGGTAGTGCCACACAACACGATGGAGGATATCCTCAATGTGAAGGCAGGACTTCGCCTCCACAATGACTGTGCAATGATCACTCCTACCGATACTGTCATGGACAGGCGCATCTGCGATAGGCAGGTTGGTGAGAATGAAGTCAAGTATGTTTTTGCCTCTTGTTGGTTCCCTCACCACCTGCCACAGACCCAGTCTAACAGCTATGTCATTTAGGATTCGGCCAGCTCGGTCAGTAGTGGTGCTACCGAGTCACTCTTGGTGATGGACATTGAAGTCCCCCACCGAGAGTACATTCTGCGCCCTTGCCACCCTCAGTGCTTCCTCCAAGTGGTGTTCAACATGGAGGAGCACTGATTCATCAGCTGAGGGAGGGCAGTACATGGTTATCAGCAGGAGGATTCCTTGCACATGTTTGACCTGATGCCATGAGACTTCATGGGGTCTGGAATCGATGTTGAGGACTCCCAGGACAACTCCCTCCCGACTGTATACCACTGTGCCGCCACCTCTGCTGGGTCTGTCCTGCTGGTGAGACAGGACATACCCAGGGATGGTGATGGTGGCGTTTGGGACATTACCTGTAAGGTATGATTCCGTGAGGATGACTATTTCAGGCTGCTACTTGACTAGTCTGTGAGACAGCTCTGCCAATTTTGGCACTAACCCCCAGATGTTAGTAAGGAGGACTTCGCAGGGTCAACAGGGCTGAGATTGCTGTTGTCGTTTCCAGTGCCTAGGTCGATGCTGGGTGGTCTGTCCGGTTTCATTCCCTTTTTGTGACTTTGTAGCAGTTTGATACAACTGAGTGGCTTGCTAGGCCATTTCAGAGGACATTTAAAAGTCAACCACATTACTGTGGGTCTGGAGTCACATGTAGGCCAGACCAGGTAAGGACGACAGATTTCCTTCCCTAAAGGACATTAGGGACAAACTGAAAAGTTGGATGAGCAGCGAAAAATCCCAGTTAATTGCGCCGTTAATGGGCTTAATAGCCTTCTTAATCGTCAACGGGCATGCTTCTGAGTTTGGCAAGTGCCTGCCGACCCGAAATATCACATGAGTGTGCAATGACGTCGGGACGTTCGCCGGATGTCATCACGCGCTATTTTATGCTCAAACGTGTCAGGCGCGCGCCCGCAAGCTGAACAAAAAATTCTGCCCCTGGAAAAACTCAGTTCAGGCAGCATATGTGGCATTGGTCAGGCCAGGGATGAAAGTGGAGATGACAACTCTGTTTCCCTCCACATATGCTGCCTGTTTTATTTCAGATTTTTAGTCCTTTTGACACTAGATGGCACTGCTGCACCTCCATACTCCTGTTACCAGTTCATCCCACTGCTAGCTGTTCTGTAAACTCTGTTCTCATCTATTCCTTCAATTTTTTTTGAAATCTCATTTATTCAATTGATGAATCTGCAACAAGCTCATTAACGCACTCCTCAAAAATGATCTTATTCAGTTCATTTTGCAGATGCCTGTCTGGCTACTAAAAATCGATGATATTTAATGTGTTTATTTGGGACATGCTTGCCAACCATTGAGCTGCAGTCTCCATCTCCAACTCTCTCTGCCCAGCCCTTTCAGTGCTTCCTGCTGACCTGCCTTGTCTGCACATTCCTGCTTGGGCCTCTTGCCTTTGGTCTTACACACCTGGCCACCTGGCCCTTGACCCCTGACCCCTCTGTGCTCCCTGTCCTGTCAGCTGCTGTTCCCATCCTCCTGCCTCCATCTTTCTTTTCTTGGGGTTTCACAGTATTAACCTGGGAAAAAGCAATTTGTTACTTAAAGTCTTACTGTGCTCCAATAAAACAAAGTTTCAACTTAAGAATTCTGTAAGTACTGACATAAACAAAGGGCCAGTTTCCAAGTTTGGTGTTACAAAATGGGAGAAGAGGACCAAGCTGTAGGGTTGAACATCAGGCTGGTGATGGTGGTGGTGGCTAAGTCTGACATCTTGAGTTTAACATATTGCATCAGATATACCAAAGTGTAGACCACAAAAATATGCAACTATTACATATCTGATTCCTGCTAACAGAAATCTTGGTTTAGATGCTGCCTGTATGGCATAAATCAAGACATGTTGCCCAAATCGAGCCTAAAATTGGGCTTCTCTTGCCAAGTTGAAATTGTGCCCAGATTTACATGTAAGCTAAATAATATAAGAATGAAAATCTCCTATGAATCATGCAATCAATGCGTGTAACAGATTTGTGACTGGAACAGGTACCGTGGGCCACCTAGGTGGTCAGGAGGGCCAGTAGAAAAGGTGAAGAAAAAAAATTGCCCTTCAGAGTAAGCAGCACTCTCCTGCAAACTTCTCCAGTAATGAACTTACATATCTTTGAAGAGTCTGAAGGATTTTTAACTTTTCCCTTTCTGCAGATACATGCAAGTGAGAAGAAAGCTGTTCACAAGAAGGCCTCCAATTTACAGAGGTGACTTTCCTCTCTGAGGTCCAGCAAGTCAGGGTAGGTTAATCAGGGGGGGCAGCACTTACACGTGGTAGGTAGCCATGTATGGGCTGAGGTGGCTGAGCCAGATATCTACGGCCTACAGAATGGCAGCCCAAATGCTGTAAGAAGTTTAATGACCTGACAATGTCAGGGAAGATAAGCAATTCACATTTCCAATGCTTTCTGCCATGCCCACTCATGTCACCAGCCTCAGTCAAACCAATCAGAGCAGTGACCTGTCAGAAAGCCCACAGCCTCTCCCCACCCCTCCTTATAGATGCTGAGATATACCTCCTGCAACTACTTTAGACACTTTTTAATCTTTTCCTTCACTGTATGGAAATAATCAGCACAATTCCATTAAGGGTTGATGAGCGGTCAGGAGATCCTAAATCTTTGTTCATTTTTACCACTAAAATGCTCGGGCAGCCTGAAAAGCCTCAGCAATAATGTCTCAATATGGTCTAGGGACTCTGTATTACCAATCCCACTCTGTCATAAAATGTCAATATAATATTATATCATAATGGTGTGTGACTTGGGGAGGAACTTGGAGGTGATGGTGTTCCCATGCATTGTCATTCAATGTTGAGAAGTGGAGTTTGGACTAACTGCAAACTAACCAAAAATACACAGCTGTGTGTGTACCAGGTTTGTGTTCTCAGCACCCTCCTTTACAGTAGCAAAGCTTTCACCTCCGCTGCCCCAGAAGGATCCTGGACATCTCCTGGTAGGACAGAGTATCAAATATGGAAGTAAATCAGCGAGCAGGGATCCCTAGCATGTTTGCCCTCTTGAGTCAATGGCGGTGCCACTGCTGGGTCATGTGAGCCAAATGGATGAAGGCCGCATCTCCAAAGACACTCCTTTCAGGTGAAGCAGTGCTTCACTTGCACCTCCTTCAATTTGCTCTACTGCATTCGCTGCTCCCAATGCAGTCTCCTCTACATTGGAGAGACCAAACGCAGATTTGGCGACCGCTTTGCGGAACACCTTCGGTCTGTCCGCAAGCATGACCCAAACCTTCCTGTCGCTTGCCATTTTAACACACCAACCTGCTCTCATACCCACATGCCCATCCTTGGCCTGCTGCAATGTTCCAGTGAAGCCCAACGCAAACGGGAGGAACAGAACCTCATCTTCCGATTAGGCATTTTATAGCCTTCCGGACTTAACACTGAGTTCAACAACTTCAGACCATGAACTCTCTCCTCTATCCTCATCCCTTTTTACCCCGCTTTGTCAATATTTATTTTTATTTTTATTTTTCATTTTTTATCCACCCATTTATATTTTTATTTATTTTCATTTTTATTCATTTATTCATTATTTTATCCCCACCTTTTATCCTATTTTCGATCTTTTATCCCCACCACCGTCCCCTCTCCCCACCCCACCCCCACAAAGGCCATCTGTTACTTGTTCATGTTGTTCTTTTCAGAGTGCTTACCCCTGTCCTGCTATTATCACATTCTGCTTTCTTACCTTAATGCCACCATCAGCACCTCCTTTAGCCCTTCCCACTACCATGTCCTTTAGTTCATGACATCTTTGTCAATCTTTCCTTTGCTCCCACCTATCGTGGCTTTTTATCCAGCTTCACCTGCTCCACTCCCCTTAAACAGTATAAATTTCATTACATTTTTACCTCTCTTTAGCTCTGAAGAAGTCATACGGACTCGAAACATTAATTCTGTTTTTCTCTCCACAGATGCTGTTAGACCTGCTAAGTTTTTCCAGCATTTTCTGTTTTGTCCCCAAAGACATGCTCTATAATTAGCTTGCTGTTGGCATGAGACCAACTGGTCACTTTAAATTGACGGGGATTGGAGTTTGATGCATAGGAAATCTTCGTTGCTGACCAGAGTGCCTGGAGACAAGCAGTCAGAAAGGGTGTGGAAAAAGCAGAGGACAAAACAAAAGATCAGATGGTGGAAAAGAGAGCCCGTCAGAAGGAAAAAACATCAGCCAACCTCAGACGAGCGCTATTCATCTGTGCCAGCTGTGGATGCGACGGTCACTCATGAATTGGCCTCTACAGTCACAGCAGACGATGTTCAGCATAGAAGTGACATACACCCTGGGTACAGTCCATCGTCTTCCGAGATGCCAATACAAATACAATATACACAGCCCAACTACTGTCCACTGATGGTGGAGCTGGGGACAATGATGGAGAGTAAAACCAAAAGCATGAGTTGAAAATAGGCACTACTAATGACCAAGATGGCATACCTCTTTCACTCTAATGTTCTGGATGTGTACTGTACTGTTGTCAGCAGTGAAGGGACAAGCTGGTGCAATCAATCTGATCTTCGTGCATGTGCTTCCCAAATCACTGTGATGAAGATAGCATTACAAGAGACAAGGAGATTTGTAATAAATAAGTAAGGAACAATTTGAAGATCTTGAGGTAATTTTAAACTGATTACATTTGATGAGAAACTGATTGAGTCGAACTGCCTGTATGTTTTGAACACTACCTTTTTTGGGGAGTTGATCTGACCCTGTCAATTCTCCTTGCAGCAGGTTTAGTCAATCTAACGTTTGGTATATTGGCATCTAGTGCATGTAATTAAGAAAGTGAGAGCTTATTTTGATAAATATTTTGTATAATGCTATTTTACAGTTTAAGCATGAAGATGAGACTGCTAGGCAACTGGAAAGCTATCTTCTTATATCTTAAAAATATAACAATTTCTAAAATTACCAAAAGCCCTTGAGACATTACTGATAATCTTTCAAGTCACTGTTCCTAATATATTTAATCTTTTGATACACAGCACCAGATGAACAGGAAAGGAAGGTTCAGTTTGGCAGTGGAGAAGGTTCAAAGGGAAGAGGGCAATAGGTATTAAAGTAGTTTGTTATGAAGGGGCAAAATCATTTCTCTGAACAAGAAAAATTATCAAGCTACAATATTATACAGTAACAAATTCACCGTTGTTAACATGTGTATGTCTTGCCTTAAAATTAAGTTAATATTTAAAATATTAAAAAAGAAGTTCCTGACTCTTGACTAGGTGATCATTCCATGAGTATGTAGGAAAGAGGATGGGTAAATGGTCATGCAACCTTCCTTCCATGACAGCCATTTATATCATTTCTCATGGAGGAAATCTGTTTGTAATCATTCTAATGCTTTAATTTATAAATCACATCTTTTGATTATCATTCATCAAGTTCCAAAAAAAAGACAATTAGTTTGATAACCCTTGGATAAAAATATTTTCCATGGGCCTTAATTTGTATACATTAATGAAAACATAATTTTGTTAATATGTTGTGGCAAATGTCACAACAGTTCCAGCTTTTAAGCTTCACAAGATAGTAGTTTCTGTTTTTATATGTGCATTCACTCATTAATAGGTCATCTATAGCTGTGCCCATGGAAAGTCAGGCCAAAAGACATTTCTTTCAGAGTGCATTACTGATAAGGGTAGGTATATGGAACTTATGGGATCTAACTAGTGGGAAAGTTGCAGTGTGACTGTGTGTCACAGTGTGGTGTTTAGTGCATGACATTTCCCATTAGAAATTCCTATGTCTATACAAACTGCTTGTATCAAGTTATTGTACTGGAATTACATCTCCCTGTTTGGGAAAAGAGGGGATTGGAAGGGAGAGTCAGGGAGAAGAGTGGGAAAGTGTGGAGGGGCAAGGGTAAAAGGGAGGAAGGATTACGAGCAGGCAGTGGATCATTGATGGGTAAAAAAGAGGGAGGAACATGGGCAGGATGGAAGGGTCGGGGAACAACAGCAAAGATGTACAGGAGGCAGAGGGAGAATAAAGAGGGATAGGGTGAAGGAATGAGGATGGAGTGGGAGGGAGGAGGGGAATAATTAGTAGAATACAGGGTTTGAGCAAGCGAAAAAATTGGGGGATAGACTAATTTTAATATTAAGCCCCTTGCCAACTCCCTCTACCACCAGCTCTCCTCTTTCCCCTTTACTCTCAGCTTTTGTCTCTTCCCTTTCTTCCTAATTACACTGTCACTCTCCCTTCAAACCCTATTACCTATTCACCTACCCCAGTTCCCCTTTCTCATTCCCCAGTCCCTTTATTCCGCTCTACCACCTCTCCGTCTCCCACTTTGCCTCCATTGCAGACAATGAACAAAATCCGGAGGGATGTACATTGCGCAGCTGAATTGATATTGCCTGCTTTACACTATCAGCCAGTCAAAATTACCCCCAATTTCCTTTGAAAGCTGTAGAGAAGTTTCAGTCAGTTTTAACTATATTTGCTTATCTCCCTAGGACGATCAAATTGGGTGAAATTTATCGCTTTGTAGGTTGTCTAAATGGTATATTGGAAAATGCAATTCCAAAAGGACAAATGGTTTTTGTTTCTGTCTCACTTAACCCTATATCTTGTTGCGTAGCAAATACATTTTTACATTATCATATCTCTGTACTTTGAGGATTGTCTGTCACACTTCAGGTGGCACATGACTACAAGGACATTTTTTTTGTCAAACTTAAAGAAAGTATAAAAGAAAGTAAATGAAAATTGATAAATTTCCCAATTTAAAAAAAATTCTTTTGTGGGATGTGGGCGTGACTGGCAAGGCCAGCATTCATTGCCCACCCCCTTGAACTGGATGGCTTGCCACACTATTTCAGAGGGCAGTTAAGAGTGAACCACATTGCTGAGTCATATGGAGGCCAGGCCCGGTAAGGATGGCAGATTTCCTTCCCTAAAGGACATCCAGATGGTTTTTTTTACAACAATCAGCAATGGTTTCATAGTTACCTTTGCTGAGGCTACCTTTTCAATTCTAGATTATTAATTAAATTTAAATTCTGCCAGCTGCTTTGGTGGGATTTGAACCCTCTCCCCAGAGCATTAGCTTGGGATTACCTGTCCAGTGACACTACCACTACACCACCATCTCCCCATAATAAACAGAAACTTGTACACTAACAGAAAATATGTTTCAGTTGACTTCAGCGGTCATATTTAATTTTATTTTTAAAAAAGATTGAAAACAAGTCTGATAATTTAATAATACTTATAAAATTCATAACAATTGAGCCAGGGAAACATAGAAATTACACCTTGGGCAGGATTTTCACGTTGGCGAGTGGGGGGGCGAGGCCCGCTCGCCAACGCATAAAATGACATGGGATGGCGTCGGGTGGAACTCCTGACATCACCACGCCCCATTTAAACTTTCAGTTAGGTGGGGGCGCAGCAAAATCAGCTGTGCGCCCGCTGAACTGTCAATGGCCAATTGAGGCCATTGACAGAGTCATTTAACTAATTAATGGACTTGCCCATCCAACTTTAAGGTTGGTGGGCAGGCCAGGAGCCCTGGCGGGAATTAGAAAAAGCATGAAACCTCATCCATGGGCGGGATGAGGTTTCGTGTAGGTTTTTAAAAATTTTATTGAACTTTTAAAAAAATTATGGACATGTCCCAACTCATGTGACAGTGTCAGATGTAGGGACATGTCAGGAATTTTTTTTTCTATTTTTAGTATTTTTGACAGAACAGCCAATCTCCCTGAGGCAGCACTTAGCCTCAGGGAGATGAGTGCGCTCTTTCGTGCGCATGTGTGAAAGAGCACACTCTCAGGTTTAGGGAGTTCCCCCCCCACCCGCCCACGTAAAATGGCGCCAATCGGAGGCGCACCTGTACGCGTCCACAATTCAACTTCACCCCCGACGGAGGGAAAATTCTGCCCCTTATGGCCTTAAAAGTGCATCCAAACTATACTTAGCAGCAGAATATTAAATTGTATGTTACATGATATAATGATCCCATTCATAGGGCTGTGTTTTTTCGACTTACCATGAGCAGTGCCGCTACATTATCTTTGACCAATCGTGGAATCTGTTTGTAATTTAGTTAAAATTCCAATATATTTAAAACACAAAAAGATAATACATTTAACCTAAAATGTAGTCAACTGACCTTACAAACCTTATCAGCATATGCCCCGTGACTATTGATACCAGGGGTTACAATAAAGCCAGAAATCAGCTTAAAAGGAGGAGATTGCACAGCCTCAGGTATTGCAGTCAGGTAGGAGTGATTTTGTTAATCACTTGAAGACACAGAGAGAGATGGGACAACAGCTAACGAAGTCCGCTCCAACGTGAGGGTAACACAGAGATTCAGGGTATTCTAAGTGTGACTTTTCCATGAACAGCTATTTACAATAAATGTTCCCGTGCTTAATGGAAACAAATTGAATCTGATCTGGCTGTGTATCATCCAAAGTAGTCCAGAGTGAGGTTCTGAACTTAAAAGTAAGGTTTTCACATGCTACAGTCTATCACCTTTTCAATCTATTTTATTATTACAGCTCTCTGCACCATCAAATAATTTTACTTTTAAAACTTAATGGGCTTTTGATTTGGGACAAAGGAATTTTTCTAGTCAAATTCTATTACATTGTTATGTCAACTTAACACTGCAATTTTTTTGTACAGTAATCACTCATTAAATAAATGTGTTTGTGAAGCTGATTGAAACTCATTAGTGATTAATTGCCAGTTAGTGACAATAAGTGGGTTCGCGAGTTGTCACGTATACTTAATACTGCCCAAAGAAATTGGGGAACGGGTATCCTGCAGCTTAAGCTGGAGCAGCAAGTGACCTACATGGAGGACAATTGCAAACAGAGTTCATTCACCTCCTCAGGTAGTGATGGAGATAATACATTTAAGAGGGGAGAACTGGCAGTGGTTCTCTCCATGACAACTGATAAGAGCCTTATTATGTAAATGCATTGTTTATGTATCTCCTCAAGCAGCATCAGCAATTGCATACCCTCTCACATATCTACCTTCATGTTGGTTCAGCTATTTATACAGATGTGGGAAGCAAATAATTGCATTAGGACCTTTTGCATCAGACTGACTCAAAGGAAGTCATGGCAAGGTGGAAGCTTATTAGGATCAAATTACTTGTTAACTCAGAGTGATAATGTCCTTCATTTAAGTCTTCCAAGGCCCTAATTGCTACCCTTTGAAGTTTTTGAGTGACCCTTTAGATCACAAGGAAACATTGGGCATTCCTTTGACAAATGCATTTTGCCAGAGACTTTGTAGAACTTTGGTTGGAAGAATGAGTAAAGGCATTATGGACTAAATGGTACAATTTTAAAGGGATTGCAGTAATAGAAAGGCCTAGGCATCTATATATGCAAATCTTTGAAGGTGGCATGAGAAATTGAGAAGGCTGTCAAACAAAGTATATGGGATTTTTGGCTTTATTAATAGAATCATAAAGTACAAAAACAAAAAGTTATGCTAAATCTTTATAAGACACTGGTTAGGCCTCAGCTGAAATATTAGGATGTATTTTGTAGTGCCAAAAATGATGATGCATTCAGGGTTCCCTGTTATTGGACATCAGAGCAGTCCAGCAATTTTCAGATATTCATCTAATTTCAAAGATGCTAAAAACCTTAATATTCTCACTCTCATTATGTCTGCTCCATCCAATATTTCAGGCTCCTCCTCCTTGATTACAATGTCTGCATCATCACCCTCTTCTGTGAATACTGACACAAAGTATTCATTAACAATCGTGCACTTGTCTTCTGCTTCCATACACAAGTTATCTTTCTGGTCTCTATTAGGCTCTGCTCTTTCCTTAGCTATCCTCTTGCTCTTCATGTATTTATAAAATGTTCCCTTGATTTTACTTGCCAATATTTCTTCAATGCCCTCTCTTCACTTTAGAAACTCTGTGCTGTGTAGGAAAGCAAAGAGAAGGCATGAAGAAATATTGGCAAATAAAATCAAGGAAACATTTTATAAAATACATGAAGAGCAAGAGGATAACTAGAGAGGGAGAGAGTGAGAGAGAGGGAGAGAGAGGGAAGATAAGAGGGATCTATTTCCTTTAGCAGAGAGGTCAATAACCATGGGGCAGGTTTTATAAGAGTTGGCAGAAATATTTAGTGAGGATTTGAGGATAAAGGTGGCAGAGGCAGAGAGCCTCATTGTATTTTAAAAAAATGTTTGGATATGCTTCTAAGAGCTCTTGGCTTTAACTTTGGACTCTCTCTTATTGTCTCTTCTCTCTTCTCAAATTATTACCAGGGCATATCTATCCTTAAGCTTGCTCTGCAATCATGCCTATGTAACTTGAGTTTGTCTGTGTATATTTGTGTGTGCATTATGGCTGCCACTCCAGGCCTGAGACCATCAGTTCAACTCAATGGCTGTTAGATGAATGTGATCAATCTTTTATTGTATTGTGATGGCCCCTCATCCAAACAAACCTTTGCTGTCTCAACCTCTCACAGTAAAAAGACACAACACAAGAATTTTATTGGCCTAACTTATTTGGAAAAAGGATCTTAGACTTGTAACAGGTCACATGAGAAAGCCATGTCTATTTTTTCCTTTAAAAACGTCAAGAATCAGCTCTATAAAAAAACAGAGACCAGGATTTTCCATTTGTCGGCCGGGCTCAGCGGGAGTGGGCGGGGGCAGTCGCGGAGCTGACCGGTGCCCGCGATTGGCTCCGCACCATGATTTCACGCGGGCGGGCCAATTAAGGCCTGCCCTGTGTGGATCACAAGTGACTGAGCGGGCTGGGGGAGGAGGGAGAGCCGGGCCTAGCGCGCAGTTTGCACATGCATGTGAAAGAGTGCTTCAATCTCCCTGAGGCATGGAGCTGCCCTAGGGAGGTGGAAACGCTCTTTGGAAAAATGATTAAATACAATAAAAACTCAATGAAACATGTCCCATCTCATGTGACACAACTCATCTTACATTCCAGCATGCCAGGTGCGTGCCCACATGCTGAATGTAAAATTCTACCCAGGGACCAGCAGAATGCCATTGTACCAGCTGCAGTCAACTAAGCAGCCAAGGTAATAAACAGCCATACCTTGATGGATTCTCTACAACCTGTTCAAACTTCCAAGTCCATCTGAGATCCAACCTCCTGGCAATTGAACTACAAGAAGCCTTGCAGCCAACTGAGAATCCTCTGCTTATGAGGCTTTCACTTCAATTAAAAGCATCAACTCTTTAAGAAACTACAGGACTGCCATGAAAGAGAGACTGAGACAATTATACATTGTCATTATATTGTTTTTTCCGTTCATCTTGTGTGAACGATAGTGTGTGAGACATCATGTTTTTAAACCTCTGGGGCAAGTGTGGAATAATACATAACTTTATTTTAAAACTCACAAAATGGCTTGCTGCTGCGATGATTTAACTTGGGAGAACCACTCTATGGGTAAATATACACACACCTCACATACAAAAATCGCTTTGATCATGGGTAGTAAGTCAACACACAAATTCTGTCCATGAATTGAAAAAAAAAACAATAATCTTAAATAGCTACGTAGAGCGGAACACATCAGACTTGTGTCCACTTACATGCTCAGGATTTAATGAGGAACTATGAAAATGGCTTCTCCAAGCCTGATCACATCACTGGATCTTGGTGGCAGCAAAAGGTCCTCCTAACTAAGTTATAATGTTGCATATCCTCTTATACCATTTTATCTATAGTCTGTTTCCTGCTGGACCAAACACGTTTTAAGATCAAAAACAAAAATAAAAATACCTGGAAAAACTCAGCAGGTCTGACAGCATCTACGGAGAGGAACACAGCCAACATTTCGAGTCCATATGACTCTTCAACAGAACTGTTTTAAGATCACCAAGTTGTTGAAAATGTGGGGCCTCATCTCTTGTCATAAAGTTATTTCCTACCATTGCTTTTCTTCAGCCATAGCTTTATTGTACAAACCCCTTTGATGTAGGTTCTATAGCCAATACATTGCTTTTTATATTGCAACAATCTCCTTACTCTTACGCTACCTCCTGCTGTGATGAAAAGCCTGTTTGATAAAAGCCGATATGTTTCAATCCAAACAACTCTTAAACTGGGTGAACAATATTGAGCTTTTTTATCTAATAATCTCAATCTGTCTACCTTTACAGTATAATGTCTTTGGACCTGAAATTTATCTTTCTCCAATCCTCAACATTATTGAAGCGAAAAGTCAAGATTTTCAATAAGATGGTTTAAACTAATTCTGTCTATATTACTGTTCTCTATGAGAATCATATTTAAAAAATCCAAATCTTACACTTTGAAAGTCTCATCAAGGCACTCATTGCTGCCTCTTTACAAGCAGTGACTCCAACTGTCCCGTCCTATTGGATCACTGACCTTCTCACCTAAGCATGCTTGACAGAAGCTAATCTTGTCAATCGCCTTTCCATCCCATTCACCTCTCCCAGTACTGACCCTGTGGACTCTAGATAAGCCCCTCTCCATATTCAATTGTGAAGAGGGCCCTCACCATCCATGTGTTTATTGTGTTAGATCACACTGGTGAAGACTTGGCTGATGGCTTCATGAAGCCTCCTGCCTGCCTATGGCTTCCACCACTTCCCCTTCTAGACCACTGTGGTGTAGCCCTTTATCAACAAATCATGGCTTGATCTGTGCCTGTACCCATCTGGCACCTTCTCCTCCTTTGAGCATTTCTCCTTTAAACTCTCATTCTCTACTACCCACCCAAGCACCACATGATGCTTCACTGAGATATCTTCATTTCTTTCCTCCCTCAGCTGATGCGCTGATCAATTTTTCCACTGAGTTCATTGCCCTCCTAGTCTACCTTAATCTCTCCATCCATATAAACTCCCCTACCCATATTCATGGAATTTCCTTGGACCTTGCCAATTAATGTGGCCACTCCACTCCCATCTGCTCACTTCCTTGTATCCCTTTCCATTCAAATTCCCCTCCAACCCCACTTGCTTCTGTGCCTGTTCCTGGAAAATATTCTCCTCAAGTTACTTAGAATGGTCCTTTTAAATTCCTGATTGTCTAGCCATTCACCACAACATTTCTGAAGCTATTGATCTGCTTGATCACACTCCCATCTCCACATTTAATGCCTTAGAATCCATTAAAATGATTAGCCTCAGATCCTGGCCATTCACTCTGGAATTGCACCCATCTCTGCTTCCTTAAGGCCAAGAAACACAGACTTGAATGAATGTGGCAGACAACTGGTTTAGCCGTTCACCAGCAGATCTGGCTGGACCATGTAATGCACTATCGGGTTCTGCTCTCCTCTGCCAAAACTGCTCACTTCCAGAGTCATTCTGAATACAAAGATGACCCCCCTCCACCTCTCGACTATACATTATCTTCTTAAATCCTTTTCCTCTGGGCCATCTACCCTCACCTCCAATTACAAGAACAGCTCATGGTTTTCTTTGTCGCGAATATTGAGATGGTTTGTTCAGCTGACTCTGCTGCTTAGCTTGCTTTCCCCAGCCCACCAAACTAAACTTTCCCTAAGCCTCCCCCATGTTTTGACCCTGAACTCACAAGTTCCCATATAGTTTCTCTCATCCCCACACATGCTTTTTTTGAGATTATCTTGATCATGAGCCCCATCTCCTGCTTCCTTGGCCTGCTCCCACTAAACCATTGACCACCCAACTTTCCTTGCTGGATCCATGCTAGCTGATATTGTTAACAGCTCCCTCCCCTCACATACTGTCCCCACTTTTCAAATCTGTAGTTGTCACTCACCTCCTCAAAAAGCTCAGCTTTGAACTTTATCTCTGCAAATATTTTCTTTATTGGTTACTATGAGATCCCCCCCCCTCATTCTTCTGAACTCCAGCGAATATAATCCTAACCGACTCAATCTCTCCTCATATGTCAGTCCCGTCATCCCAGGGATCAGTCGGGTAAACCTTCGCTGCACTCCCTCTCTAGCAAGTACATCCTTCCTCAGATAAGGAGACCAAAACTGCACACAATATCCCAAGTGTAGTCTCACCGAGGCCCTGTACAATTGCAGCAAGACATCCCTGTTCCTGTACTCGAATCCTCTGGCTATGAAGGCCAACATACCATTTGCCTTCTTTACCACCTGCTGCACCTGCATGCTTACCTTCAGCGGCTGGTGTACAAGGACACCCAGGCCTCATTGCACATTCCCCTCTCTCAATTTATAGCCATTCAGATAACAATCTGCCTTCCTGTTTTTTCTACCAAAATGGATAGCCTCACATTTATCCACATTATACTGCATCTGCCATGCATTTGCCCACTCACTCAGCTTGTCCAAATCACACTGAAGCATCTCTGCGTCTTCATTATAGTTCACCCTCCCACCCAGCTTTGTCTCATCTGCAAATTTGGAGATATTACATTTAAATCCCTCAACTAAGTCATTAATATGTATTGTGAATAACTGGGGTCCCAGCACCGATCCCTGCGGTACCCCACTAGTTACTGCCTGCCATTCGGAAAAAGACCCGTTTACTCCTACTCTTTGTTTCCTGTCTGCCAACCAGTTTTCTATCCAAAACTGAAATGAATGGGGATCAGGAGGAAAACTCTCCACTGGTTGGAGTCTTACCTAGCACAAAGCAAGGTGGTTGTGGTTGTTCGAGATCACTCATCGTAATCCTGGGACATCACTGCAGGAGTTCCTCAGGGTAGTGTCCTAGGCCTAACTATCTTGAGCTGCTTCATCAATGACCTTCCCTGCATCCTAAGGTCAGAGGGTGAGTGTTTGCTGATGATTGGTGCTGAACATTGTGCATTCACGCCTCCTCAAATACTGAAGCAGTGCTTGTCCATATGCAGCAAAACCTGGACCATATTCAAGCTTGTACTGATGAGTGGCAAGTGTCCTGACGTCACTGTGCACTTGCATGATATTTCTGTTGACGGGCGTGAGATAAACTCGGAAGCGTGCCTGCCGACAATTAAGAGGGAAATTAAGCCCATTAATAATGCAATTAACAGATTTTTCATTGCCTGTCCAACATTATGGTTGGCGGGCAGGCAAATCGCCCAGATGGCCTTTGCATTTTTCATCAAACTTCACCTGCGGATGGGGTGAGGTTTCCGTGATAAGCTAAATAAAAATAATTTTCTGCGGACATTTTCAGGTGACTGATTATGAAGCTTGGACACTTTTTTTCTGGCTTCTGCCACTTTTATTTTAGGTTGTTCAGGTCTTCAGCTCCCTGAGGTAGCTCTCTGTTTTCAGAGAGCCTTCTGTGAGCACTCGCCTGCGCCTGCAGTGACTTAAATGCTAGCCTTCCTCCCGCCCCCATCCTGGCAGCACTGAGCCTTTCGGTGAATGTTTCATGATGGCTGGCCATTAATTGGCCAGCCAGCGTAAAATCGCAGTCAGGGGCCGATTGCGGCCGGCGGTCCGTTCTCTGGCCGGTCCTGGGCCAGCCAATCACGCCCACACGACTAAAAATCCTGCCCCTAGTAGGAGAATGACAGAGTTATTTGGAGAGGTAGGTTACCTTTTGGATTGTTAAAACTAGAGATGAATATGCTTAAAAAGTGGATAAATTCATTGGAATTGTCAAGCTCATTCGACCTGTTTCGACCTGTCAAAGGGAGTTATCGAGGCATTTAAATGTCCTGCCCTTTAAATATTTGAAAAAGTGCCTGCAGTGTTGAAAACAATCAATACTTGTTATTTCACTCTGTCTGTTGATCTAAACCTGAGGGCTATGATTATAGGATTTAAGTTGCATGACTGATTTCACAACCTATCGATATCACAGTGGGGTGTCTCAGTTCAGTTTTATTGACAGCTCCAAATGGTTATAAATTCTTTGAAGTGGAACTATGAATACAAACATTTGTTCTTAAAAGGGAATAAAGGAAGTTAAATGCAGTGAATGGGTTTTAATCAATGAGAGTCTTTTTTTCTAAATAGTTAATTCATCAATAGACAGTTAAGAACCCTACTTAACCTCAGCATGGTTCCTGAGGTCTTCCCATGGTGGATACTGGGTGAGTTGGCATGGAAGGTGTAAAGGTAAAGGGTGGTGGGTGAGGGCATGGAGTGGCATGAGTTGTCACTAAGTTGACATGGGGCTATAAGGGACCACGGGGTAGGAAGAGGGGCTTAGGCTGGCATGGAGGGGCATAAATTGGCATGGAGTCTATGTAGGGCCATGGGGTAGATAGAGGGGCATAGGTTGTCATGGGCCTTATGAGGGGCCACTGGGGTGGGTGGAGGATCATTGGTTGGCATGGAGGTTGAGGGGCAATGATGGTTGGGTGGTGGCACAAGAAGGCAGGGGTTGGCATGGATGGGAATTTTCTGGTGGGTGATGAGGATGTATGAGGGCGAGGATTAGCTGTTTTTGGTTTTATTTTTTTTTTCACAGTGCTGGAGCACCAAGGCGGGCCTTTTTGCTCAGCCTGCCTCTGCACCCGGCAGTCCCTGTGCTGCCTCTGAATTGTTTCTGGGGGTGCGGTGGGCCCGACTCCTGTTTCACCCTGGAATGAAAATCTGATCATCTGGGAAACGTTTTCCTAGCTCGCTTTTGCGGAGCCTGGAATTTTTCCGACTGCGCTCCTGACCCGCGAGTGAAAATTGTAATTTTGACAATGTTTGACTGCTTTGACATCACCACACTATGCCAAGAGCAAACAAGCCTGTTTAGTTTAATTTATCTGGAATACAACCATATTCTGCACCTGCATGTTTCTAAGCAGCACTACACATTATTTTGCCTGACATTTTTAAAAACTATTTCTCCTAAACTATTTGGAATTATATTTCTGCACAACCATTTCTGTCATAAATTTATTGTTGCAATCTGTGAAATACTGTCTTTCAACCTGCCTGCTGTCAAATGAATTATTCATCATTGGACTTGGAGATTACTTTGAATTAAGCTTGATTTCACAAAGTAGCCATAATAAATTTCATAGTGTGATCTTTCAATGACTTTAAAATGCAGATGAATTCCTCTTGCCAGTTATTATAGCTGATTCTTCATGTATATTCTCGTTTGACTTGGTGATAAGCCAAAAAACAGGTATTAAAATATGCCAACAAAATATGGTTAAACTGGAGAAATAACCAAGCTACTCCTTATAAATGGCTGTAATGCTAGATTTGCAAAGAATGGAATTATCTGCATCTTACCTTACTTAGGAGGCTAAGTAGGGTAGCTCCTGAGAACAGTTTTGGGGCTCATGATGCTTGATTAACCTGCTCCCATTGCATGCCAACTCGTGCTGCATGTTAATCTCAATGATTGCTGTGCACAGCCAATTCATTGGCTGTATGTATCACCACGGGATCCAAAATCAAAACTTCCGAGCACCAATTAAAGCTAGCCAGAACTGCTTAAATCTAGCCGGCACTTAAAAAGGAGATGCATTGTGGATGGAATTCCATTATGGATGGAAAGCAAGTTGCAATGAAAAAATAAGAAATTTACAAATGGATATGGACAGGTTAGGTGAATGGGCTAAAATTTCGCAGATGGAGTTTAACGTGGATAAGTGTGAGGTTATCCATTTTGGTTGGAAGAATTAAAAGGCGACTTATTATTTAAATGGAGAGAAACTTCAGAGTGCTTCAGTGCAGAGGGATCTGGCTGTCCTCGTGCATGAATCGCTGAAAGCTAGTATGCAGGTACAGCAGGTAATAAGGAAGGCAAATGGAATTTTGGCATTTATTGCTAAAGGAATAGAGTATAAAAATAGGCAAGTGTTGTTGCAACTGTACAAGGCATTGGTGAGACCGCACCTGGAGTATTGTGCAGTTTTGAACCCCTTACTTGAGGAAGGATATAGTTGCGTTGGAAGTGGTTCAGAGGAGGTTCACTAGATTGATTCCAGAGATGCGGGGCTTGTCTAATGAGGGGAGATTGAGCAGTTTAGGCTTATACTCACTAGAGTTTAGAAGGATGAGAGGAGATATATAAGATGCTAAAGGGGATAGACAAAGTAGATGTGGAGCGGATGTTTCCCCTTGTGGGGCATTCTAAAATGAGAGGCCACAGCTTTAGGCTAAGGGGTGGTAGATTTAAATCAGAGATGAGGAGGAATTACTTTTCTCAAAGGGTCGTGAATCTGTGGAATTCACTACCTCAGAGTGCAGTGGATGCCGGGACGCTGAATAAATTTAAGGAGGAGATAGACAGATTTTTAATTAGTAACGGGTTGAAAGATTATGGGGAGAGGGCGGGAAATTGGAGTTGAGGCCGAAATGAGATCAGCCATGATCGTATTGAATGGCGGGGCAGGCTCGAGGGGCTGAATTGCCTACTCCTGCTCCTAGCTCTTATGTTCTTATGTTCTCACAGTTATGCAGGAAGTACATCTGATTTGGGAACAAATCGCTCAACTTGGGAGACTGGACTCCAAGTTTTTTGGATGCTGCACTGGAGGCCATGGTGGAGGACATGGAGAAGAGGAGAAATATCCCACCTTGCATTTGAGGGGGTGGAGGGTGGTGCAGGAGGCCCTCCACGTAAAGGCTCAAACAGCTCAAACAGTGGGAGCAGACAGCTGCGGGGATCCATGCTAGGCGACAAGCCCAGAGGACTTGGATGCAATGCCGCAAGAAGTTCAATGACCTCACAGGAGAGGTCAAGGTCAGCGAATACACCTCCCAATGCCATAAACTACCAACTGCACCACAAGCCTCATACACTGCTGAAATTCACTGTATCCCCATCACCCAACCACCAAACAATCTCTATCAACTAGGACACATACCGAATATTCAAATGTGTCAACGCACCCTCACACAGTTCGCACTGTTGCAAGCCTCACACCCTCATCTCACAACTTACACATACTGCCAACTATTTGACCATGTCAAGCACATCGCCCAAACAGACCGCATGTTACACATGACACACTTCCCTCTCTTTTGCAACACAAGCTGGCACACACCCAGAGGTGTTTGGAGCTAATCATTGAGTGGACAACTCAGCTGCATACCCTAAACCCTATGGAGGAGCCAGTGCTGGCCATCATTGGGCACCCATTGCTGAAGCCTGTCCAAAGGGTTGGGGTTGAATCGATCGAAGATGAAGTAATCATTCTTTTCATAACCCACTTAACCTCATCCCACAATCTCTTCTGATTTACAATCAGCAGATGGTGTAAGCACGCACCTCTTACCCTTACCCCCATCTCTGCACCACAAATTAACCATTGTACCTTTTTCCTTTCAGATACCCAGGAGGTGCAACCTGGCCAGCCAGTGGAGGAATAGAAAGAAGACAATGATAATGGAGACAAAGCACTGATACTTGATTTCACACTCGCAGCTCAGGCGCTGACACTGTGCTTATCTTAGAGAATCGAGGTAGGGTCTGCGCATGGTGAGACACTGTGAATGAGGGGGCTGCAGACAGAGCAGGGGGCAAGGATAGTACAGGTGCCAGCTTTTTGGAAAATGAGCTTGTACGTGAGTTCTGCTACAAATGATTCAGGGCAGCCTACGGAAGAATGTTAAAAGCAAAATACTGCTGATGTTGGAAACCTGAAATAAAAACAGGAAATACTGGAAAAACTCAGCAAGTCTGGCAGCATCTGTGGAGAGAGAAACAGGGTTAACGTTTCAAGTCCATATGACTCTTCTACAGAGCTGAAGAATGTTGATGGGTATGCACAACAACGTAATTGGTGCATTGGGAAACAGCCCGGAAACATATAGTAAATGTCAAAAGACCATGGAGGATTCAAGAGCTAATTTGGCACAGGGGTTTGCACAGAGCTTGGAGTCCATTCTTTCTAGATGGAAGCAGTGTTCGGCTCCATTCATGCTATTGTAGACTCAATACATAGGCCCGGATCTTCCGGTCTCCAGATAGTTAGAGACCGGATGTACCCTGGAAGGTATGCTGCAGGATCCCTCACAAGTTCCAAATCAAGGACTCCGTGGGACCTCACCAACCTCACCCACCTCCCATGCTATCCACCTGCTACCCTACCCACCTTCCACTCTACCCCCTTACCCACTCTACGCATTTACCCACTTACCTTACACACTTACCTCCTCTCCATAGCTGTTTTCCAAGCAGCTTTGGGTCTCTTAAACTTTTTACTTAGTGGAATATGGCCGCTAGAGCCTTAAAAAGGGGTGTGGTTTCTGCGCAGATTCTCTATGCTGTTCCCTACGAGGTTTTCTGCGCTGGGTTGAATGTGAAGGAGCTTCCATCGAAAGACTGCCCTGAAATATTGGCGGATGGTAAGGGTGCGGTTCTTTGTCTGATCAGGATTGGAAATAGGGCTACTGATTGTGAACGGAAGATCTGGGCCCACCACATGATGTGACATCTGATGGCCAATGTCTCAGCTTTCACACAAGCAGCAAACTCCTAACGTCTGAGTGCTGCAATGGAAGCTCAGACTGTTGTCTTAGAATCACAGAATGGCTACAGCACAGAAGGAAACCATTGGGCCCATTGAGCTTTGTGCCAGCTCAGCAAGAGCAATTCAGTTAGCCCCCCTATCCCCTACCCACCCTCCACCGCCCTTTCTGCTCCTATTCAATTTCCTTTTGAAAGCCCTGGTTGAATCTGGCTCCACCATAGCCTCAGGCAGTAAATTCCAGATCCAAACCATTCCCTGCCTAAAAATGTTTTCTCATGTTGCCTTTGGTTCTTTCTCCAATCTCATTAAACTTGTATCCTCTGGTTCTCGACCCCTGTGCCAAAGGGAACAGTTTCAATCAACTCCATATAGACCCCTAATGATTTGGAACACCTCTATCAAATCCTCTTTCAACTTTCTTTTCTTTAAGGAAAACAATGCCAGCTTGCACAATCTATCTTCGTAATTGAAGTCCCTTATGCCTGGAACCATTCTTGTGAATCTTTTCTGCACCCTCTCTAAAGTATTCAGATCTTTTCCAAAATGTGGTGTCAAGCATTGGACACAATGGTCTGTAACTTCTGAGCTCTGGGGTGTCATAACTGAGGGTGCCCAAAAGATACACTGGGGGATCCATCCCAACCATACCCCCCCAACCCCCACCCCCCCACCCCCACCACCCCCCACTTCCTGGGGAACCCCTCCTGCATTGGGAAGTCCCCAGCAGCATTTTTGCAGATTTGAACCTTTGTTTTCCTGGGTTGTCTGCTGCTTTTGCAGGGTTAAAAAATCTATTTCTTCATTCACTTCTTACACCATGGGCCAGAATTTTACCTTCAGGGTGAGGGTGCGTGCCCGACACTCCCGAATGTAATATGATGCGCGATATCTCGTTCGGGCGCGTGCCAGAGTTGGCTGCGCACCCGCCGATAATTGAAAGGCCTATTACGGCCAATAATGAGCTAATTAACTTGAACTTTACGCTGCCCGTCCAACCTAATGGTTCCCATTTTTTTGGAAACCTCATCCACGAGCGGGATGAGGTTTCTTAAAGCTGATACAAATTAAATAAAAATTTCATTTTGAATTTAAAAACATGCCCCATCTCATGTGACACAGTCCCCTGAGGGGACATGTTTCATTAAATTTTTATTGCATTTATTAATTTTTTAATAAAGCGCTTCAATCTCCCTGAGGCAGCTCCATGCCTCAGGGAGATTGAAACGCTTTTTCACGTGCATGTGTGAACTGCGCGCAAGGCCTGGCTCTCCCTCCTCCACCCCCACCCGCACACGCAGCGCTCAGCGGTGCCACTTGTGATCCATGCAGGGTGGGTCTTAATTGGCATGAAATCACGGTGTGGAGCCGATCGCAGGTGGCGGTCAGCACCCCAACCACCCCTGCCCACTCCCGCCGAGACTGCCCAAAGATTCAGGCCCATGTTTCGTTTATAAGGACAGCTGTATTACTTCAGTATGTACTTAGTGTGAGCTTTTATTGAACTGAACTTAAGATGTTTGCCCTCAGAGGCAGAGTGCCTCATGGCAAAGTCACATGACTATGGCAAGCCAGTTAGTCGATACAGCATTGCATTTCCAAAACCCAAACAGGCATTTACCCAGTAGTGTGGGAAATTGCCCAGGTACGTCCTATCCACAAAAAGCAGGGCAAATCCAACCCGACCAATTACCACCCCATCAGTCTACTCTTGGTCATCAGCAAAGTGGTGGAAGGTGTTGTCGAAAGCGTTACCAGACAGCGCTTACTCAGCAATAACCTGCTCACTGATACTCAGTTTGGGCTCTGCCAAGGCCATTCAGCTCCTGACCTCATTGCAGCCTTGGTCCAAACATGGACAAAACAGCTGAATTCAAGAGGTGAGGTGACTACCCTTGACATCAAGGCAGCATTTGACTGAGTGTGGCACCAAGGAGCCCTAGCAAAACTGGAGTCAATGAGAATCGGGGGGAAACTCTCCACCGTCATACCTAGCACAAAGGAAGCTGGTTGTGGTTGTTTGAGATCAATCATCTCAGTCCTGGGACATTGCTGCATACGTTCCTCAGAGTAGTGTCCAAGGTCTAACCATCTTCAACTGTTTCATCAACGATCTTCCCTCCATCATAAGATCAGAAGTGGGGATGTTTGCTGATGATTGCATAATGCTCAGCACCATTGGCAACTCCTTAGATCTTGAAGCAGTCCATGTCCAAATGCAACAAGAGCTGATCAATATCCAGGATTGGGCTGAAAAGTGGCAAGTACCATTCGCAACGCACAAGTGCCAAGCAATGACCATCTCCAACAAGAGAATCTAACCATCTCCCCTTGACATACAATGTCATTAGCATCGCTGAATCCCCCCACTGTCAACATCCTGACGGTTACCATTGACCAGAAACTGACTGGACTAACCATATAAATATTGTGGCTATAAGAGCAGGCCAGAGGATAAGAATCCTGCGGCAAGTAACTCACCTCCTGACTCCCCACAGCCTGTGCACCATCAACAAGGCACAAGTCAGGACTGTGATGGAATGCTCCCCTCATGCCTGAATGAGTGCAGCTCCAACATCAATTAAGAAGCTTGACACCATTCAGGACAATAAATGTGATGGTCAATAAATGCTGGCCTACCCAGTGGTGCCCGCATCCCATGAATGTTTTGAAAAAAACACATACATCAAGAAAAGCAGTGGTCCTAGGACTGACCACTGGAGAACATGACTGTAAACCTTCCTCCAGACTGACAAATAGCTTTTCACTCTGATTCTCTGTTTCCTGTCCCTCAGCCAACCTTGTACCCATGCTGCCACAGTCTCCTTTATTCCATGGCCCTCAACTTTGCTAACTAAGCTATTAAGTGGCACTTAAAATGCCTTTTGAAAGCCCCATGCACCATATCAACTGCATTACCCTAATCTTTGTTACCTCCTCAAAAACTGAATCGAGTTAGTTAAACATGATTTGACTTTAACAAATTCATGCTTGCTTTCTTTAATGCATCCACCATTGTCGAAGTGACTGTGAATTTTGTCCTGGGTTATTGTTTCTAAAAGCCTTCCTGCCACCGACAGCCTGTGATTGCTGGGCTTATCCTTGCACCCATTTTTGTATAGGGGTTTAACATTTGCAGACCTCTCGTCCACTTGCAGCACCCCCTTATATCTGAGGAGAATTGGACAGTTATGGCCAGTACCTCCAGAATTTCTACTCTTCCCTCACCTTCCTTGTATGAATCCCATTTGTCACTAACTTATTTTAAATACAGCCAGCCTTTGTCCTCTTTATCAATTTTAGCTCATCCAATTTCTCAATTACCTACTCCTTCACTATGACCTTTGCATCTACCTTTATCAAGGAAGAAGATGTTGCCAAAGTATTCATTTATTATGTCAGTCATGCTCTCTGTTTCCATGCATAAATCCCCTTTTTGGTCCCTAATCAGCCCCACCCATCCTCTTACTACCCTTTTACTATCTATATGTTGGGGGAGGTGGTGGCATAGTGGTGATGTCAATCTGGAAACCCAGGTCTGGGGACATGGGTTCAACTCTTTCGAGTACATTCACAGTTCTTGGTTTCCAGGAGTGGGACATGAACCCACAACCTTCTGATTCAAAGGCGAGGGTGCTATGAACTGAGCCACAGCTGACACCTCGGGACATGGGTTCAAGTTGCACCATGGCAGCTGATGGAATTTAAATTCAATTAATAAACCTGGAGATTAAAGCCTGTCTTAGTAATGGTGACCATGACAACTATAATTTATTGTTGTAAAAACCCAGCTGGTTCACTAATGCCCTTTAGAGAAGGAAATCTGCTGTCCTTACCTGGTTTGGTCCATGTGTGACTCTGGATCCACAGCAATGTGGTTGACTTTTAACTTTCCTTTGCAGCCTTGCAAACCATTCAGATGATGGGCTACAAATGCTGGCCTTGCCAGTGATGCCTATAGCCAATAAAATAATTTTTTAAAAAGCCTGTAGAAGGCTTTTGGATCCCTCTTTATGTTAGTTGCCAGTCCCTTCTCGTATTCTCTATTTGCCTCTCTTATTGTCCTTTTTCCCTGCCCCCCTGTAAGAGATTCCCTCACCCATTCCCCTTACAAATAGTTCTTGGACTTTAGGATTTACAAAGAACAAATCACATAGGCACAGGGTTTGGCTCAACCAAAGATTAATGTTTTATTAAGTGCACTAAGTCCCAAATACAGATACCTCTAATCTAGTTCAGACAACACAAACACAAAGTTACACAAAATTAAAATTAACTAGCCTCAGTTCAAACCCTTCTGTGATTAGCTGAGGTGGATGTCCCCAGTTCCCGGCTGGCCTTTCTGTGGTTTGAAATCTGTTCCTAGTTCACCCGGCAAAGTCACTACGACTTGTTAAAAACCTTACTAGAATTATGAGCAAGACACTACGTCTTAGTCCTAAACCCTTAGACAAACCCCGGACCCAAACCACTATGATTTGGCTGGAATACTTACAATCCCCAACCTGGCTGGTCCGTCTGGTGTTGATTGTCGGCCTGAATCAGGCTGATTGATCCTGATCTTTCTTCCGAGTGCAGCACCACACTCTGGTTTCATCCTCCTTTATAATAATCCATATCACAGATATCAGACACATCTCCTGTTGCCATCCTGCTGAATTGCCCAGTGCTTGTCATCCTTTAGTTTTATTCCATGCTCTGATCTAGACAGTGCTTGAGACATACCCAGTTCTCATGTATTCCACAACAGGAAACAATGGACCCCACCCCATGCTGAGAGATCTCTGGCTTCAGAGGTGATGGGCTTGTCAATGCTTTCCCTCCTTCCTTGATAGGAGTAAATGGTGCTGTGTAATGACCATCAGCTGGGGCCATTATGCTAATGTCATTCCCAATTTCTTAACTGGGTTGTGACGGAAGCTGTCCTGTATCACTGTATATGATTCAGTCCTTCAACTACATCAGGCAAAAGCAGTTACCTTGCAACATTGTTGTCATAATGCTCTCATTTCCAGTCTCTAAATTGTATCAGTTCTGTTGTGATATTTTGAATTAACCCCTTACTGCATATCCTGCCTCTGTATGTTTGTGCTGAGGTTTGGCTTTTATTTTGCAGTTCTTATGTCTGTGGGTTTTTAGGATTTTCATATTTTATAATTTATCCAGTTGGAGGGGATTCCGACCCTACACCTCTGAACTTTCTACAGTCACTGTTTTTCACTGCTATTGTCAACCTGAAATCTATCATATCATATCCTTTTTCAGCTTCATATTACTGCTTATCTCTTTTGTCATCCAGGAAGCTCTGGCTATGGTTGGTCTACCTTTCCCACATGTGGGAATGTATCTCAGCTATACCCAAATCGTCTCCTCTTTAAAGGCAGTCCATTGTGCCATTACAGTTTTGTCTGCCAATCTTTCATTCCAATTTATCCGGGACAGGTCTGTTCTCAACCCCATGAAATTGGCTGTGCTTCAATTAAGCATTTTTACTCTAGATTGCTTCTTGTCAATTCCATAGCCAATCTATAACTTATGATCCTATAATCGCTTCCTAAATGTTGCCCTACTGATGCTTGACCACTTGACCCCCTTGACCCACCCCGTTCCCTAGAACCGGATCAAGCAATGTCTTATTGGATTGGAAAAGTACTAATTGAGAAAATCCTCCTGAACACCTCTATGCCTTGGACACTATTGCTATACCAGTTTACATTAGAATAATTAAAGTCCCCCATTACCACTACTCTACGGTTCTTGCACCTGTCTGTAATTTCACTGCAAATTTCTCTCCTATATATTTTCCACTGGTTGGTGAGCTATAGAATGCACCCAGTAGTGTAATGACCATTCTATTGTTTCTCAAATGTAACCAAATAGATTCTGTCCTTGACTGCTCCAGGACATCCTCTCTCTCCAGCACAGACCAAACAGGATCTGGTGGGGGAAATGCTTTTCAGGCTGTCAGCTGTCCATTGATTCAAGGATGACAGCTACTCAAAGTCGCGTTTTCTGCCATGGGTCTTCATGTGATTGAACAGGCCGATTCTCAACCCACGGATCTTGGACACGTGGGGCAGGACGTCCCATGAGGTGGTGGGATCCGGAGTGTAGGACTTGCTTCCTTTTCTTTCCCTCTGTGCCACTGCTTTTCCTCATCACTAAGGCATTGGGACTCAAAGCATGATGCAGCTTGAAGGACATGTTGTCGCCATTTTGAATGTTCGTAGCAAGCTCACCCAATCCTTAGTGTCAATGTTGTCGTGCTTCAAGGGGAGCTTCAATGTCTTTGTCTCATTTTCTTTGCCCTCTCCTGGCACGCTGGTCATTTGAGAGTTAAGAAAACAGGATCTGGTGGGGGAAATGCTTTTCAGGCACCTAGACACAGTATCCAGTCCATTGTAGTTGATTTTGCACGCGTTTTGTCTGAATGCTTGTGGAACTGGCTTCAAGAGGAACACTAACGTTTGTTCAATGGTCCTCCCATTGAATCCAGAGGATGGGGCATTGCTGGTAGAATTTATCTAGTGCTCTCATGTGTTGCTGATACACAGTCCAGGTCTCACTGCAGTACAGGAGTGTGGTGGTGACAACTATTCTGTACACTAGGGGCAGAGTTTTCACCTCAGCGGGTGGGTGCACGCCCAACCCACTCGAGAGTGAAATGGCGCGTGATGATGTCAGACGAGCATCCTGACGTCAACTTGCAGTCACATAATCATTTGGTCGGCAGGTGCGTGAGAGAATCAGCTGCATGCCCACTGACAATTAGAAGGCCTATTAAGGCCATTAAAGTATAAATTAACTTAAATTTTTCACTGCCTGTTGAGGTTTCCAATAGCAAATAAAAATAAAATAAAAAATTTTACGTCTCATTCATAACATGTCCCTGCTCATGTGACAGAGTCACATGAGGGGACATGTTTTATAACATTTAAACATTCTTTCTTTTTGCTTCTCAGAGCTCTTCATCCCCCTGAGGCAGCTCTGTGCCTCAGGGAGCTTTTCCAGCGCGCACCTGTGCACATGTGCGAAGTTCCCCGCTCGCCCTCCTCCCACCCGCCGCACAGGCAGCACTGAGCGCTACAGCATGCGTTTCATGCTGGGCGGGCCTTAATTGGCCCTCCAGTGTGAAATTGTGGTCCGGCTTCCCGGCCACCCCTGCCCAGCCCGCCCAACATGGGCAAAATTCTGCCCTAGGACTTTTAGTGACTTACAAAGATCTTTGTTTATAAACACACACTGCTCTAGTTTTTAGAAGGCTGAGCTGCTGCAGCTGATCAGGTTTTGGATTTCCTTGTCAATGGCGGCCTTTTGAGAGAGGTGGCTGCCAAATTATGGGACTTGCTCAACATATTCCAGAGCCATTTCCCTTCAATGTAAATGGAAGTTGTAACATTTGGCTGATCAGACATTTCTTGATATATGAGCTTTGTTTTGGCAACATTCAAGGATAGGCCAAATTTCTTGTATGGAGAATTGAAGAGATCGAGAGTGGCTTGCAAATCTGCATCACTGCATCATCCACAAACCATGTATGTCTATGGTGGTCAGTTTTGTTTTCATCACGGAGGCGACTGAGGTTAAAGAGTTTTCCATCTAGCTGGTATTTAATACTCAAGCCAGAGGGCAGTTGATCTTTGATGAGGTGAATAGCGACCATCGGGTAGATAGCTCCCATACTCTTTGCAATTATATAGCCTTGCTTGACATTGGTCTGGATTTTGAAGAGGACTGTTTCAGATCTCCTACTCAAGATAATTGCAGTCATCTCAACATGAATCAGTTACAGGATTGTGATGCAGTTTGTACCAGCACTGTAATATTCTCCTTAATCAATATTTCCACCCCTCTTACTTTCTTTCTTTCTCTATCTTTTCTGAGCACCTTGCACCCAGAGTATTTAGTACCTAGTCCTGCTCCTTTTTGAGCTAGTTCTCTGTAATTGGTGCAACATCATGTTCCCATGTGGCTATTTGCACTTGCAGCTTACTGAGCTTATTTACCATGCTCCATTCCTTTGTTTGCGTGTGCATGCGTGCGTGCACGTGTATGCAGATCTTGCGGCGTAGTGATAGCATCCCTATCGCTGTGCTAGAAGCTCTGGGTTCAGGTCCCATTTGAGGACTTGATGTCAATGGAAGGTGTGTTCATAATGTGGCCAAAATAGTTGTTGATCAGCTTGTAAATCCTTCAAATATGCCTGATGGCAGGTGGCAAGAGTGGGAGAGTTTCCTGCTCAGCCATACTGCAGAAGGCAATGGCCAACCGCTGCAGTACTTTGCCAAGCAATGGAAGTCCATGGTTGCCAATGCCATCTTAGGGCATGGTATCTGAAGGAGGACTTTGTGCCCCTTTTTTATCCTTCCTAATGTTACCTTCTGGTTCCCACTCCCTCCCAAATTGGTTTAAATAGCACTAACAAACTGCCTCATGGAGACATCGGTCCTGGTCCTGTTGATGTGCAATTCAGGTCAATCCAGGTCCCACCTCCATAACTGGTTCCAATGTCCCAGGAATCTAAAGCCCTTCCTCAGCCACACATTCATTAGTTCTGTCTTCCTATTTCTATACTCGCTAGCATGTAGCACTGGGAGTAATCCAGAGATTATGTCCTTGGAGGTCCTGTTTGTGAGTCTCCTTCCCAGGACTCTAAAATCTGCCTGCAGGACCTCAACCCTGTTCCCACATATCATGGATCATGACTGCCAGCTGTTCGCCCTCTCCCTTCAGAGTGGTCTGTAGCCTCTCAGTGTCATTCTTGATCCTTGCTCCAGGGAGGCAACACACCATCCTGGATTCGCATCTGCAGCTGCAGAAACACCTGTCTGTTCCTCTAACTATTGAATTACCCATTGCTATTGCTTTCCATATCTTCTTCCTACTCCCCTGTAAAGCTGAGCTGCCCCTGGTGCCATGGACTTAACTCCGGCTGCACTCTCTAGAGGAGCCATCACTCTCATCAGCACTCAGAGCTGAACACTGCTTGAAGAGTGAGATGCATTCAGGAGACTCCTGCACTACCTGCCCGGTCCTCCTTGGCTGCCTGCCGGTCACCCATTTTCTCTCTGCCTGTACGCCCTTGAACTGCATGGTGACCACCTTCAGAAACATGCTATCCGCGAAATGCTCTTCTCATGGATGTGCTGCAATGATGCCAGCTGTTGCTCAAACTCTGAACCTCGGAGCTGGAGCTGCTCCAGCTGAAAAAGCTTCTGATATATGTAACCGTCTAGGATGTGAGAAGCATGATTAAGCAAGATCAAGCATGAATATTAAAAACCCTTGAATTCATAATTTAATTTTACTCAATCAGATTAGTTAAAAAGATATATTTTTTAAATTTAGCTATTTTTTAATTGCTACTGATTTATATTTCCAGCAATTCCTATGGCCACAAGCTCTCCTCTTGTGAACTATGAGAGGAAATCAATTTTCCTCCAGCTGACAATATTTAAGAAATATGAAGTTCTCAAACATGTGATTTATAAAAAATATAATTATGACAGTAGCAATGAAAAAGTAGGAACCAATTATGGCCCAGCTGCAATGTTTTTTTTAACATTTCTTGCAGCTAATGAGGCACTTAACTGTTGTGAATGTCCATGTTTGTAACTTAGCAGGGCCTGGTTCAGCAGAGTGTGGGTAAGCGGTACACAGGATGGTGTCTTCCTGATCTTGCTGGTGGGATGCCTGGCTCTTCACAGTATCACACACTATCACAGTATCTTTACAGTGCAGAAGGAGGCCATCCGGCCCATCCAGTCTGCCCTGGCTCTCTGAAAGAGCATTCCACCTAGTCCCACTCCCCTGCCTTATCACTGTAACCTTGCACATTCTCTCTTTTCAGGTGGAAATCCAATTCCCTTTTGAATACCTCGATCGAACCTGCCTCCACCACCCTTTCAGGAATTTTGTTCCAGACTCCAACCACCCTCTGGGTGAAAATTTTTTCGTGGTGCTCAGGTATTATTATGAGAGCAGCTTCAAACCACACCCTCCGCACACCCATCCCGTCAATGCTGAAGTCCCTCCCATCATGCTGGAAGAGCATAATGTGCTCCGATCACTTTCCTTGCTGCCCTCTAATCCTGGATCCTATCATGATTGTTATTGATATCCCAGTCCTCCTCACTGAACCATTTGACATTGATGTCCTGATGACCCATGTCAATCTGACCCCCCCGCCATCTTGACACCCTATGCACAGTGAAGTACTAAGCCCCTAGCATGAGCATCAAGTGCCCCTACTGTATTGCCTGTTCCCCATCTGCAGACTGCACATGCCTCCCCTGGCCGTGACTGTGTCATCTGCAGCCCAGTACCAACCTAACAACCCCAGGACCGACATGTGTGAGGGACTGACCACACTCTGAATATCATGCTGGACACGACTCACACAGGACATCCTGCCAGTGAGCTGTGAGAAACAGTCAGAGCCTGGTTGAAGGGGCTGGGGAGGGAAGTGGTGATACCAGGATGGGGGTGATGGCCTCGGGTGGGCCAGCAGTGGGCAGAGCTTTTTTGTGGGCCGTCTGGCCTCACCAAAAGAAAGAATTCAACATTTGCTTAATGTTTTGTGAGGTGCCTCCAGTGGCTCCTTTAAAGACCACTGGTTTGGCTGCCCCTTTTCTGATGCTGATAGGCAGAATATGCGTGGTGCACATTCCACTTCTTTGTACTGTAAAATTGCAACTGGGGACATCTGTAAGGCATAGGATCTTAATTTGCAAATCACCTGCCTGAAACAGCTGGGTGTTCCAATTACCTATGTCAGGCCCAAATTCAAGTTGGCAGCAGCCAGGGCAACAGCATAAATAAGCGATAAGTGATCTGATACCATTTTGGGTTGGGTGGGGGATGGTGGTTGGTTGGGTCAGCGGGGGATGGTAGGGTCGGGTGTGTGCGTTGGTTGGGTCAGGGCGGTTGTCAGGCCAGGGAGATTGTTTGGGTTGGTGGGGTTGATTGTGGGAGTCGGTTGTGGTGTTCAGTTCAGTTACGCAGTTGGCTAAGTATCGAGGTAAGACCCGCGTATCTCGCCCGACTCTGAGCTCAGTGTCAGAGACTTTTGCGGAAGGTCCAGGGTAGTGCAAATCAGACCATCAGAAGTTTAAACTTCCCAGGAAATTTCAGTGCATGTGTGTGAACTGCAGGATCCCAACACGCAAGACAAGGCCAGCATTTTGGGGCTTCCACTGTCTTGGTTATGCAGGATGAAGGGCACCTAACAATTAATTTAAAAAGTAGCTGGTAATGGTGGAAAAAGCAAAGGCAGTTGCATCAAAACTGGTAAAGAAGAGCTTGTACTGGTTGTTGATGAGGTACAGGTTCAATGTGAGTGTCCCCAGTGGCAGTATTCTCAGTGTTCCAAGATTTAATGGGATTGAGACTTTAATGGATATCTTTTGGTCATTCATTATTAATGACCTTTAAAAAGGCCTTTAAAAAGTTAAATTAGCCATCAGTCTCCCTTTCACTAAACCATTTGCATGCCTTTGATGGAATGGTAAGGATTCTCAGTGCAGTGTTAAACACAGACTAATGTGTCTCCTGAAACTTTGTCATTCTAGCTCAAGTGATCTTTCCCTAGGGCCTGAATTTTGCGCTTGTTGGCACGTGCGATTGGCGGGCCTGGGAGCCAATGGGAAACTGTCCCCTGACTGCGATTTCATTCTGCATGGCCAATTAACAGCCAGCCAGCATGAAACATGCCATGAGAAACAGCACTGCTGGTGGGGGCAGGGAAGAGGGTGGGTGCCAACGTCACCATGAGTGCTGGTGAGTGCTTCCACTGAGCTCCCTGAAGGAAGACAGATGCCTCAGGGAACTGCAGACCTCCAAATAATAAAAGAAAGCACAAAAATGCTGCAAAAAATATCCATGCAGCACAATCAAGTACCTGAAAGCAAACCTCATAAAAATACTGTCCCTAGGTATTTCTTTTTATTTTAAATCCTAACGGAGATTTCATCCCTCCCTTGGATGAGGTTTCATGAAAATGTAAAGACTCCCCGGCAGATTGGTAAGGTTGGATGGGCCATGAGAAATTGCTTACAATTTGGCTGTTAAAGAGCTTAATTGCTGGCTTAATTGTCGGCAGGCCCTCTTCCGACTTTTGCATGTGCCCACCGAGCGAAATATTGTGAGTGCGCGATGACATCGGGATGCTCACTCGATGTCATCTCGTGCGATTTTACACCCATTTGCGTTGGGCGCTTAACAGCCCACGGGACGTAAAATTCTGGCCTAGGTTTAGTATGCATGGAAGTATCAGGCTGCTAGTAGTTAAAGTTGTTTGTTTGGTTGCTACTAACATATGTTTGGATGGATACTAACACAAAAGCAAAATAATGTAGATCCAGAAATCTGAAAACAAGAAATTCTGGAAATATTCAGCAGGTCTGTGGAGATAGAACCAGAGTTAACATTTCAGGTAAATGACTGTTCATCAGAATGAAGGTGTAGATGTTAACTTTGGGCAGCTGGTCCATTCCCACAGCACAGAGCCAGTTTGAGCCTATGTGCCATTTTAATACAAACGGCAATCTGGGGGAATGAAATGGGATACTTGGTATAGCTTACCTAATTCAGGCTGTTGGGCTGAGTAGTCCAGAGGCCTTCCGGCTAGCAGTAAGTTAAGTCCTGGCGTGGGAGGTGTCATGATCAAAGGGGGCTGAGGGAGAAACCAGGGTGGCAGTGTCCAGATTATTTTTGTGGCACTTCTGCGACACCTTCTAGCCTGACAAAAATCTCCCTTGGCATTTATTGCCAGTGAAACAGAGAGCACACTGTGCATGCACTGACCAGTTCAATGCTAAATTGGCGATTGGCGTTCTATTTCCATATTGGGACCCCAGAGCTCATATGAACTACTGCCCACTTCCTGAAATGGGCAGTCTCAGTGGTTTTCTCCTGTCAAAGTGAAAGTGGGTCAATTGTCAGCATTAATTTGACAGTAAATCTACTGATCACATTTTAAACCAATGACCACTCCCACTCCACCCTAACACTGACTCAGACAAGTTAAAATCAACTATATGCTGCTACCACAGGGCGCATCTTCACCTCCCCTCCACTCACCACACACTCCTTACCCAAGTGTATGAACTGAGGTTTACATGTAGTTGTAAGTCATACATGTGGATAAGAGAGGTATCACTGTTACAAAAGCAAGACTTTATAAGATGACCATGTTTTAAACTGTCTCCTTTTATTCTAGGTAAAATAGAGTGTCCTGGTAAAATAGTGTCCTGGATGAGGGTGATGATGTGAGCATATTAATTCTGCCTATAAACAGGCCCGTGTAATCCGTAACTGAAACCTATGGAGAATCAAATGCCAGTTTTCACACCTTGACATAAAAGAGGGGCATCTGGCTTTCTGAACATAGACAAAGACCCAGAGAGACAGGGAGAGGAAGACAGAAACAGTTGCTGCTGTGAAAAGGAGAGGAAAAGGATGCTTTTTGTGTTAGCCACCAAGCTGAAAGCTGATGTAAACTGATCCTGTTCGAAGAGATGGGACTTGTGGAAGTTTAAAGTCCGAGGTGTCTCCAGAGTGGGCCTTGCTGCTGGAAGTTGGTTTGAGGAGACCGAGGCTGCTGGGTGGAGTGAATCTCAAAGGACAGTGGAAAACGTGCCCTGTCACTGGTGTGACAGGAAGAAGGGAGCTGCTGAAAAGCTGAGAGGAGTTTAGGACTCGATCTCCAAGGCTACATACCTACAGGGAACATGCTGTGAAGTATTTTCAGTTAATTAGTTAATTGGGAAGTATCTTTTCTGTAGTTTGGTGTATCAGTTGCCTAATAAGTAATGCTTAGTCCATGCGTAGGGATCGTTCCCTCCGGGACACCCTGGTCCACTCCTCCATCACCCCCTACTCCTCAACCCCCACCTATGGCACCTCCCCATGCCCACGCAGAAGATGCAATACCTGCCCCTTCACTTCCTCTCTCCTCACCGTCCAAGGGCCCAAACACTCCTTTCAAGTGAAGCAGCATTTCACTTGCATTTCCCCTAACTTAGTCTACTGCATTCGTTGCTCCCAATGCGGTCTCCTGTACATTGGAGAGACCAAATGCAAACTGGGCGACCGCTTTGCAGAACACCTGCGGTCTGTCCGCAAGAAAGACCCAAACCTCTCTGTCGCTTGCCATTTTAACACTCCACCCTGCTCTCTTGCCCACATGTCTGTCCTTGGCCTGCTGCATTGTTCCAGTGAAGCCCAACGCAAACTGGAGGAACAGCACCTCATCTTCCGACTAGGCACTTTACAGCCTTCCGGGCTGAATATTGAATTCAACAACTTTAGATCTTAAACTCCCTCCCCCCATCCCCACCCCGTTTCTTCCCCCTCCCTTTTGTTTTTTCCAATAATTTATATAGATTTTTCTTTCCCCACCTATTTCCATTATTTTTAAATCTACAACTAATACCTTGTCAGTCTTTCCACCCCACCCCCACTAGAGCTGTACCTTGAGTGTCCTGCCATCCATTCTTAATTAGCAAATTTTCTTAGATAACATCACCACCTTCAACACCTCTTTGATCCTTTTGTCTGTGACATCTTTTGATTATTTGCTCCTATCACTGCTTGCTTGTCCCTACAACCACCCCACCCTCAACTTCTCTCCCCCAGCCCCCCACCTTAAACCAGCTTATATTTCACCCCTCTCCTAACTATACTCAGTTCTGTTGAAGGGTCATGTGGACTCAAAATGTCAACTCTTTTCTTCTCCACCGATGCTGCCAGACCTGCTGAGTTTTTCCAGGTAATTCTGTTTTTGTTTTGGATTTCCAGCATC
Organism: Cetorhinus maximus; assembly: GCF_964194155.1. Lineage (NCBI taxonomy): Eukaryota > Metazoa > Chordata > Chondrichthyes > Lamniformes > Cetorhinidae > Cetorhinus > Cetorhinus maximus. The sequence continues at coordinate 52,672,713 of NC_135883.1, forward strand.
CGCAGTAGTTTTTTGTTTTTATCTCTTAGTCCATGTTTGTTTATTACAATGAAAGTCTTAAAACCTGAAATGTCGTCCCGCATTTCTTTCCATCGGTCACTGGGAAATTCATGGCCAGGATTTTACAGCCACTCCTGCCTGACGGGATGTTATGGTCCCACTGAACTGAATGGAGATTTAAATGGCTCGCCGCATCCACCAGGGGGAGACACACCATGGTGGGGCTGTAAAATCCTGGCCCATATTTCTTTTTAAAAGTCATTGGACTCTACGGGGTTTGGAACATTACTCTTTCTCCACTTTCAGCCTACATGAACATCAACACCTTACATTTATATAGCACCTTTAACATGGTATAAATGTGCCAAAACACATCACAGGAGTGTTGTTAAACAAAAATTGACACCAAGCCACGTAGGGCGATATTATAACAGGTGACCAGAAGCTTGGTCACAGAGGTATGGTTTAAGGAGTGTCTTAAAGGAGGCGAGAATGATAGAGGGATGGAAAAGTTGAGGGAGGGAATTTCAAAGCTTATGATCGAAACAGCTAAAGGCATGGTCACCAATGGAGGGGGCAAAGAAAATCAGAAGACCAGAATTGGAGGAAGGCAAATGCTGCAGAGAGTTATAGGGTTGGAGGAGGTTACAGAGGTAGGGAGGGGCAAGACCACAGAAGGGTTTGAAAACAAGGATGAGAATGTTAAAATTAAGGTATTGCTTAACTGAGAGTTAATGCTCGCAGAGGCGATGGCTGAATGGTTTGGTGCATGTTAGGGTTTGGGCAGCGGAGTTTTGTATAAACTCAAATTTGTGCAGGATGGATGATGGGAAATTGGCCAGGACAATGTTGGAATGGTCACCTCCCAAGGTACTAACTAATTCCTATAGTGCATATATTAAATTATAAATAGGAAGATGGTATTAGCTTAGTGATAAATGATTAAAATATAATTTGAAAAGTCCTCAAGTAAATAATTAGCAAATATAATTTAATTGAAGGTACTAACATTTGATCCCATGTACAGAAACAATAGCTCTTCTTTCTTTCTAACTTCCTTAAGATTTTCGTGTTGTGAATTTTTGTGCACTAGGATGATGGCATCACATGCAGGCGCTCTACCAATTCTCTTCATTTATGTTCATATTGAATTGCTTTCCTTGAGCAAACAAGGAAACAACCTACATTGTTCGAGAATGTGGTGAGCAAGAATTGCATGTCTCAGGGTTAACAATCTGTCCTTTTATGGTGAGATCACAACTGGAATAGTTTATAAGGTTGCTCATTAATTCAAAAACATATCAGCCATGAAAGACACTTTTTTCATAATGGGTCAACCTACTAATATTTAACTATATATAAATATACTTTCAGTTGAAAGAGTCCCAGGAAAAGCATTAAAACAACACAACACTGAAGTACAGGCCTGGAGATAGTTAACCAAAACTAGGAGTGAACTAAAAAATTTAGTTTGACAAGCTTAATTGTCATTCTTTTTGCAGCTATTGAGGCAAAATGTTTCTTAAAAAGTATAGGCATTTTTTTCAAGGAAGATGGAATACAGGAGCAATTAAATAAAACCTTATAAAGTTTATTATATCTGCCTGTGTCATGGCAGGATGGCTGGCCTGCCTAACACACAAAATGTTCCACTTAATAATATTAATAAATTTAAACTGTCAATTAAAGCCAATTGTCTTGAAATCCTAAAGGGGTTATGCTGTTGTACAAATCCTGTGTGTAACGACCCCTCTATGTATTTATTTGAAAAGTGGAAAATGCTGGAACCTCTCTGCTTTCGATGGGCCCCGTCATGTTTTCCAGGATTTTTCTGTTATTTTTTAAAATTATGTATTCCTACAACCCTTCAAGAACTCTGTGTACATCCAACTCTGGACTCTTGAACATCCCCATTTTCTTTACCCTCGAGAGTCATTCCTTCAGCCATTTAGGCCTGAAGCTCTGCAAGTTCTTGCCCTAACATCTTCACCTATCCACTTCTCTCTCCTCCTTTAAGATACTGCATGAAATCTACCTCTTTGACCAAGCATTTCGTCCCCTGTCCCAATGTCTCCTTCCTTGCCCAATCTCTGACTGCATTCTGGTGGAGTGCCTTGGTACATTTTGCAATGTAAAAGTGCTGTATGAATGCAAGTTATTGTTCATTCTATCCATCTAATTATCTATCTATCTCTAATTGGAGAATTCTGTGAAATAATTGTTCAACCTGCTCCGAAACTGTGTATTACTGCCTCAAGATGGTGCCACAACACAATGTACGGCACATATTGCAGCCACAGATTTCTTGTGCTTCGATTCAATGCTTCTACTAGTATGTTTGCGTGACTGCCAGGATATAAATAAAAATCAAGATTTTAATTGTGTTATAAAATTAATCTTGATGCTTGCTTAGAGCTTTTAAAATAAATCCAAGTTATAGGTTAACATTTATGGCTTAGGAGAGGGAGAAAACAAATCAACCAGGATTCTGGTTGCTGCTTCTAGTAAGAAGTGTACGTTTATGATAGAACTCCGTTCAGTTGTGACTGACACTACACTCAACTAATCCATCAATGGTTAATGGCAAGTTATCAAAGAGCCACTGGATCTACGGAACTCTGTCCAATCACAATTCACATTCAGAGGAGGAGAATTAAGATGGAAAACAAAACATGACAAGGACAGGACAAAATCCTTGGACAAGAAAAGTACTGTGAACTACAGAAATAATTCCCAACTTCTTTAGAATGCTAGTTTTCTCCAATCCTCTCCTGAAATGTTGGCTCTTTGTTGGGATATTCTTTGATGAACACTCGTTACATATAATACCCTTTGCATATCTCACTAAAGTGGCCATTATTCATGGATAAACGAGAGATTCAACTACGTGTCCATTCTGCACTAATCAATTCACTTTCAAGTAATTTGCTGTGTGAGCTGTCTTTGGATGTTTTGGAAAGGCACAATGCACTGCTATATAGACCTATACAAGCAAAATACTGCGGGTGCTGGAAATCTGCAATAACAGCAGAATAATGCTGAAAATACTGAGCAGGTCAGGCAGCACCTGTGGAGAGAAAAGAAACAGAGTTAATGTTTCAGGTTGATGACCTTACATTAGAATACGTGAACCATATGAACCTGTCTTCATTCTTCTGATGCCAATAAGTGGTTTAACAGCGGAAAAGATCCTGTAAACTTGTTCACTTCCTAATCCCAGAGTGCTGGCATCAGTGATGGTACCCAGTCTGTCTGGCCTAGGAATTATTTCTGTAGTTCACAGTACTTTTCTTGTCCAAGGTTTTTGTCCTGTCCTTGTCATATTTTCCATCTTAATTCTCCTTCTCTGAATGTGATTTGTGATTTGACAGAGTTCCTTAGATCCAGTGGCTCTTTGATAACTTGCCATTATATTAGCCTGGTAGTGACCATTGATGGATTAGTTGAGTATCGTGTCAGTCACAACTGAACGGAGTTCTATCATAAATGTACACTTCTTGGTAGAAGCAGCAACCAGAATCCTGGTTGATTTGTTTTCTCCCTCTCCTAAGCCATAAATGTTAACATATAACTTGGATTTATATTAAAAGCTCTAAGCAAGCATCAAGATTAATTTTATAACACAATTAAAATATTGATTTTTATTTTTATTCTTCAGTCGCGCAAACATACTAGTAGAAGCACTGAATTGAAGTACAGGGAATCAGTCACAGGCCAGAGGTTGAATCTAGGAGCTGTCCTTATTTGTGTGGCTCAATTAAACACTCAATTAAGCTACTGGGGAAACAAAGTTAACTATCCTTTTGGAAAACAATAACTTACCTAAATGATAATTTTTAAAAAACCATACTGTTACACACTTTTACTACCCTTGGAGGAAAAATGGGGAAGTGGTAGAAGGATTTCCATGCTGATTATTAACCCATTGAACCACATCAAGGACACTCCTTCCATGGCCAACAAGTCTTGCCATGGGAAGAGGCACTGCACCACAAGACCTCCTATTCAGAAGTAAATTCAAAAAAAGCTTCATAAACTGGGAGTTTATAAACAGTTAAATATTTTTTCCTTGAACTTACATAAAGGAAACATTCCCTAAAAGTGAAATCATTTTTTTCAATAAAGTGTTCAGAAGTAAATTACATCTCAATTGTGTTGTCTACATTGACATCACCCTGCTTGATTGCACATTATCAGGACTATTTAGCTGTTGGCTTTAAAAGTAGATGAGATTAGGTAGATCAATTTCTTGGTTCTCATTAGCATCCATGTGATTAATTATACTTGTTCCATGCAGGATGTTACAACCAAGTACTGAATGAACATTAGCTGGAGAATCATCCATTTTTGGAGAAAATTACAAATGGGTTAGACTTTTAGATGAACAATTTCAGGAAGGCGAAAGCAAAATCCATTCAACTCAGGTGTATTGATACATCAGTCCATATATGACACTGCACAGTTCGTTGAGTCCTCAGTCTGAAAAGATACTGTTATGATCCTCATGGAAACCAGTAACTTTTAAAATAAAAGGAATTCCCACAACACCAATGGAAAGAAATTGATGGAAAAGAATTTGTTTCATTACAGTAAAAGTTTTAAAAATTGAACCAAAATCAACATGATTCTAACATTAACAAGCAAACGATACTTCAAGCAGATAAAACAAAGGTACATTGTAAAAAAAAATGCAAGCACTCCCCCAAAAGCATATACAGCATTACACTCAGCTACCCAGTCCCATGCCCCTCCCGCATTTCTCAGTTGGAGATTCAGTTCCTTTACTTAAACAGGAGGTGGGTCTGAAGTCCCTTCAGACAGTAGTCCTACTACAAAACAAAAATAGAAATACCTGGAAAAACTCAGCAGGTCTGGCAGCATCGGCGGAGAAGAGCAAAGTTGACGTTTCGAGTCCTCATGACCCTTCTACAGAACTAAGTAGAAATGGGAAAGGGATGAAATGTAAGCTGGTTTGGGGGTGGGGGTGGGGGGTGGAAGAAGCGGGGGTGGGGGGGTTATTGGGACAAGCAAGCAGTGATAGGAGGAGATAACCAAAAGATGTCACCGACAAAAGAACAAAGAGGTGTTGAAGGTGGTGATATTATCTAAAAGAATGTGCTAATTAAGAGTGGAGAGCAGCACAAGCAAGGTAGCTCTAGTGGGGGTGGGGTGAAATCCCACTAGAGCTACCTTGCTTGTCCTGCTCTCCACTCTTAATTAGCACATTCTTTTAGATAATATCACCACCTTCAACACCTCTTTTTCCTTTTGTCGGTGACATCTTTTGGTTATCTCCTCCTATCACTGCTTGCTTGTCCCAACAACCCACCCCTCCTTCTCTCCCCCACCCCCCCACCCCCCACACTTAAACCAGCTTATATTTCACCCCTTTCCCATTTCTACTTAGTTCTGTTGAAGGGTCATGAGGACTCGAAACGTCAACTTTGCTCTTCTCCGCCGATGCTGCCAGACCTGCTGAGTTTTTCCAGGTATTTCTATTTTTGTTTTGGATTTCCAGCATCCGCAGTTTTTTGTTTTTATTTATATATATATATTTATTATAGTAGTCTTACTACATCTGCCCCGAACAGGCATGTCCTTCCTAACCTCACTGCTCAGCTCCCAGAATACAACTTTTTGATCTCCTTCACTAGAAGCCACAACTTCCCACCTCATCTGCCCTACACTCACAATTTCACAGTCTCTGTCCTATTCTTGGAGAACTCTCCGTGCTTTGATCTGTGTCTTTGTTTTCTACAACTCCTCAGCTGAAACTCAAACCTAATTTCCTGACTATTTACCTTTGGCTTTAGCTCACTCTCATTTCCATAGCAACAGAGATCGCATGAGCACTTCACAGAAGTAATCTCAACATTGCCAGATACCACTATAATTTAGTTTTACTTTGGATTTAAAGGGACCTTCACAAAAAGGGAAAGCAGGCTTTTTTTGTTCCAAAGTGCAAGTATTATCACAATATTTTAATTAAACTTATTTCAGCATCTCGTATGGACAGCTGAGGTTCATTACCCATGATACTTGTTCCAGGTTAGCATAATACACCTCAGGAATGGAGGATGAGAAAACATTTAAAGATAGTATGTTAAAAACAGTGCAAAACCTGAGGAACACTAGTAAAAAATTGAGTCAACCTTAATCAAGTGTATGTTGTAAATATAAAAAATATGAAACAATAAAGAAACCTGGTCAGTCAAAGAAATTCTCCCATGGGACTTCAGTGCTTTCATGCTGGTTCATCTGGGAGATCTCTCTCCACCGAATGCTCCAGACAAGAGGATACACATGTTCTCCAGGTTTCCTGTTCTCAAAAAAAGAGAAAAATTTTGAGAAAAGAGAGAAAGGGAACTTCTGGAATTGAATGATAGGTCAGCTTTTTTCTTAAAGACATAATTTGTTTGGAGCTATTTGCTTGCAGGCTAAAAGGAAAACCTAAGGCTTTTAAGGGAACTGGAGACCCAGTCATTTGCTGTCTTGTAAGATAAGAATCTGCCTTGTTCACTTGCAGATAATGTGACAGGTGAAACGTGTACGCTCACTGTGGATGTGAATTCAATACAGAGATTGACTGAATTTTAGATCAAGGACCAAATAAAAGAGGAGAAAGCATTGCTATTACAAGATCACTGTCTCTGACTTTCTTTACTTCTGCAGGAATTTTCTAACTTGCTAATTTTACACATTGTTCAACACATCAAAAGCAACATTAACTCTGTATGCTTCCTCACAACTATCAGAAACAAAGGGCGGAATCGCTCACTCCCATTGGGGGCGGGCATCATGGCGGCCGTGAGCGGACAATATGGTAGGAAGGCCAAAAATCAGTTTCATGCCGTTGTGAAACAAGTTTGCAACCGTCCGCTCTGCTTGTCAATGGCGGGCTGCGTTTCCCGCTGCTGGACATCAGGAACTTCACTGTAATACATCTGCATATCATTATAAGCCCAGCTCACTGGAATCATCCCCCCACGCTGGATCATCCGGGTACATCGGCATGATTGCTGATGTGTTTCACAACAGCATTTATAAGGCATGCACCGGTGGAGCTACACTTTGAGGGGAACTCAGAGGTGAGTGCACTGTAACATTGCGCAGTGCTCATGATGGTTGCCTGTTGGACCTCAAGGTTGACTCAAGACATTCAACTGAGTGCACATTCAAGTCAGTTTTTCCGGGCTGGCTGACAGTGCGGTGCCAGGGCAAGGGCTGCCCTGCAGTTGAGGTGAGCTGGGGGGTGGAAAGGGCAGCATTCTGTTTGATGGTAGTGCACAAGCACTTGCAGGGAGTGGGGCGGGGGAAGGGAAGCAACCACGCATAACTTGACCTTGCTACTGCAGCTGAGACAGTTCAGGCGCAGCCACATTGAAATGCTTGCAGTTGGGCCTCTAGCTTATCTGCTCTATCAAGCATAGCAGTGCCACCAAGTGCTCCAGAGCTTTTTGCCCCTCGGGCACAGACTGCAAACTAATGTGCATTTTAGTGGACTGTAGAACAGTTGGACGACTGGGCACATTGTACAATCTCCTTGCTAAAGCTGGCCATGGAGCAGTCACTGGTGGAGGCGCTCACAGCCCCTTGCAATGTCATCATTCGGGTTTAGAAACATAGAAAATAGGAGCAGGAGTAGGCCATTCGGTCCTTCATGCCTGCTCCGCCATTCACTATGATCATGGCTGATCATCCAATTCAATAGCCTGCTCCCGCTTTCTCCTCATACCCTTTGATCCCTTTCGCCCCAAGAACAATATCTAACTCCTTCTTGAAAATATACAATGTTTTGGCCTTAACTACTTTCTGTGGTAACGAATTCCACAGGCTCACCACTCTCTGGGTGAAGAGATTTCTCCTCATCTCAGTCCTAAATGGTCTACCCCGTATCCTCAGACTGTGACCCTGGTTCTGGACTCCCCCACCATCAGGAACATCCTTCCTGCATCTACCCTGTCTAGTCCTGTTAGAATTTTATAGGTTTCTATGAGATCCCCCCTCATTCTTCTGAACTCCAGTGAATATAATCCTAATCAACTCAATCTCTCCTCATATGGCAGTGCTGCCATCCCAGGAATCAGCCCGGTAAAACATCGCTGCACTCCCTCTATAGCAAGAGCATCCTTCCTCAGATAAGGAGACCAAAACTGCACACAATATTCCAAGTGTGGTCTCACCAAGGCCCTGTATAATTGCAGCAAGACATCCCTGCTCCTGTACTCAAATCCTCTGGCTATGAAGGCCAACATACCATTTGCTTTCTTTATCACCTGCTGCACCTGCATGCTTACCTTCAGTAACTGGTGTACGAGGACAACCAGGTCTCATTGCACATTCCCCTCTCTCAATTTATAGCCTTTCAGATAATAATCTGCCTTCCTGTTTTTGCTACCAAAGTGGATAACCTCACATTTATCCACATTATATTGCATCTGCCATGCATTTGCCCACTCACTCAGCTTGTCCAAATCACACTGAAGCATCTCTGCATCCTCCTCACAGCTCACCCTCCCACCCAGCTTTGTGTCATCTGCAAATTTGGAGATATTACATTTAGCTCCCTCGTCTAAATCATTAATATGTATTGTGAATAGCTGGGGTCACAGCACCAATCCCTGCGGTACCCCACTAGTCACTGCCTGCCATTCGGAAAAAGACCCGTTTATTCCTACTCTTTGTTTCCTGTCTGCCAACCAGTTTTCTATCCATCTCAATACACTACCCCCAATCCCATGTTTGGACCAGTCTTCCCCATGGTTCAAGCTAACAGTGCAGCCTTGCAGCGCGGGTTAGGAGAATACCTGCACCTGAGCTGAGTGCACAGCATGCAGTCCAGCGGGCGCAGCTGTGGCCAATCGGTCAGCTGGAGCGAGGTGCAGGTGGGTGGGGTCTTGGGCATCCATGCAGCGCTCTAAACTCTGGCCATCTAAGTGCTTTCTAGCACTCTCTGGAATACGTTAAGGGGCCTTCAGGCTTAGCCAAGAAAAGTTCCCAGTGCACCCATGCTAACCCACACATCTTTCTTTTTCATCCTGCAGGAAGTGTACATCAGGATCATGGAGCCTGGTGACCTAGCTGTATGCCTCGTGACGTACAGATAGCGAAGACGAAGGAGAAAAGAATGACGGAGGCATCTAGCTGCGCAGAGGGAGGAGCAGCACCCTCTGGAAGAAGGAACGGCTGGGGCTTCTGCACACACCGCCCAAGAACCACAGCGAGCCTTTGCTGGTCAGCACCTAGTGACACCCAGGGTCTATAGACGCTGCCTTTCATTCCTGCAGATGACTGAGAACCAGTGTCGCTGAAGACCACACATGTTGAGGGAATTGGTTGGTCACATCTGCCAGCTGCTGCAGGATTTGGTGCCACAGGGTCATGCAGGCCATGAAGCCTTTCAAGGCTCCACAGGTGACCTCCGTGGGATATCACAAGCCTCCATCCACAAAAAACATCCAGGAGGCCATGGACGCTATCTTCGTGATGGCACACAACTTTATGTGTTTTGCCCGGGACCAGGAAAGCCACGATGTAAGAGAACTGGGATTTACCCATATCTCGAGTTTCCCACAGGCACAGGGTGCCACTGACTGCACTCAAATCTCCAAGTAAACAAGGGGTGAACTATATCAACTGCAAGGTCTTCCACTCGCTGAATGTTCAGCTGGTGGGCGACCACCACAAAGACATTCTGCAGGCCTGTGCATGGTTTCCAGGGACTGTCCACCACTCCTACATTCTCAGTCGATCACAGATCCCTGACGTGTTCCAGGGCCTACAGAGGCTGCAGGGATGGCTCCTCGGAGACAAGGGCTACCTGCAGAGGCCGTGGCTGATGACACCCGTGCGGCTGCCTCAGACTGCAGCAGAGTGAAGGTATAATGAGGCTCATGCTGCAACTCGCACTTTGGTAGAGCAGATCATCGGGATGCTGAAAATGAGGGTCCGGTGCTCGGACCGGTCTGGTGGAGCCCTGTAATACAGTCCACAGAGGGTGTCACACATCATCGTCACCTGCTGTGCCCTTTACAACCTGGCGCTGCAATGGGGAGAGGAGCTGACTGAGGAGGAGATGGAGCAGCTTGAGGTCTCCTCAGGTGAGAAGGACGTCGATGGGATGAGGGTGAGGAGGTCCTTGAAGGTGAGGATGCCTGAGATGAGACCATCGTACTGGTCAGATGAGGCAGGTGCATTCAGCCCTCATAGCTGCTAGATTTGTGGAAGGTGATGATGACATGCAGTGAGGAGACATCATAGAACCTCACAGAATCACAGAATCACAGTGCAGAAGAGGCCCTTCGGCCCATGAGTCTTCACTGACACGTGAGGAACACCTGACCTACCTACCTAATCCCATTTACCAGCACTTGGCCCATTGCCTTGAATGTTATGACGTGCCAAGTGCTCATCCAGGCACTTTTTAAAGTATGTGAGGCAACCTGCCTCCACCACCCTCTCAGGCAGTGCATCCCAGACTGTCACCACCCTCTGGGTAAAAAAGTTTTTCCTCACATCCCCCCTAAACCTCCTGCCCCTCACCTTGAACTTATGCCCAACTTGTGACTGACCCTTCAACTAAGGGGAACAGCTGCTCCCTATCCGCCCTGTCTATGCCCCTCATAATCTTGTACACCTTGATCAGGTTGCCCCTCAGTCTTCTCTGCTCCAACGAAAACAACCCAAGTCTATCCAACCTCTCTTCATAACTTAAATGTTTCATCCCAGGCAACATCCTGGTGAATCTCCTCTGCACCCCCTCCAGTGCAATCACATCCTTCCTATAATGTGGCCACCAGAACTGCACACAGTACTCCAGCTGTGGCCTCACTAAGGTTCTATACAACTCCAACATGACCTCCCTACTTTTGTAATCTATGCCTCAATTGATAAAGGCAAGTGTCCATATGCCTTTTTCACCACCCCACTAACATGCCCCTCTGGCTTCAGAGATCTATGGATACACAAGCCAAGGTCCCTTTGTTCCTCAGAACTTCCTAGTGCCATGCCATTCATTGAATACTTCCTTGTCAAATTACTCCTTCCAAAGTGTATCACCTCACACTTTGCAGGGTTAAATTCTATCTGCTACTTATCTGCCCATTTGACCATCCCATATATATCTTCCTGTAACCCAAGACACTCAACCTCACATTGTGTATGAATGCTTGACTCCAGTCTGGCTGATGGCAGCACACATACCCTCTGTGATAATGCTCCTGTCATGGAGACGCAGTGGAGGTCCTAATAAGTGCTCGATTGCAGGAGGATGATGACAATATGCAGTGAGGACACTCCATAGATCTTCACATAGCCTCTGTCAATGTCTGACTCCTGTCTGGCTGAGGGCAGATTGCTTGCGCTCTGTGATCAGGCTCATAACATGGAGATGCAGCCGTGAAACTTTAAATGCACCTGATCGTTTGTCAGCCTTCAGCACCTGAGCCCTTCAGGAGCACAGCATCACTGGTCACAGATGCTGATGAATGGGGGCCAGCACGACCTCAAAGGTGCTCAGAGTATACAGGGAGAATGATGGAACTCTGATGCCTGTTGACAATATCCTGGCAGCAATGACAAGCACCATCGAGGTGCAGGCATCACTAATGTATCCAGTGAGTGTGAGGCCAGACCATCACTTTGGTCTGAACGTTACACACAACACAGGGAAGAGGCCCTGGACTGAGACACCTGCCTTTATTTTGTGGAGAAAGGTTTCACATCTGAATGACAAGAACACTGCTCATCATAACAAGGAGCCATAGGCAGGGAGACATTCTTGGGAGTTTATTTACAATAGTGAACATTAAGTACAAGTGATTAACACCCGTGCCCAGGCTGTGCAACTACATCTTGCTGTGGCTCAGTTCATAAGTTCATAGCACCCTCGCCTTTGAATCAGAAGGTTGTGGGTTCATGTCCCACTCCCGGAAACCAAGAACTGTGAATGTACTCGAAAGATTTACAATCTGTGACTGTTGATAACTTGAAAGAGTTACATCATCTTAACTCTCCTTACCCTGCGCTATGTCTTGGTGCTCCCCTGACATCCACAGCGGAGGTGTAGGCAGCCTGCTGACTGCTACACCCTGTCTGTGTTGACCTTGATGGGTATCCTCTGGGGGGGGGCCAAGAGCTGGAGGCCTACTTTCGGGGTCCTGCTGTGTGGCAGTGGCATCCTCCTCAGCCTGTGGAGCTGGAGCTGCTGGGTCACAGGAAGAGGGGATTCGGATGGGGTGGACACTCCCTGAGTCACCTGGGTGGATGGCCCCGGGGTGTGCACCTGCTGATCCTCCTCCCTATGGGTGCTCAAGGGCCCCTGGCTGACTCCTTGAGGAGAAGGGGAAGCTGGAGTGTGATCAAGCTGCCCTGCACCCCTCTCATGTTGACAATGTTGGAGGCCAACTATGGTGTCAGCGATGGAGTGCAGCCTGCGCAACAGTGCAGGACCAATGTTCTGGACCAAGGACTCCACGGCGGCCACCATCCTACCAGTGTTGACCTCAGTGCATTGGCACTGTGCACTACCACTTCAGACTGGAGGTGGATGGATTCCTCCATCGTGCCTTGCAATCTGAGGAGTGCAGTGGACATCCCTTCCTGATGTTCCCGAGCTTGCCTTTGTAGCTCCAGCAACTGTGACATGGCCGAGTCCAGAGGCCCTTCATCTGAATTGGGCTCAGCAGATTTCTGGCCTCCAGTAGTCTTCTGAAAGCCTGAAACCTGGAAAGTCCCTGCCCTCACCACCTGTTGCGGATTGGACAGGGCAATATGCTTACCAGATTGTGACCCCGAGGCTACTCTATAACTAAGGTTTGTGTCTCTGCGTTGGTGGAGGGTGTGAGTAAGCGCTGTGATGGGTCTTCAATTGAGGTTTCCTCTTCTGAGGCGTCTTCAAGGCTTGAGTCAAGGACCTGGGTCGTGGACCCCCTCGGCTGCTTCCCAGATGTGCCTGTGAAAGCAAGGAGAGATAATTAGTGCATGGCAGTGGTCTGTGAAACAGGACACATCACTCACAGCATGGTTGTCTGATGGATGTTGCACTGTTGGATCCTCATTTGGTAGAGCAGCTCACTGTCAGCACAGGAATGGTCCAGATCTTCACCAGCCAGCTGGATAGCTCTGTTTTCAAAGTCTGTTAGAACCCTGATGTCCGGCATTTCTCCACCAGTCTGCCACCTCTCCATCTTGTTGTGTGCCGGCTTGTCCTGCATGAATACAGATGGGCAGAATGTAAGCAAGGCACCTATCAGACCGGATGATAAGTATGCCTGGCATGGGTGGGTGGTGAGTGGGGCCATGGACGAGATGAGGACAATGAAGGTGTGTATGAGAGAGTGAATGGTGATGTTCCTTGAGCTGGCAGTGAGTGAGATCCCTTTGAATGTATGACAGGTTTGTGAGTGTGTGAGTTGAGAGTGATGAGAAGGGTGACTTACCCTGGTGGAACGGAGGACAACATTCATCCTTTTTCAGCACTGGGTAGCTGTCCTCTTTTGCAGGGCATTGGCACTGAGCACTGCTACCACTGCCTCCCAAGCCAAATTGGCGATGTTGCTGCCCCTCCTGTGGCCAGAGCGGGGGTAGAGGACATCGCGGCGGGCCTCCGTGGCATCCAAAAGGTGCTCCATGGATGCATCACTGAATCGGGGGGCTGCAGTCCTTTTGCATTTCGGGACCATGCCTTCTGTGCAGCAGTCCTGGGCTGGAAGCACTGAGAAGTGTGTGCGTGGCTGCACTTTAAATATGGTGCCTGGTGTGACAAAGTGATGAGCTGATGGCGTGGCTGGTGAATGAGAGCCCGCCATGGAAACGGCGTGTTTCCCAGGAATGTATGATTAATGAAGCAGGATTTGGGACGATGCGACATGAAAAGCTGCCATTGCGGCTGAAGGGTAAAATGTCCTTTTTCTGCCCGCTACCATATTTAGTGCAAATCTGGGACGATTCAGCCCAGAGTGGCTAATGGTGAGATGGAGTGGATCACATGTCCATAACCAATGGTGCACAGACCAGGAGGCTCGAGGCTCACCTGAAGTTGAGCCTTGGGAACCATTTCAACCATTTGAGTGAGCTACCTGTGCCCTTCACTCCATGGACAATAGATCAGCTTTGGTTCTCTTGCCTAGCTATAATAGCCCTCAGGTATTGCGGAATGGACAACACAAGGGGGTTGACTGTGGGCTTACAGATGACTTTCCTGCTAGCTTCACAGTTAAAAATATTTACTTACTTATTAGGCTGCACTGCCTTCTACCAGGAAACCTTTGCCTAGTCGAGCCCTATTTCTTAGAGGAGTCTGAAACATGTGTTAAGCCTCATATTAGCTTATGCAGAGGGCTTGGTAGGTGTTTTAGGTGTTGACCCTGGATGCCTGAAGAATAGCATAATCTGATATCAGTATTTTGGGTGCAATATATTGGTCCTGGAAATAGGGCCTTATTGTGCCTGTTTTTACGCAATGAGGTCCAATTTATATCCCAAAGGTTCAGATATGGAATTCTCCCATGTGTGCAGCCACTTGATACATGTCCTATGGATAATGGTAAATAAAAGAAATTCAGATACTTGTTTAAGTACTTGTTTGATAATGCCACTATAACCGTTCCAGGCTTACTGGAGATATGAAGAAGCCTATGGTTAACAGAATGCTCCACATTCAGTATGGAATCATTGAAACAAGATATTTCCATCATTTATATCATTGTGGGAGGATCACACTAAATGAAATTTCATTTACTCGTGGGAAGATTTCACCCCTCAGCTAAATGTTTGAAGTCAAAACAGGAATAACCTTTCTCTGCTGTTTTATAGATTTATTTTTTGCCAAGCTATATTGCTTGAGAAATTGCAGTGCTTATTTCTTAACTTTAAACCTTAAGACCTGAAAAATTTCCTATGTTGGACTTACCTCCCAATATGAATACACTCATTTATCTGTCTGTAATTGACACTGGAGTTTTAATATCTCATTTCCATGGACAAAATTTGGGAAACTGTTTGCCCATCTATTAAATTTGAAATGCTTAGGGGAAGTTAATAATGCATTATTAAGCTCAGATATTTATGAATCATGATTCTGTGGGTGGAGGTTAAGTACACAGGCCATTGGTGTGTCTAACACCCAACTCAGAATTACTGAGCAAAATTTTGTTGCCCAGTCAAACAAAATATGCCTGCAGCCCGACCACAATAAAACACTTTAGTAATCTCTCGCTTTCAACGAGATTCCACTCCAAAATTTTGTCTTGATTAATAGCATCAGGTTTACTTAATTCCTAGAGGGGAAATACTTGGCTGGTCAAAATCATGTGAGACTAATCCAACATCAGAAGGATACCACAGCTACGTTTATGAGGCTCTTAAAAGGGTTCCTGTGGTACCAAAATCCAATGAGAATGTAACTAAATTGCAAATAGCAGCCACAGTGTTATACATGTTTACTACAGTGTCACAAGATATCTCTGTACTGAGCATAGAGTTGGATTCTTGGTTAATCTGATCATTAGCTACACCCTAAGGAAATATATGTAGGGCCTGTTATGAACTCAAAGAGTACAGTGCTTCTAGCACAATGTCTTTATTCAAACTGAATGTAACATGGCTGCGCCCAGCTTGTGCCTCATGGCAGAGGTCACATGAATACTGCAAGCCAGGTAGGACTTTTAGTACATGAGTGCACTTCAACCCCAAACCTCCCCTTTTTCATAAAGAATAAAAGACAAATTTGTAGGCACTGTAATGTGTAACTGTGTGACCCACTATACACCCACTGTTCTCATGAATTAACAAACTGTTCATTATTCTTGTCAGTCTCTGCTCATGCATTGTACACACCATTGTTAAATTGTGTGGGTCTCTTAATGGTATGTGTGCATGTTGTCATTGGCTATTCGTCTGGATGATGTCCCCTCTCCAGGGAGTGTCGCTCCCATGGCACTTATTGTTGCCTTGTTAACTGTTGTTGTTTCATTTCCATTGTTGGGGACGATGGACCTCTGGGAGTGATAATCGTTTTGTATTCTGTGCAGTTGGTGACATCCCATCTTTCTGATCGGTCACCTGCAGTGAAGGAACAGCTTCCCTAGTTGTTTGCATATGCCTGCGGTTGCACCAGAATATTTGATTGTCTATGTCCATCATGTACGATTGCTGCTCTCAACAGCATGTCAGCGATGTACCTTTGTTTCCCTTGCTTGTACATATGAACATATGTACATATGAATGAGGAGCACCGGTAGGTCAATTGGCCCCTCGAGCCTGCTCCGCCATTCAATAATATCATGGTTGATCTGATTGTAACCACCTGCCTACCCCTGGTAACTTTTTATCCCCTTGTTTATCAATATTCTATGTACTCTGCCTTAAAAATATTTAAAGACTCTGCTTCCACTGCCTTTCGAGGAAGAGAGTTCAAAAGACTCACAACCCTCTGAGAGAAAACATTTCTCAATTCTGTCTTAAACTTTTAAACAGTGACCCCAAGTTCTAGATTCTCTCACAAGAAGAAACATCCTCTCCACATTCACCCTGTCAAGACCCCTCAGGATCTTAAAGGTTTCAATCAAGTCGCTTCTTACTCTTCTAAACTCCAGTGGATACAAGCCTAGCCTATGCAACCTTTCCTCATAAGACAGCCCATCCATTCCTAGCATTAGTCTAGTAAACCTTCTCTGAACTGCTTCTAATGCATTTACATCCTTCCTTAAATAAGGAGACCAATGCTGCACACAGTACTACAGACATGGTCTCACCAGTGCCCTGTGTAACTGAAGCATAACCTCACTACTTTTGTATTCAATTCCCCTCGCAATAAATTATAACATTCTATTAGCTTTCCTAATTACTTGCTTTACCTGCATACTAACCTTTTGCGATTCATGCACCATGACCCCTAGAACCCTTTGCATCTCAGAGCCCTGCAATCTCTCACCATTTAGATAATAGGCTTCTTTTTTATTCTTCCTGCCAAAATGGACAATTTCACATTTGCTCACATTACATTCCATTTGCCAGAACTTTGCCCACTCACTTAACTTGTCTATGTCAATTTGTAGCCTCCTTATGTCCTCTCCACAACATACTTTCCTACCTATTTTTCTGCCATCCACAAATTTAACAAGCACACCTTTGGTCCCTTCATCTAAGTCATTTATTTAAATTGTAAAAAGTTGAATCATCAGCAGTGATCCCTGTGACACACCACTCGTTTTATTCTGCCAACCAAAAAACAACCTTTTTATGCCTACTCTCTGTTTCCTGATAGCTAGCCAATCTTCTATCTATGCCAATGTTTTACCCCCTACACCATGAGCTTTTATTTTCCTCGATAACCTTTGGTGTGGCACTTTATCAAATGCCTCCTAGAAATCCAAGTACAGCACATCTGCTGGCTCCCCTTTATCTAAAGCACATGTTATTCCTTCAAAGAACTCCAATAAATTGGTTAAACAAGATTTCCCTTTAACAAAACCATGTCACTCTGCCTGATTGCCTTGAATTTTTCTAAGTGCTCTGCTATAACATCTTTAATAATAGCTCCCAACATTATCCCTATGACAGATGTTAAGCTAACGTGTAGTTTCCTGCTTTCTGTCTCCCTCCCTTTTTGAATAAAGGGTGGAATTTTCCCATCCTGCTCACCACAGGTCTTGTGGCAGGCAGGAGTGGAGAATCTAGCGGGAGCCAAAAAAATCGGATTTCCACTGTAGTGAAAGCAGTTTGTAATTCTCCTGATGGCGGTTCGGGTATCCTGCTAACTGGTGACATGAACGCCATTTGTATTCATTACCATCTCATGAATGCTCATTAAATATGCTGCTCACTGGAATTACGTGGCGCCTTCCAATGTTGCATCACACCAGCAGGAAATCAAGCTGGTCTGAATCACGTTTAAAAAAGAGTGGCGTGCAACGGTCGAACCTCGCTTCGCTCATGACTTCCAGGTGAATGCAACATTCATAGCCTACCTGCCACAATACTGCACCGCTCTCGTTGCAATGTCAGTTGAATGCCACACTGCAGGGGGTGTAGGGTTTGTCTGCTCCCGGTGTGTGCCTCTGTAGTCTTGAAGGACACCACTGTGCAATAGTGTTCAGGCAGGGCTGAACATTCAGACAGAGCCCAGTATTGCAACTGGAGAGGTGTTGGGTTGGTCTGCCCCCTGTTCGTGCCTCTGTAGTGCTAAAGGACACCACTGTGCAGCGGTACTCAGGCAAGGCTGCACTCTCAAACAGAGACCAGCATTGTGAACAGGGTGGGTGGAGGGAGGTGTGGGGAGAGATAACGGATACACGGGGTGGGGGTGCAAAGGGGCATGGAGGCATTGCAAGGGGGTGGGACTTAGGGGGAACACATGGGGCAAAGGGGCAGGAAGGCATTGTAGGGAGTAGGGATGAGGGGGAATGTTGGCAGGCAGGGAGGAGACCGAGAGATGGAAGGCTGGAGCTCGACAAAGGAAACTGAAATGCTGACAAACAAGGGGGGTGATGGGATATCACATGGATGAATGGGAGGGGATGAATGCAGACTCTGGAATAGGAAAGAGGGGTGGGCGTGTGTTCATGTGGCACAAGAGGAATGGGACTCATGAATGAAGGTGGTTGGTGGAAAGGGAGACAGTGTAGGGTTCAGTCATGAGGGAAATGGGGAACTTATGCATGTCACGCACATTGTAATCCCGCTCCAGGTGGGTGGGGGGCAGAGGGGGAGGGGGTGGGTGGTGGGGGCAGTGGCAAGGGCTGTGTGCTCAATTGGTCAATTGGGATAATGCACAGCTTGGTGTGTAGGGCATTTTCACAGTCGGTGTCCAATGACTTGTCTGGCTCTGTACTGATCTGTGGATGTAATGGCAATGGTTATGGGAGGCATCTGCAACCTGTATTTGGGGAAAACAAAATAAAGGGAGGGGAGTATATGAAGGTTTCTTTGTTGGGGGGGGTCTCCTCTGTAGGTGACCATGCACAGAGCCTCTAAATGGGGAGGGATGAGGTCCACATGGGGCATGGGCACATCAACAGTGATAGGTTCACGGGGGAGAGTTGGAATGGCGACCATAATGACAATGGGATCCAAAATTACTGGGGGAGGCTGAAGAATAACAGGAGGGAGCTCTACCTGCACATCGTGAGGTTCCAGGTAAATTTCTTGGACGTGGGCAGTGAGAGGGTAGCGTCAAAGCTGTTCTCAAAATAATAGTGTAAAACCGCCGTCTTGCACACACCAAGTAATGACATGGTTTAAAATCGAAAGTAGAAACAAAGCTGTATGGGAAGGGTCTGAGGCAGTCTGGGAGGAGAGCACTGCTGGACTAAGGGGGCTTTTCTGGTGCTGCTCTCAAACTTGTTATAGGCACAAGATAGAAGTCGAGCCAGAGCTGAGAGAAAGTAAGAAAACTTGTTTGGGGAGGTAGCCATTTACAATGCAGTAACAGGGAAGCGTAGGAGTCAGAGGTTTCACATCACAGACACTGCATTTCAACATTAACACACAAGATTGTGAAATTTGGGAATGCAGGCAACTGTTAAGGAGGTGCAGCTGCTGCATATCTCTGGCATCCCATCAACGAAAGACTTTCATGTGCTTTTCACAGTTTGCATGCATAATGGGCCAAAGGGCATCCAACTAATCATGAGCATGAACAACTTATTGCTAATCAGCATGCCACATCTGAGAACGGAGCACTGAGCTAGGTTAGGTCACGCATGTCATTCAAACCTTCTCCAACCACTGTGGAATTGAGATGTTAAGTCTCAGGGATGGCATCTTGGTCATCTCGGTGTGTTTGTTAGTGCCTCAGATACAAAGCTCTATCAGCGACAAGGTTAGTAGGTCAAAAGGCACGATAGGCCATTACAGTTGCTATTGGTTCAAGATTGTGAACTTCACTGTTTTTAATCATTATTTATTAATGTCTCCAATCTAATGTCTTCATTTCAGAGAGAAGGACAAAACAATAATGGAGCCTAGCCTCAATGCTGCCTTTTTGAGGGTTTTAATACAATGGAGGAGGAGAAGAAGGGACAGGTGACGCCGAGCACAGCTTCAGGAGGAGGCTTTGCCTGAGGTCTAGGGTGCAATGGAGACACAGCAAGAACAGAAGGATCTGAAGGATAGACCCAGACCACAGAGGCGACTCGCTAGAACAAGGGTCTACCAAAGAAGACTCTTCTATTTGCAGGTAAGTGAGAGACAATGCCATGCACGTCTGTGCTTGTCCTGAGCTCTGGTGGATCACATCTGCCACACTCTCTGGAGCAACTAATGCCCATGGAGTGGGAGTCATCCCCTGCCAGTGGCCTTGAAGGTCACCACTGTGCTCAATTTCTTTGCCTGAGGATTGTTCCAGGGATCCACAGGAGACCTGGGCAGCATCTTGCAGTCCTCCACACATAGATGCATCAAGGAGGTCACAGATACCCTCTACAGCAAGGCACATCACCATGTTAGGTTTATACTTGATGAAGATAGCCAGACTGCAAGATTCAAAAGGTTTGCAGCTATCTCAGTCTTCCCTAGAGTGCAGGATGCAATTGACTGCACCCATGTGGCTTTGCAGGCTCCATGGCAGCAGACCCTAATGTTTATCAACCGTAAAGGGTTTCATTCCATCAATGTTCAACTGGTGTGTGATCATCAGAAGCACATAGTACATATTTATGCACAGTATTGTGGGAGTTGCCATGACTCATACATCCTGAGTCACTCCTAGGTGCCTTAGATATTCGAAGGGCCTGAACGTCTACAAGAATGGCTGCTTGGGGATAAGGGATACCCACTGAAATACTGGCTCATGACACCCATGTGTCAGCCTCAGAGTGCTTCAGAGGAGAGCTACAACGCAGCTCACTGCTCCTTGATCGAGCAGACCATCGGCATCCTGAATATGTGCTTCCAATGTTTGGACCACCCAGTGGTGCACTGCAGTACTCTCCAAATAGGGTATCCCGGATCATCGTTGTGTGATGTGCCCGTCACAACCTGGCGATAGAGAGGGAGAAATGGAGGAAGATAAGAGCTTCTCGGGGGATGAGAGCTTCTCGGAGGATGAGGAGCAGGAGGGCCAGGAACCTGAAGAGGCTGATGAGGGTCAGCTTCCACGGGACGATGCCATCAAGGAAGCGTGACATGGAAGACATTTCTGTGCCGGTTTAATTGCCACCAGATTCCAGGAGGAGTAAAGTGAAGGCAACAGGAAATGACCACATTCTGCCTGCCCCTTAATGCCATTCCATTGCATTGAAAGGAATGTCCAACCAGTCACATCAAGAGCAAGTTCAGCATTCATGTAATGAGGCAGATTTGATAAGGGAGCTTAAGGTGAAGGAACCCTTAGGAGGAAGTGACCATAATATGATAGAATTTACCCTGCAATTTGAGAGGAAAAAGCTGGAATCAGATGTAACGGTATTACAGTTGAATAAAGGCAACTACAGAGGCATGAGGGAGGAGCGGGCCAGAATTGACTGGGAGATGAGCCTAGCAGGAAAGACAGTGGAACAGCAATAGCAGGAGTTTCTGGGAGTAATTTGGGAGACACAGCAAAAATTCATCCCTAGGAAGAAGAAGCATACTAAAGGGAGGACGAGGCAACCATGGCTGTCAAGGGAAGCCAGGGACAGCATAAAATCTAAAGAGAAAGCATACAATGCGGCGAAGAGCAGTGGGAAACCAGGGGATTGGGAAGCCTTCAAAGACCAACAGAGGACAACTAAAAAAGAAATAAGGAGGAAGAAGATTAAATATGAGGGTAAACTAGACAGTAATATAAAAGAAGATTGCAAGAGTTTTTTTAGATATATAAAGGGTAAGAGAGAGGCAAAAGTGGACATTGGGCCGCTGGAAAATGACGCTAGAGAAGTAGTAGTGGGAACAAAGAAATGGCGGAGGAACTGAATAGGTACTTTGCGTCAGTCTTCACAGTGGAAGACACGAGTGACATCCCCAAAGTTCAAGAGAGTCGGGGGGCAGAGGTGAGTATGGTGGCCATTACCAAGGAGAAGGTGCTAGGAAAACTAAAAGGTCTGAAGGTGGATAAATCACCTGGACCAGATGGATTACACCCCAGAGTTCTGAAGGAGATAGCTGAAGAGATAGTGGAGGCATTAGCGGCGATCTTTCAGGAATCACTGGAGTCAGGGAGGGTCCCAGAGGACTGGAAAATCGCTAATGTAACCCCCCTGTTTAAGAAGGGAGTGAGGCAAAAGACGGGAAATTACAAGCCGATTAGCCTGACCTTGGTCGTTGGTAAGATTTTAGAGTCCATTATTAAGGATGAGATTTCAGAATACTTGGAAGTGTATGGTAAAATCGGGCAAAGTCAACATGCTTTCATCAAGGGGTGATCATGCCTGACAAATCTGTTAGAATTCTTTGAAGAGGTAACGAGTAGGTTAGACAAAGGACAGCCAATGGATGTTATCTACTTGGACTTCCAGAAGGCCTTTGACAAGGTGCCGCACAGGAGGCTGCTCAGTAAGATGGTGTTAGAGGCAAGGTACTAGCATGGATAGAAGATTGGCTGTCTGGCAGGAGGCAGAGAGTGGGGATAAGGGGGTCCTTCTCAGGATGGCGGCCGGTGACTAGTGGAGTTCCACAGGGGTCAGTGTTGGGACCACAACTTTTCACTTTATACATTAATGATCTAGATGAAGGAACTGAGGGCATCCTGGCTAAGTTTGCAGATGATACAAAGATAGGTGGAGGGACAGGTAGTATTGAGGAGGCGGGGAGGCTGCAGAAGTATTTGGACAGGTTAGGAGAATGGGCAAAGAGGTGGCAGATGGAATACAACGTGGGGAAGTGTGAGGTCTTGCACTTTGGTAGGAAGAATAGAGGCATTGACTATTTTCTAAATGGGGAGAGAATTCAGAAATCTGGAGTGCAAAGGGACTTGGGAGTCCTAGTTTTTGAGAATTGGGATTCTCTTAAGGTTAACTTGCAGGGTGAGTTGGTAGTTAGGAAGGCAAATGCAATGTTGGCATTTATTTCGAGAGGACTAGAATATAAAAGCAGGGATGTGCTGCTGAGGCTTTATAAGGCTCTGGTCAGACCACATTTAGAATATTGTGAGCAATTTTGGGCCCGGTATCTCAGGAAGGATGTGCTGGCCCTGGAGAGCGTCCAGAGGAGGTTCACGAGAATGATCCCAGGAATGAAAGGCTTAACATATGAGGAACGTTTGAGGACTCTGAGTCTATACTCGATGGAGTTTAGAAGGATGAGGGGGGATCTGATTGAAACTTCCAGAATACTGAAAGGCCTGGATAGAGTGGACATGGGGAAGATGTTTCCATTAGTAGGAGAGACTAGGACCCGAGGGCACAGCCTCAGAGTAAAGGGAAGACCTTTTAGAACAGAGATGAGGAGAAACTTCTTTAGCCAGAGAGTGGTGAATCTATGGAATTCATTGCCACAGAAGGCTGTGGAGGCCAGGTCATTGAGTGTATTTAAGACCGAGATAGTTAGGTTCTTGATTGGTAAGGGGATCAAAGGTTACGGGGAGAAGGCGGGAGGATGGGGTTGAGAAACTTATCAGCCATGATTGAATGGCTGAGCAGACTCAATGGGCCGAATGGCCTAATTTCTGCTCCTATGTCTTGTGCTCTTATGGTCTTATTCAGACTTGCACATTCAAGCCTCATCATTCACCAGGCCATGATCTCTAAGAAAGTCAACGGTGCATCCTGTATGCGCTCACTCTGGGAAGTGAAAATTGACACAACAACGAAAATGCTGCATCAAATTACTTGATGCAGTCGTCACCACATTAATGAGAAACTACAGTGGCTGTGGAGATGAGGACATGGTTGGGGATATCATCCATTCATCCAGGTCTTGTTCTTTGGCACTACCACTGAGGAGAAACAACTGCTGCTAATCCTTCCAGGCTGCTGAGCTGCCCTCACACAATGGGGTGTCGTGAGGAAAAAGGTTTACAAACGCATTTAGCACACACTTCCAATAAAGATTTTAACACATCTCCATGGCATCACACAAGGATGCAAAAACTATCTTCAGTGAGGTTGACATCACATGAATGCAAATCCCACAGAGGGAGAATATCACTCACTGAGGGCAAGGATGGCTAAACCTTGAAATATGAGGACATATATGTAAATAATCACAACACCTTTAGTTAACCAAACCATTCACATAAACATCAAATGTATTAACCAAAGTGCAATATTTAACAGTGGTTACAAACAAGTAACCTAGAAGTGATTTCTATATTTCTTAATTTTCTTAACCCTACCACTACATCTGGGTGCAGCCCTGGCATCCGCAGTAGAGGGGGAGGCAGCCTGCTGACTGCTACGTCCTGTTGTCTGTGATGACCTTGGCAGATGTCTTCTGGTGGCCCAAGGCCTGGAGGGCCCCGGCCTAATAAGGGTCCCCTGCTCAGGGGCACTCTCTTCGGCCTAAGCAGCTGAAGTGGATGGGGTCACAGGCAGAGGGGGTTCTGAGTGGTTGGACACCCTTGGAGTGTCCTGTGTGGAGGCCTCTGGGGTGATGTTCAACCTCCCTGTGGGTACCCGAGTGACTCCTTGAAGTGAAGGGGCACTTGGAGGTCAAGGTGCCTGCATCCACCATCCGCCTCCACTCACATAGACATTGATGGTGCCCACAAGTGTGTGTGGCCATGGAGTCCAGGGCCGAGCGCAAATCTGGCAAAACCTGCTGAACCAAGGTGGTCGCCAACCTTCCCATGGTGACCTTGAGGCGCTGGCATGTCAGAGCCATGACATCAGACAGAACACTGATGGACACCTCTGTCCTTGCTCCAGTCTGTTGAGTGGCACTTGCATATCTGCCTGATGCTCTGCTGCATGTCTTTGCATCTCCAGCATTTTGTTGGCTCGCAGAAGCTCATCATCTGACTCGGACACTCTCCAGTAGCCCTTCAAGTGCCGGAGACCTTGGTTGCCCCTGCCTCCGATTGCTGTGGAGACATGTGAGTGAGGTGTTCTGCAGTAGGTAACCCCAAGCCTAATCTAGAGCTATGATCCATTGAGGTGTGTGTTTCTGCGCTGGTGGAAAGTGTGGCGGAGTGTGATGATGGTTTTTCCTCAGTGGCTTCCTCAGGTTCCTTCTCCAAGGTGGTCTGGGAACTCAGGCTTATGTTGTCCCTCCTTGTGTGCCTAGATCTGCTGGTGCCTTTAAGAGAGAGACGATAGTTTTAGTTCATGAACAGGCAGATTACAACATTGCATGTCATTCACTGTGAATGTCAGGAGGTGATGAACTCATTGAGGTGTCATCCATAATAGGTGGCTGGGATAAGATGATCTTCCCTTCACCATTGGAACAGCCATTGTCCTCCCCAGCCAGCTCAGCGACATCCCCCTCAAATTTGGCCATCCCTGCTCTGGTCTGGGATCTTTCCCTTCTGTTGTAGACCGGCTTGGCCTGGATGAATGCAGAAGAAAAAAATGTGATGAGAAGGGATGGATCAGAGTTTGGGAAACATGCATGCTTGCTGTGTGTGGTGAGCCCTCCTCAGAAGGGGCTGAGGATGGAATGTGAGCTGCATGATAGATGAGATGGTAGTGATGTGAAAGTTTCTGTGAGACGTGAGACAATCAGTGGTGCTATGTGTCCCCCGCTGATGGTTGTGTGAGATCCCTGAAGAGAATAGCCCTTTGAGTACATTGTGCCATGGTGAGAATTCGATATTGGAGGGAGTTGAAAAGTTGAAACGGAGGACATGAGGTCATTCATCGTCTTCCTGCACTGAATGGCATTGCGGGTGTGGTGGCCAGTGTGCTGACCTGCTCTTCTGTGGCCTCCTAGGTTGGTGAGGTGAGGCTTGTGTACTTCTTGGAGCCATCCCCGGGGTAAAGTACATCCCTATGCTGCCCTATCCCTCTGATCAAGGCCTTGAGGGCATTGTGGCAGGAGTGGGGTCTCTATTTCTATCTTGCAGCCTTCGTCTTCTGCTAAAGGTCTCCTGGAGACAGCTGGGCTGGAGAGAGTAAAATGTTTGTGCTCAACTGACATTTAAATCTGTCACCTGGACCTAATACCCCCTTAGGTAATGGCGGGGTGGACGAATCAGCTCCCAGCATGTTACGTAATTCAGAGAGGTACCACGCCTGTGCATAATTAGTGAGCTTCCAAGTGCAGAATTGGGCGTGGTTTCCCACCATTCTGACAAGCGGGAAATGCTTGACCGCCACTGCATTTTGTTTCAAAAGCAGAAAATTCCGCCCAAAGGAGTTACATTTGCTACTTTCCAATCTAATGGAACCTTCCTCAAATCTAAAGAATTTTGGAAAATTAAAACCAATGCATCAACTATCTCACTAGCCACTTCTTTTAAGACCCTAGAATGAAGTCCATCAGAACCCAGGGACTTGTCAGCCCGCAGCTCCAACAATTTGCTAATTACCACTTCCATGGTGGTTGTAATTTTCCTGAGTAATTTTCCCATGCTTCCACTTCCTGATTTACAGCTATTTCTCGGATGATAATGTACCCTCTATAAAGAAGACAGATGCAAAGTACCTGTTCAATTCATCTGCCATGTCCTTACTTTTCATTATTAATTCCCCAGACTCACTTTCTATAGAACCAATGCTGAATTTGTTAACTTTTTTCTTATTTAAATGTCTATAGAAGCTCCAACCACCTGTCTTTATATTTCCAGCTAGTTTTCTCTTGCACTAATTTTTCCCTCCTTATTAATCTTTTCGGTATTCTTTGCTGTTCTTCATATTCTGCCTGATCTTCTGACCTGCCACCTGTCTTTGCACAATTATATGCTTTTTCTTCAAGTTTGACACTCTCTAATGTTTTTAGTTAACCACGGATGGTGGGACTTCCCTTTGGAATTTTTCTTTCTTGTTGGAATGTATCTATTCTGTGTATTCTGAAATATCCCCTTAAATGCCCGCCACTGCATTGTTATTGACCTATCCCTTAAATTCATTTGCCAGTTCACTTTAGCTAGCTTTGCTTTTGTGCTCTCAAACTTGCCCTTATTTAAGTTTAAAACCCTCGCCTTGGACCCACTCTTCTCTCCCTCAAATTAAATATAATATTCAATCATATTATGATTGCTGCTACCTAGGGATGCCTTCACTATCAGGTTATCAATTAATCCTATCTCATTGCACAAGACCAGGTCTAATATAGCCTGCTTTCCGCTTGGCTCCAGAACGTGCTGTTCTAAGAAAATATCCTGAAAACATTCTATGAACTCCTCATCTAGGCTACCTTTGCCCATCTGATTTTTCCAATCTATATGTAAATTAAAATCATTCATGATTATTGCCATACCTTTCTAACAAGCTCCTATTATTGCTTCCTTTATACTGTGTCCTACTGTGTAGTTACAATTATTGAGCTTGTACACCACTCCCACAAGTGACTTTTTGCCTTTATCATTTCTCATCTCAACCCAAACTGCTTCTATATCCTGATTTCCTGAACTTAGGTTAGCCCTCTCTAATGTGCTAATTCCATCATAAATTAACAGAGACACCCCTCCACCTTTCCCTAGCTTCCTGTCTTTCCTAAATGTCACACACTCTTCAATATTCAGGTCCCAATCTATGTTGTCCTGTAGCCATGCCACTGTTATGGCTATCAGATCGTATTTATTTATTTCTATTTGCACTATCTGTTCATTTATTTTGTTTTGAATGATCCATGCATTCAGATATAGAGCCTTTAGCTTTGTCATTTTATTATTTTTGTGATATCTAGCCTTATCTGCTGATTTACTCTTAGATTTGTACTCTTTGTCTCTTCCTGTTGTGGTCTGTTTATCATTTCCCATATTAATGCCTTTCTCTCTTGCCTTGTCATTACCCTTTGGTTTACCACATCTTCCCAAATTTGATAGAAAAACAGAAAATGCTGGAGAAACTCAGCAGGTCTGACAGCATCTGTGGAGAGAAAAACAGAGTTGATGTTTTGAGTCCGTATGACCCTTCTTCAAATTTGATCCCCGATATACCAACTGTATCTCCTGATAGCATAGATATGGCAGAACAACTCAGGCTTTGGATTATGCTGATAAACATTCTAGGCTGAAAGAGCAGAACAATCACAGGCAAAAGGCAGGATGCAAATACTGCAGAGGACATCACACAAAGGAAAAGAAGGATAAAATTGTTTCCCTTGGTGGAGAATTCTAGAACCAGGGGACATAGATTCAAGATAAGTGTCAGAAGGTGTAGGGGGAATATGAGGAAGAACTTTTTTACGCAGAGGGTAGTGGGTGTCTGGAATTCACTGCCCAAATTGGTGGTAGAGGCAGAAACTCTAAACTCTTTTAACAAGTACCTGGATCTGCACCTTAAGTGCTGTAAGCTGCCGGGCTATGGGCCGGGTGCAGGAAGGTGGGATTAGAAAGGGCATCTGAGTGTCCTCGGGCTGGCATGGACAAGATGGGCTGAATGGCCTCCTTCTGTGCTGTAACTTTTCTATGGTTCTATGGCTTGTCCAGCTTGAGAAAAGCGGTGTTCTAACTGCAAGCAGCTGAATCATTTTGCACATAAGTGTTTGGCTAGAAAGAAGTAAAACAAGTCTATACAGATGGCTACCACAGAGATATCAACTGAAGAGTCTGATGATGCACTATACACCATATAAAAGCTGGCTCCGTCAGGTCTATAGGTGATAAATGATTTGTGACTGTTAGAATGATGACCACAGAGGAGAGCATCAAGTGAAAATCAAGTGTCAGCTAGACACTGGTACATCATGCAACATCATGCAAAGTGGCTCAACATGGCGATCTGAAAATGAAGCTCTCCAAAGTAAGGTTGAGGCTATACGATGGCACAATATTCATACCAAAAGGACAAATTAGCCTGAGAGCCCAATGCAATGGCAAGAATGAAGATCTAGAGTTCCAGGTCATAGATGGTAAGCAAAAGCCACTCACGTCAGCCGCAAGTCTAAAGCTTGGACTGATAATTCTAAACGTGCCCAACAGAGATTTACACCGTGTCGCAGCATACTAAACCATTGACCACTGAACAGATCCTAGAGGAGCACAAAGATGTGTTTACAGGGTTTCGATGTCTTCCTGGTGAGTGTCATCTTAAAATCGATGAGAGTGTAAGACCAACCGAGCATCTGCCGAGAAGAGTTCCAGCTGCCCTCAATTCCAACCTGAAAAAAAGAAGAACTGGAAAAGAAGGGAGTAATCAAGAAAGTAACAACTCCTACAGACTGGATTGGCAGCATGGTAGCAGTGAAACAACTGGGAAACCGGAGAGTATGCATAGACACAAAGGAGCTAAATAAGAAATCTCACTAGCCCATGCCAACTACAGAAGGAATTCTGTCACAGCTTGTCAAGGCAAAGATCTTTATTACCCTAGATGCGAAGTATGGTTACTGCCAATTGAAGCTGAATTATAGCAGTAGCTTTCTAATGACATTCTGGACGCTGTTCAGTTGTTCTGTCATATCTATGCTCTGGCTGATGTTTTATAACCTCTGTGCTTCAGCATGTCTATCGCTTACTTGAGAGTGAGTTTATTCTCTCTGAGTAGACTTGTTCTCACTGAAGGATCTCTTATACCTCATATCTTTGATCATCTTTTAGCTGCCTGAATTCACAAGGATTCTATGAGCTGTGTTATTGTAGTCACATATTGATCAATAGACTCTTTTTCACCTTGAGCCCTAATATTGAACACGTAGCATTCATAAATTACATTCACTTGGGGTTCAAAGAGTGCTTTCAAGGCTTTCAAGATCTTTGTTGTCTGTTTTTTCTGTTCTTCGGAGAGATTTAGGGTGGAATACAATTTGTAGCAGTCTCTCCCCAACAGTGTTAAAAATGTTGCTGCTTGTACTGGCTGCAGCTTGTTGATTAAATCTGTTGCAATCTCATAGTATTGCCATTGAAAGTTGGAAAACTGCCAGTTTTGCTGCATATTGCCTTTCGTTTCAACAGAAGCTGAGAGATCAAAATTAACAGCCATTTTGACTCACCCAGTTGTTTGCTTTCCTTTTCAGAGGCTTTCAGGCTTTTTTTTAGCAGTGTTCTGCAGCTCTGAACATTTCTGTGTTCCTCTTTCAGTGGCTGTGGTTTCTCTCTAGTTCTTCAAAACTCAATCACAACTCCACTTCTGACACTGTGTCATGAGCTCAAAGAGTACAGTGCCTTCTAGTAAAATGTCTTTATCAGAACTAAATGTAACGTGGCTGTCCCCATCCTATACCTCATGGCAGAGGTCACATGACTATGGCAAGCCAGGTAGGACCTTTAGTACATGATTGCATTTCAATTCCAAACAAGGTCTGATTTCAACACAGCCCACATGGCTGATCCTGCCATCATGTCATCAGGCTCTGATCTGAAATTTTAGTTGGATACCTGAGCGGGGGAGCAGTGATGGCTTCCCCATCAGGCTATAGCTACTGGGAGGTGGATTTTGGGCCAGGAGAAACCTAGGGAACGGAGTAATTAAATTTAACTTTAGGTTACCACATGGGCCAGGAGAAGCAGGAGACCCTCAAAAAAAAGCTTAGGCCCAATGTCCTTTCGAAGTTGTGTTCCCATGCAGACTGGGCACAAACCGGCCTTTTTTAAACTACCATGTGTGCAAGGCTGCGCGAAAATAAAAACCTTAAAGGGCCCATGGGTTTAAGTGTGGCGCACAACAAAATAATTAGAGGGAATATTGCTCGGGCCTCCATTGCCTCTGCTCCTCTCCCCTACCAATCTCATCCAGAGTAACCACCTCTTCCTCCCACTTACCACTTACTGCAGCAGTCCCTGGCTGCAACTGGCTCTCCCCAAATCCAGCCAGATCCACAGTGAGAACATTTATGGTAATGAGACCTAGTCATAAAGATTGCTTGGGTCTCCCTGGCTCCTGGACTCACGGCTTTTGCTGTCTGCTTAATTAGGACTTGCATGCTCCTTTCCTGTTCCCCTCAATAAAATTGAGCCGGGGGTGGGGGTGGGGGTGAAGGGGTGGGCAGTGTGTGGACATCGTTTCTGTGAATAGCGGCTTATTTATAGTGCATACATTGAATTTGTAAGTAACTATGTGACAGAAGCACATGCATAACCACTCTGTTACTAGATTAGTTCTCCCCACTCTGTTACTAGATTAGTCCTCCAGAGTAGTGCAAAGCCAGCACGCATGTGTTCAACACAATATAGAAAAGAGCATCATAAATCTTCTCCAGCGAATCTGGTTAGTGAGACCTGTTTTATGGCTGTGCTTAAAAGCAATACACAGAAGACTTGGTGTCCAGCTGCAAAGTTAGATAACACACCAGATGACAGTTTTATTGACATTGAACTTACAACCAGCCACTGTCCGTTCATATTCATAACCAACTTGATAATCAATTTGATTTTGCTACAGCTATGATGAAAATAATAAACATATGTTCTTAGATGCTGTGGAAAGTGTTTTCTTTCAAATGTTATAAAATGCCTATAGGGAATTAATAGAGAAAGTGTTAGGAATGCATATCAAGAACTTGCATATCCCCAGGCTATGGTTTTGTAAGCATTAACATTAATAGACAGAAAATCACTGGTTGGGTAAGGGGACAAACAATTTCTTAAGCCTGTTTTCTTGGCATAGTTCAGGAGGGTCAAATCACTCCAACTCCTCTTAGTTGTAATAAGGATAATTAACAAATTCTGCTTTCATTTTCTGACGTTGGCATCTTGCCATATCATACTGTTTTTCTGTAAAATTCCATCTGTAAATAAAGCAGTTAGTTTTAGCCTGTGCACATTGAAATGATGGTATAGTCTTTTCTGTCTTTTTGTAGGGGACTACATGCTGACCAGGCTGTGTAATCACTGGTGCACTGTACATTCTCATTTTAAAAAAATGCTGTTTTGGAATAGGGGTACTATATTATCCATCCCCATCTGCTTGATCTGCTTGCCTATTGACCACACCTCTCATCCAATGCACTCAATTGGATCCACTCTTATCGATCCAATCAAAACCATAGCATCTCCTATGGCTTCTCTTCCCTCCCAATACACTATTATCTCTTGTCTCCCAATTACTTATCCATGGTCCTCTCCCCTTCCTCATCTACATACTGCCCTTTTGTGAAACCATCTGCAGATATAGCTTCCACATGTATGCTGACAACACCTAACTCTACCTGGCCACCACCTTTCTTGACCTGTTTCCTGCCCCTGTGTTATCAGGCTGCTTATTTGACTTCAGTCTTAGATAAGACCAATTTCCACTGGTTAAACATTGGGAAGATTGAATGCATCATCTTTCCTCATAAAGCAAACTCCTTAGCCTTGCCATTGATATCCATCCCTGGCTGTAGCCACTCTCTGAGGATGAACCAGAGCTTTTACAACCTTGTTATCTCATTTGACCTGAACTGAACTCTGACTACATATCCTCTCCATCACAGCGACCATCCACTTCCACCTCCATCAATACTCCAGCTGTAGCCATCTTAAACTCTCACCCATTCCTTCAGACTTGACTGTTCCAATTCTGTCTTGGCTGATCTCCCATCAGTCTCTATCAGCTCAACTCTCAATCTGCTGCACATATCTGATTCCACTCGCTCCCAAGTTTGCTGACCTACATTGGTTCCTCGATCACAATGCCAGAAATCTTAAATTCTCATCAATATATTTAAATGCTGTCTTGGCCTTACTCCTACATTGCACCCCTCACTGCACCCCATCCCTGTAGTTACATCTAGCCCTATAACCACCCCCATGATCATAAGAAATAGGAGCAGGAGTAGGCCATTTGGTCCCTCAAGCCTCAATAAGATCATGGCTTATCTGATTGTGGCCAACTGCTGCAAAACTCTCTGGCCTGCATTCCATCTGCCCCCACCCAGCGTGTTTTCGGTGGGGAGGCATGTAAAATAGGGCGCCCACGGCATCATTTTCTTGCGCATCCCCGAACTCACCCCCATAATACAGGGGGTGGGCGGGCACTGAATTCGGCAGCCCTCCCATAATATTTAAATAAATAATCAAGGATCAATTGGGTATGTTAACAAGCCAATTGACCCCCGATAATACGTTGCCCATGCCATAAAATGGTTGGAGTGGGCAGTCGGGCAGGAGTGGGCAGGCCACTTTTTAAAAACAGTTTTTCAAAGTGCGGGAAGGTAGGTGGTCTCTATCTTTGGCAGCTGCCCTTTGCTGATTGGGGGTGGTCCCCCTTAAGATAGATTGCCTCCTTTCTTCCTACCTGCCTGCTCCATTTAACACACCACCCCCAACCACCCACCCTCCTCCTTAACCTGCCCAAACCGTCTCTGTCCAGGACCCGCACTTACCTGGCTCCGTGATCATTTGGGCCTTCTTCTTCATCCTGCTCGCAGTCCTGGCAGCGTTCACTAAGGCGCCCTTGGTACTGCCAGGACTGATGGAGCTGCTGGCCAATCCAATTGACTGGCAGCTCCCCAGGGCGGGATTTCCTCCCTAGTGAGGGGTGGAAGCCCCAGACTCCCCTATTTAGCCTTCCTGCGGCGTGTTGTGGCTGTGGAGTGGATCTATGTGCAGCTTGTTGGCTCCACGCCGACCTTGATTCCGGGGGTGGGTGGGCAGTGGGCAGTTGTGCCATCAGCCATCTAGGCCCAATGCCCTGGAGTTTTCTCCCTAAAAGCCACTGACCTGATGAGAATTAGAGAATGAGCCAAAGCAATGATGTACATTGAGCATAAGCATGAGTGAGCGTGTAGAGGTGAAAAGGGGAGGAAGATCTTGCTGACTGGAGTGCCAGGAGCCATTACCTCTTGGGACCCGCTTCTCATGGATCTGCATTTAGACAAAGGCGGCTTGTAGTGTATGAAGTATATTTACAGGAACAGAAGTTGGCCTCTTAATAACATGCAACAAATGGCTCAATTGGAAACGTCCAGCACTTTTGTCTGCAGCAGTGGAGTTCGCTATGGAGCATATGGTAGCTCTAAAGTAGTCTGCAGTGGAAGTTCCCAACAGATTCCCTGAGGATAGTCTGAAATGCATATTCAAATTGTTATCAATTGTCAGCATTTGCTAGATTTAAAAAAATTAGAATTTGTGTCACTGGCAAGTCAAAACAATCTTTTTGACCTCCCAGCTTCCCCTCAGAAGAGGTGGTAACTAAATGGTTTGCTTGGTTACCTCAGAGGGCAATTAAGCATAAACTATTTTGGTGTGTTGATTGATGTTGGACTGATTATGGACAACAGGTACCCTTCTTTTGGACCATCAGGGAACCAGTTGGATTTTTACAACTTTTACTGATGTTAGCTTTTTATTTCCAGATTTAAAACAAAAATACTGAAATCAAATTCTCAAACTACCAGGATGGGATTGAAAACCATGTTCTTTGCATTATTAGTCCAATAACTCCTCTACTTTAACACAAAATCAAAATGGCTGGAACTCTGAAATCAAAACAAAAAAATGTTGGAAACACTCAGCAGGCCTGGGAGAAATGGTGGAGAGAGAAAAAGAGTTAACATTTCAGGTCTGTGACCTTTCTTCAGAAATTCTGATGAAAGGTCACAGAGCTGAAATGTTGGGCTGAATTTTCCCAGATGGGGATCCGGAGCTTGTGTGTGACTGATGGAGTAATATTCCCATAGGTGGCCTCCCAATTGGCCTCTTCTGAGCACACTATCCTATTAAGGGTGATAGATGGGCTCCTGGTGCTGCCAGTCCAATGAACTGGCAACCCTACTTCTGGGTGTGGAACTCGCTGTTGGCACGTGGCCGTATTATTCAGCCTGATATGTTTAAACATCTAATGCGGAAAGAATGTTGCATTCTAGAGCAGTAGAATTACTATGCAGTTTTTCTAATCTGAAGCTCCTCTATTTGGAAAAGAGAAAGACTTGCAACCAATTAATACCTTTTACAACCTTAGGATATCCAAAGTGCTTTAAAGTGAATGAAATACAATTGAAATATAGGCATGAATCTTCTGGTCGGCATGCGGGGGCGGGGGCGGGCTCTGCTTGCCAACACGTAAAATGATGTCTGGTGACGTTGGGCATGCGTCCTGACGTCACTGTGCGTCATTCAGGTCTTCAGTTTGGCGGGCGTGCACCGGAGTCAGCTGCGCGCCCACCCAACTGTCAAAAGCCTATTAAGGCCATTTAAATAGCAATTAAAATAATTAACAGGGCTGCCTGTCAAACCTTAAGGTTGGCGGGCAGGCGAAGAGTCCAGGCGGCCTTCGCATTTTTCATGGAACCTCATCCATGGGCGGGATGAGGTTTCATGAAGGTTTTTAAACTTTTATAAAAATTTTTAATAAAGTTCGTAGACATGTCCCAGCTCATGTGACACTGTCACATGAGGGGATATGTCCAATTAAGTTTTTGAAATCTTTTATTATCATTTTCACAATGAAATTAAACTCCCTGAGGCAGCTCTGTGCCTCAGGGAGATCTGTGTGCTCTTTTGTGCGCATGCTCGAAACAGCGCAGGCCCTGACTCAGCCTCCTCCCCCCGCCCGCACAGGGAGCGCTCAGCACTTCCGGGTGTGTGTCATGCTGGGTGGGCCTTAATTAGCCCGCCCGCGTAAAATGACAGCACGTAGCCGATCGCGGGCGGCAATCAGCTCCGCACCCACTCCCGCTCAAGCCCCCCGACAGGGTGAAAATTCTTCCCATTGTCCAAGTTGGAATGTAGGAATTTAAAATGTAATCTCATGTTGTAGCTGTGAGATGAGCTCCATGGAGCAATGCAGCATCCATATTAAGTTCATCAAAGGGCGGGGTTTTCTGCACCTGCCTGCCGCTACGACCTTCTGGTCCTGCCGCAAGTCAATAGACTTCTGGCTGGGGCACTGCCTCGCCTGCGACGGGGCAGGAGAATCCCGACCAAAGATTCTGAAAAAGACCCTAAGGTTATGGACATTATTATTTTTGAGTTTAAAGCATTGTGTACGAATTGTGTTGCAGATTATCTATTGTATTCCTTTTTGCATCTGTGTAGCTATAAAATATTGTAAATAAAATGAAATGCTAGTATTAGCCTGAATTATGTTGTCTAGTAGTCTTTAAAAGTAGATAGGAGTGCATTGTAGAAAGCCAATGCAAACCCTGGTACCAAATAGCATGGCAAAACTATTTTAATCCTGCAGCTTGTAAATTTCAGATCATGGGAGACTTTGGTCTGCATACAAACGCACTTTACCATGAATACACATGAAGAGAGTTGGGAGAGTGCCCAAACACAGATACTCCAATATTTTTGCTCTTTCAATGTGCATAAACTGGAGAGCAGCTCTAGACACATGAGTCATAACATGTGTGCAGGCTCTTGCAATATTGAACTCACTCTCAGGATACTTGATCTTCACCAGCTTGCTGTCACTGTGTTACATAAGATCAATGGCCTCAGACAAATCGCCTTATAGAGTCTGTTTGAGTTTGTTGATTGACTCACTATTTCCGATACAATCAATAGGATCGCCTCCTATAAGCATTAATCTTCAAATGCTTAGTATCAGGGTCAATGGGTTTTCATAGGCTTGGGCATTTGTGACTTTCTGTTGGCTCTTTCCTGATATCACCTTGTTTACAGTTTTTTGATGGAGTTGTTTATCTTGGACAAATGTGTCAGAGGCCGATGTCAATCTTAATATTTTCAAAAGCCTCTTAGAAGTTCATTAGAAGATGGAACAAACCAAACATTGGATGAAATTCGAAAACTCTTAAGGATTTTCTCAGTGCAGACTACAGTTAATCTACAAAGTATGGTCACATATTTTGGCTGGCTTTAATAAAAATGCTTAGAACTGTGAAGAAGATATAACAATGTCTGTAATGTTTTTGGGAATTATTTTAAAATAGAGTTCTAGTGGTGTCTGTGTGTGTATATGTGTGTATGTCTTAATTGGATTAAAGCCAGTTGGTCTAGAGGCTTTGATGTATAGAAGAGAAGTAGGTTTGAAATGTTAATTAGGTAAACATATGGAAGTTACAAGGTGAAGTGTAAAGGGGGAAATTTGCATTTTTAAATAAACCATTCAAAAGAATGGGTGAAATATTACACCTAACCAGAAGAAGCCAAACGATGTGTTTACTTTTTCCAAAGCTTACTAACAAAATTGATGTTATGAAAGATTTTATTGTTAGAAGAGTTAAAGTTCAAAAAACCTAGTGATACAATAAGAATTTGCATTCAAAGAGGAAAATATGAAAATATGCACAAAGGAAGAGAAGGCTATTGGTAAAAGAAGAGGGATTCTAAGATCTAAAGCCTCCAACCTGTAAGTCGCAAGCCGCTGTCTGCAAGGACTCAGAGCTGAAAGAAACTCATTTTAGATTGTGACTGTCCAGAGTGTGCTTTGCCAGGGGTCTGTTTAAATCTATGGGCTGAATTTTTAGCTTGGCGGGTGGGTGCACGCCCGACCTGACCGAGTGTAAAATGATGTGCAATGACACTGGGTGAGTGTCCCGACATCATCGTGCACTCGCGTGATATATTGGTCAGCCGGCATGTGCCGGAGTCGGCAGCGGGCCTGCCAACAATTAAAAGGCCTATTAAGGCCATTAAAGAGGTAATTGAAAGAAATTTTTCACTGCCTGTCCAACCTTATAATTGGCGGCAGGCCAAAAGGCCAAGTGGCCTTTCCATTTTTTTGGAAACCTCATCCACGGGAAGGATGAGGTCTGCAACATCAAATAAAAATAAAATTAAAATTTTAAAACTTATTTAATGACACGTCCCTGCTCATGTGACAGAGTCACATGAGGGCACATGTTTTATAACATTTTTAAGATCTTTATTTATTAATGTTTTATAACATTTTTAAGATCTTTATTTATTAATCTGAAAACTTCATCTCCCTGAGGCAGCTGTGTGCCTCAGGGAGATTTTCAATCTCGCACCTGCATGCATGCGTGAAATTCATTCTCACCCTCCTCCTCCCCCACACCAACCGGCAGCGCTGCTCACCAGTGTGCAATCGTGGTCCGGCCCCAGTCGGGGGCGGCAGTCGGCTTCCTGACCGCCCCATGCCCACCCCTGGGGAGCCCACCGACAAGGGCATAATTCTGCCCTATGTGTTTTACTGTTGCCTTAATGGAGGTGTAACTGAGAGTCAGATTAACTAGGGAGTTTTTTTAGAAGCTATTCTTGTGGTAATTTGTAGACATATGTACGTGCTTATGATCATTTAATTAATAAATGTTTAATTTAGTTTTATAAAACCTCTTGACGCTTGATCGTCTTATTATAACTGAATTCAAAACCTGCATCTTGAAACATACAAATTGCAAAATTTTGTTATGACAGTTGTTTCAAGTTTCCCAGCATTTACCATCGGCTGTGTCATCATAAGAACCAATTTGCAGCTTTATTTAATTTGTTTGATCTTGCTTAAATTTGCTTTTGCATTAAACACAATGCACAATTCAGTGTGTTGATTATCCAAATAGCTGTTTCATAAGCTATGAAACAATTATTTTCAAGTATCAACCTTTATTCCACTACATATATAAGCTATGGCATTTCCAGATCTAAACTTTGTGCTCCCTTTGATATTTAATCAGGCACTCAAGGTGAATTTAAAAAGAATAGAAAAATTGTGGGGGCTATTATGATAAGCTTAATTTTGGGGCTTAAACTGAAATATGTTTTTCTGTATTGCAAATTCCCTTCATTATTTCCTCATATCAAAGTTTATTTGACTGAAGAGTAGTATGCGAAATGTTTCGTTATGCATTGTACTTTTACTTATTAAAGAAGTCTGACACAAGTGACTTTTTTATATAGCAGCTCAGAGTTCTCTTTGAGTGTACATTTGTAGACTGATTGCTACTTGCTTCATTTACAATATTGCCAGGAATATAATTAGTCATTAGTCTTTGGACGAAGTCCTGTGACAGGCAGCGCAGTAGAAATGACAATGATACATCTGGATTTGCAAAGTTAAAATAAGTCTTTCAAGAGTTATTTGCTGAGCTTAATGAAATTTATGCATTGGCTTTGAGTTATATCCGTGTAATTCATATGTAAATTATATCTGAACAGTAATGCAATCTCTTCCTGCCTTGTTCATCATAATTTTTTTGCCATGTGCTGTTCCTGCTGTTTGGGCGATTTGAGTGAGATGTCTTTCAATGAATACTTTTATAGTGTTCTTCCATTATTGAGGCAAGCTTCATCTTGGATTATGTACCACCAAGTATTATTTCTCATGAGAAACAGTACAATAGTGTTACTTCTATCATTTATCCTGCCAATTATGCACTCAATTGTTTCTTAATCATTTTGGCATAATGCAACTTCAGCAGTGATAAGTGTCCTGGAAACTCTAAGCAGGCAGTGAATATGTTACATACAATTTTTTAGGCTACATGTAAATCTAACCATGATGATTAAAAAGGTTGTCCTGCAGCTCTGAATGAATTATGATTCAATTTCACATACGTTTAGGTTGTTAGCCTGCATTTATGTGCGAATATTTTTTTCTTGAACAGTGAGCACTGATGGCTTAATTGATAGTATTGGAAAAAAGCAGTTGTCAAACTGACCGGTTGCCGGGTTTTAAATTAACACCCACATATGTAAAAATGACAAGATCATTAAAGAAGCTGGAGTCAAAGGCTGTGCCTATTGATATTAATTCACCTCCTACACATGGTCAAATTTGCAATGGGTGCCAGGTGATGTTGAAACTAAATAACTAAGGAAAAACAACATAGGCTAAACAGAGCAACACAATTAACAATTTTTGGTATGATTTATTAATTTGGAATGCTTTAAAATTATGAGACTTTCTCTGTTTGAGCTTTCCTAGGTTAATCTAAATTTGTTTTTTACAGCATAGAACTTGAAATAATTTGTCACAACTTGACGCTTGTTATGATTTCAATTGGGCCGTAACTTCCGAGCTCCCCAGTGTCAGGTATGGGGGGTACCCCAAACATGCGCTGAGGAACCCCTCTCGGAACTTCAACACAGAGTTTGCACGGCAATTGCCCAGAAGGGCAAACTTGCTCCGGGCAATTGCCCTGTTCTGGGAATCATCTGAAAATGCCATTTAAATCGCAAACTTTGGATGGTTTAGGTTGTGTTACAAAAATAGTTAAATTAGAAAAAGTTAGAAGAACTAAAACCTCTTCTAACTTCTGGATAACTATTGCAAAGACACAGATAGCCCCCTGCCGACCACATGGGACTCCCCCACGCCACCGATTCCCCCGGGGAACTTCCCCACATCCCCGACTACTCAAGGGTCTTCCCCACCCCCAACTACCCCAACATACGGTATTCCCCACCGACCTTGCGACTCCCCATGGGATTCCTCCTGACCTGACTTGGTCTCCCCCACTTTGCAGTACCGACACCCCAATCCCCTGCAGGCCCAACTTGACCCGACTGGACCTCCCCCAACCTCCGACACCCCCCTAAGGTCCGACCCCACCCCACCCCGATGTCCGACTCCCCCACCCCCCCCAACCCACCCCTCCAATGTCCAATCCACCCCCCAACCTTCTGATACCTGAACCCCCCCTCCCCCCATTCACCCAGGTAACTCCAGGAGTCACTGGCCCATCCAAATACCCTCTTCCTGTGACCTCCACGGCTCCAGAGTCACAGGCTGAGGAGGGTGCCACTGCCAAACAGCAGGACCCTGAAAGCAGACTGGGCCCACCAAGTCTCAGTCCTCCAGAGGATGCCCACCAAAGTCATCACAGACAGGGCATCACAGTCAGCAGTCTGCCTCCACCTCTCATGTGGATATCCGGGGCAGCAGCAAGGCAGGGTTAGGAAGTCAAGTAAAAGTATTTGCACAGCTTGGGAACAGGTGTTGATCACTTGTACGTACTGTTCACTGTTGTCAATAAACTCCTAAGAATGTCTCCCTGCCTGTGGCTCCTTGTTCTGATGAGCAGTGTTCTTGTCACTCAGGTGTGAAACCTTTCTGCACAAGATAAAGGCAGGTGTCTCAGTCCAGGGCCTCTTCCCTGCGCTCTGTGTGGCCTTCAGACCAAAGTGATTGTCTGGCCTCAAACTCCCTGGACACGTTACAGATGCCTGCGCCTCGCTGGTGCTTTTCATTGCTGCCAGAATGTAGTGGGCAGGTGCCACAGAGTTCTCTCATACTCTCTGTGTGCTCTCAGCACCTTTAAGGTGGGGCTGGCCCCCATCACACCAGTATCTGTGACCAGTGATGCTGTGCTCCAGCTCCTGAAGGGCTGAAGTGCTGAAGGTGGACACAGCATCAGATGCGTCTGAAGTTTCATGGCTGCGTCTCTGAGATAGATTTGATCACAGAGCGCAAGCGAGCTGCCCTCGGCCAGACAGGAATCAGACATTCTCAGAGGCTATGTGAAGATCAATGGAGTGTCCTCACTGCATGTTGTCATCATCCTCCTACGATCAAGCGACTGTTAGGGCCCCCACTGCACCTCCATGACAGGAGCATTCTCACAGAGGGTACTGACGCTGAGATAAGCCAGGCTGGAGTCAAACGTTCACAACTGCGATGTGAGGATCTACGGGAACACCTCACTGCATGTTGTCATCGTCCTGCACAAATCTGGCAGCTATGAGGGCCTCCCTTGCACACCTGCCTCGTCTAGCCAGTGCGAGAGGCTTATCCCCATCATCATCACCACTGAGGACCGCCTCACCCTCATCCCCCTCGGTGTCATCCTCATCCGAAGAGACATCCAGCTCTTCCAGCCAGTTCATCTCCCTGTTGTAGTGCCAGGTTGTAAAGGGCTCAGCAGATGACAACGACGCATGATGCCCTCTGCGGTCTGTATTGCAGGGCTCCACCAGACCGGTGCAGGCACCGGCTGTGAGCTGCAGCATGAGCCTCATTATACCGTCGCTCTGCTGCAGTCTGAGGCTGCCGCACGGGTGTCATCAACCACTGCCTCTGTGGGTAGCCCTTGTCCCCAAGGAGCCAACCCTGCAGCTTCTGTGGACCCTGGAAGACTGCAGGGAACTGCGAGCAACCCAGGATGTAGGCGTCATGCACACTTCCTGGAAACCGTGCGCATACCTGCAGGATTCGTTCCTGCTGGTCACGTACCAACTGCACATTCAGTGAGTGGAAGCCCTTCTGGTTGATGAAGTCCACTGAGTGTAGCGACGGGGACCTGAGCGCCACATGAGTGCAGTCAATCTCACCTGTGGGAATCCCGAGATCAGGGCGAATCCAATGGCCCTTGCATTCTGGTTGTCCTGGTCCCGGGCGAAATGCACAATGTTGTGTGCCATGGAGAAGATGGCATCCGTGACCTCATGGATGTATTTGTGGGTGGCAGATTGTGAAATCCCACAGAGGTAACCTGTGAAGCCCTGAAAAGAGCCACTGGCATAGAAATTGAGCTCCGTGGTCACTTTCACGGCCACTGGCAGTGGATGCCCTCCATGTCCCTTGATGCCAAGTCCTGCAGTAAGTGGCAGATGTGAGCCACCAGGTCCCTAGACATGTGTAGTCAGCGGCGACACTGGTTCTCAGTCATCTGCAGGATGGCAGGAGGCGTCTATAGACCCTGGGTGTCTCTAGGTGCTGACCAGCCACGGCTCATTGTCACTCCTGGGCAGCATATGCCGTAGCCCCTGCTGCCCTTTCTTCGTGAGGTTGCTGCCCCTGTAGCCAGGAGCCTCAGTCGCTCTCTCCTCCGTCTCCTATGGTCTCTGTAGGCTATCAGGCATACAGCTAGGTCACCAGGATCCATGATCCTGATGTGGTCCTCCTGCAGCATGAAAAAGAGAGAGACGTGGTTATAATGGCTGTACTTAGCACCTTTCCTGCCCCTGTGTGACCGCCCTTTAATGCTTCCCGGAGAGTGCTGGTCACCCCTCGGATGGGCATGGCTGCCCTGTTAACCTGCGACATGGGGGACACTGGTCCAAACTAGGATGCTGAGATTGCAAGGGGCTGTGAGCGCCTCCAGCTGTGACTGCTACATGGTCAGTGTTGACGAGGAGATTGTACAACGTGTGCAGTCCAACTGCTCCGTGATCCAATACAGTGGTGGTGGATTCGAAGTTTGTGCTGGGGGGTGGGAGGGCAAGGTGGGGGGTGGTGGATAACATATGGAGCACTTGGCGGCCCTTTGGTGTCACCACATTGCTTGCATTGGCGGGCAGGCTAGGAGCCCAACACCAATCATATCATTGTGGCTGTGCCTGATCTGTCTCAGCTGCAGAGGCATGGTCAGTATATACAGGTGTCCCTAATGTGTGCCCACTTCCCTCGCTTACGCTGACCTCCACCTCGGTTGCCTGTGTGTGGAATACAGCACCAGGCCAGCTCTTGACCCCTCCATCCACTCCTCAGCAGTCACCTCCAAGACTGGCCAGCACTTGCCCCCTGACACTGCCCTCCCCCTCAGCAGTCGCCTCCGGGGCCAGGAATCAGTTGCCCCCGTCTCCTGGTGCCCCTGAGGCCTGTAAACAACAGGCGAGCTGTGGAGAACGCTATTGTTCAGTCACCTCAGTTCCTCCATAGTGAAGGCCGCCAAGTGCACGTGGCCTGCGTGCTGTTGCGAAAACATCAGCATGCTTTCCCGTCTATGTGGATGGATGATATGGTGGGGTTCCAACAGCCTGGCGGGATGGCCTTTTAATTATATTAGCTCCCAGCCGACCGATGGTAGGAAACGCGAACCGCCATTGGCGTGCTGTGCAGACGATCGTGACCAGCTTTCACGCCATCGTGAAGCAGGTCGCACCATATTTTCCGCGCATGCCGCCTATCACGCCTGCCACCAGCGGGCTCGAAAAATTCCGCCCTGTGTGCTTATTTTTCCCAAAGATTACTGGTAAAGTCCAAAGACATAGTAAAACAATGGGAATTTGCATTCAAAGGAGAAAATGTGTATAAAGGAGCGAAGGCTATGATTAAGAGTAGGCATTTTTAAGACCTACCCAGCATGGAAAGCCTTCAGCATCTATGCTTCAAGCTGCTGTTTTCAAAGAACTGAAGTTAAGAAAATCCACTTTGAATTCGACTGGTTCAGGGTATTGTGTGTGACCTTGCCTGGGTCTTTTGAAATCTAGGTCAGGATTTTGCCCTCATCGGGTGGGCTCAGCGGGGGTGAGCGGGAGCAGTCGGAAAGTCAACCGCCGCCCACGATCGGGGCCTGACTGCAATTTCATGCTGGCGGGCCAATTAAGGCCTGCCTAATGTGAAAGGCATGCTGCAGTGCTCAGCGCTGCCTGTGTGCTGGGGGTGGAGGAGGGCAAGTGGGGAACTTTGCGCATGTGTGCAGAGCACAGTGCTGTCTCAGGAAGATGAAGATATAAAAAATTAAAAATAAACAATTTTAAAATGTTAAAAACATGTCCCCTCATGTGATTCTGTTAGAAATTAGGATGAACGTTTAAAAAATTTTAAAATGACGGATCAAAACCTCACCCTGCCCATGGATGAGCTTTCGTAAAAAATGCAAAGGCCGCTTGGCCTTTTTGCCTGCCCGCCAACCATAAGGTTGGATGGGCAGTGAAAAATTTAATTCAATTAGATTGTTAATGGCCTTAATAGGCCTATTGATTGTTGGCAGGTGCGCCTCCATCTCTCGCGTGCCATTTTATGCTCGTTCAAGTCAGGTACGTGCCCGCCTGACGAGCAGAAAATTCAAGCCGATGTGTCTTACTGTTGTCTTAACGAAAGTGCAACTGGGGGTCAGATTAAGTGGGGGATTTAGAAGTTATCATAGCAGTAATTTGTAAATCTATGCATGTGTTTAAAATCATTTCTCTTATTAGTAAATGTTTAATCTAGTTTTGTAAAAACCTGTAAGGCTTGGCAGTCTT
Organism: Cetorhinus maximus; assembly: GCF_964194155.1. NCBI lineage: Eukaryota > Metazoa > Chordata > Chondrichthyes > Lamniformes > Cetorhinidae > Cetorhinus > Cetorhinus maximus. The sequence continues at coordinate 52,717,429 of NC_135883.1, forward strand.
ATTACTACTGAATTCAAGGCACGGATCTTGAAATTTATACAAATTGCAAAACAAGTTGTGGCAGTTGTTTCAAGTTTCCATTTGGGATTTGAACAACTCAGTTTTTGCCATCGGCTGTGCCACAGCACACTACAATGGCTCCTGCCTAGTAATAAGGGTGGGATCCATTGTGGGTGCATTGATAGGTTCCCCACATCAGTTGATGGGTCAGTGAAAAGCAATTCAAGGGTCAGTCAATCTTAGTCAGTCCATTAGTCAGGAACACGTGAGGAAGGTGGCCAGCTCCATACAGCTGAAGCGCTGTTAGCTCTGAGGAGCTGGGAGCTAAGTGAAGCCCCAGGAGGCGTTTGGTAGCTATGTGCAGTTGGGGTTCAGAAGAAACCCGTTTGGAGCTGAGATGGCAGCAAACGATCACTGGGTCCTTGCTGCTGAGGGCTCCCAGAAGTTCAGGGAAGTCCACGAGCAGCATTTGCTCAGTGCAGCTGTGGGGGTTGGAGCTCGGAGAAACCCAGGATCAATGTTCTGCTCAGAGTAGCTAAAGAACTGGAATTGTGCCACTGATTAGATTCTGGAGTGAAGATTGGAAATCCTTAAAAAGGAAGATAGAGTTTTAAAGAGTGAACTCACAGTGAACAACTCTTCTTCACTCAGTTTGGGGTGGTGGATAGAATTCCAAGACAGAACCTTCAAAGGTAGAGATTGGAAGTTGTTGTGAGAAAAATAAAGGGCAGAATTTTATGCCTTGCAGTTGGGCGTGCGCTGATCTGATTGGGCGTAAAATAGTGCGAGAAGATGTTGGGTGAGTGTCCCAATGTTATGCCGCACATGCACAATCTTCAGGTTGGCAGGCGGGCATGGATATCAGAGCTGTGCCCACCATCAATTAAAAGACCATTAAAAACCCAATGGAACCTGATTTTACGTTGCCCGTGCGATTTCACGCTCATCACATGGGAAAAATGCAGCCTACATTTTGCAAAAATCTCATCTGAAAGCGGGATAAAAGGGGTCAGCAGCATTGCCAGTGTGAGTAGTGAGGAGTTGAGGAGATAGTTTACTGCTGGTTGCTTATTTGAACTTGACAGCTTCATCTCTGTTCTGAGCTTCATTCTTAGCATTTCCAGGCTTCATTTCAGGACTCATTGATGCCCCCAAGGCCCCCTGAGGATATTGACCATGTGGACCCTTCCAGCTATCAGACAGCCTTCTGTTACCCTGGTAATGGGGATTGTGGTCTCCGCTGGTGGCACCTCCTCTGAAGAGGAAGAGAGGGGCAGAATGGAGAGGAGGCCAGGAGTCTACATGCAGGTTCCAGGGGAGCGACCTGTGGGAGGAGAGGCGCAGGCAGAAGGGATGCAGCACCAGCAGGTAATCCAAGCACAAGGGACCACAGAAGGTGTCACTATCCTGCTGCCAGGGTATACAGGTGGCGATGCAGCTGCCTCAATATGTCCGAGGTGCAATGCCGAAGGAGGCTCCGCCGCTCAAGGGAGAGCCTGACCTCCATTTGTCAGATGATTAGGCCTGAGATCAGCTCCAACTGTGTGGGTGGACACCCTTTGCCAGTAGCTTGGAAGGCCACAGTGGCCCTCAACTTCTATGCCTCCAGCTCTTTCCAGGGTCAGTGGGGGATCTGTGTGGAGTCTCCCAATCAGCTGTCCGCAGTTGTGTCAAGCTGGTGACAGACGCTCTGCTCAGACGTGCATTGACCTTTATCCACTACCATTTGGACCAGGCAAGTCAGACACAGCGAGTCAGAGGCTTCGCGGCCATTGCTGGCTTCCTCCACGTCCAGGGTGCAATAGACTGCACACATGTGGCCATCAAGGTGCCAGCAGGTGAGCCCGGTGCCTTCGTCAACAGGAAGGGCTTCCACTCCATGAACGTGCAGATAGTGTGTGACCACAGGATGCTGATTCTACAAGTCTGTGCAAGGTACCCAGGCAGTTCCCATGACGCCTACATCCTCAGACACTCCCAGGTGCCAAGGTTATTCAGCACTCCAGCCTGACTGGATGGATGGCTTCTGGGTGACAAGGGCTATACGCTGAAAGGTGGCTTATAACACCTCTCCCCACCCAAGAACAGAGGCAGAGCAGTGTTATAATAAGAGTCATGCCTCCACAAGGGCAGTGATACAGAGGACCATAAGCCTTCTGACGGTGTGCTTCGGATGCCTGGACCGTTCAGGGGGAGCACTACGATACCGCCCAGAGCGGGTGTCACTCATAGTGGTCACATACTGCGCTCTCCACAATCTGGCACTGGCAAGGGGGAGAACCACTGTGGGAGAAGGATGTTGACGCAGCTCCACAGGCCACAGACAATGAATCCAGTAGTGAGTCAGAAGAGGAGCACAGTGAAGAGAATGCTGAGGGTGTGGAGGCAGACCTCGGTAACCTTCAGGGAGGCAGGGTAGCCATGGATGCCTTGATCCAACACTCCTTCAAATAGGCTGCCAAAGATCTTTATTTTTATTTATTCCCAGGATGTGGGCTTCGCTGGCTGGGCCAGCATTTACTGCCCATCCCTAGTTGCCCTTGAGAAGGTGGTGGTGAGCTGCCTTCCTGAACTGCTGCAGTCCATGTGCTGTAGGTACACCCACAGTGCTATTAGGAAGGGAGTTCCAGGATTTTGATCCTGCGACAGTGAAGGAACGGCGATATATTTCCAAGTCAGGATGGTGAGTGACTTGGAGGGGAACTTCCAAGTGATGGTGTTCCCATCTATCTGCTGCCCTTGTCGTTGTAGATGGTAGTGGTCGTGGGTTTGGAAGGTGCTGCCTAAGGAGCCTTGGTGAATTCCTGCAGTGCACCTTGTAGATGGTACACACTGCTGCTACTGTGCGTCGGTGATGGAGGAAGTGAATGTTTGTGGATGGGGTGCCAATCAAGCGGGCTGCTTTGTCCTGGACGGTGTCAAGTTTCTTGAGTGTTGTGGGAGCTGCACTCATCCAGGCAAGTGGGGAGTATTCCATCACACACCTGACTTGTGCCTTGTGGATGGTGGGCAGGATTTGGGGAGTCAGGAAGTGAGTTACGCATCGCAGGATTCCTAGCCTCTGACCTGCTCTTGTAGCCACTGTATTTATATGGCTAGTCCAGTTCAGTTTCTGGTCAATGGTAACCCCCAGGATGTTGATAGTGGGGGATTCAGTGATGGTAATGCCATTGAACATCAAGGGGCAATGGTTGGATTCTCTCTTGTTGGAGATGGTCATTGCCTGGCACTTGTGCAGTGTGAATGTTACTTGGCACTTGTTAGCCCAAGCCTGGATATTGTCCAGGTCTTGCTGCATTTGGACATGGACTGCTTCAGTATCTGAGGAGTCGCAAATAGTGCTACACATTGGGCAATCATCAACGAACATCCCCACTTCTGACCTTATGATAGAAGGAAGATCTTTGATGAAGCAGCTGAAGATGGCTAGGACGAGGACACTACCCTGAGGAACTTCTGCAATGATGTCCTGGAACTGTGATGATTGACCTCCAACAACCACAACAATCTTCCTTTGTGCTAGGTATGGCTCCAACCAACGGAGAGTTTCCCCCCTGATCCCCATTGACTCCAGTTTTGCTAGGGCCCCTTGATGCCACACATGGTCAAATGCGGCCTTGATGTCAAGGGCAGTCACTCGTACCTCACTTCGGGTGTTCAGCTCTTTTGTCCATGTTTGAACAAAGGCTGTAATGAGGTCAGGAGCTGAGTGGCCCTGGTGGAACCCAAACTGGGCATCAGTTAGCAGGTTATTGCTAAGCAAATGCTGCTTGATAACACTGTTGATGACCCTTTCCATTACTTTTCTGATGATCGAGAGTAACCTGATGGGGCAGTAGTTGGCTGGGTTGGATTTGTCCTGCTTTTTGTGTACAGGACATACCTGGGCAATTTTCCACATAGCCGCGTAGATGCCAGTGTTGTAACTGTACTGGAGCAGTTTGGCTAGGGGTGCGGCAAGTTCTGGAGCACAAGTCTTCAGTACTATTGCCGGAATGTTGTCAGGGCCCATAGCCTTTGCAGTATCCAGTGCCATCAGATGTTTCTTGATATCATGTGGAGTGAATTGAATTGGCTGAAGACTGGCATCTGTGATTCTGGGAACCTCCAGAGGAGGCTGAGATGGATTATCCACTTGGCCCTTGTGGCTGAATGTTGAGGCAAATGCTTCAGTTTTATCTTTTGCACTGATGTGCTGGGCTCCCCCATCATTGAGGAAGGGGATTTTTGTGGAATCTCCTCCTTCAGTGAGTTGTTTGATTGTCCACCACCATTCACGACTGGATGTGGCAGGACTACAGAGCTTAGATCTGATCCTTTGGTTGTGGAATCGCATAGCTCTGTGCATCACTTGCTGCTTATGCTGTTTGACACACAAGTAGTCCTGTGTTATAGCTTCACCAGGTTGACACCTCATTTTTAGGTGTGCCTGGTGCTGCTCCTGGCATGCGCTTCTGCACTCTTCATTGAACCAGTGTTGATTCCCTGGCTTGATGGCAATTGTAGAGAGGGGGATATGCCGGGCCATGAGGTTACGGATTGTGTTTGAGTACAATTCTGCTGCTTTTGATGGCCCAAAGCGCCTTATGGGTGCTCAGTCTTGAGTGCTAGATCTGTTTGAAATCTATCCCATTTAGCATAGTGCCAAACAGCACAATGGAGGGTATCCTCAATGTGAAGGCGAGACTTGTCTCTACAACGACTGGTCACTCTTACCAATGCTGTCATGGACAGATGCATCTGCGGCAGGCAGGTTGGTGAGGATGAGGTCAAGTATGTTTTTGCCTCTTGTTGGTTCCCTCACCACCTGCTGCAGACCCAGTCTAGCAGCTATGTCCACTAGGACTTGGCCAGCTCGGTCAGCAGTGGTGCTACCGAGTCACTCTTGATGTTGGACATTGAAGTCCCCCACCCAGAGTACATTCTATGCCCTTGCCACCCTCAGTGCTTCCTCCAAGTGGTGTTCAACATGGAGGAGCACTGATTCATCAGCTGGGGGTGGGCAGCACATGGTAGTCAGCAGGGGCTTTCCTTGCCCATATTTGACCTGATTCTATGAGACTTCATGGGGTCTGGGGTCGATGTTGAGCACTCTGCTTTGATCTCATGCCAGGGCTGCCACCTCCATTCCGGATGTCTGAAATGACCCTTTCATTTAACCCAAAGTCCACTCAGTGCCTGTGCCATAAACTTCAGAGCCACTCACATCCAGCATTATATACTGGCGTACCCTGCATCAGAAATATAAAAACGTAAAGCATACTTAGGCCATAATGACAAAAACGAAATTTATCTCATTTTGACAATCCAAATAAATTAACATAACCTTCTGTGGTCTTCCTTCCCAGGGCAGTAAACATAAACAAGACATTGCAGGACAGAAGATCACCTGTGAACAGTCCCTCTTGTGCTCATGGTGCCTTAAACTTACATTTGCGAGTGCTACATCTTGGTGTTCCCCCCTCGCTGCAGTGCCATTGGAGGCAGCCTGCTGACTTTGCTGTCTTGTTGGCCTTGATGACCTTGGCAGTCGTCCTCTGGCCAGTCGAGCCTGTGCAGGCCCCACCTGGGAGGGAGCGGCCAGTGCCATGGCTGGCATCTCCCCAGTCATCGTAGCCTGATCAGATGCCACAGTTACTGGCAGAGGGGAGGTGGAGCTGCTGCTGTCATCCAGAGTGCCCTGAGAGGAGCCCACAGAGACAACAAGCAGCTCATGCGCCAATGTGAGGTCACTCTGGATCTACCTGCACACCATTGATGGACAGGCACCTCGCTGGGATACCGAGTGCCTCGTCCATCTCCCAAACTGACATTGACCACCTGAGGTCAGTGCCTGTGTGAGGGCTTGCAGGTCCGAGCGCAATCCCAGGAACCCCTGATTCTCTCCCTGGAGCTGCCTGTCCATGAGAGTCACCACTCTCTCAATGGAGGAAGCAGCGTGCGCAGCATGATGTTCAACACAGTGCTTATGCTCTGCATGCACTCCTCCACAACAGAGACCATGGCACACATACCCCACTGGTTCGCCTCTCGATCCTCCCGTACATCCCGCTGGACATCCAGCACCTGTTGCCTAATGGGTGACTCCAAAGGCTCAACATCTGCCTTCGGTTCAGCATTCACAGAATCACAGTGCAGAAGAGGCCATTTGGCCCATCGAGTCTGCACTGACAGGTGAAAATCACCTGACCTACATACCTAATCCCATTTACCAGCACTTGGCCTTGAATGTTATGACGTGCCAAGTGCTCATCCAGGTACTTTTTAAAGGATGTGAGGCAACCCGCCTCCACCACCCTCTCAGGTAGCGCATTCCAGACCGTCACCACCCTCTGGGTAAAAAAGGTTTTCCTCACATTTCCCCTAAACCTCCTGCCTCTCACCTTGAACTTATGCCCCCTTGTGACTGACCCTTCAACTAAGGGGAACAGCTGCTCCCTATCCACCCTGTCCATGCCCCTCATAACCTTGTACACCTTGATCAGGTCGCCCCTCAGTCTTCTCTGCTCCAACAAAAACAACCCAAGTCTATCCAACCTCTCTTCATAACTTAAATGTTTCATCCCAGGCAACATCCTGGTGAATCTCCTCTGCACCCCCTCCAGTGCAATCACATCCTTTCTATAATGTGGTGACCAGAACTGCACACAGTACTCCAGCTGTGGCTTCACCAAGGTTCTATACAACTCCAACATGACCTCCCTACTTTTGTAATCTATGCCTCGATTGATAAAGGCAAGTGTCTCATATGCCTTTTTCACCACCCCACTAACATGCCCCTCTGCCTTCAGAGATCTATGGACACACACACCAAGGTCCCTTTGTTCCTCAGAACTTCCTAGTGCCATGCCGTTCATTGAGTACTTCTTTGTCAAATTACTCCTTCCAAAGTGTATCACCTCACACTTTTCAGGGTTAAATTCCATCTGCCCATTTGACCATCCCGTCTATATCTTCCCGTAGCCCAAGACACTCAACCTCACTGTTAACCACCTGGCCAATCTTTGTGTCATCCACAAACTTACTAATCCTACCCCCGACATAGTCATCTATGTCGTTTATATAAATGACAAATAATAGGGGACCGAGCATAGATCCCTGTGGTACGCCGCTGGACACTGGCTTCCAGTCACCAAAGCCTCCTTATGTCATCACCTTCTGCCTCCTACAACTAAGCCAATTTTGAATCCACCTTATCAAATTACCCTGTATCCCATGTGCCTTTGCCTTCTTTATATGTCTCCCATGTGGGACCTTGTCAAAGGCTTTGCTGAAATCCATATAAACTATATCAACTGCTCTACCCTCATCTACATATCTGGTCACCTCCTCAAAAAATTCAATCAAATTTGTTAGGCATGACCTCCCTCTGACAAAGCCATGCTGACTATCCCTGATCAAGCCTTGCCTTTCCAAATGGGGATAGATTGGAGAAATTTCTCCAATAGTTTCCCTGACGTAAGACTCACTGGCCTGTAGTTCCTTGGCTTATCTCTACAACCCTTCTTAAATAGCGGAAACACATTAGCTGTTCTCCAGTCCTCTGGCACCTCCCCCGTGGCCAGAGAGGAATTAAAAATTTGGGTTAGAGCCCCTGCGATCTCCTCCCTTGCCTCCTTCAGCAGTCTGGGACACAAATCATCCGGACCTGGAGATTTGTCCACTTTTATGCCTGCCGACACCTCCAATACCTTGTTACCCCCACTATATCAATTTGCTTAAGAACCTCACAGTTTCTCTCCCTGAGTTCGATACCTTCATCCTCATTCTCTTGGGTGAAGACGGATGTGAAGTATTCATTCAACACTCTAGCGATGTCCTCTGGCTCCACCCATAGACTGCCCCCTTGGTCCCTTATGGGCCCTACTCTTTCCCTGGCTATCCTCTTCCCATTGATATACTTATAGAATATCTTGGGATTTTTCCTAGTTTTACCAACCAGAGTTTTCTCATATCCCCTCTTTGCTCTCCTAATTGCTTTCTTAAGCTCCAACTTGCACTGTCTGTACTCCACTAATGCCTCTGCTGATTTGCTTCCCTTGTACCTGCTAACAGCCTCTCTTTTCCTTCTCATCGTAACCTGAATGTCTCTGGTCATCCATGGTTCTCTGGGCTTGTTACTCCTTCCTATCACCCTAGAGGGAACATGTTGAGCCTGCACCCTCCCCATTTCCTTTTTGAACACCCCCCACTGTTCCTCTGTAGATTTCCCCACAAGTAACTGTTCCCAGTCTACCTCGGCCAGATCTTGCCTTATTTTATTAAAATCCACTCTCCCCCAATCCAAAACATTTTTTTGCAACTTGTCGATTTCTTTGTCCATAACAAACTTAAACTGCAGTAACTGACTCCTTAACTAGTAATACAATGCCACCTCCTCTTTTACCTCCTCCCCTGTCTCGCCTGAAGATTCTCTATCCTGGAATGTTGAGCTGCCAATCCTACCCTTCCCTCAACCATGTCTCAGTGATGGCTACTATATCACAATTCCACATGTCAATCCTCACCCTTAACTCATCCGCTTTACCTGTAAGACTCCTGGCATTAAAGTAGAGGCCATCCAGCCTTGCCTTACTCCCTTGAAGCTTATTGCAGCTGTACTCCCTCTGACTTGATTGTTTTACTGTATTATGATGTGTCCCTATTCTGCTAACATTCTGTGTCTCCTCCCCCTGCTGAATTAGTTTAAACTCCTCCCAACAGCACTAGCAAACATGCCTGCAAGGATGTTAGTCCCGCTCTGGTTCAGATGTAGACTGTCCTGCTTGTACATGTCCCACTTTCCCCAGAAACGGTCCCAGTGATCCAAGATTCTAAAACCCTCACTCCTGCACCAACTCTTAAGCCATGTATTCATCTATGCTATTCTCCTATTTCTGAGCTCACTAGCACGTGGCACTGGGAGTAATCCAAAGATTACAACCCGAGAGGTCTTGCTTTTTAGTCTACTGCCTAACTCCCTGAATTCTTGATGCAAGACCTCATCCCTCTTTCTACCTATGTCATTGGTACCAACATGTACCATGACCTCTGCCTTATCACCTTCCCCCTTCAGGATGCCCTGCATTCAGTGACATCCCGGACCCTGGCACCAGGGAGGCAACATACCATCCTGGAGTCACGTTGACGGCCACAGTAGCGCCTATCTGTTCCCCTGACTATAGAATCCCCTATTACGATTGCTCTTCCTCCCTTCCTCCCCTTCTGTACAGACAGGCATTGTCCTAGTCTCCAGCAGCCCTCCGACTGCCGGCGTGCTGGGCACTCTCTGCCTCCCCCCACTCCTCAAGCGAGTGTGAAGTGACCTCACTGCTGTGCTCTGATATTCTAGCTGAAGATCTAACTCCCACCAAGGTGCTGGTATCTGCACTGGTGCCTAGTTCAAAGAGCGGGCATGTGAAGCGCAACGTTCCTCTGGCGTTAGGGGTGGCTCTTTGAGATCCTGCGTGTGAATTCCTGCTGGCGAATCTAAGGGAGAACAATGACATGTCGTTAGTTTAAGTCATCACACTGTCACTGTGCATGCCAAGCACCCTGGCGAGACAATAGAGATCTGCATCATAGTCCCATTGTCTTTCAATGGGGACTGAAGTTTGGCTCCCATCAATTAACTGACTATACAAGAATGTTTGCACCATCTGAAACTCTCACCTCTGTGCACTGCAGTCTTTCCTTCGTCTGACACCCCAGCATCTCCGTGACCAGCTGACCGAGGTTTCTAGCTCAAGGGTGTCCTGCTCAAATCTGGTTAGGATTAGGAGGTTTGGGGGCCTCCGCCTGTCCTTGGCATCTCTATGTTGTTATGGGCCATCTTTTCCTGAAAGGACAGAGGACTATGGATTAGTCCACTCTCTATCTGCAGCGCCACTGCCGCCTGGCCAACCCCACCTGAGGAATACCTTGCAAGGCACACCCGAGTCATGGCCCTGTAGCCGCAAGGCACTCAGGCCAGGCAGCCAGGGCTCACCCCCTTGGCCAGCTGCGGTTTCATTGACAGTTGGCACTCAGACTCTAACACCCCTGAGATCCATGGGTGGACTTTCAGGCCTGAACACTTCAACACACTAAGGGTAGTGTCCTAGGCCCAACCATCTTCAGCTGCTTCATCAATGACCTTCCTTCCATCATAAGGTCAGAAGTGGGGATGTTCGCTGATGATTGCACAATGTTCAGCACCATTTGCGACTCCTCAGGTACTGAAGCAGTCCATGTCCAAATGCAGCAAGAACTGGGCAACATCCAGGCTTGGGCTGACAAATAGCAAGTAACATTCACACCACATAAGTGCCAGGCAATGACCATCTCCAACAAGAGAGAATCTAACCATCATCCCTTGACTTTCAATGGCATTACCATCACTGAGTCTCCCACTATCAACATCCTGGCAGTTATCACTGAACAGAAACTGAACTGGATGAGCCATATAAATACAGTGGCTACAAGAGCATGTCAAAGGCTTGCGCAGGAATCATGCGACGAGTAACCCACCTCCTGACTCCCCAAAGCCTGTCCACCATCTACAAGGCACAAGTCAGGAGTATGATGGAATACTCCCCACTTGCCTGGATGAATGCAGCTCCCACAACATTCAAGAAGCTTAAACCATCCAAGACAAAGCAGCCCGCTTGATTGGCACCACATCCACAAACGTTCACTCCCTCCACCACCGACGCACAGTAGCAGCAGTGTGTACCATCTACAAGGTACACTGCAGGAATTCACCAAGGCTCCTTACACAGCACCTTCCAAACCAAGACCTATAGTAGAAGGACAAGGGCAACAGATAGATGGGAACACCGCCACCTAGAAGTTCTCTCCAAGCCACTCACCATCCTGACTTGGAAATATATCCCTGTTCCCTCACTGTCGCTGGGTCAAAATCCTGGAACTCCCTTCCTAACAGCACTGTGGGTGTACCTACACCACAGGGACTGCAGCGGTTCAAGAAGGCAGCTCACCACCACTTTCGCAAGGGCAATTAGGCATGGGCAATAAATGCTGGCCTAGCCAGCGATGTCCACATCCCGTGAATGAATAAAAATGAACTCACAAGGCCATCACACATTCACTGGCATCTCACTCACTGCCAGCGCAAGGTAGATCACCACTCACTCTCTCTCACACACCCTTGCATCTCCATCTGGCCTCATCTCCTCTGGAAACTGCTTCCTTAACCCTCTCCATCTTGAGGCCACTTGCATAGATCAACATGTGCCCCCACACAATTCCTGGGATACCCCCCTTCCCCAAACAAGCTTTAACCCTGCAGCCATTGAAAAGCAACTCCCATCTGACTGCTGGCCTGGTAGAAAGAGACCTGCCCATGAGCCCCCCCGAAAAGCGATGTGGTGCTGCCTGCGAAGCCTGGCGCTGATGACTGTGAGTGCTGCCTGAAGCAAGGTAGACAAATAAACCTCAAAGTCCTGAGCTAAGTGCAGGTCGCCAGGTGCACATCACTATGTACCGTTGTGAAACATGGCAGCATGCAATCATACTGATGTGTGCCCTTGATCCAGCGTGGGGGGATGATTCCGGTAAGCAGGGCTTAGAATGAGATGCTAAAGTATTTAAATTAGGTTCCTGACGTGCGGGGCTGGGAAATGCGGCCCACCTTGATTGGTGGAGTGGACGATCGCAAACTGGTTTTTCAACGATGTGAAACTGATTTTTGCAATCTGGTATTTTCTACTCCCAGCCGCTATGACGCCCTTCACAAACAAGAGCGGAAAATCCCGGCTTACGATACATTGTTGGATAGAGTAGGGCTAGTTTTATTCTCCACTTTGCCTCACCCACTGATATCGATAAGAATCAAAAGTGGGAAAAGTATGCCACCCCATTACTGACCTGACTCAATCAGATGAGCAAAAATAACACCCAGAACTCATGTTGCCAACTTTCATTACAATTAGTCTGTTGCTGCATTTCTAGGTATGCACAACCATCTCTTTTAAGTAATGCAAAGCCTTATTCATATTGTATTTTAGGGATTCACAATACCTTGGGAATTTCCTTACAAGCATTAGTGTAATTGTATCTGCAGGAACCTACTCTATGATATAGCTATCAATCAATCAAATTTAAATCAATCAAAATCAAATTAAATACTGTATTATAGGGTAGGCATTCCACTTGCAGCACAATCAGTGAAATGGAAACAAATGGATCCCCAAATTGCACCAATTCTTTTAATTGAATATTTCGCTCAAGCTTCCTTTCATATCACTGAATGCAAAATCTTCCATGAACCAGCACAATTTGGCAGCCTTCTGGAACATAAATGTAAAAAAAAATTAAAATTTAGGAGTAGTAACCAGGAGCAGTTTTATTAAGCCAGTTGAAAATGGGTTTATCGCCATAAATAAGCAATTTAATCAGTGTATAGCCCGCCAACTGTGAGTAACCAGATTTTTAATAACTGAAAATGACTTTAGAAAACTATAATAAATTCAGTAGGTTTAAAGAAACTTTTAAAAGGCACTTATTAAATAATAGTGTAACTTTAAGAGTTGCTTCAAAGGCCTATAGATATCTGCAATTGTCATAAAATTGCCATGGTGTTTAATCCAATCTGGGGCATGGCCAGTATATGGGTGGGGCTGGCTTCCAGCATCATCAGCTGGAATTTTCTGGCCCCGTTGATGTTGGGCTTCATGGTGGGCGGGAGGGGACAATATAGCGAGAAGGCCAAAAATCGGTTTCATACCGTTGTGAAATCTGTTTGTGATCGTCCACTCCATCCATCAATGGCAGGCTGCGTTTCCCACCGCCACATGTCGTGAACCTAATTTCAATACTTTAGCATCTCATTATAAGCCTTCTCGCTGGAATCATCGGCCCACGCTGGATCATCCTGGCATAAGTGACATGCACCTGGCAAGCTGCACTTCGCTCAGGACTTCGAGGTTTGTTTGCCTATTTTCCTTCGGGCAAGCATTGTGGTCATCAGAGCCATGCTTTACAGGCAGCACACATCATTTTTATGGGGTCTCATGGGCAGGTCTTTACCTACCAGACAAGCTGCAAGGAGGGGGTTGCTTTTCAACAGCTGCAGGGCTAGGGCTTGCTTGAGAGAGGGAGAGGAGTGGCCTCAGGCAAGGGAAGAGGCTGCAGCGTGAGGGCTGTACTGGGGAAGGAGGGTGTCCCAGTGTGTGTTGGGGAGCACATGTTGATCTGTGCAAATGGCCTCATGATGGTGAGAGCTGAGGAGGCAGTCTCCAGAGGAGATAAGGCCAGATGGAGATGTGAGGGTATGTATGAGAGAGTGAGTGGTGATGTCCCTTGAGCTGGCAGTGAGTGAGACACCAGTGAATGTGTGATGGCCTTGTGAGAGTGAGTTTAGAGTGATGAGATGAGTGCCTTAACCTGGTGGCATGGATGAGATAATTCATCCGTTTTCTGTACTGGACAGCTGACCTCTTGTGTGCAGCATTGGCACTGACCACCTCCGCCACCGCCTCCCAAGCTGGAGTGATGAGGCTGATGGGCCTCTTGTAGCCAGAGTGGGGGTAGAGAGCATCATGCATGGCTGCAGTTTAAATATGGCGCCCTGCATGAGGAGGCAACTGCATTGTGGGACGCCACCCACCAGCGAGATAACTTATTTCCTGTGACTATATAATTAATGAGGCGGGAATGGGGTGATACAGTGTGAAAACCCACCATTGTGGCCGGCAGGTAAAATTACTTTTTCCCACCCTTCTGCACTTTGTGCTAATCTGGGGCGATTCCGCCCATCATGTTTCTTAAACTAGTGCTAAAAATTGTGGAAACTCAATTTGTGCAGGATGTAATTTGGGTTTCAAATTCCGTGAAGTTTTTACACTGCTGGTTTGGCAGGTTTTGGGTGAATTCCATTGGAAATACCAAATTGCAACCAAACTAAGGTTCTACCCCTACAACTTTTCATGTATAATTTCAGAATGGCCACAAAATTAAGAAAAATGTCGTAGGTTTTTAACTAGTCAATAAAATAGGATAAGACTGTCCTGTGAACATTAATAATATCCTAACTCAATAAATCCATTCATTTGCCAACAAGCACAGCAAGTCCTGATAAAAACTGAGAAGCTAGTGCAATGAATTCAAGCTAAGATGTGTGCCAAAAATAGATAAATGTCTTGAGCATATTAAAAATGTTGAAAAGCATATCAATGACCTGCAGATGAAAATGGGCAAGTTATGTGATGAGTTGCAGACAGCCTGTAGATTGAAATAGATGAGCTACATGCTGATTTACAGACAAAGTCAGCTGAATTATACACTCACTTGTATAATGGAGCAAGAAGGGAGATTATGGGAATTAAAGCAGGAACACAGTCTGAGTGAGCCAACAAGAGCAGTGAATGTGAACAATACTGGGGTCTGCCACTTTTCTACAGGGTATAAGAGGAGATTCATTGAAGATAGAGTACATTAACAACATCAATCAATTTTATATTTTAATGTGTGGGTCTATCACTTAGTCAGCAAATACAGTGAATTAAAAAGACACTAGCTTGTCAATATTCTAACTCAGTGAAGTCATCACCAGTTACGTTTGTTCTCTGCAGGGCTCTTTGGAGGGTGCATAATGTATGCCCAGTGAGTTCTTCAAGTGAAAACTAGGTCAAATACAATAGATTGAGAGGGAAGGTGAAGAGGGAAATGAGACTGGCAAACGGAAAAAATGAAAATAGAATGTCAGTCAACATTAAACAGAACCCAAAAGTCTTTTACCAGCGTGTAAATAGTAAGCGGGTAGTTAAAGGTGGAGTGGGTTCCATTAGGAGTAAAGAGGTTGATATATGCTTCGAGGAACAAGGCAAGACCAGACTTTTTTATTCATTCAAGGGATGTGGGCATTGCTGGTTAGGCCAGCATTTATTGCCCGTCCCTAATTGCCCTTGAGAAGGTGGTGGTGAGCTGCCTTCTTGAACCGCTGCAGTCCATGTGGTGTAGGTACACCCACAGTGCTGTTAGAATACTTAATGAGTTATTTGCATCGGTGTTCACTAAAGAGGAATTTGACAAACTATCAGCAGAAGCAGAGTTAATGGTGGCTGAAGATAGTATGAAAATTAAAATGGAGGATGTACTGGAAAGGCTGGCTATACTTAGGATAGATAAGTCACCAGGTCTAGATGGCTTGCATCTCAGATTGCTAAAGGAAGTTGGGGTGGAGCTAGTGAAAAGGGTCGCCTTAATTTTTCAAGCTAGCTTAGATATGGGGGAGGTGCCAGAAGTCTGGAGAGTAGCTCTTATTCAAGAAAGGATGTGAGGACAGTCTTAGCAACTACAGGCCGGTCAGTCGAACATCAGTGGCGGGATGTTGTCTATATCGATTTTAAGAGAGCATTTGACAAGGTACCACATAAAAGGCTGGTTAACAAAATTGAGGTTTATAGACTGGAGGGTGGCAGACAGCAGTTTTCCCCAGGGTCAGTGCTAGGATCACTGCTTTTTCTGTTATATATACATGACTTTGATCCTGGAATAAGAAGAAAAATTTTAAGATTTACCGATGATACTAAACTTGGGGGGATGGCAACAGTGAGGAAGATACGAATTGCCTGCAACAGGACATAGATAGGCTAGTAGAATGGGCAGACAAGTGGCAGGCGGAATTTAATATGGAGATTTGTGAGGTGATGCATTTTGGCAGAAGGGGTGGGAAGAGGCAATATAGAATTTGTGGCACAATTCTAAAAAGCAGGCAGGAACAGATGGACCTAGGGGAGTAGTGATCTTTGAAGGTTGCAGGAAATATTGAGAGAGTGGTCAGCAAAGCATATGGGATTTTGGGCTTCCTAAATAGAGGTATTGAATACAAAAGCAGCGAAGTTATGGTGAACCTATAGGCAAATCTGGTTAGGCCCCAACCAGAGTATTGCATCCAGTTCTGATCACCACCCTTTAAGAAACATGTGAAGGTCCTTGTGAGGGTGGAAAGGAGATTTACCAGAATGGTTCCAGGGATAGGGTGGGGGTTGGGAGTTAGTTACAAGGTTAGGTTGGAAAGGCTGTTTCTCTTGGAGCAAAGGTGACTGAAGGAATATTTGATAGAGGTGTACAAGATTATTACAGGCTTAGATAAAGAGCATAAGGAAAAAACTCTTCCCCTTAACTGATTGTACAAGTGTTTTTAGCCACCCCCCGCCTACCCTGTCACCTCTGCTGGAATGTTAAAATTACCCCCAAGGTGTCTGTGGTAAAGTGAGGTACCCTGTTCCATTAAGAGAATACAAGTGCACTGATCATGTGACAGCACTGACGAATCACTATACAGCGGGAGCAACTGGGAACCTTAAGTCTCGTTCTGGAGTTTTCTGAGTGAGCACGTATGACCTTGTGTTTGTCTCAATAAACCATCACTGTTTATTCTTACATCAGTCTCTCCCCATTATTGATTGCAAGCTGCAGCTGAAGAGAACATAGAAAGGCGTGCAGTCAGAGTTCAGTTGGCCAACGAACTAATTTATCCAAGACATAGAAGTGTCAAAGTACGAGATTTGTCAAGTGCGTAGTAAACCTCAATGGAAACATTTTCTCATTAATTGAGAAATTTCATCCCTAAAGTCTTATAGGATACTCATTAAACTACTGTTAAATAATATGGTAATTCAAACCTAAAGGACTCTGTGCTAAACAAATTTTCATGCCAAAAATTCACACAATGTCATTTAAAATCAGATAATAATTGAAAGCAACCAGTCAGCATGAGAAATGCCACTTCCACAAAACTGCAAAATCACCTTATGAGAAAATTATTAATTTTGTCAGAATGTACAGTGCAGCGCTTGTGTTCTTTTTGAATGCACTTAGGGTGTCAGATGACGCAAGAACCAATAAAAATTCTCCTCCCCCAGTGTGTGTGATACAGTTTGAGTGGTAAACCACACAATTCGCAGATGGAATCCAATCACTGTTAAATGGCAAGGCAGATAGTCCTCATTGTAGGAACATTGTATAGTACTCTGATTATCCCAATGGAAACTAAAGAGAAGATAATGCACTGGGTATATGGAGCTAATTCCTCTACCTAAGGTGTGGTTGCCAGTAATGCCACTGCCAAAAAGTAATTCACACCCTTAGTGCAATCTGGATGCAGTTTATACTCTTCACTGTCTGATATCCCCCTGTATTGCTCAGGTCAGTGATTTAAAGCACACTATGGGATATTAAACACTTATTAAGCAGCTTAGGAGCCTTAATAATTATGATAAAGGTTGCTGTGTCTGCTGAAATAGTTCTGGCGAGTGGAACAGCAATCTGTACTTGTAAAGCCTCCATGACAAGGTAAACATTTCCAAAAACTTTTCACAGAGGTAAAAAAAACAGAACTGAGAAATGGAGGGAGAAGAATTGGGAGAGGTGATCAGTGAAAAATGATCAAAAAGGGAGGTTTATAAAGGACCAGAAAGAGTTAGCAAGAAGTAGCAAGGCTCAGGTAGAATCTGTTCGCGTTGCCATGCCCAGTGAAGGCATGCCCTATTTATACCCTTAAACATGGACTGCATTCAGTATATAATTTTCTGAAACTGTCTTTTTTTGAAAACTGGATACGATCAAGGAGGCTAAGAATGCTGCCAAGGATCAGGTCACTTTTACAATTTCTGCATAGTCTCAGAAGTATCTCAATCTCCAGAAAGTCCCTAATTGAATATCCTTGAGTAGGGACCTGCCCCTTGAATGGACATAACCATACCTGCTATTGTTTGTGGTTTACCCAAAACTCAATGAATCACAGAAGGTTAGTATTCAGGTACAGCAAGTCATTAGGAAAGCTAATAGAATGTCATTGCTTATTGCAAGGGAAATTGATTATAAAAGTAGGGAGATTATGCTTCACTTATACAGGGCACTGGTAAGACCACGGGTAGAATTTAGCCCTTGGCTGGCGGGCTGGCCCCATCGGCTCGGCAGTGGGCGGGCAGCTGAACACCGCCGCCGAAATGGGGTCCGCCACCATTTTGAGTGGGCAAGCCAATTAAGGCCCGCCCAGCGGCCTGCCCGACAGGCAACGCTATGCATTTCCTGTGCGTGGGGTGGGGGGAGGGATTCCCCATCTGTCAAAGTGCGCTCTTTTGCGCATGCACGCAAAAGAGCGCACTGCTTCCTGAGGCAAAGTCTTGTCTCATGGAGTTTAGTGAAAGGTAAGTAAAGTCAAAAAATAGAGACATTTTAAAATTATTAACATGTGCCCCTCATGTGACAATGTCACATGAGATGGGACATGTTGATAACAAACTCATAAAATTTATTACATTTTTACTTAAACGGTAATGAAACTTCAGCCTGCCAGTGGATGAAGTTTCATTAATAATCTACAGGCCGCTGGGTCTCCTGGCCTGCCCGCCAGCCTTAAGGTTGGCCGGGAAGGGCATTTAACTATCTTAATGAGACTGTCAATGGCCTTAGTTGGCCATTGACAGGTCGGCTGGCGGACAGCTGATTTTGCTGTCCACCCACCTTCCTTAAGATTTAAATGGCCCGGGATGACGTCGGGGGTTCCTCCCAACGTCATCCGGTGTCATTTTCCCCTCGGCAAGCGGGCCTCGCCCCCAAATCGCCGAGGGGAAAATCCTGGCCCACATCTCGGGTATTGTGTACGGTATTGGTCTCCTTATTTAAGGAAGGATATGATTGCATTAGAAGCAGTTCAGAGAAAGTTTACTAGACTAATACCAGGAATGAGCAGGTTGTCTGATGAGGAAAGTTTGGGCAGGTTAGGCTTGTCTGCTGGAGTTTAGGAGAGTAAGAAGTGACTTCATTGAAACCTTTAAACTCCTGAGGGGTCTTGACAGAGTGGATATGGAAAGGATGTTTCCTCCTGTGGGAGAATCTAAAACTAGGGGTTACAGTTTAAAAATTAGGGGTCACTCATTTAAGACAGAGATGAGGGGCAGAATTTTTTGCCTGCCGGGCGGGCGGGCCCGACCCAATCTCCTGCGGGCGGGGAGCCGATCGCCGCTGGAGAAGCAGGCCTCGCCGCCATTTTACGTGGGCGGGCCAATCAAGGCCCGCCCAGCGTGACATCCGGCGGGAAGCGTTTCCTGTGCTGGCAGGGGGATTCCCTAAAAGCGATTATGTGCTCTTTTGCGGATGCGCACAAAAGAGCGCACATCTCCCTGAGGCTAAGTGCTGCCTCAGGGAGATCGCTTACTCTTCTAAAAATATGAAAATTAGAAGAAAAAAAATTCCCTAACATGCTCCCCTCATGTGACAATGTCACATGAGATGGGACATGTTCATAATTTACATTATAAATTTATTAAACTTTTTAAATCCTGACATGAAACCTCATCCCGCCGGTGGATGAGGTTACATGTTTTCTCTAGTTCCCGCCGGGGCTCCTGGCCTGCCCACCAGCCTTAAGGTTGGATGGGCAGGTCCATTAATTGTTTAAATGATCCTGTCAATGGCCTCAATTGGCTATTGACAGGTCGGCGGGCGCACAGCTGATTTGGCTGTGCCCCCGCCTTCCTGAAGATTTAAATGGGGTGGGGTGATGTCGGGCGTTACCCCTGACGTCATCCTGCGTCATTTTACGTGTCAGTGAGCGGGCCCCAACCCCTGCTCGCTGACAGCAAAATTCTGCCCAAGGAGAAATTTTTTCTCGCAGAGGGCTGTGAGTCTTTGGAACTCTCTTCCTTAAAAGGCAGAGTCTTTGAATATTTTTAAGGTAAAGCTAGATAGATCCTTGATAAACAAGGGGGTGAAAGGTTATTAGGGGTAGGCAGGTATGTGGAATGGAGGTTACAATCAGATTAACAATGATCTTATTGAATGGCAGAGCAGGCTCGAGGGACAAAATGGCCTACTCCTGCTCATAATTTGTATGTTCATATCATGACCTGGATCCTGAATATCCTGCTCTCCAGGCCAGACTCCCATCTTCTGACTGTCATAAGCTCACTCAAAACTCTGTGGCCTGTATCCCATCTCATACCCATCACGTCTGTGTTTTTCGGCCTATATTGGTTAGCAGTCTAAAACATCTCAAAACTGGTGCTAGTTTTCCAACCAACTGAAAGCTCTAAGACTTAGGATTGAATTGGTCACAAGTGAAATGTATTAATACAAGAAGTGTTAGTAAATTGTGATTCCCTCAGCACAAACACTATCGGGATTTAGTTTATTGAGTATTCAAGTTAGCATCAGCTTTACAAGTCATGAGGTGTACAAATATAATTACTGTGGTATGCTGTACAATGTTGTTACTTTATGGCCACAGAAAACAATGTGATAAAGATGGTTAGTCTTTCAGCGCATGTATGCATGTGCTAGATTTTTCTGACTGCATGAACTTATTGAGTCACTTTCAAGCAAATGCTGCTATTCAGTGATTATTGACTAATTCAATCTATCAAGAAAGTTGGAATCCTGAGCTCTGTCCCTCTTTATTCATCTCTAATCCTGAGAGCATCATTACCACTGAACTGTGTTTAGCCAATAGTTGACGGAAAATGCATCACATCATTAGAGGTTTCATTGTGTGATCTACTCCGTTTTCTGTTTTATTAGAAACTACTGTACAATTTGGTGATGTCTTTTAGCTGTTGTAGGAGGTTGGGAGGTCACAGGTATACTGTGAGTCTACTTAATCATGCTGTAACTAAATTGCTTTTCATAGCAACTCCCCAGTTTGTGTAATACTTGGGTCATTAACCATGCCGTTATTGATCTGAAGAATCTATAACAATCTTGACTACATTGCAAACAAATAATAAACCATGCAACAGCCACTCTTTTTGTAGCAGCAGAGATGATAAAGCAAATTGGTTCTGCTATAACTACTTTGAATACTATGTGCACACTATTCACATGATTAAAGACACGTTCTTCTGTTTCTACTGGTTAACTAAAGAACATAATGTTCTCCTGTGTGCTATAAATTTCCAACTCGCTTCTTGGCATTATGAAAAAAGATACGTGTCAAAGACCCAATATAGGTTTATTGGTTTCCTTATTGTGTACTCTTCAAACAAATCCTTAATGTTAAAGTATGCTGTTAAAGGCACTTTATGTAACAAATGATCTCATCGATTGTGCTCAATGCTTGAGGTATGGATGAAAAGTGTGGAAATTGGAAATAAAAAGATAAAATATTGGAAATGCACAGCAGGTGCTCCTTGTCAATTCTTTTCCTTGCCAGATGCACTCAATTAGGGAATCAGCCATTAAATTCCAGAGGACAGATTCTCCAAAATTTATCTTGGCCTCTTCCCTAAAATAAATTAGAAACTTAGCAACATTTCTTCCTTAGAAACATAGAAACTAGGAGCAGGAGTAGGCCATTTAGCCCTTCGAGCCTGCTCCACCATTCATTATGATCATGGCTGATCATCCAACTCAATAGCCTTCTCCCGCTTTCTCTCCATACCCTTTGATCCCTTTCGCCTCAAGAGCTATATCTAACTCCTTCTGGAAAATATACAATGTTTTGGTCTCAACTACTTTCTGTGGTAACGAATTCCACAGGCTCACCACTCTTGGGTGAAGAAATTTCTCCTCATCTCAGTCCTAAATGGTCTACCCTGTACGCTCAGACTGTGACCCTTGGTTCTGGACTCCCCCATCATCAGGAACATCCTTCCTGCATCTACTCTGTCTAGTCCTGTTAGAATTTTATAGGTTTCTACGAGATCCTCCCTCATTCTTCTGAACTCCAGCGAATATAATCCTAATCAACTCAATCTCTCCTCATACGTCAGTCCCACCCTCCCAGGAATCAGTCTGGTAAACCTTCGCTGCACTCCCTCTATAGCAAGTACATCCTTCCTCAGATAAGGAGACCAAAACTGCACACAATATTCCAGGTGTGGTCTCACCAAGGCCCTGTACAATTGCAGCAAAACATCCCTGTTCCTGTACTTGAATCCTCTGGCTATGAAGGCTAACATACCATTTGCCTTCTTTACCGCCTGCTGCACCTGCATGCTTACCTTCAGCGACTGGTGTACGAGGACACCCAGGCCTCATTGCACATTCCCCTCTCTCAGTTTATAGCCATTCAGATAATAATCTGCCTTCCTGTTTTTGCTACCAAAGTGGATAACCTCACATTTATCCACATTATACTGCATCTGCCATGCATTTGCCCACTCACTCAGCTTGTCCAAATCACACTGAAGCATCTCTGCATCCTCCTCACAGCTCACCCTCCCACTCAGCTTTGTGTCATTTGCAAATTTGGAGATATTACATTTAATTCCCTCATCTAAATCATTAATATATATTGTGAATAACTGGGGTCCCAGCATCGATCCCTGCGGTACCCCACTAGTTACTGCGTGACATTCGGAAAAAGACCCGTTTATTCCTACTCTTTCTTTCCTGTCTGCCAACCAGTTTTCTATCCATCTCAATACACTACCCCTAATCCCATGCACTTTAATTTTGCATGACAATCTCTTATGTGGGACTTTGTCAAAAGCCTTCTGAAAGTCCAAATAAACCACATCCACTGGCTCCCCCTCATCAACTCTACTAGTTACACCCTCAAAAAATTCCAGTAGATTAGTCAAGCATGATTTCCCTTTTGTAAATCCATGCTGACTCTGTCTGATTCTGCCACTGTTTTCCACGTGTTCAGCTATTAAATCTTTTATAATGGACTCTAGAATTTTCCCCACTATCGACGTCAGGCTGACTGGTCTATAGTTCCCTGTTTTCTCTCTACCTCCCTTTTTAAATAGTGGGGTTACATTAGCTACCCTCCAATCTGTAGGAACTGTTCCAGAGTCTATAGAATCTTGGAAGATGGCCACCAATGCATCCACTATTTCTAGGGCCACTTCCTTAAGCACTCTGGGACGTAGATTATCAGTCCCTGGGGATTTATCGGCCTTCAGTCCCATCAATTTCCCCAACACCATTTCTCTACTAATACTGATTTCTTTCAGTTCTTCCTTCTCACGAAACCCTGTGTACCCCAACATTTCTGGTATGTTATTAGTGTCCTCCTTTGTGAAGACAGAACCAAAGTATGTATTTAGTTGGTCAGCCGTTTCTTTGTTCCCCATTATAAATTCCCCTGTTTCTGACTGTAATTTCCTTCTGTTGGCATTTCCATTATTCTCCCTGCTCAGGGCACATCATGATCCATACAGCATTTAGCCTCTATTCGTACTTACACTCATCAGATTCGATACTGTTCTTAACTAGATATTCGTCCAGTTAAATATTATATCTGTTAATCATCATTGGCTGCAGTTTATTTCAAATGTCTTCTTTGCGTTACTTGTAAGTCTGTGTTTGGCTTTTAAAGTGTCACAAATGCCGTTAGAGTATCTGCTTACTTGAGTGGAATTTTGGTTTATTTTGTGGTCATCTCAATGATAAATGATTATATGCAGTATTCTTAAAAAAAACATGTTATCATTTTTCAATTTATTTTAATAAAACATCTGGATGGCATAATTGTACAAGGAGATGAATGAAATGCACAAATCATTCCACTGATTGGCATGATACTACATATATGATTTGTCTTCACTGCACAGAAAAAGGTGAAAAATATTTTTCTGAAAGGAAACCCCTTCCACTCTTAAGTCTTACTCTAGGAGTTATAGCGATCCGAGAGAGAATATTGGTTATTTCTCTCTTCCTAACCCAGGGAGCTGAGTCCAATTGTAGCACTCTTAGCATTGGTGATTGATAACAGCTAAGTCAGCAAAGGATTGAAGCAAAAAGCTTCCTGGCCTTTAAGATTCAGGCACTCACTATGCACCTTTATAGAGATGTTGGCAGCCAAGCCCGTTTTAAATGATTAAGTAAGGCAAGTAGAAAATTAACCAAGTTACAGAGCACTTTGACCTTTTTAGAGGTCTATGATAAAAAAAAGTGAATCAAAATTCTTAAATATCTTCTTTTTGAATTGGATTGTTAACTTATGTGATAAACTAACCTGCAGTAAGTTAATATTTGAAAAATGTTGATACCATCACAGGCCAGAAGCTTAACAATGGCTCAAATCTTCCGATCAAAGTAGGAACTACTTTGTCCAAAGCTGATCAGACAGGGAAAGACCCACTTTCCTGGAAATGATTTTTCTAGCTATACTTCCAATCCACGGTGCAGAAGAACTTGCTTAGTGCAGGAATCCACAGAGAGAGCAGCAAAGAGAATCAGCACAGAAACTACGCCCCATTTTTACGTCATTAGCTGCTGTATTCTGGTAAGTGTTTAAAGTCTGTTAGTGAGTGAGTGTATGAGTGAATGGTTAAATGAATGGGTGAGTGTGTAAGTGGGCAGGTGGGTGAGGTAAGTGGTTGAGTGGGTAGGCTGGCAGGTAGATGTGGTGGTAGGGAGGAAGATGGGTAGGGTGGCATGTGAGTAGGGTGGAAGAGCAGCAGACGGGTGAGGTGGTAGGCTGGCAGGTGGGTAGGGTGACAGCTGGCAGTGCGGCAGGTAGGTGAGGTGCTAGCATGGCAGGTGGACAGTGTAGCAGATGGGTGAGGTTTTAGGGTGGCAGGTGGGTATGTGGATGAGTGCGGGTCATCGGCTCAGGTCAGGGGGCAGTCGGGGAGTCATGGGACTAGTTGAGGGGTCAGGGTGATAGTAGGGGTGTTGAATGGGGAATCAAGGGTTCAGTGTGAGTGATTGGGGGGGCTCTGTTGTATACTTACCCAGGTGTTAGACTAGGATTTTTCTGTTTAACAGCTCCTGGATAACTAATCGGAGCTATCTGAAGTCTGTCGGAGACTTTTTTGGAGGTTCCGTGGGAGCAGTGGAATTGCCCATCGGAAGTTCAAACTTCCCAGCCAATTCCAATGGAGTCAGTGTGTCAGGACTTCCATGGGGTCCCAATACGCGAGGTTGTACGTCCGTCTCTGATGATCCAGAGGGGGGAAGACCTAAGTTATAAGTTTTGGTTTGCTACTGCCATCTTGCCAGTTACAGTACCAGGGTCCAGAATGGAACAATGACTCCATGCAATGCTCAATTATTCCATGGCCAGTATTTTTGGGTCGGTGAGCGGGGGCAGGGCCCGCTTGCCGACGCGTAAAATGATACGTGGTGACGTCAGGCGTGCGTCCCGACGTCATCGCGCGTCATTCAGATTTTCAGTTCAGCGGGTACGCACCCGAGTTGGCTGCACGCCCACTGAACTGTCAAAGGCCTGTTAAGGCCACTTAAGTATCAATTAAAACAATAAACTGAGCTGCCCGTCCAACCTTAAGGTTGGCGGGGGGCAGGCGAAGAGCGCAGGCGGCCTTCGCATTTATCGTGGAACCTCATCCACGGGTGGGATGAGGTTTCATGAAGGTATTTAAAGTTTTATAAAATTTTTTAATAACAATCATAGACTTGTCCTAGCTCATGTGACACTTTCACATGAGGGGACATGTCTTAAATTTTTTTTAATTAAAATTTTCAGAACTTAAACTAACCTCCCTGAGGCAGCTCTGTGCCTCAGGGAGATTTCTACACTCTTTCACACCACATGCGCACTCCCGGCTCAGGCAAACCCCACCCCCCCCGCCCGCACAGGGAGCGCTCAACGCTTCCGGGCATGCGTCACGCAATTAAGGCCCGCCCATGTAAAATGGCAGCGCCCAGTCAATTGCAGGCGACGATCAGCTGCGTGCCCGCCCACGCCTGCTCCTGCCCAACCCCCCCCCGACAGGGAGAAAATTCTCCCCCATATTTCTGACCAAAGGTTTCAGGTGAACGCGGGCTACTTGGAGAATTCAGCTCATTTATTGGACAGTCAGCCTTGCAATAGGAGATAACGGAGGGAAACATAGGAGAACTATAGTTTAGATGCTTATGCCAAGAAGAGCAGCAATCTAGTTAAGGGAATTAGTTGATAGGCAGAATGGTTTTATTTACTCGGTTTTTATATATTTAACGTCAGAAGCGGATTAAAACATTGGCTCAGATCTTCTGGTCAGTGACGAGGCTGAGGAGCACGCTGCTGACTGCAATTTAAACTGAGGCCTTAATTTTTTTTTTTGCATTAGGAACTTCCCATTCCATCCTTGGAGAGAGCCACGAGGGGCAGTGGTGAGGCACAGAAACGCTGAAGCCATGCCCGCTTTGATGTCAGCAGTGGAAGGAATGACTCTAGAGGGCAGACTTACAATGTTCTGGGGCTTTTTAAAGCCCTTTGATTATTTTTAACTCTTCTTAATCTTTCAAGTATTTTTAATTGTTTTATGAGTTTGTTTAACCTTTAATGTAATGGAATTAAACATGGAAAAGTGTTGAAATGATTTTTTAAAAGTACTTGAAATAAATGACAAAGTGCATTTTAAAGCATTGTAAGTGTAACCTAGTAAAATTAGTAACAATTTCTGATTTTTAAAATACTTTTGATTACGTTTACATGTTTTGAGTTTGGACGGTTGCTGAGGGTTGGTGCTGTGAGTTCAAAATATTTATACAGAAGATAATGGGTGGGTGGGTGGGATGGGGGACTGCTGTGGAGTGAAGGGTGGGGATGGGATGGGTGGGGGGTACATGGGGGATGGGGAGGGTGTTGGGGGGTGTTGATTGCCCTGTACGTTTGTTTTTAAGTACATTTTGTATAAGGGAAAGGCCTTCCCAATACAGCTTCTGCAGTATATCACTGTGTAGCCTACTCCTGGAGGAGGTGCATTGCAAAGGCCGAGTGCTTTAGGCCCAGTGCTTGAGGTGGAAAAAAAGGGAGCTACCTATCAACCACCTGCCTCCTGGAGACCACTATGAACAGCATTGGGAATAGATCACCTAGCTGTCCTTCTCACAGCCAGAAATTACACCATCAATTGCTTGTGATTAAAAGTCCAGGCATTCTGGAGTAAATTTCTGGGCAAGTTCAGGGCATCTTGCTCAAATCTCTGATGGCAGGGTTAGTGTTGGAAGCATCCACAGGGGTTTCTGGACAGCATATCTCTGCCCATCAGAAGTTTGAAGCTTGCATGTAAGTACCGCACATATGCATGCACTGGGACTTCGTCTGGGTCCTGTGCTCAACAGAAGTGAATATCTGAACATTCATCACTACTCTGATCAGAATATCTGGGCCAACGATTCTTTTTTATGGTCTGGGGTTTGGGTGTCTATGAACACATGGGAAAGAATAATTGTTATATTCAAAATAAAAATCAAATTAAATTACAAGTTGTTCAGAAGTTATTTTAGTACACCCTTTGTGATATAAAATGACAATTAATGACAAGTCATTCACAAGGAATTTGCTTATAAATCTAATTTGCTATTTACCTCTGTAAGGGCTACATTTTGAATCCTTTCACACTCTCAGTAAAAAACTTGGTTGATGAAGACTGCTAATCCTGCCGTGAAGCCCTTTGACTTTTCTCTTCAATGGTCTGTTTCGACTGTTTGTAACTTCTATCCTCAAGCCACAGACTTACGAAGAAGCTTAACGTTGGAAAATCAGCTCAAATTATCAGAAAAAGTACTGTTAATATATTTTATAATGTAAAACAAAACTATGGTTGAAATTTTCTGAGCCCCTTGGCGATCTGCTGAGAGGCAGGAGGGCTGGCAAAATGGTGGGGGAAGGCATGGGGCGAGGGGGTGGTGCCAGCGGTGGGAAAATTGGCTGATTGGCTACCTGCCAGTTGGCCAATTGAGTCATTTAGGTAGCTAATAAATGGCCACTTCCCACCTCCGCGAGCATTTTGCCCATGTCAAGGGGGCGCACCGCTGTGTGGGGAGCCTGCCCAGTGAAACCAGGTGGCCTCCCAACAGGGTCCAGGAGGCACTTCCTTTACAGGAATTCATGGCCCCTCGAATGCCACCCCCACCCTTCCCCATTGGAAATGGCTACTCAGTGAGCAGTACCAATGGAATATCATTCTTTAGGTTTGTGACATTCTCTGCTTGTAACTTTACTTCAAATGAATTTGAAGCACATTATGATAATTTTCAAATGTTTCACTGAGGTAAAATTCATATTGATATGGTTTTAAAAATATCAGGGCTAGCATGTGAGAAAGAAAGATGGTGTTACAATTACACACCTGTAGCTTTTGTTTTCTATCCAATAAAGTTCGGAAAATGTAAGAGATTGGTGCCATCATCTGTATATTATAAGCCTGCATATTATCTCTGTGAGAAAAGTAGCCTCTTCATCCACAATTGGCTTATCTGAAAATCTCAGCTGCCTGGTCACATTTCTCCATGCATTGGGCAGAAAATCAATGACGGTTCCATCTTCCAATTAACCAACTGGTGTAGGTAATACCTTACCAGTGGTGTTCCAGGACTATCGGGAAACTGGACTACTGGAGCATTTTACCTTTAAGCTTTAGTTTAATATTTTCATATTTGCAGGTTTCTTCCAGAAATTGTAATTGGTTATGCTCAAAACTCAAAAATATGTTGTTCTTAGAACCATAAACAAAAGACGGGTAGATGCTGAATCATTTGGAATGCATGTGAGTCTGACTGATTTCATATTATCTGCTTTTCTTCTGAAATGTGTCCCTGTTGAACTCTCTTACTTAACTTGCTGACTACAGTTGTGGAACAGCAAATGATACCTGGTATAGATAATTTCTTTCAAAGTTACCTCAGAAATGATAGAGTTCACAGAATCATGGAGTGATACAGCACATAAAGGGCCATTCAACCCATGGTGTCTGTACTGTACTTGCATGCTAACTTTTCCTGATTAATATACAAGAACACTCTGGTCCCTCTGGACCACAGCATTCTGTAGTCTCTCTCCATTTAAACAATATTCTGATTTTCTATTCTTCTTACCAAAGTGGACAACTTAACATTTACTTACATTATACTCCATCTACCAAATGTTTTTCTCTCACTTCTCCTGTTTATATTCCTTTAAAGACACTTTCTACCCTTCAAACATCTTGCTTTCCTACTTATCTTTATGTTGTCAGGAAATTTGGCTAAAATGCACTCAGTCCCTTCATCAAGTCATTAATATAGATCATAAATAGTTGAGGTCCCAGTACTGATTTACAGTTTGCCTCACCTAAAATAAATATCCAGATTCTGTTTTCTGTTAGTTACCCACATCCTATACCTTTCAAATATATCTGCCCCAACACCATGAGCTCTTATTTTACACCATAATCTTTTAGGCAGCACGTTATTGAATGCCTTTTTGAAATCCAATTACATAACATCTACTGGTTCCCCTTTATCCACCTTGTTTGTTACATCCTTAAAGAGCTCTAATAAATTTGTCAAACATGATTTCTCTTTCACAAACCATATTGACTCTGCCTGATTGTATTATGATTTTCTAAATGTCCTGCTACTACTTAATAATGGACTTCAGCATTTTCCCAATGACAAATGTTAGGCTGATTGGTCTATAGTTTCATGATTTCTCGCTCCCTCCTTTCTTGAATAGAGGTGTTTCCAATCCAGAGCAGGGGAATAATTAGACAAGATTATGTAGCTTCTTTTAAAGTTATACTTTTTGATCTTATTTTTATATAATACTTTGATTTTCACTTCCAGTTAAATAGCAAAGTCCTGGGAAACTTAAGAAGCATATAAGTGGTTGAGGATCTGGAAGACACAATATCGAGGCACTAGAGCAGGAGGATTTAATTACAGCTTGACAAGCTTGCATAGAAAATTTCCATTATGAACGTGGACATAGGAATTCAGAGGAGCAGTATCCGCAGATAGAAAATCATACACAGGTTGAAAGCACTGTTTCAAATAGCTGCTATATTGTAAGTTTGTAGCGAAGGGGCAATCAAAGAATATAGAGACAACATGCAACAAATATGTCATCAAATGCAAGCGCACATTATTTCCATAATGTTATCCAACCAGATTCTTGGCGGTTGAAGATTTTTGAAACCACCCAGGAGGGCAGAAAGTTTATCAAAGTCTTCTTTGAATTTTTATTTTCACAACACAAAGAGCAAATTCATTTAATTTCCAGACAAGCTATCACCAACGTTCTAAGAAAGAGAAAATAAACATTAGTAATTCTGTTAAAAATATGCATAACTCATGTCACATGTAGAGTTTCTTCAATGCTCAGTAACATTATGAAGCTATCACCACTCAACAACAGTCTAGCTATGAAGCCATGATAAAATCTAATTTCAAGCATAAGTTAAAATTAGTTAAAATAAAAGGGCCATGGAGAAAATCCTCTGCATTTTGAATCTGCATTTATTCAGATTATTCAGAAAACTTGGCTTTTGATAAGATCCCACACAGGAGATTAGTAAATTAAATTAAAGCTCATGGGATTGGGGAAATATACTACTATGTATTGAGATAAAAACAAAAAACTACTGCGGATGCTGGAAATCCAAAACAAAAACAAAATTACCTGGAAAAACTCAGCAGGTCTGGCAGCATCGGCGGAGAAGAAAAGAGTTGACGTTTCGAGTCCTCACGACCCTTCAACAGAACTGAGTATAGTTAGGAGGGGGGTGAAATATAAGCTGGTTTAAGGTGGGGTGGGGGAGAGAGAAGTTGAGGGGGGGTGGTGGTGGTTGTAGGGACAAGCAAGCAGTGATAGGAGCAGATAATCAAAAGATATCACAGACAAAAGGATCAAAGAGGTGTTGAAGGATCGTTCCCTCCAGGACACCCTGGTCCACTCCTCCATTACCCCCTACTCCTCAGCTCCCACCTATGGTACCTCCCCATGCCCACGCAGAAGATGCAACACCTGCCCCTTCACTTCCTCTCTCCTCACCGTCCAAGGGCCCAAACACTCCTTTCAAGTGAAGCAGCATTTCACTTGCATTTCCTCTAACTTAGTCTACTGCATTCGTTGCTCCCAATGCGGTCTCCTGTACATTGGAGAGACCAAACGCAAACTGGGCGACCGCTTTGCAGAACACCTGCGGTCTGTCCGCAAGAAAGACCCAAACCTCCCTGTCGCTTGCCATTTTAACACTCCACCCTGCTCTCTTGCCCACATGTCTGTCCTTGGCCTGCTGCATTGTTCCAGTGAAGCCCAACCCAAACTGGAGGAACAGCACCTCATCTTCCGACTAGGCACTTTACAGCCTTCCGGGCTGAATATTGAATTCAACAACTTTAGATCTTAAACTCCCTCCCCCCATCCCCACCCCATTTCTTCCCCCTCCCTTTTTTTTCAATAATTCAAATAGATTTTTCTTTTCCCATCTATTTCCATTATTTTTAAATCTACAACTAATACCTTGTCAGTCTTTCCACCCCATCCCCACTAGAGCTGTACCTTGAGTGTCCTGCCATCCATTCTTAATTAGCACATTTTCTTAGATAATATCACCACCTTCAACACCTCTTTGATCCTTTTGTCTGTGACATCTTTTGATTATCTGCTCCTATCACTGCTTGCATGTCCCTACAATCACCCCCCACCCCCCTCAACTTCTCTCTCCCCCACCCCACCTTAAACCAGCTTATATTTCACCCCTCTCCTAACTATACTCAGTTCTGTTGAAGGGTCGTGAGGACTCGAAACGTCAACTCTTTTCTTCTCCGCCGATGCTGCCAGACCTGCTGAGTTTTTCCAGGTAATTTTGTTTTTACTATGCATTGAGAGTTGGTTAGCAGACAGAAAGCAGAGCGTAGGAATAAATGGATTATTTTCAGGATGGCAGCCTGTTACTAGTGGGTTACCGCAAGGATCAGTGCTAGGTCCACAGCTGACGAATGATTTGGATGTGGGGACCAATTGTAATATTTCCAAATTTGCTGAGGACACCAAACTGGTGAGAACGTAAATTGTGAGGAGGATGCAAGGAGGCTTCAAGAGGATTTGGACAGGCTAAGTGAACAGGCTAAAACATAGCAGATGGAAGATAATGTGAATAGGTCTGAAGTTATTCACTTTGGCAGAAAAAACAGAAAGGCAGAATATTTCTTAAATGGTGAGAGGTTGGGAAGTGTGGGTGTCCAAGGGAACCTGAGTGTCCTTGTTCATGTCACTAAAAGTTATCATGCAGGTGCAGCAAGCAATTAGGAAGGCAAATGGTTTGTTGGCCTTCATCGCGAGGGGATTTGAGTACAGTAGTAAAGATGTCTTGCTGCAATTGTATAGAGTCTGGGTGCGACCACACCTGGAGTATTGAGTACAGATTTAGTCTCCTTATGCAAAGAAGGATACACTTGCCATAGACGGAGTGCAATGGAGGTTCACCTGATTAATCCCTGGGATGGCGGGATTGTCATATGAGGAGAGATTGACAGACTTTGGCCATCTGGCATACTCCAACTGAATTCTCAGTGAGAGCCGCCTGGAGATGCTGAAATGCTGGAAATGACCAAAGCTGACTTAATGGCAAGCTTTTGGGATAGCCATTTTGTTAGGGAGTAGGGCCTGAAATGAGGGGAGAAGGCCTTATTTCAGTGCTATATGTCGGCTGTTCTTGCAACCCCAGTTTTCAGAAGCCACAGAATATGATGGGCACAGGTAAACACACTGACCATTTGCAGCTTGGTGACTTGGGCACAATTGCTTTTCTTTTCAATTTTTGAAGGTCTGAGTTTGCAAATGCACTTCCCACACATATATTTGCACTGCCTGACATTAAAACCAGCAAATGAAGAGCTCTGATTATTAAAATATAGCAAATCTGTAGTAAAGCTGAAGCAGATCTATGGAATTCTCTCTGGATTAGAATATCATGTTAGCTCCAGCTGTAGAAACAACTCAAATGGCAGTCAGTAAACTCTGCTTACAAGGTTGCACTTTGTTGTACATTATTTCCCAGACTGCAAACATGTTCACATGTACCAATGCTTTTTAATGTCATGCATTAGAATTTTGCAAAGGATTATTGGGGTTTAAGATAGATTGCGGCTCACAATGGCTAGAGATCGAAGCGCCCAAAGTGAGAGTTTGGGCGGGGAGATGGACAAGATACACCAGATACAGCCAACGAGCAATGTCACCAATCGCACAGGCACAAACCAATAGTATTGTCACAGGTTGGTGTGATGTTTGAGTTTAATGTTTATGCTTTTTTGTAGAAGGGCATTTTAGTTAAAAAGAATTGTTATATAAAATCTGACAGTAGGGTGTAATAAGGCCCGGATGTATCGTCCTCTGATGGAGAATAAGGAATAAAGGAACCTCCTGCTTTTCATTAAGGAATTTGGAGTTCAGAAGCAGATGGCTAGTGTGTGTATTCTTAATTGTTAAGAAGTGATAAAACATTTCAAATGGCAATGAGGGTGGGATCATCAATTTTAGGGGCTTTAGAGGCTTTTGTTCCAGCTACTATGGACTTCGTGGTTTAAGTCGAGCAAATGGAACAATTTTTCATTGTGAATGAGATTGAAGAGGAAAAGCAGGCTTAGTGTTTCGTACAGTCATCGGAATGAAAAATTTCACTTTACTGAGAAATCTCATTGCTCTTAACAAGCCAGCAGATAAAAGCTTTAAAGAGCTTATGGGTGTTTCGAAAAAGCACTTCGATCCCAGACCAGCAGTTATTGCCAAGAGATTCAAGTTTCACTGAAGAGGACAGCATGAAAGTGAGTTGGTTTCCCAGTTCCTGGCTGAGTTCAGAAGATTAGCGGAACATTGTGACTTTAAAGGTTACCTGGAAGGAGCGTTGCATGATCACTTGGTTTGTAGACTAAGAAATGAAAGAATTCAGCATGGATTGCTAGTGGAGTAAGAGTTGACACTGAGAAAAGCATAAACATTAAACACAAACATCACAATTGGTGAGTGCACACCAATGACATTAGGGGTGGAAGAAACCATGCAGGCGGTGACAAATGAGTGTGGGCTAAGTGCACGTGCATAACAGTTCCTGGTGCCTGTTCAATCAGCGACAGGAGTTACAGTGTTTTTAAAGTAGCCATCTTTGTATGGGACACCTGGATGTTTCTTCTGGTGTTGGGGCAGGATGAAAGCTCCCTCAGCTCAGGATTCCTCTACATGCCTTTCTGGCCTTTTACCAGTGTAGGGCTTACACTGAGATATACTGCCACGCAGATTTTCTCATTCTTTTTATTACAGGTTAAAGGTTTAAAGGGATCGAAGTTACTGTTGATGGTGCTATTGTATGAATCCTGAATTGAGCTTGTAACCAAAATTCTGTCATCCACCACTTTAATGTAGTCATTAACATGTTTCTTCTAAGTAAGTTAATGCTCTGTTAAAATATCATAGATGAAGTTAACATGAGTGCATTAAGTATTTGTGCAGTAGCAGTAGTAATTGCTATTCTGGTAAGTAGGTAAAGTTGCATTCAGTTGGTAAACATCATGAAAACTGTTTTATTTGATGTTTCACAGTAGCTTCTGTGATGCTCATGTGGAACAAGTAAGTCATTTCAAAATCCAATTTGGTCAATTTAATCTACGAAAGTGTATTGGGCCTTGACAATGCACCCTCTGGTGCCAATAAAAAGAGCTGGGGGAGAAATGGTAATTGGCACGATGGTTCAAGGAAACTAAAAAAGTTGCAAGGCTGGAAACACATATCCTGAAAATCCGCCATCCTTTTAAAGACTCCCGCATGTCCGCCTGGAACTCATCCTTCCTGCCAGGCTTCCATGGGCATGCTGGGGATTCAGTGTTCAGCATATTTGTGTAGAGTGATTGTAGGTATAACCTTTCTTATTGCCTTTAGGGGTCACGTGATTGTACATGGCGCCATTCTTCAGTTGAGGTGGGAACCTACTGTCGGGTGTGGCATGAAAACCAGAGAGACAGCAGCAAAGTGAGAGAAAGTCTCTACTGCTCGATAAATGAAAAGGCCTAGTGGAAGCATTTCAGCAGTGATTCAGAAATCAATCTGTTACAAATGTTGGGGTAACCATGTACCGCACACCTGCAGATTCAAGGAGGCAGAATGCCATTACTGCCAAAAAAAAGGACACGTAATAAATCAATGCAGGAGGAAATTGAGACAGCCAATCAGGCAGCAGACCAAGATGATTGAAGTGCACAATATAACTGAACCAGAAGCTGTCGATACCGATATCTATTCCCTGTATAATATCAAAGCAGTAAAAACTGAACCACTAACCGTCACCCTTTAAGTGAATGGGAAGCCTCTAGTCATGGAGGTAGACATGGGAGCGACAACAACCGCGGTGGGAGAAAATATATTTAGATACCTAAACGAAGGTAGCCAGCCACTGAATCTGGAGCACACCATGGCTCAACTGAAGACGTACACTGGAGAATCAACACCAGTAAAAGGTATTGCCACAGTATCTGTGTTCTATAGGCAACAGGGAGCCCAGCTTGCAGTGATCATTATGACAGGTGAAAGACCTAGTCTTCTGGGCCATGATTGGTTACAAAAAGTTAAGCTCAACTGGTGGGAAATATTTCAGGTGAGAACAGGAGGAGTTCCTGAGCTGTTAAGGAAATACGACAGTGTATTACTTGATGAATTGGGAAAGGTAAAAGGCTTACAAGCAAAAATATATGTAGATTCGGAGGCGACACCCCAGTTCTTTAAGGTCAGACCTGTGCCTTATGCCTTAAAGGAGAAGGTGGATGCAGAATTGTGCTGCTTAGAGAAGCTGGGCATCATCTAGCCAGTCCAATTTTCAGAATGGGCAGTACCCATAGACCCTGTGATGAAACCAGATCAACTATTTGCATTTGCAGAGGCTAAAAATTAACTGTGAATAAGGCTGCTAAATTAGATAAATATCCTATCCCAAGGATTGAAGATTTGTATGCTAAGCTAGCTAGACATGAGCCATGCATACCAACAGCTAGAGCTGGACAGCACATCTAGAGGGTATGTAACCATTAACACAGACAAGGGCCGTAGCAATATAGATGCCAACCCCTTGGTGTATCATCTGTATGTGCAATCTTCCAAAGGACCATGGAAAGTATACTGCAAGAAGTTCCCTGTGTAGTAGTATACCTGGATGGTGTCCTGATCACATGATTAACGGAAGCCAAACATTTGGCCAACCTAGAAGACGTTTTAAGAAGATTTTTGGAAACCGGTGTACGATTGAAGAAGGAGAAATGTACATTCCAAGCATCAGAAGTCACTCACCTGGGTCACCAGGTGGATGCAATGGGTTTGCATCCAGTAGAGGAGAAAGTTAGGGCAATCAAAGGGGTGCCCCTCCTTCCAGTATAACTGAAAGCAAGTCTTTTTTGGACATGATAAATTATTGCGACATTTTAAATTATTATAGACGCTTCTTGCCAAACTTGTCAACACCTTTACACCTATTATTGAAAAAGGTCCATTTTTTGGGACCATGTTTTTATTGATTATCAATGCACACTATAAATGGATGGATGTGTATGAAGTGAGATCACCGATATTGTGTGCAACTATTGAAAAGCTGCACCAATGTTTCAGTATACATGACCTACCGAAAGTCATTGTCTTGGATAATGGTATTGTCTTCACTAGTACAGGTTTTCAGAGATTCATGGCCAGAATTTTACGTCTTGTGGGAGGATGCACGCACATCACGAACGGATGTGAAATTGCGCAAGATGACGTTGGGCAAGCATCCCGATATCATCCCGTGCGTGAGCAATCTTCAGGTTGGCGGGCACGTGGGGTTGTCAGAGCCGCAGCTGCCAACAATTAAAGTGCCACTTAAAGCCATTAAAAAGGCAATTGTACTCGATTGTACACTGCCCATGTGATTTTGCACTTGTCGCACGGGCAAAACGGGCAGGCAGGTAGCTCACTTTTAACAAAACCTCATCCAAAGGCAGGATAAAAATGGTCAGCAGCATTGTCGGTGTGAGTACTGAGTAGTTTGCTGCTGGTCGCTTATTTGAACTTGACAGCTTCATCTCTGTTCTGAGCTTCAGTCTTAGCATTTCCAGGCTTCATTTCAGGACTCATTGGTATCTCCAAGGCCTCAGGAGGATTTTGACCGTGTGGACCTTTTCAGGCATGAGACAGCCTTCTGTTACCCTGGTAATGGGGATTGTGGTCTCTGCTGGAGGCACCTCCTCTGAGGAGAAAGAGAGGGGCAGAAGGGGGAGGATGCTGAGTGTCCCTATGCAGCTTCCAGGGAGGGACCTGTGGGAGAGAGGCACAAGGGATGCATGGCCAGCAGGTAGTCCAAAGCAGAAGGGGCCGCAGATGACACCACTATCCTGCTGCCAGGGTTTACAGGCAGCAATGCAGCTACCTCAACATGTCCGAGGTGCAACGCCAAAGGAGGCTCTGCCTCTCAAGGGAACCTGTGACCGCCATTTGTCAGATGATTGGGCATGAGATCATCTCCAACTATGTCGGTGGGCACCCCATGATAGTGGCTCTGAAGGTCACAGTGCCCCTCAACCTCTATGCCTCCAGCTCTTTTCAGGGGTCAGTGGGGGATCTATGTGGAGTGTACCAATCAGCTGTCCACAGTTGTGTTAGGCTGGTGACAGAAGCTCTGTTCAGACAGGTAATGACATTTATTCATTTCCGTGCAGACGAGGCCAGCCAGGCTGAGCGAGCCAGAGGGTTTGCAGTGATTGCTGGGTTCCCCCGCGTCCAGGGTACAATCGACTGCTCACACATATGGCCATCAAAGCACTAGCAGGTCAGCTGGGTACATTCGTCAACAGGAAGGGCTTCCAGTCCATGAACGTGCAGATAGTTTGTGACCACAAGTTACAGGTTCTGCAAGTCTGTGCAAGGTAGCCTGGCAGCTCCCATGATGCTTACATCCTCAGACACTCACATGTGCCAAGGCTGTTCACTGCTCCAGCTCGACTGGGTGGATGGCTGCTGGGTGACGAGGGCTATCCCTTCAAAAAGTGGCCTATGACTCCTCTCTGCCACCCAAGAACAGAGGCAGAGCAGCGGTATAACAGGAGTCATGCCTCCACAAGGGCGGTGATAGAGAGGACCATAGGTCTTTGGAAGTTGCGCTCCCGATGCCTGGACCATTCAGGGGGTACACTACAATACCCTCCAGAGCAGGTGTCACTGATAGTGGTTGCATGCTGCGCTCTCCACCATCTGGCACTGGCAAGGGGGGCACCCACTGGAGGAAGAGAACCTTGATACAGCTCCACAGGCCACAGAGGATGAATCCAGTGGTGAGTCAGAAGAGGAGAACACTGAGGGCGTGGAAGCAGACCTCTGGATCCTTCAGAAAGGAAAGAACACCAGGGAAGCCTTGATGCAACGCTCCTTCAGCTAGGCTGCCAAAGATCTGCCTCCACCTTATGCCAGGGCTGCCGCCTCCACCCCGGATATCTGAAATGACCCGTTCCTTTGAATCCAAAGTCCATTCAGTGCCTGTGCAATAAAGTTTAGAGCCACTCACGTCCAGCACAAGATACTGGCGTACTCTGCACCTACAAAACAAGTGAAGCACACTCAGGCCATTAAGACAAAAGCAAAATTTATATCATGTTGGCACTCACATCAAATGAACATGACAATGTATGGTGTTAATGCCCACACCAGTAAACATATTAACAAAACATGGCAGAACAGAAGATCACCCGTGACCAGTCCCTCTTGTGCTCATGGTGCCTTACATGTACGTTTGCAAGTATTGCATCTTGTTGCACACCCCACACCCACCCCCCCATCCCTTGCTGGCAGTGGCATTGGAGGTAGCCTGCTGACTCTGCTGTCTTGTTGGCCTTAATGACCTTGACAGTCATCCTCTGGCCAGTGAAGCCTGTGCTGGTCATGCCTGGGAGGGAGCAGCCAGTGCCATGCCTGGCCTCTCCCTAGTCATTGTACCCTCATCAGATACCACGGACACTGGCAGAGGGGTGGAGGAACTGCTGCCGTCATCCAGAGTGCCCTGAGAGGAGCCCGCAGAGACAACAGCAGCTCGTGCACCAATGTGAGGTCTTTCTGGACCTCCCTGCTTGCCACTGATGAATGCACCCCAGGACCCCCTGATTCTGTCCCTGGAATTGCCTCTCCATGAGAGTGACCACTCTCTCAATGGAGGAAGCAGTGCACTCAGCGATGAGGGTCAATGCAGTGTTCATGCTCCACATTCACTCCTCCACAACAGAGACTGTGGCACGCCCAAATCCTCCCACACATGCCACTGGACATCCAGCATCTGCCACCTAATGGACAACTCCAGAGGCTCATCATCTGCCTTCAACTCAGCATCATTCTGGTCTCCAGCAGTCCTCTGACTGCCGGCTCCCTGGGCACTCTCTGCCTCCGCCTGCACCTCAAGTGAGTGTGATGTGCCTTCACCGCCGTGCACTGACATTCTAGCTGGTGATTTAATGCCCACCGAGGTGCTGATATCTGCACTGGTGCCCGGTTCAGAGAGAGGGTCTGACGCAGGTCCATCTGAAGCCCCGTGGTCCTCTGGTGTCAAGGGTGGCTCTTTGATGTCCTGCATACAAGTGTGAGCTGGCGATCCTACGGTATAAAAATGACATGTCATTAGTTTAAATCATCACACTGTCACTGTGCATAGTATGTGCCCTGGTGAGACCATGGAGATTAGCATCATGGTGTCACCGTCTTTCAATGATCAATGGAGACTTCAGGTTTGAGGCTCCCATTAATGATGAGACCATACAAGAATGTTTGCACAATCCGACACTCTCACCTCTGTGCACTGCACTCTTACCTTCAGTAGAGACCTGACTCTGCACAACCGGCTGACTGAGGTGGGTGGCAGCTCTCCATCTCCAATGCATCCATTTCGTACCTTTGTCAGAATTATCAGGTTTGGGGGGCCTCCGCCTATCCTTGACCTCTCGATGTTGTTATGGCTTCTCTTCTCCTGAAGGGATAGAGGAGCATTGATTAGTCCACTCTCTACCTGCAGCGCCATTGCATCCTGGCCATCCCCACCTGAGGAACACCTTCCAGGGCACATCCTAGTCATGGCCCTTGACCCGCAAGGCACTCAGGCCAAGCAGCCAAGTCTCACCCCCTTGGCCAGCTCCGGCATCATTGTCAGTTGGCATTCAGACTCTAACACCCCTGAGCTCCATGTGAGGATGGCCACCCGTTAACACTGGACCACACTGGTCCATGCCAACACGGTACTCACCCTTGCCAAGCGCAGCAGATTGTTGAACCTTTTGTGGCATTGAAGCCATGTGCGCTGCACAACATCATGGCCACTGACCTCAGCTGCCACCTCCTCCCAGGCTTTTTTGGTCAGGTGCGGTGGCCTCCTCCTGCCATTCCTGGGTATTAGAGTGTCCTGTCTGACAACAACCTCCGCCACAAGGACTGAAAGGCACTCGTCCAAGAAACGGGCAACAGAGTGCCCACCCGGCTTGCCCTCCCGCCTGACGTTCCCAGCCACTGGTGAGGTTCTAGTCTCCTGGGCAGACTCCAAAGATTCTCCCCTGGCAGCCTTCAGGGAGCTGCCTCTGCCAGTTTTAAAGCACCCGCCAGGTCGCCATTGTACCCGGCGCCCAACAGCCTCCCACCCTTGCCCGAACCTTCCCGACCATTGAGAGGGTGCATTTCATGCTTAATGGACTTTAATTGGCCAGCCAGCGTGAAACCACATTTGCGACGTGACCGCGGCCAGCAGCGGATTCCACATCCACTTCTGCTCCCACCAACTTGGCGTGCATGCCAAGTGTGAATTTCAGGCCCATGAGTTTAGATTAATTAAGCATATTAAAACAGCACCATACCATCCCTCATCAAATAGGTTAGTTGAAAGAGCTGTGCAAACTTGCAAAGGAGGAATGAAGAAGTTACTCGAAGGTACTTTGGAAACTCGACTTTCACGTTTTCTTCCCAATTATCGTACAACTCCTATGCAACTATGGGTTCAACGCTGTCTGAAATTACTGTTGAAACACTGCCTCCGTACAAGGTTAAGTCTGGTATTTCCAAACTTAGAGGGGAAGGTAGAAAAGAATCAGAGTAGAAATTGAATCACAATGTTCACAGCAAAGATTGAAGATTTACTATAGGAGATACAGTTTTCGTGTGAAATTTTGGAAATGGATCTAGTTGGGTTCCTGGTATAATTGTCTCTGAAACTGGACCTTTGTCATTCCAAGCGGAAATGGAAAACTGGATTGTTCAACAACATGCGGATTATCTAAGGAGTAGAGAGACATTCCAACAATCAGCTATTCCACCTGTGATTAATGTCAAACCTTTAATCCGTGAGGTGACAGATCGACCTAGAATAGACATACCTGATGTCTCTGTTGAATTACCTAATCCTGAACTGCCACTTTCTAAGGATGTCCCTGGTGGTGCAGCTCCTGATCATGTCGATCCAGTGAGAGAATCTCAAGCGGTAGAGCTACGCTGCTCTAAACGAATTAGAAAACCACCTCAGAGACTTAATCTATAGTCACATGACCTGTGTATATACGTATATGTTGTGGATTAAAATATCCTTTGTAGATAGGAAGCGTAGGAAAACTAAAGGGGGGAGGAAATGTAGTGATTGTAGGTATAACCTTTCATATGGCATTTAGGGGTCACGTGATTGTACTGACAAATGAGCCCTAAGCGCAGGTAATCCTAGGGCTGGGGCTTTCTAGTCATGCACCTGGTTCAAGCATGTAGCTTCTAAAAGAGCTCTGTCATAAAGTTATCTGTTTCAAGTAAGAAACCTGTCCGGTACATCAAGTTGTGACACCCTTCCCTACCTGCTTTTTAATAGGCAAATGAAGCTCCTAACTGCTTGGACCATGAGCTAAATACACCAACCCCAAGCCTCAATGTGAGGATAATGCAGGGCCCAAAACCAATCCAGTGGAAATGATTTCTGCTCCAATTCCTGGCTGCTACTGCCTGGATCATTTTCCCGAAAAATTAGCCTATCTTTTCTCTTATCAAAAGCTGACAAATTGTGTATTTCCAGCATTTTCTTTTTTCTTTTTAAAAAAATTAATTCTTTATTTTAAAAAAATTAACAAGTCGCAATGAGTAACCGTACAGAAAAAAGCCTACAGTACAGCAATAATTCAATACACTCACATTTGGAAGAAAAAGAGTAGGAAAGGAAAGAAGTAGGAGGAAGAAGAAGGAAAAGGAAAGAGAGAAAGAAGAAAAAAACCCTCCCTAACCCCCCAAAATATAAATAATAAGAAAATCAACAACAATCAAATGTCAGATATAATTTCACCTGATATAATACATACAATCCAATTAGAGTCAGTTAAATGAAAGTAGAGCTGTAGCTCCTCAAAGTAATCTAAGAAATGTTGCCAAGCTACATAGAAATCTATCAGTGGAGCCTCTTATTTATTTTCTCAAGTTTAATAGTCTGCATAAGAACACTTATCCAATTAGTAAAATAAGGCAGAGCAGACTGTTTACAATTTAATAGAATAATACGTCTAGCCAGTGATGTTGAAAAGACAAGTGCATCAGTCTGAATTTTTCTAAGAGGGATGCTGTTTGGTTCCACTCCAAAGAGTACTGTAATAGGAGAATGTTGCTGCTGAAAATATGTGAGACTTATCTAAAATTTTTTGTCCCAAACAAAGCCAATTTGGGATATGACTAGTACATAAGAATTAGAGAGGCTGGGGCAGTGTGACATTTACCACAGGTTGGATAAAAATTTGGATAAATCTTAGATAATTTCACCGTGGATAGATGGATATGATGTAAGATTTTAAATTGTAGCAGCCAATGCCTTTTACATACAGATGAGGAATGTACACAAGAGAGAATAGACGTCCAGTTCTCTTCCAAAAAGTCTGAGTCAAAATTTTGCTCCCAAAGAGTTTTTAAAATAGAAAGCAAAGGGCAGTGCAGTGAAAAAATTAGAGAATACAATTTGGAAACAAACGCCCTAACAATAGGATTTAATTCTAACATAATATTTATTGGTGATTTATGGGGTCCAAAAGGAAACTGGGTGATTTTTTTGTGCACAAAATCTCTGATTTGTAAACAGTGAAAGAAGTGTGTGTGGGGTAGATCATATTTCCAAGATAGAGAGCCAAAAGAAGCAAAAATGTTATCAATGTATAAGTTAACAAGGGTTTTGATGCCTCTCGTGTGCCAGACTTGAAAGGCAGAATCTCCTAATGAAGGCGGAAATAAATGGTTTGCATTAATAGGGCTGTATAAAGAGAGAAGTTGCAGCTCAAAGTGTGTTCTGAACTGGGTCCAAACCTTAAGTGACTGTCTAACGATAGGGTTTAAGGAAAAGTGACTGGTTGAGAAAGGAATGGAGGAGCACAACAGAGCATGCATAGATGTAGAGTGACAGGAGGCTGCCTCCAATTGCACCCATGCTAAATTAGTCCAAATGTCCAACATTAGTCCAAGGAGTCCAAATGAAGCCAAAAAGAAATATTACTGATATTAGCAGACCAATATAAAACTGAAAATTTGGCAGTGCCAAACCACCTAAATGCTTGAGACTTTGTAATATTTCCAGCATTTTCAATTTGATTTCAAATTTCCAGCATTCAAAACTTTTTCCTTTTATCTGTGCTGACAATTTAGTACCAGCTGATTGCAAATTGCATTTGGTGCTGTGGGACAGCTTTCAGGAGCTGAATTTAGGTTCCCAAATTTACTCCACAGAAAATCGTACAGTAGCAAGAAGACACATTAATCTGGACTAAATCCTGATTTAGGTGATTCAAAGGTGAAATTTTGAGAGTGCAGCGTTTGCATGTTCCTGTCAGGATTAAAGGCAAAGTTAACAGGCATAGGGAACCTTGGTTTTCAAGAGATATTGGCAATCTAGTTAAGAAGAAGAGAGAGGTGTATAGCAGGTATAGGCAACAAGAAGCAAATGAGGCACTTGTAGAGTATAGAAAATGTAAGTAAAACAGTAAGGGACACAATTGGTCCCCTTGAAGATCAGAGTGGTCGTCTATGTGTGGAGCCTCACGAGATGGGGGAGATCTTAAACAGTTTTTTTACATCAGTATTTACTCAGGAAACTGGCATAGTGTATAAGGAAGGAAGGGAAACAAGCAGTAGTTTCATGGAACATATAGAGATTAAAGAGGAGGAGGTGCTTGCTGCCTTACAGCGAATAAAGATAGATAAATCCCCCGGGCCTGACATGATATTTCCTCGGACCTTGAGGGAGACTAGTGTAGAAATTGCAGGGGCCCTGGCAGAAATATTTAAAATGTCCTTAACCACGGGTGAGGTGCCGGAGGATTGGAGGGTAGCTCATGTTGTTCTGTTGTTTAAAAAAGGCTCCAAAAGTAAACCAGGTAATTACAGGCCAGTAAGCCTGACGTCAGTAGTAGGTAAATTATTGGAAGGTGTTCTGAGAGATCGGATATATAATTATTTGGACAGCCAAGGGCTGATTAAGGATAGTCAGCATGGCTTTGTGTATGGTAGGTCGTGTTTAACGAACCTTGTAGAGTTTTTCGAGGAGGTTACCAAGGAAGTAGATGAAGGAAAGGCTATGGATGTTGTCTACATGGACCTTAGTAAGGCCTTTGACAAGGTCCCACATGGGAGGTTAGTTCAGAAGGTTCAGACACTTGGTATCCATGCAGAGGTTGTAAACTGGATTCGAAATTGGCTGTGTGGGAGAAGACAGAGAGTGGTAGTGGATGATTGCTTCTCAGACTGGAGGTCTGTGACTAGTGGTGTGCCTCAGGGACCATTGTTGTTTGTTGTCTATATCAATGATTTGGATGATAATGTGGTAAATTGGATCAGCAAGTTTGCTGATGACACTAAGATTGGAGGCGTTGTGA
Organism: Cetorhinus maximus; assembly: GCF_964194155.1. Classification (NCBI taxonomy): domain Eukaryota; kingdom Metazoa; phylum Chordata; class Chondrichthyes; order Lamniformes; family Cetorhinidae; genus Cetorhinus; species Cetorhinus maximus. The sequence goes on from NC_135883.1 coordinate 52,761,928, forward strand.
ACAGCGAGGAAGGCTTTCAAAGCTTGCAGAGAGGTCTGGACCAACTGGAAAAATAGGCCAGAAAATGGCAGATGGAATTTAATGTGGAAAAGTGTGAGATGTTACATTTTGGAAGGTCAAACCAAGGTAAGACATACACAGTAAATAGTAGGGCACTGAGGAGTGCGGAGGAACAAAGGGAGCTGGGAGTTCAGATACATAATTCCCTGAAAGTGGCGTCACAGGTAGACAAGGTTGTAAAGAAAGCTTTTGGCATACTTGCCTTCATAAATCAAAGTATTGAGTATAGGAGTTGGGATGTTATGGTGAGGTTGTATAAGACATTGGTGAGGCCAACTTTAGAGTATTGTGTGCAGTTCTGGTCGCCTAACTACAGGACGGATATCACTAAGATTGAGAGAGTGCAGAGAAGATTTACTAGGATGTTGCCGGGTCTTAAGGAGTTGAGTTACAGGGAAAGATTAAACAGGTTAGGACTTTATTCCTTGGAGCGTAGAAGAATGAGGGGAGATTTGATAGAAGTTTACAAAATTATGAGGGGTATAGACAGAGTAAATGCGAGTAGGCTCTTTCCACTTAGATTAGGAGAAATAAACACGAGAGGACATGGCTTTAGGGTGAAAGGGGAAAGGTTTAGGGGGAGCTTCTTCACTTAGAGAGTGGTGAGAGTGTGGAACGAGCTACCATCTGACGTGGTAAATGCGGGCTCACTCTTAAGTTTTAAGAATAAATTAGATAGATACATGGATGGGAGAGGTCTGGAGGGTTATGGACTAGGTGCAGGTCAATGGGACTAGCGGAATAATATTTCGGCACAGACTAGAAGGGCCGAATGGCCTGTTTTCTGTGCTGTAGTGTTCTATGGTTCTATGGTTCTAGGTCTCAGGCTGAGGAAGGTTTGCATTCAATGTACCACTGCATCTAGTCCCACTGTGCACGTCATCTAAATAACCTAATTTCAAGGCCTAATTTTACTTAAATGAAAAAGGAAGTTGAAATAATAACATTTATCATACTCTAACTCCTTTATCATTTTGGTGATGGTACTTGTTCTGCTTTGTTTCACAATTTGATGCCCAGCTGTGTCGTTGTTTGCTCCACATTCTATTTTGATAGGCTTACTGTTTTATCAGTTTTTTTTATGGTTATGGATGCTTATGCAAGCAAACATGCAACCAGATCTCCTGCCAGTGAGTATCCAGCCTTCTCAGAGTCATTTATGTCATTAATAAGCAGATGAAATGATCTGTGCGATAGATTTTTTAAATGTCCAAGGATCACCAGTTGCTAAATGGCGATTGATTATAGGCAATGGATGCACCATCATGGTTCTCCCTTGGAATGGCAAAGTCCCCAAGGATCTGCATGCATCAGATATGTTTTATTGATGCTATAGATTCCCCAAATGGATAATGTTACAGCAATGTGAGGAACTAAAAGAATTTGGTTTATCCTCCTCCATGAATCCCCCTCCATGAATCCCCCTCCATGGTATCCGCTGATGTTGCTGGAGAAAGTATACAATCTTTCTATACGATTGACACATTTCAGGCTCTAGTGTGAAAACTGTGGCCATCAGTCAGTTAGCACTATGCAAAATGATTTGATAAATTCTTCCTACTTTATCTTCCACTTATGCTTGTGACGAAGTGTTTGGTCACCGAGCAGGTCACCTAGACACCACTACCAGTAGCTTGACTGTGCACCTGCTTGCTGGAGAGAGCAGACTGCTCATTACAACAAGAGGGGCTTTCATTTTTAAGATAGGCTAACATTACATGAGCCTATACATTATGCCCTGGAGCATGTGCTAAGGACCAAGTGTTCTTCCAAGTATGTTTACTCATGCAAATTTTGGCCTAGAATTTTCAACTGGTAGTATAGTCGATAGTTTAGCAAATAGTTTGGTGATATCTGTACGGAAGACCTATTCGTGAAAAGTACATTAATAGAGATATCCATAACATTGTCTATGTGCACTCGCACACTGGTAAGATAACACTGACTCAGTTAATAGCATTCTTCAGAGCTTGAACTATAACCTAGACTGACAGCCCAGCACATTTTTGAGGGAATGTTTCTGCTTTGAAGTGTTCTCCTTTGGGTGTGATGTTAAAGTAAGGTCCTATCTGGGTGTTTCAGTGCTTCAAATGCACATGAACGAATCAAAGGTATGACTGTAATTTCCAAAAGACTTGAGAGGTTTTCAAGAGGTATTGATCACCATATTTAAGGAAAGATATAAATGCATTCGAAGCAGTTCAGAGAAGGTTTACCAGACTATTACCTGGAATGGGTGGGCTGTCTTGTGATGAAAGGTTGAGCAGACTAGGCTTGTATCTGCTGGAGTTTAGAAGAGTAAGGGATGACTTGATTGAAACATATAAGCTCCTGAGGGGTCTTGACAGGGTGGATGTGGAGAAGATGGTTCCTCTTGTGGGAGAATCTAGAACTGTTTAAAATAAGGGGTTGCCCATTTAAAACAGAGAAAATGCCTGAAAAGGCATTGGGAGAAGATTCTTTGAATATTTTTAAGGCAGAGGTGGATAGATTCTTGGTAAGCAAGGGAGTGATAGGTTATCGGGGGTAGGCGGGATGCAGATTTTAGGTTACTATCAGGCCAGCCATGATCTTATTAAATGGCAGAGCAGGCTTGAAGGGCTGATTAGCCTACTCCTGCTCCTTGTTCATATGCTCGTATGATCTGGTCAACATTCCTGCAGCCATTAGTCATTAATTACTATGTGTGGGATTTCGATGTATGCAATGAGGCCACTACATTTGCTAACAAAATAACAGGCACTGCATTTCAACCCAATTGTTAAAATGCTTTGAGACATTTCTGAGAGAGGTGACAAAGTATTTATAATGCAACACCCTATAGATCCTGAGAGGACAAAGGCCATCTGGGTTTCTTTGAAAATCTATTTGAACCAAAGGCAGGGTTTTATATTATCAAAGAAACTGTTTACAAAGATAAGGGACCTGATATTTATGGGGAATTGAGGAGGGTGTTATGGCACACAGTACCATGGGAAAACTGGCAAAGTCAGGGAAATGGAGGTCCTGGGACCAGGCAAACAGAAGGGGAGAAGATAAGAGTTAGAGACCTGGGGGGGAGATGGTATGAAAAGAGAGATGCAATTGAGAGGTTGGAATTCCAGAGGTTGGACCTTGGGATGGGGAGATCTGTAATCTGTTGGTTCAAACATGGACAAAAGAGCTGAACCACAGAGAATGACCGCCCTTGACATCAAGGCAGCATTTGACGGAGTGTGGCACCAGGGAACCCTAGCAAAACCGGAGTCAATGGGAATCGGAGGAAAACTCTCTGCTGGTTGGAGTCATAACTAGCAGAAAGGAGGATGGTTGTGGTTGTTGGAGGTCAGTCATCTCAGTTCCAGGATATCACTGCAGGAGTTCCTCGGGGTAGTGTCCAGCCATCTTCAGCTGCTTCATCAATGACCTTCTTTCCATCATAAGGTCAGAAGTGGGGATGTTCACTGATGATTGCACAATGTTCAACACAATTCGTGAGTCCTCAGATACTGAATCAGTCCATGTCCAAATGCAGCAAGATCTGGACAATGACCAGGCTTGGGCTGACAAGTGACAAGTAACATACATGCAGCACAAATGCCAGGCAATGAGCATGTCCAACAAAAGAGGACCTAACCATTGCCCCATGACATTCAATGGCATTACCATCATTGAATCCCCCACTATCAACATCCTGGGGGTTATCCTTGACCAGAAACTGATCTGGACTAACCATATAAATACTGTGGCTACAAGAGCAGGTCAGAGGCTAGGAATCCTGCGGTGACTAACTCACCTCCTGACTCCATAAAGCCTGTCCACCATCTACAAGGTGCATGTCAGGAGTGCGATGGGATACTCTCCCTTGGCCTGGATGAGTGCAGCTCCAACAACACTCAAGAAGCTTGACACCATTCAGGACAAAGCAGCCTGCTTGGTTGGCAACCAATCCACAAACATTCACTCCCTCCACCACCAAAGCACAGTGGCAGCAGTGTACAAGTTCCCCTCAAAGCCACTCACCATCCTGACTTGGAAATATATCACCGTTCCCACTGTTGCTGGGTCAAAATCCTCTCTAACAGCACAGTGGGTGTACCTACACCACATGGACTGTAGCGGTTCAAGAAGCAGGCTCACCACAATCCACTCAAGGTCAATTAGGGATGGGCAATAAATGCTGGCCTAGCCAGCAACGCCCACATCCCAAGGGGAGGGATAAGTCATGATCATCTAACAGGAAAATGAGACTTCATTGAGAGGCTGACAGCAGCACTCCTGCTTCGCTTGACTCTCAAGGAGTGTTGAACCACTAGCCCTTGTCTCCCTTTTACTGCTCTCAATTGTTAAATTTATATTAGGCTCCTAACTGCTCTATGGGAATCTGATTTAAATATTCCAATGAACTGTCCCTCCTCTCCACTGTATTTTTCTGGGAGCACCACCACTTGTGGTGCCAAACGATGATTCAAGCAACCCCACAAATTCTGGGGCAACATTAAAGAAATGGAGACCCAGCAATCAGGTCATTGCCCCTTGTCCTGAATGTAGCAGCTGAGGTACTAACTATTTCCTGGGAGCAAAGGATAAGAAAATCTGCCAGAATCTACCAGAAGGATCCTTTATCAAAAAGAAAACAAATCAAGCATTCCATGCACTGTTCAATTGGAAGTATTTAAGAGCAATTATTTTGTTATTTACAAAAACAGGAAGAAAATAATTTCTATTGTTCTCCACTTTGGTCACCCAGGCGATGCATAGAGCTGGTCCTTTTTTTGCAATGATATGCAAATCTAAAATATCCTGGTCTGCAAGATAACAAACGTGTTACATTTAAAGGTGAATCATTGAATCTGGCTAGTATTATGTAATAGGCAAATCCTGGATTCTGGCACTATTTCTTCCTCTTGTTCTTATATGCATTCATTGATCTTTTTGCTAAACTTACTGTTTACCAACCTCATTTTAGCCACAGCTTCATTTCATCCAGATTCCACTTACATCCACTTTGATAACCCAAGGCTCTTTCTAATAATGGTGTTTAATCTTTTTAAACTTTTCTTTTCCTATCTTGAATAAAATTGTGGGTGACAAATGCAGCAAACGCTTGCTTAGTTCTGTGATGCAAAAACATTGGGTGCAAACATTGAGTTGTCATCCAGCTAAATCCAGTTAATTTTGCCCACCCGTTGCTGTATTCTATGAATATTGCCTTTTATTTCATTTCCTGAGACACTGGATCTGTGGTGAAGAAATTTACTCTTTCAAGATTCTGGGGATTGATTGTAACTCACAGTGAGTTTCGAGTGGTCCGGGAATGGGGTGAGATCAAGCTTTACCTGCAGGTCCAGATTTCAAGCCTGGAGTATTTTAATGCTTCAATTTAATCTGCATGCTGCCAGTCAGCTGCCCACCTAGAACAGGCAGAAAGTTGTTACTCATCTGAGTGCATGGAATGGAAGTTCAGGATGCTGAAGACTACAAATGAGAATGCCAAGTAGTGGAAGCTGTGATTTTCCTTGCTGAAACAAAAAGGGAGCTCCTGCTCCTTCTAACCCTTGAAAGGAAAGATTTCCAATTAGTTTGGAAGGCCTCTTCATCCTCCCAACAGCTTCTGACCTATTTTTACCTGATGGGAAAGGTGCGGTGACTTCCTTGCTCAGGTTGGAGTTTATATCCAATTAGGATCCCAGTGACATAAAGGGACATCTAATTTGCATTAAATTTATGAGGTCACTATTGGCAAGCACTTTCACCACTAAACTCCAGTGAACAATTAAAATGGTGGGAGGCAGGCTTCCAGCAGAAATGGGGCAATAAAGCAGAATGCTATAGTTTAAAGATCACCTTGTGTTATTCCCACTGGGCAGGTAGGGTAAAAATACCCACCCCCTCTCCCCCTCCCCGCCCCCATACATGTCTCAGCCTTGCTACAATTGTGATCTGAAATATCTTGATATCCTCTGTAGACTAATTGGATTTGTAACTGGTGTTTTAATGGCTTTTGCTGATTTATTCTGATGCTCATATTGGATGGAAGGGAATGAGATTTCAGAAGCTATAGCTATTGTTCAAAATGATGTTAAAGGCTACACCATTATAGATGGATACATGTTATATTTTCAATAATAGGAACATAGGAACATAGGAGCAGGAGTAGGCCATTCGGCCCAACTGGCCTGCTCTACCATTCAATTAGATCATAGCTGATCATCTACCTCAATGCCATTTACTTGCACTATCCCCATGTCCCTTGATGTCATTATTATCCAGAAAACTATTGATTTCTGTCTTGAACATGCTCAGTGATTCAGCTTCCACAGCCCTCTGGGGTAGAGAATTTCAAAGATTCACTACCCTCTGAGTGAAGAAATTCCTCCTCATTTCAGTCCTAAATGGCCTACCCCTTATTCTGAGAAGGTGCCCTCTGGTTCTAGACTCATCAGCTAGGGGAAACTTCCTATCTACATCTACCCTGTCATGCCCTGTAAGAATTTTGTAAGTTTCAATGAGATCACATCTCTTTCTTCGAAACTCTAGAGAATACAGGCCCGGTTTCCTCAATCGCTCCTCATAAGACAATCTTGCCAGCCCAGGGATTAGCCTGGTGTACCCCCATTGCATTCCCTTCATGGCAAGTGTATTCTTTCTTAGATAAGGAGATCAAAACTGTATGCAGGTGCAGTCTCACCAAGGCTCTATATAATTGCAGCAAGACGTCTTTACTTCTGTACTCAAATACCCTCGTGATGAAGGCCAACATACTATTTGCCTTTCTAACTGCTTGCTGCTCTAGCATGCTATCTTTTAGTGATGCATGAACAAGGACGACCAGGTCTCTTTGGACATCAACATTTCACAACATCTGACCATTTAAGAGATACTCTTCCTTTCTGTTTTCTTTACCAAACTGGATAACTTCACATTTATTCACATCATATTCCAACTGTCATGTTTTTGCCCATTCACTTAGCCTGTCAAAGTCCCCTTGAAGACTCTTGCATCTTCCACGCAACTTACATTCCCACCTAGTTTTGTGTCATCAGCAAATTTGGAGATACCACATTTGGTACCCACGTCCAAATCATTGATATAGATTGTGAACAGCTGTCGCCTCAGCACTGATCCTTGTGGTACCCCATTAGTAACAGCCTGCCATCCTGAGAATGACCTGTTTATTCCCACTCTCTGTTTTCTGTCTGTTGACCAACTCTCAATCCATAGCAGTATATTATCCCCAATACCATATTCTCTAATTTTATTTACTAACCACCTGCATGGGACCTTATGAAAATTCAAATACACCACATCTGCTGGTTCTCCTTTATCAATGCTACAGGTAACATCCTCAAAAAGCTCCAGCAGATTTGTCAAATATGACTTCCCTTTCATAAATTGATGTTGACTGTGCCCAATCATATCATTATTTTCCAAGTGTCTAGTTGTTGCATCCTCTATAATAGATTCTGACATTTTTTTACGACTGATGTCAAACTAACAGGTCTGTAGTTCTCCATTCTCCTTCTTACCCTCTTCCTAAGTAGTGGGGTTACATTTGCTACTTTCTAGTCTGCAGGAACCATTCCAGAATCTGTAGAATTTTGAAAGATAACTACCAATGCATCCCTTATCTCTATTGCCACCTCCTTCAACACTTGCGATGTAGCTCATCAGGTCCAAGGGATTTTTCAACCTTCGATCCAATTTATTTTCATAAGGCCCTTCATTCCCGAGTAATTCTGGGAGAGTTTCTGAATCTTCTTCTGTGTAGACAGACACAAAGGGCAGAATTTCACCCATGTTGGGCGGGCTTGGCAGAGGCGGACGGGGGCAGTCAGTAAGCTGACCGCCACCCGCGATCGAGACCAGAAGGTGATTTCATGCTGACGGGCCAATTAAGGCTCACCCAGCGTGAAGTGAGAGCTTCAGCGCTCAGCGCTGTCTGTGCGGACGGGGGTGGGAGGGTAGGGGGGGGAATGTGAGCGAGGCGAGCGTGAACTCTGCATGTGAGTGCCAGTGCCAATTGCAAATCTTCCTGCGGCACAGAGCTACCCCAGGGAGATGAACAGATTTCAAAAAAATAAAGATTTTATAAATGTTATAAAAAATGTCCCTGCTCATGTGACTCTGTCACATGAGCAGGGACATGTTATTAATGAAAAATTAAAGTTTTTGTTTTATTTTTATTTGCTTTTGGAAACCTCATTCCGCCAGTGAATGAGGATTCCAAAAAAGTGTAAAGGCTGCTTGGCCTTTTCGCCTGCCTGCCAACTGCAAGGTTGGATGGGCAGCGAAAAATTTATTTTAATTAACTTTTTAATGGCCTTAATAGGCTTTTTAATTGTCGGCAGGCATGCTGCTAACTCTGGTGCGTGCACGCCGAATTAAATGTCGCGCAAGTGCACAATGATGTCGGGACGCTCGCCCAATGTCATCACGCCTGCCGAGCTAAAAATTTTACCCAAAGTAATTGTTTAGTTTCTTTGCCGTTACCCTACTCTTCATTATAAATTCTTATGTCTCTGCCTATAATTTGTCCTAGCTAATCTTTTCATCTTCCCATACCTAAAGAAGCCTTTATGTTACTCGATAGCTTACAGTCATATTCTCTTTTCCCTCTCTTTACCAGTTCCTTGGTCCTCCTTTGCTGGATTCTAAATTGCTCCCAATCTTTAGGCTAACCACTTTTTCTGGCAACCTTATAAGCCATTCCCTTTGATCTAATGCAATTTTTACTTATCTTGTTAACCGCAGTTGATTTACCTTTCCTGTTGGGTTTTTGTGTCTTGGAGGAATGTGTATTTGTTGTATACCATGTAATACTTCTTTAAATACTAGCTATTTGCCTCTACCACGAAATATTTTTGTGTATTTTCCCAATCCACCATAACCAACTTGCCCCTCATACCGTGATCGTTTCTTACATTCACATTTAAGGCCCTAGTTTCAGAATGAACTATATCACTTTCAAACTTAATGTAAAATGCCATCTTATTATGGTCACTATTTCCTAACGGCTTCTTTTCAGCAAGGTTATTATTTAGTCCTTTCTCATTGCATAATACTAAATCTAAAATAGCCTGATCCCTAGTTTGTTTTTCAATTTACTGCTTCATAAACCCATCTCATACACAATCCAAGAATTTATCATTCACAGCATTAGTGCTAATTAGGTTTACGCAGACAATATGTGAATTGAAATCACCAATTATTACTTATTTCTCATGTTACATGCAGTTATAATTTCTTAATTTATACTATTCTCAACATTACCACCACAATTTGGTGGCTTATAAAGAACTCCAACCAATGCTTGCTGCCCCTTGCTGTTTCTTACCTCCACCCAAACTGATTCTACATCTTGATCCTTCAATCTAAGATCCTCTCTCAATAATGTACTGATCTCATTCTTTGTTAACAGCACTACCCACCTCCTTTTCCTTTTTCCTACCCTTCCCAAATGGCAAATATCCTTGAATATTCTGTTCCTTGTCTTAGTCGCCCTGTAACTACGTCTCCATAAAGGCAATTAAATCATACCTATTTACCTCTTCTGTGCCTTCAAATCATCTATCTTATTGCAAATGCCGTATGCATTCAGATAGAGTGCCCATAACTTTGTCTTTTTAACATTATTCCACATCCTGATCCTACTTGATGGTTGCCTTTCCTTCATCTGCCTTCTAATTTCGCTTAATACTTTTCTACTTCCTGTTACCAGTTTTGCTTCCCTCCAAGCTGAGCTCTGTCTCAGATCCCCATCCCCCTGCCAAACTAGTTTAAACCCTCCACAACTGCATTAGCAAATCTCCCTATGAGGATATTAATCCCAGTCCTGCTAAGGTGCAACCCAACCATCTTGTACAGGCCTCACCTGCCCCAGAACCGGTCCCAATGCCTGAGAAACCTGATGCCCTCCCTCCTACACCAATTCTCCAGCCATGTGTTCAATTGTTCAATCCTCCTATTCCTATGCTTACTAGTACGTGGCACTGAAAGTAATCCTGAGATTATTGCTTTTGAGGTCCTGCTTTTTAATTTCTTTGCTAACTCCCTAAAATCTGTTTTCAGGACCTCATCCCTCTTCCTATCTATGTCATTGGTACCAATGTGGACCACGACCTCTGGCTGTTCACCCTCCCCCAGAAGAATGTCCTGCAGCCACTCTGTAAAATCCTTGACCCTGGCACCAGGAAGGCAACATATCATCCTGTAGTCACATCTATAGCCGCAGAAATGCCTGTCTGTCCCCTTAACAAATGAGTCTCCTATTACAATTGCTCTTCCATTCTTCTTTCTCTCCTCCTGTGCAGTTGATCCACCAGTGGTGCTACAGACCTGTCTCTTGCTGCACTCCATGCTGAGGAACCATTGCCCTGGCCAGTACTCAAATTGGAAAACTGGTTAGTGAGTGAGGTCGACTCAGGGGACTCCGCCACTACCTGCCTGGTTTTCTTCAGCTGCCTGGCAGTCACTCATTCTCTCTCTGCCTGCACATTTCTAACCTGCGATGTGACCACCTACCTAAACATGCTATCCACGTACTTCTCTGCCTCATGGATGCAGCACAGTGACGCCAGCTACCACTCAAGTTACGAAACCCAGTGGTTGAGCTTCTGCAGCTAGTGACACTTCCTCCAGATGTGTTTGTCTGGGACACATAGTGCATCCATGACTTCCCACATTCCACAGGATGTACATTCCACTCAGCCTTGCTGTCCTTCCATACCTTAACTTTTATAAACTAAATTCCTCTGGAATTAATTCAGTGGCTGATTGAAGTCTTGTTGCAGTCACTGCCAATTGTCTATTTATCTGGGCTAATCTGTTTCCCCCTCACTCGGTGCCATTTATCAGCATCTTATGATTGGTTTCCTTAAAAGAAGTGTTGGACCAAAAGATTGAATTTTCTACTTGAGCATCTCTTTAGCTCACGCTGACCTCCTGGTCAGAAAACTGCTCCCTTTCCAGTTTTGAACACAGATATGATCAAGGTTGAATGTAGAGGAGTCATTCTGCCCCATTAGTTTGCAAAAGCCATACAAAGGTGTTTAGTGAATTAACATGGTGGAGAAGAAATTAAGCTTGTTAGTGCCAATTTTTTGGCATGATGTTTGCCCTTAGTTCTTCAAAATAGCATTCAGGACATGTGCTCACATTTGTGAGGTGAATCATGCTGGATGCCATAATGGTGCAAACATTAATGAGTGTGCACTAAACACCCGCCAGAAGTATGCAGAACAGGTAGAGCCTGACCCCAATCAGTATGTATTTAATGCCAGTGCTGCCATTTTGGAGTTCAACGCTCCAGCCAATGGTTTCTCTCAACCCAACACAGGCGAACACTTATTCAACTACTTACAGTTTAGCTGCTGGCTGATTTCTTCTTCCTGTTGCTATGATTCTACAAGTGCTTGATGCATTCCATAATTCATTCAAGCTGCAAAACTCAACATTGGCTGCTGTGGTAGATGCTGAAGGACTTTTTGCTGATGTCAAGGTTCCTGCACAAATCAGTTGCTTCCAGCCATACCCTTAGAATATAACATGGTTTGAAGAAGGGATAGATGTCACGCAGAGCAGGCAAGATTCTGGAAGAGGTAGGAGTAGGTGGAGGGGGAGGAGGCCTCTCAGTTGGGATGCCATGTCTACCCAAGGAGTTCAGGGGCCAATTCTCCTACCTGAACCTCAGCAAGCAACAATGCGTGAGCTGTCTGCACTTTAATAAAATGGCACAAGTGGTGCCACTCTGGGCTGACTGACCAGAAACTGCAAGGGCAATGTGGCAGTGGTGGGATAGCAAATTCTATCAAGCTGAGCAGTTTCATGCTCCATCTGTGTCCTTTGCAGTGGCACCTGTGTCCACCTTCACTCTCCAGTGAACTGGCACTGGGCTGTGGCCAGGCTGCAGTGCACATGTGCTCCATGTCTCAGCACTAAGCATAACAATAATGACCAGCGCATTTTCCTCCATGGGGAAGACATTCAGCTGTGCTTCTCCTCTCCAGTTAGATCCTGGCTGTCATGAAGCTATTAATATATATAATTTTATTGGAATTTTTTTAAAATAGGGAATTTGTTAAAAGTTATGATAGTAGTAATTTGTAGCCATGTGTATATTTTAATTTGTTGTAAATTAATAAAAGTCTCATTTAGTTTGATATAAAAACCTCGCTAGAACTGGTGGTCTTACTCCTAAATTTAGAGCTGCATCTCAAACATACCAGTTGAAAATATAGGTTATGACAGTTGTTTAAAGTTTCCCCCTGGGATTTTAAATAACAGCTTTTACCAACTGCTGTGTCATAATAATTGGGTCTCGTCCATGGATAAAATTTAGAATTCCTTGATTGGTTTGGAATTGGTGAATCTTAAAGCTATGAGTATGAGAAGCACTTTGAATTTAGGAGTTGGTGAGTTATTTTAGAAGTGGTGAGGCTGCAAGATGGCTTTGGGAATTGTTAAGGCTTATCTGGGAGTAGAAGATATAACTCTGCTTGGGTTGGACAAAATAACCAGAAGTAAGTTAACAGAGTTGGAAGATAAGTTAAAATTGGGGTTACCTGAGGGTGCTAGGAAATCAGATATAATTCTTCTTCTTATTGTGTCCACGGACAGTCTATACATGGCCCAGCCAGAACTGGACACATTTTTGTTGCTGAATTCGGCAAGATCTGCAACAGTGCAGGGTTCCTCTAGCGATAGACATTGCAGGAGATGTTGCATAGTCTGTGGCTCAGTTCCACATTCACAAGTTGTCGGGCTGGTTGTATATCCCCATTTGCTTAATGACACCTTTGAACAACCTACACCAGTCCTAAGTCTGTTAAGGCACTTGCAGGTTGCCCAGTTGCAATTAGCTCCTGGGGGAAGGCTTTCGTCCGGTAGAATTTCCATCACTGGGGGTTGTTCGAGACTGGCGAGCCGGTCTTTCCACAAGGTGATGTGGGCTTCAGATGGGGTTGATTGTAATGGAACAACACTGTTCATGAAGCTCTTCCTTGACTTTAGGTGGCTGGGGGTAGGTGTATGACCATGTAGAGGGTGCCTCTCATCTGATGTTTGACGGAGTCGCTCTTTCTTGCTGGCTACCGTTCTTCTTATATCAGGGGGAGCGATACCCACCAGGATATATGGGCTGTTGGTGTTTGTTGGTTTTAAACAACCTGTGATAAGTCGGCAGCTTGCATTCAGAACGGCATCCATCTTCTTAGCATGAGTAGATCTTTCCCATGCAGGGCAGGCATATTCGGCAGTGGAATAGCAAAGAGCAAGTGCACTGGTTCGCAATGTTTTCGAGCTTGCTCCCATTTTGTGTTAGTGAGCTTATTCAGGATGTTGTTTCGTGCGCTCACTTTTGCCTTTTGACAATGCGTCAGTGTTGCTTCACACCAGGTTACTTTAAGCTGGCTTCACAGTTTCTGAGGTGGAATGCACAAACTTGCGTCTTTGATGGGTTTGCGCGAAGGTGGTTTTCTTCATAGTAGGATGTTAGTCCCTCCAAGGCCTCAGAAAGTGTTTTCTCCACGGTGTTAAAATCAGTGCTTTGGGCAGTGACACATAACTCATCAGCATATATAAAACGGCATGTGACACCGTCTATAGGTTGGTCATTCGTGTAGATGTTGTACAGCAGCGGTGCAAGCACGCTTCCCTGATGAAGACCATTCTTCTGAATACGTCACCTGCTGCGCTTCCCACCTAGTTCAACATAGAACTGGCGATTCTGAAGCATGCTTTCTAACAGCTCTGTTAAGTGAATATCTTTTGTCATCTTTAGGATCTTGCAGAGGAGACATCTATGGTTCACTGTATCATATGCTGCTGACAGGTCTACAAAAACAGCACCTGTTATCATCCCTTGCTCAAAACCATCTTCGATATGTTGTGTGAGGTTGAGCAGTTGGCTTGTTGTTGATTTGCCGGAGCGGAAAGCTGCTTGCTCTGGAATGATCTTCTCATCTACAGTTGGTGCTATCCTGTTTAGAATCAGGCGTTCAAACAGCTTATTGGTGTGGCAAAGCAGTGAAATTGGCCGAAAACTCTTAGGATCTGAGGGATGTTTTCCGGGCTTTAATAGTGCTATTACATGTGCCTTCTGCCAAATATTAGGTAGGTTGTGTGTTGCCAGACAGTGGTTGAACAATTGTAGGAGCCATTTCTTTGCTTGCTGTCCAAAATGCTTTATCTGCTCCATTGCTATGTTGTCAAGACTAACTGCTTTCCCGTGTTTTAGACTAGATATACCAGTTCCCAGCTCTTCCATTGTGCATGGATATAATTAAAAGTAAAGCACAGCATCTACAGTTGGAAGTGAAACCTGACGCTAGTGAGTCACAGCTGGAAGTAGTGAGACTTCAGTTACAAATGAAGACGCTTGAATTTGAATAAGCAAAGGGACTGAAAAAGCTTAAATTAGAAGCAGAGGACAGAGAAATTTTAAAAGGGAACAGGTAGAAAGGCAGGAGAGAGAAAGGAAACAGGAAATGGAATTAGAAATTTTGAAGATAAAGAAGGAGGAAAGAGAAAAAGAGAAAGAGGGAATTCCAACTGAAAATGTTGGCAGTTAAAAAAGAGACACCAGTAGGTGAGGAAGGATTCATCTCCAGAGTAGAACCCAGCGGGAAGATATTTAAATTTGCACAAGCTCTTCCAAAGTTTGAGGAAAATGATATTGAAGCATTCTTTATTTCATCTGAGAAGCTAGCTAAACAGATGAAATTGCCACAGGAAAACTAGACATTATTATTACAGTCTAAGTTGCTGGGTAGAGCGCATGAGGTATATGCTTCGCTATAAGAAGAAATGTTGGTGAATTATGATGTGGTGATAAAAGCTATTCTGAGTGTATATGAGTTGGTTCCTGAAGCATACAGGCAGAAATTTAGGAATATGAGAAAATAGCCTGGGAAAACTTATAATGAGTTTGAAAGAGTAAAACAAAGTAATTTTGACCGGCGGATGCGGGCGCTAAAAGTAGAGACAAAGTATGCAGCTCTTAGGGAAGAAATTCTTTTGGAAGAATTGAAAGATTCAATCTCTTCGGTAGTGAGAACTCATGTGGAGGAACAGAGAGTTGACTCTGTAAGATAAGCAGCAGAGATAGCTGATGATTACGAGTTAGTTCATAGAGCTAAGCCTTTTTTGTCACCCTTTCAGATTGGAGAAGGATAAAAAATGGGAAGGTGAAAGGAAGGTAGGTAGTCAGGGAAGAGAAGGAGTAGCTGGAAGTTTGCAGGAAGTTTTTTCTCAGAATAAAAAGGAAGGTGCTGAAGGCAGAAGTGACATTCGAAAATTGAGGTGTTTGCATTGTAATAAAGTGGGGCACACGAAGTCAGTGTGTTGGAGATTGCAAGAAAAATCTGTGGGAATTGTTGGGGTACAGAAAAGCTCTGGAAGTAAAAGTACTGTGGGTTCTGAGGTTCAGGCACAGGAGAAACCAATGGTTTGTGTACAGGTGAAACAAGAAGAATAAGTGATAGGTAAAGAAGTGGGAATATGTTCACAGTTTACTCAAGGGAGTTCTGAGGAGCAGGATACAGAAATGTTTAAAGACTTTTTGCGTGAAGAGAAAGTCTTTCCATGTGTACAGGATGGAGTAGGTAAATATGTTAAAAATTTAAGAGACCTAGGGGCTAGTCAATTTAATGTTGTGGCATAGTGATATTTGTTGTTCAAAGGGAGTATTACAGGGGCAGGTAATAATAAGTGGGGTTCATGGAGATGCTAAATCTATTCCATTGTGGAAGGCAAATTTAAAGAGCAAGTGGAAGACAGGTAAAGTTATGGTTGGAGTGGTGGAAAAATTGCCCATGCAGGGGTTCAATTTATTGTGGGTAATGATGTAGCTGGATCACAAATATGGGTCATGCCTATGGTAGTTGAGCAGCCCGTAGAAGTGTTTTCAACAGAGGTGTTACAGGAGGAACATCCTGGATTGTTTCCTGATTGTGTTGTAACGAAATCAAAGGCTTATTGGGAAGAAAAAGAAAAACAAGAAAGGCAGGCAATTCAAAGGCAAGAAGAAGGTGTCAAAATCCAATTAGCTGGCACTGTGTTTGATAACATTATTCAGGAGGAAAGAATACAGGACAATTCAGCTGAAGTGTTTAACTCAAGGAGGCTAGTGGAGTTTCATGGGGGAAGACATTCGGTGATGCCTCTCCTCTCCAGTTAGCTGCTGCTGCCTCCAGTTGCGCACCACCTTCTCCTTTTCTCATAATTATGAAGCAAAATATTTGAACAGAACACCTCCATTTCTATTCAGTCTTGGTTCATATAATAACTATGTAATAGGAAACATTTCATTAATCAGGAATATTTCAAACCTTGCAAGAAGGAGAAAGGTTTTGATTAATTGCCTGAATCCTGGGGGAGTAGGGTTTGTGCAATTGCACTAATCTTTGTTTTAGACTTAAGAGCCCCACTACAATGAAGCAACAGAGGATGACCACTAGAATGATGCAAGCCACTGATACTTTGCGTAGTCTTCCAGAGTCTAAGAAGTAGAAGTGCTATATCAGACAATTTCAAAATGTTAGATGCAATATATTTACACAACACCCCTGGGAATAATTGTTTGATAAATTCATGCCTAAGGATTCAGCTTTCTTTCTGCTCTATCCTCAAGGAAAAAATATTTCTGCATGTTTACTTGTCACTTTTCATAATATTTAAACAATATTTCCACAGAAAAGATGGGGAGAAAGAGTCAGTTCTATTTTTTCAAAAGTCAAGTGTTTTCATTACAAGGTAAAGAAAAAACACTGTCACGTTAGATAGACAAAATGATGTTGAGCTAATATTTCTTATTCTTTCCCTATAGAATGTAAATAATTAACAAACACTAAATGCTTCACACGCAATGTGCTGGAAAGTCTCTGAACGTACCTACTGGGCTGACAGGCCTTCTATTCTGCCTGGCTGAACAGGTGGATAAAAATAGAGATAGAGACACAGGCAGTCAGTCAGGTCCAACAAAGTCAGCAAAATCAAGTCAGCTTTTTAAAACAGAAAGCTGAGAAGACAAACTCTGGCCAATGTCAGAAGGATAGTGCAGGGGGATAGTCAGAAGTTATTATGCTTAAGTGGCCAGGCAACCCACTGATGTGAGAACACATTTCATGTTCAATGTTTTGCGTTAATGCAAGGAGACAACTTATGTTAATTGAATTAAGTGAGCCCAAGTCATAATTGTTGCTCTGGATGTGCCTTTGCTATGAAAGCTGTTTAATGATTCATAGCTAGCCTTTTTACAAGTGTTTTTGTGGTCCATCTTAAAAAAAGATTGGGGAGGGATGTTGAGACTCATGTAAAAGATATGAATCTCAAGTTCAGGTGACAAGGGCCCTCCTAGGCTACTCAATCATAATGTAATGGAGCAGTACCAGAATACCTCTAACTAAAGGTGCTGAAACAGCCTAAAGGAGTGACTGGCACTGCTGTATCTGAGGGGAGATCTAAGGTAAGAACTTGAATTTATAACTGTGCTGGACTGTAAGGGTTGAATTCATTCCCCCTGCCCAATGGAAACTGTATTGGAAGCAATTGAATAAAATTGGGGTGATGCCCACTCCGTTCCATTGTCAGCTGCTGGCCAGGTCATTCTTTAATACATAGAGCAGGATGCAATGACATCACTGGGGCCTGACTGCTGACTTTGCCTGAGATCTGAGTAGTGGAGAAATCATAGCTTTTCCACCAGGTCAATGTTGCTGGGGTCTGGATTCAGGTTTAGATTAAGTGATGTAAAAATGTAAAATTTAAATTTGTTTACAGGCTTAAATGTGGGCCATGGAGTAGGTGCCCTCTGGGGCTCTCAAGGAACCTTTAGATCTCCCCTGCCCTGGGCATTTCCCCTTCAGGATTTCCCTCTGACGTCATTACCTTGTTATTCTTTACTGAACACCTCTGTTTAGTCCACAAGTATGACTCTGATCTTCCAGTTAGCTGTCATTTATTTCTCTGCTGCACTCCCACTCTCTCCTTGGCCACCTGCAGTGTTCCACTGAAACTGTCAAAAGCTTAAGCTCATCTTATGACCAGGCACTTTTCAGCTTTCTGGACTAAACATTGACTTCAACTAGTTCAGCCTTTATCCTCTGCCCCCATTTTGTTTTGGGTGGCAGCTGTTGGCGATGATTCTGCTTTTCATATTTACATCTCCTTTAGACATATCTTTTGTTTCTTTACTTGTCCCATTAGCATCTCTTTTTGCCTTGGACTATCATACATTTTGCCATTTAATCTCTCCTGCCCTCTACTATATCACCACCTTATTGTTCTTTCCTCCCCTCCCCCATGCTAAACTCATGACAGGCAGTTGGCGAAGGAGGAAACAAAAAGTCAATATTCAGTTTTAGATTTACTCACAAAGTGAGACATTACAAATGTATAGCTTCAACTCTACAACAAGCCACTGCCAGTGTCAATAAGTGTCTTTTTTATGTGCATATGTTTATATACATGTGTTCTCTGTTAACTTTGTTCCAGAATGTCATCTCTAAAGTCTTACCGATGTTAAACTGACTAGCCTTCAGTTGCTGGGTTTATCCTTGCACCTTTTCTTTGAACATGAGTATAACATTTGAAAGTCTCTGTCTTCTTGCCCCACCCCTGTCGCTGGGTCAAAATCCTTGAACCCCCTCCCTAACAGCACTGTGGGTGTACCTATGCCACATGGACTGCAGTGGTTCAAGAAGGCAGCTCATCATCACCTTCTCAAGGGCAACTAGAGATGGGCGATAAATGCTGGCCCAGCCAGTTAAGCCTACATCCCGTGAATGAATAAAAGTATCTAAGTAGGATTGGAAGATTGTGGCCAGTGTCTCTGCTATTTCCAGCCTTAGTTCTTCCCTCAGCATTCTTGGACGCATACCACCTGGTTTTGGTAACTTGGTCACTTTACATACAGCCATCTCTTCTAATACCTCCTCTTTATCAACTTTTAGCCCTTCCAGTATCCCAACTACCACTGCTTTACTATGACTTTGGCAGTATCTTCTTCCTTTTTAAAGACAGATACAAAGTACTCATTTAATACCTCAGCCATGACCTATATCTCCATGTGTGGATCCTCTTTGGTCCCTTCCTCTTACTACCCTTTCACTATCAATATGCTTATAGAAGACTTTTGGATTCCCTTTTATGTCAACTGCTTCTCATGCTCTCATGCCTTATTTTATTTTTCACTTCCCCTCTTAACTTTCTAGATTCAATTTGCTTCTCAGTTGTGTTATTAACCAAACATCTGTCAAATGCCCCTTTTTCCTGCTTCATCTTACTCTCCATCTCTTCTGTCATCCAATTGCATTACCCTTATTAACTCTCTCTGTTATCTTATCGAAGAACTCAAGAAGTTACTGTGAATATTTTATCCAATGTTTTGATAAATACAATGAAAATTGATGAAAAGCTTCACTAAAATCGACAAGCCAGCAAATAAGCGATAGCCACTGCCTTGAGTTATCCACTAAAGTAATTTAAACTGGAAGGGTGGGATATAGGACTGGATTTTCGTGGAGTCCAGAAGACTCCACAGACCTTTAAAAATGGCAGCTGGGACCCAGATGCAGAATTGACTCCTCAATTTTCACTAGCAGGGGAAGGGGGCCAGGCATGATTCACAAAGGAGGGAAACACAAATTCAACAGGGCCATTTGAACTTAATGCTGAATTCAAACAAACTCCATATGGCTGTTCAAAGGGCCTTGACCCACAGCAGTCATGAATTTTTGGAGCAGACATGAACGCTCTTGAAGGGTGGATAAAATCAGTTTGAGTCAAGATCTGAAGTTTTTTAAAAATCCCTTGCTCCTTAAACAGATGGGGAGGATCTTCTGGTCAGCAAGTGGAACTCCCGACGTCACCCCGCGTCATTTGCATTTTCAGGTCGGCCGGGCCACAGCTGAATCAGCTGTGCGCCCGCCGACCTGTCAACGGCCTATTGAAGCCATTTAAAAAGTAATTGACATAATTAATGGACCAACCCATCCAACCTTAAGGTTGGTGGGCAGGTCAAGATCCCTGCTGAGCTTAAGAAACATCATGAAACCCCATCCACGGGCGGAATGAGGTTTCATAAGGGCTTTTAAATATTTAATAAAGATTTCAGTAAAAGTGATTGACATGTCTCAACTCATGTGACAGTGTCACATGAGGGGACATGTCAGGAAAATTTTGCTATCGTTTCTTTAACATTTTTAAATTTGGAGCCGATCCAAATCGCATGTGCGAAAGAGTGCACTCCCGGCTGAGGGAGTCCCCCCACCACCGCCCGCACAGGGAGCGCATAGCGCTTCCTGGAGGACGTCATGCTGGGCGGGCCTTAATTGGCCCACCCATGTAAAATGGCGGTGCACCCCCGATCAGGGGCGCCGATCGGAGGCATGCCTGCATGCGCCTGCTCCTGCACTTCCTCCCTGACGGGGGAAAATGTTTCCCATGAAAAACAACAGGCTTAAGCTGTAAATGAGAATTTAAAAAAAAAATCACTTGCTGGACTGCATTCACTAACAAGCCAACTGGTTTATGTTAGAAAAAAATTATATGTTCATGTCGTTTCAATAGAGCTCGTTGTCGATTTTCCAATGGCTATTATTATGTAATTATGAAAGCTTAGCTGAGTTTCAAAAGCTACAATTATCTCAGCAGGGGTACACAACAAATTATTTTATTTCATACATTCAGGTTGTTATTATTGTGTTTTATGATGTACACTATAATACTGCATAACACTGCCATACACTATGATATATTATTTGAGAAGCCCACAAGTACCAAAATCAAATATAACATGAAATTAAAACTAATATTGTTATATTTGCTTAAAATCAGGAAATGATTTCCTCTGCATCTCCAAAAATGCATGAAGCCACTACTTGGGGTTAACGTCTGCAGTAGTCTGGTAATGCTAGGTAATAAGCTTTAGCTGTTAAGTTTTGAATTTTGTCAACCAAATTGGCTACTTTTATTTCCACGATGTTAAAGCACATCATATTGATAAAAGAAAGTTTGTGCTGACCTTTGCGTGGCTAATATAGATTCCATGGAAACTTTACCAGAGTGAGAAGTATATAATAGTAAATAAAGGTAATGAGAACTACCAATAAAATTAAAGAGGCCATTGCTCTGTTGTTATTGCCCCATTTACACTTAGAAAGAGGGTGGTAGTGGTTTCAGCATCAAACAATGGGTAGTCGCGTTGCTTATCTTTGATTGGCCAGCTGTGCTGGCGTTCAGGTGGACCTCTATCCTTGTGACAGAAGCTCGTGCCAGAAACAGGAGGGAGACACATGTGATATATATGTGAAAATTGAAGCCTAAATGTTGCAGCTAAAACCATAATGCCATCTTCGCAACTCTTGCTGGCTCCACAAAGGAAACTTTTGACTTACCTCTTCATCCTTCACACAAGCTGCCTAGTGTGTGAGCCACGGAAACTCCTCGCTCAGATCCCCATTAAAAGCCATTGGGATCCCAATGATGTTATCAGATCCTGATTAACATTTATGTATGAATCTTTTACTTCAGTCTGGTGAGGACCACACCCACTGCCAAAACTAAGGACCTTAAGATCGGAACTCAGTGCAAGCAGAGCAGGAAAAGGTTCATTTTAGCTGCTTGTGTGCCACCTTTAAGCGCAGCGGAGAGAATTACAACTTCCCCCATTTAGTCTTTCCATGGCTTCTGTTTAATTTTTTTTGCTTTGAGCCACTTCCTATTTCTTATTCCAGTTAAAGGGTGCTTCCTTGACAAGGCTGCAGTGGTCTACGATGTGACATTTCTTCATGAACTTTGGAGTTTTTCAGTGTCAGCAGCACAGATTGAAAATTCAAATCTGATTTTCACATTGTTTATAATGGCAACAAGACAATGGGCAGAATAGTCCCAGATTTGCACTACGTGCAGTAGCGGGTGGGAAAAAGAATGTTTTACCCACCGGCTGCGATGACGATTTTTCATGCCATATCATCCCAATCCTGCCTCAGTAATCATGCATTCCTGAGAAACATGCCATTTCAATGGCGGGCAGTGTCTCATTTGCCCACCACGCTGTCACCTTGCCACTTCCTCATGCCGGGTGCCATGTTTGAGCTGGAGATGCGTGCAAAACTCTCAGTGCTTCCAGGCCAGGGCTGCTGCACAGAAAACTTGGCCCTGAAAGGCAAGAAGACTACAGTCCCCCAATTCAGTGATGCTTCACTGGAGCGCCTTTTGGACACCATGGAGGCCCATCGTGATGTCCTCTATTCCCGCTCTGGCTGCAGGAGGTCCAGCAATCTCACCATCACTTGGTAGACTGTGGTGATCAATGCCAATGCTGCACAGATGAGGTTGGCCATCCAATGCAGAGGATGAATGATCTCGCCTGTGCCACCAGGGTAAGTCAACCATCTCATCACTCTAAACTCACATACTCAAGCCCATCACACATTTACTGGCATCTCAATCACTGACAGCTCAAGGGACATCACCATCCATTCTCTCACACACGCCCTCGCATCTGCACCTGGCCTCATCTCATCTGGAGACTGCCTCTCCAGCCCCCACCATCTTGTGGAGAGTTGCACATAACAACTTGTGCTCCCACACACACCCTGGGATACCCTTCTTGCACAGTACAGCCCTAGCCCTGCAGCCATTGAAAATCCACCCCTGCCTTATGCCTGGTCTGTGAGACCCTTAAAAGTGGTGTGTTTCTGCCTGTGAAGCCTGGTGCTGATGACTGCGAGTGCTGCCCGAAGCAAAACAAACCTTGAAGTCCTGAGTGAAGTGCAGCTCACCAGGTGCACATTGCTTATATACAGTTGGGAAACAAATCAGCGTGAGCCCTTGGATGATCCAGCGCGGGGGGATGATTCTGGCGAGCTGAGCTTATAATGATATGCAGATGTATTACAATGAAGTTCCCGACGTCCAATGGCGGAAAACATGGTCCATCATTGATGGACAGAGCAGACGATTGCAAACTGATTTCACGATGTTCATGGAGAACTCCGCCCCATGTTTACGGCTCCATTTCCCGTGACATCGGACCTGCCTGGATTGTTGAGTTGGGTTTTCAAATAGGCAAGCAGTACTCTTAATTCAAACAGAAAGGAGCTTACTTATCATATGCAATTGGAGTCCGATGGCACATGGAGGACCACAATATGATTTTTGGACATCCACTACATAAGCCTCGACCAGTGGAACTGTATGTAGATTGCCGGAACCAGCAGCCCTTAAACACACCATATGGACTTCACTCCAAAGGTACTGCAATTAAGCTATTACAAGATATAGAGCAGAATTTCCCCCCCTGTCGAGGGGGATGTTTAGGAGCGGGCGCGTGCAGGCATATCTCCGATCAGTACCCCAATTGGGGGTGTGCCCCCATTTTACGTGGGCGGGCCAATGAAGGCCTGCCCAGCGTGACGTCCGCCAGGAAGCACTATGCGCTCCCTGTGTGGGCAGCAGGGGGGGAATTCCCTACGCCGAGAGTACGATCTTTCGCGCATGCGCACGAAAGAGTGCACTCATCTCCCTGAGGCTAAGTGCTGACTCAGGGAGATCGGCGCCAAATTCAAAAATGTTAAAAGTATAAAAATAAAATTTCCCTGACATGTCCCCTCATGTGACACTGTCACATGAGTTGGGACATGTCCATCACTTTTAGTTAAACTTTTATTAAATTTTAAAAAACTTACATGAAACCTCATCCCGCCCATCGATGAGGTTTCATGTTTTCTCTGAAGCCCGCTAGGAGTTCCACCCGACGTCATCCCATGTCATTTTACGCGTCAGTGAGCGGGCCTCACCCCAGCCCTCGCATGCCAACTGGGAAATCCTGCCCATAATATTTGTGTAATCAGGAGAAGCATCAATATTGCTGTTAGCTCCACATAGTTTTCCTGCTCACTGCCAGTCCTTCCACCACCTTCCCCTGCCCACTCCATGGTTATCCATCCCCTTAATGTGTCCCTCCCACCTCAGTTCTGCCACCTCGGTTCTGTGGAGAAGCTACCAGATCTCCTGCTCCTCCAATCAACAGATTGTCTAATCATGCTGGAAATGCTTAATATTTTTCAAACTGATCTCCAGAGCCATTCTGGGGATGATTATTTTCACCTTGTAATTCTGATGGGGGTGGAGTGGGTCGGGCGGGGTGATGGTGGCGGAGTGATATGCATGGTATTTGCATATTGTTAAATAGATGGCCCTGTGATGAAACTAAGTATATTTTAGTGATTGCACTCTGGTATCCCCTCTTGTACTGTTTTTATTATCCTTTGACTTAATAGTCTAGTAGGTCTGTACATAACAGCAGCTAGTTATTACTACACCAAATTGTGTGTTTATTCAGTCATAATGGGTGAATCTTCTGGATTAGGTCACGGTTTGAGCAACAAGACTATTTTTGGGAAGGGAAGCCAAGTTCCTATTGAATGGGCTTTGCCAAAGCTCTTTCCCAGAGCAAAGATATTAGCATCCTGTTCCCAGGCTCCCTGACCAATTAGAGAGGGTGGATGAATTGTTCATTCTGTCATAGGAAGGATTTCAAATTAAACCACAGCACGAGTCTGCAAAGCTCACCAGCACTTGTATTTTTGAGGCTGAGCAACTACAGGAATGGGCAGGAGCCCTGTGAAGGGCCTCTCGCTCTCACCTGGAAGTTCTGCTGAAGGATCTGAGTAGCTTCAATAAGGTGAGCTCTCCTAAGGATTGGAGGAACCAACCAAGACGGCAATGATGGAAGTGGCCAAGGATGTCAGCAGCAGAAGCGTTGTTGGAGACGGAGCACTGAGATTCTAAGAAATCATGAGGGCATGGTGGGTGAGTGGCATAACATTTTCAGGTGCCAAACTCCACACTCTAATTTGCCCAGCATTTTCCTGCACAGCACTCATGAGATCAACACACGTTGCAGCTTCACTCATTCTTCTCTTTGCATACACCTGACATTACCATCTGAACAGCCAATACTCACTCTCATCCTCACCTTCATTCCCTTTTGCACCCACACCTCACAGTCACCCTTCCCAAATGGTGTCCTTCTCTCCTCTCCACAAAAAGCCATGATGAAAACTCAACTCTACTTTCTCTCCTTGCAGGAGAAGAGAGCCCACAACTCAGTGATAGGCTGAGACCTGGGGGGGTTCAGGTGGAAGTGGGGGTGCAGTGCTTTCCAGTGACAGGCACCTTGTCGGCTACTACAATGTGTGTCCACCTGCTCAACTGGAAAGGAGTCTGGTTCCTGGAGGCTGCAGATGCCATGAGAACCTGAGCCTCCAGAGGCATTGGTACTCAGATATGTTTGGGGGGGTTATCTCTGCCTGTTATACTCTGTGTTAGGGGTCTCACCTCCTTCCAGCTGGATCTCAGTGTCTATCCCATCTGCCCTGTAGAGGGGCATGTGACGGAGAAGAAAGCAGCTGGTGCTGCTGCTGATGTTGCTCCTGCTGCTGCTGGAGCTGTTGGCAGTGGTGTGGCCTCTGCTTTTGTCCCTCAGCAGAGGTGAAAGTTGGAGCTGCATAAGTGTTGAAGGCTGGCAGCAGGGATGTGCGACTGAAGGTGAGTGAAGTGTTTGACAGGTGAAGTGCCTTCCAAGCAGTTGGCAGTCACCTGACAGGGAGTGATATCACCCTGAGAGAAATAGTGTTTTGAATAGCAGTTTATCAATGGTCACAGCTGGAGCTCTTCAGCTTCACTGATCAATGATTCCCAGCTTGCCAGTCTCACTGAAGAATCTCTTCCCACTGTCCACTCGCCTTCTCCAGCCCAGCAAGGTGCTGACACAGTGTGGAACCTAGGCATGGTGGGAAAGAAGGAATCCTGGCTACAAAGGCTCTTAATTGCCTTTTTATTTGAAGAACAAAGAAAAGTACAGCACAGGAACAGGCCCTTCGGCCCTCCAAGCCTGCGCCGATCATATTGCCTGTCAAACTAAAACATTTTGCACTTCCGCGGTCCGTATCCCTCTATTCCCATCCTATTCATGTATTTTGTCAAGCTGCCTCTTAAACACTACTGCTTCCACCAGCTCTTCTGGCAGCAAATTCCAGACACTCACTACCCTTTGCATAAAAAACTTGTCCCGCACATCTCCTCTAAAGTTTTCTCCTCTCACCTTAAATCTATGTCCCCTAGTAATTGACTCTTCCACCCTGGGAAAAAGCTTCTGACTCATAATTTTGTAAACTTCTATCGTCGCCCCTCAATTTCCGTCACTCTAGTGAGAACAATCTGAGTTTCTCCAACCTCTCCTCATAGCTAATAACTTCCAGACCATGCAGCATCCTGGTAAACCTCCTCTGCACCCTCTCCAACGCCTCCATATCCTTCTGGTAATGTGGCGACCAGAATTGCACGCAATATTCCAAGTGTGGCCGAACCAAGGTTCTATGCAGCTGCAGCATGACTTCCCAGCTTTTATGTTCAATACCCCTGCCAATGAAGGCAAGCATGCCAAATGCCTTCCTGACTACCTTATCCACCTGCGTTGCCACTTTCAGTGACCTGTGGACCTGTACACCCAGATCCCTCTGTCCGTCGATGCACTTAAGGGTTCTGCCATTTACTGTATAATTCCTGCCTGTATTAGACCTTCCAAAATGCATTACCTCGCATTTGTCCAGATTAAACTCCATCTGCCATTTCTCCGCCCAAGCCTCCAACCGATCTATATCCCATTGTATCCTTTGACAATCCTCTGCACTATCTGCAACTCCTCCAACCTTGGTGTCGTCTGCAAACTTACTAATTAGCCCAGTTACATTTTCCTCCAAATCATTTACGTATACTACAAACAGCAAAGGTCCCAGCACTGATCCCTGGGGAACACCACTAGTCACAGCTCTCCATTCAGAAAAGCACCCTTTCACTGCTACCCTCTGTCTTCTATGACCAAGCCAATTATGTATCCATCTTGCCAGCTCACCTCTGATCCCGTGCGACTTTACCTTCTGTACCAGTCTGCCATGAGGGACCTTGTCAAAGGCCTTACTGAAATCCATGTATATAACATCCACTGCCCTTCCATCATCGATCATCTTTGTCACTTCCTCGAAAAACTTGATCAAGTTAGTGAGACACGACCTCCCCTTCACTAAACCATGTTGCCTCTCAATAATATGCCCATTTGCTTCCAAATGGTAGTAAATCCTGTCACAAAGAATCTTCTCCAATAATTTCCCTAGCACTGACGTAAGGCTCACTGGCCTGTAATTTCCTGGATTAGCCCTGCTACCCTTCTTAAACAATGGAACAACATTGGCCATTCTCCAATCCTCTGGGACCTCATCCGTAGCCAGTGAGGATACAAAGATTTCTGTCAAGGCCCCAGCAATCTCCTCCCTTGCCTCCCTCAGTACTCTGGGCTAGATCCCATTTAGCTCTGGGGACTTATCCACTTTAATATTCTTCAAGACACCTAACACCTCCTCTTTTTTGATCTCAACATGATCCAGTCAATCTACACACTCTTCCCTAGACAAATCAACCGCTAAGTCCTTCTCATTGGTGAATATTGATGAGAAGTACTCATTTAGTATCTCTCCCATTTCTTCTGGCTCCACACACAGATTCCCACCTCTGTCCCTGAGTGGGCCTACCCTTTCCCTGGCTACCCTCTTTCTTTTTACATATGTATAATAGGCCTTGGGATTTTCCTTAATCCTAGTTGCCAATGACTTTTCATGACCCCTTTTAGCCCTCCTGACTCCTTGCTTAAGTTTCTTCCTACTTTCTTTATATTCTCCACGGGCTTCATCTGTTCCCAGCATTCTAGACCTTACGAATGCTTCCCTTTTCTTTTTGACTAACCTCACAATATCCTTCGTTATCCAAGGTTCCTGAAACTTGCCATGCTTATCCTTCATCCTAGCAGGAACATGCCGGTCCTGAATTCTTATCAACTGACGTTTGAATGCCCCCCACATGTCAGTTGTTGATTTGCCCTCAAACATCCACCTCCAGTCTAAATTCCTCAGTTCCTGCCTAATATTGTTATAATTAGCCTTCCCCCAATTAAGCACCTTAACCTGAGGACTCCTGTTATCCTTATCCACCAGTACCTTGAAACTTACTGAATTATGGTCACTTTTCCCGAAATGCTCCCCTACTGAAACTTCGACCACCTGGCCGGGTTCATTCCCTAATACCAGGTCCAGTATTGCCCCTTCCCTAGTTGGACTATCTACATATTGTCTCAGGAAGCCCTCCTGGATGCACCTTACAAATTCTGCACCATCCAAACCCCTAGCACTAAGTGATTCCCAGTCAATATAGGGAAAGTTAAAATCACCCACCACAACAACCCTATTGCTTTTACATCTTTCCAAAATCTGCCTACATAACTGTCCCTCAATCTCCCACCAGCAATTGGGAGGCCTATAGTAAACTCCCAACACTGTGACTGCACCCTTCCTATTCCAGAGCTCTACCCATATTGCCTCGCTGCATGAGCCCTCCGAGGTGTCCTCCTGTCGTACAGCTGTGATATTCTCCTTAACCAGCAGTGAAACTCCCTCACCTCTGCTACATCCCTCTCTATCCTGCCTGAAACATCTAAATCCTGGAACGTTTATCTGCCAATCCTGTCCATCCTTCAACAAGTCTCTGTAATAGCAATAACATCATAGTCCCAAGTACTAATCCAAGCTCTAAGATCATCTGCCTTGCCTGTTATACTTCTCGCATTGAAACAAATGCATTTCAGACTTCCAGTCCCAGCAGACCCAAGGAGGTTCCCCAATGGACTCGAAATCTACCCCAGAGAAAGTCGGAAGAAGACAGGGTCACATCAGGATCCTGACCTGATCTCAATTTCAGGGGATTACAGGTGAGCCAGCTTCCACTTGGCTGGGAAAATTATACCTGGTACGTCTGCAGACTGGCCAAACCTAGTCTTGTTAATCTGTAATACCATCCAAATAGACAGAATGGCATAAGAACCGAAGATGTATATCTGCAGGCAGTGCAGAATATGCAGTGCAGCATGCATTTTGTATTGGACCACGACCTGACAGAACTCGTAAATTGTGCTCAACAAGGCAACAAACAAATTATTTGAAGTAGCTATGGAGCATTTACTCAAACAGCCATTTTTATTTATGTTGATTAAACAAACTTTTTATTACGATATATGAAGAGAAAGAAAGGCAGAGGGTAGAGAACACAAGAACAAGGAAGGAGCAAGGACATAGGACAAGACACTGAATGCAAAATTTATCCATTAGGTTATAAGGGCTGAATTATAGGATCACAAAGCTAAGTGTTTTTAGGTTCAATAAATGAATTGGATAAATCCTGTATTCATCATTTTACCAATGAATTATTTGCTTAAATAATAGATGTGGTATGCAACAATGCTGGAATTGCATTACAATTACATTTACCTTCTTATGATGTCAATCTCATTTTAGTCCAGGTTACTGAAAGTGTCCAGGACACTGTAATATCGCCAGTGTTTTTTTGAAAATTGGATTAGCTTCTTTCCAAAAGATGTGATCAACCATTTTGAAAATCCTGTTCTGCTAATTAGGGTTGGAAACAATAGGCAGAAACAATAGCACCCCATGGAGCGTATTAAAATGTCTGGGCCTGTGACATTTGGTATGATAAATCTTACAAAAATATTTAGCCAGCACTGGAATACATCTGTTCTATCTCTAACTGACTGGATACATTCCGCACTTTAGTTTGTTTCTAGCTTACAAATATATGTGTATCATTTCCAATCAAATAATTGGATTCATACAAAATACGTTCAGCATTGACTAAAAATGCATACTGTATTGCTGTATTGTAAGGGGCTGGTGATGGAAACATGGAACATTACTGTACAGAAACAGGCCATTGACTAATAAGGTTGTTCTGGTATTTTACTCCCCATGAACTAACTTGTCCAATCCCACCCACCTGCTTGCTCCCTACTTCTTTTATTCTTCCTTTTCAAATGATGAATTCCCTCTCAAAATATTTTATTGTCTCAAATACAATAACAGTTTGTGGAGAATTCCACATTTCAGCCACACTCTGCAAACAAGGGCAGAATTTTTAGCTCGGTGGGCAGACACGCGCCTGACCTGATCCGATGTGAAATCACATGAGATGACGTTGGGTGAACGTCCTGACGTCATTCCATACTTGTGCGATACTTCAGTCAGCAGGCACGCGCAAAAATCGGAAGTGTGCTTGCCGACAACTAAGAGGGCAATTTACCCCGTTAACGGAGCAACTGACTCCGGTTTCTCATGATCCGTTCAACCTTACGGTTGGTGGATGGGGGAATCAACCAGGCATCCTTTACATTTTTCATCCATGGGCTGGATGAGATTTCCGTGATGAAATAAAATATAAATAAATTTCTGTGGACAGCATTTTCAGTAGCTAAATTCTCAGGTGATTTATTATAATGCATGGACACTTTCTTTCAGCTTCTGAAACCTTTATTTTTGATTTTTCAGGTCTTCAGCTCCCTGAGGCAGCTCTCCGTGTTCAGGGAGCTTTCTTTCAATGCTGGCCCGTGCTCATATTGATGTCAGCGCCCGCCCTCTTCCCACCCCCACCCCGGCAGCGCTGAGCTTCTCAGCTTGCATTTCACACCGGCGGTCAGGGGGCCCATCGCGGTCAACCATCCGTTCCCCAGCCGATCCCGGGCCCGCCCGATTGTGCCTGCCTGCCAGCTTGCCTGAAAATTCAGGCCTGGGGCAGGATTTTCTGGTCCAGCCATTGGTGGACATATCATGGACAGGCCGGAAAAATTTGGAAAGTGGTCAAAAGTCAATTGACTTAAAATTCATCAATTGGTTTTTGGCTGCTTTCCAAATTTTCCCATCCTGCCCACGACGATGCTCACCAATGATGGGACTGGAAAATCCCGAACAAGTTGTAAACTCTTTTCATTCCATAACTCTTCAATTCTAATATTATTGTGAATTTAGCCTGTACATTTTCCATTCTTTCGACATCTTCCATTTTTCTTAAATTGGGTGCTATCTGCTCTTTTAAATGTCCTTTTCTACTTATGCTGCCAACTTTAATGATCTGTGCATCCGCACACCAAATACCGGCTGCTCCTCCACTTAATTTAATTATTTTTTCCTATTTAAGGTGCATTTTCTTTCCTTATTCCTACTTTCAAAAATTTCATGTTTTTCATCATTGAACTTTATCTGCCACCTAAGTGCAATTTACTGCTGGCCAATCTATCGTCACCTGCACTCCTTCATTATATTCCCAGGCTGAGAAATATCTTATTTACCTTAACATTTATTTTCTGCCTTTCAACTATCTATGTGACCACACTCTCTTTAATTGTATGTGATATTTTCATTGCCTTAAATGTCTTATGTGACACCTTGAGTGGGATTGTCCCAGATTTGCACTAATTGCGGTAGCGAGCGAGGAAAACAACGTTTTACCCGCCGGTCACAATGGCCGCTTCTCACGCTGTATCACCCCAAACCCATCGCATTAATTATGCATTCCTGGGAAACACTCCGTTTCCATGGTGGGTGGGCTCTCATTCACCCGCCACCCATCACCTCACTGCTTCACTACGCCAGGTGCCATATTTAAAGTGCAGCCGCATGTGCACCTCTCAGTGTTTCCAACCCAGGACTGCTACACAGAAGACATGGCCCCGAAAGGCAAAAAGACAGCAATCCCCAGGTTCAATGATGCGTCCATCAGGTGCCTTTTGGATACAGTGGAGGCCCGCCGTGATATCCTCAAGACCCGGTCTGGCCACATGATGGGCAGCAGCATCACCAATCTGGCTTGGGAGGCAGTGGCAGCGGTGGTCAGCACCAAAGCCCCTGCAAAAGAGAACAGCCACCCAGTATCGTAGGAGGATGAATTATCTCCTTGGTTCTACCAGGGTAAGTCACTCTTCTCATCACTCTCAACTCACACACTCACAAACCCATCACACATCCACAGGGACCTCGCTCACTGCCAGTTCAAGGGACATCACCATTCACTCTCTCACACACACACCTTCATTGTCCTCATCCCGTCCATGGGACCACTCAATACTCACACATGCCAGGCATA
The DNA here is from genome assembly GCF_964194155.1 of Cetorhinus maximus. Taxonomy (NCBI): domain Eukaryota; kingdom Metazoa; phylum Chordata; class Chondrichthyes; order Lamniformes; family Cetorhinidae; genus Cetorhinus; species Cetorhinus maximus. The sequence goes on from NC_135883.1 coordinate 52,794,007, forward strand.
CTTATCATCTGGCCTGGCAGGCATCCAGCTTATACTCTCTCCATCTGTATTCATGCGGGACAAGCTGGCACACAGCAAGAGGGAGAGGTCGCAGACCGATGGAGGAATGCTTGAAATCAAGGTGCTCATGAGCTTTGAAATCAGAGCCATCCAGCTGGCCGGCAAGGATCTGGACCAGTCCTGTGTTGACGGTGAGGTCGGCGCTGCTCTACCAAGTGAGAATCCAGCAGTGCAACATCCATCAGACAACCATGCTGTGAGTGATGTTTCCTGTTTCACAGGCCACTGCCATGCACTAATTATCTCCCCTTGCTTTCACAGACACATCTGCCAAACAGCTGACAGAGTCCATGACCCAGGGCCTCCAATCAAGCCATGAGGGAAACTCAGAAGAGGAATCAGCTGAAACCTTCCCTGAAGACCCGTCACAGTGTCACCTACACCCTCCACCAGCGCAGAGACACACACCTCGGTGGGACCTAGCTTTAGAATAGCCTTGGGATCACAATCTGGTGAGCACATCGCACAGCCTGATCCACAGCAGGGACTTTTCAGGTCCGCAGCACTCGGAGGATTGCTGGAGGCCAGAAATCTGCTGAGCCCAATTCAGATGAAGGGCCTCTGGACTCAGCCATGTCACAGTTGCTGGAGCTGCAAAGGCAAGCTCAGGTGCATCAGGAAGTGATGTCCACTGCACTCTACAGATTGCAAAGCACGATGGAGGAGTCCATCCGTCTTCACTCTGAGGTGATAGCGCCAGCATGTCAACGCATCGAGGTCCGCACTGGTAGGATGGCAGCCGCCATGGAGACCTTGGTCGAGGACATTGCTCCTGCACTGCTGCATGGGCTTAACTCCATCATCAACACCATAGTTAGCCTTCAACAGTGTGTATGTGAGAGGGATGCAGGGCAGCCCGATCTCACTCCAGCTACTCCTTCTCCTCAAGGAGTCAGCCTGGGGCCCTCGGACACTCTTAGGGAGGAGGATCAGCAGGTGTATCCCCCCCCGGGCCCATCCACCCAGGTGACTCCGAGAGTGTCTGGCCCATCCAAATCCCCTCTTCCCGTGACCTCAGCAGTTCTAGCTCCACAGGCTGAGGAGGATGTCACTGCCACACAGCAGGATCCCAAAAGCAGGCCAGGGCCCTCCAGGTCAGAGCTCTCCAGAGGACTCCCACCAAGATCATCACAGACAGGGCGTAGCAGTCAGCAGGCTGCCTCCACCTCCGCTGTGGATGTCGGGGAGCACCAAAAAGTAGCAGCAGGGTTAGGAAAGTTAAGAAGATGAGGCTGCACAGCCTGGGCATGGGTGTTAATCACTAGTACCTAATGTTCCCTATTGTAAATAAACTCCCAAGAATGTCTCCCTGCCTATGGCTCCTTGTTCAGATGAGCAGTGTTTGTGTCACTCAGATGTGAAACCTTTCTGCACGAGATATAAGGCAGGTGTCTCAATCCAGAGCCTCTACCCTGTGCTCTGTGCAGCCTTCAGGCCAAAGTGATAGTCCGGCCTCACACTCCCTGGAAACATTACTGATGCCTGCACCTTGATGGTGTTTGTCATTGCTGCCAGAATGTCGTGGGCAGGTGCCACAGAGTTCTGTCATTCTCTCTGTGTGCTCTCAGCACCTTTAAGGTAGGGATGGCCCCCATCTCTTCAGCATCTGTGACCAGTGACACTGTGCTCCTGAAGGGGCCAGGTGCTGAAGGTGCTGATCAGATGCTTCTAAAGCTTCATGGCTGTGTCTCCATGATATGACCCTGATCACAGAGCACAAATGAGCTGCCCTTAGCCAGACAGGAGTCAGACATTGTCAGAGGCTATGTGAAGATCTATGGAGTGTATTCACTGCATGTCGTAATTGTCCTCCTGCAATCGATCGACTATTAGGGCTTCCACTGCATCCCAATGACAGGAGCATTCTCACAGAGGGTATGTGTGCTGCCATAAGCCAGACCGAGTCAAATGTTCAAAAATGCAATGTGAGGATCAACGGTGTCTCCTCACTGCATGTCATCATCATCCTCCACAAATCCAGCAGCTATGAGGCCTCCCGAGCATTCATGCCTCATTTGACCAGTGTGAGGGCCTCATCAAAGTCATGGTCACCTTCGAGGACCTCCTCATCCTCATCCCCATCGACACCCTCCTCATCGGAGGAGACCTTCAGTTCCTGCACCTCCTCCTCAGCCAGCTCCTCTCCCCGTTGCAGTGCCAGGTTGTAAAGGGTGCAGCAGGTGACGATGATGCGTGACACTCTCTGTGGACTATATTGCAGGGCTCCACCAAACCAGTCCAGGCACCAGACCTCATTTTCAGCATCCCGAGGTGCGAGTTGCAGCCTGAGCCTTGTTATACCTTTGCTTGGCTGCAGTCTGAGACTGCCGCACAGATGTCATCGGCCACATCCTCTGCAGGTAGCCCTTGTCCCTGAAGAGCCATCCCTGCAACCTCTGTGGATCCTGGAAGACAATAGGGATGTGTGACCGACTGAGAATATAGGAGTCGTGGACACTCCCTGGAAACCGTGCGTAGACCTGTAGGATGTGTTTGTGATGGTCATACACCAACTGTACATTCAGCGAATGGAAGCCCTTACGGTTGATATAGTTGAACGTGTGTTGTGATGGAGATCCGAGCACCACACGAGTGCTGTTGATTGCACCCTGCACCTGTGGGAAACCCGAGGTCTGGGCAAATCCAATCGCTCTTACATCCTGGCTCTCTTGGTTCTGCGCAAAATGCACAAAGTTGTGTGCCCTAGCAAACTGGTTTCATGATGTCGTGAAATCAATTTCTGGCCATCTCGCTCACACCACCGAGAACGCCTGATGCCAGCAGGCATGGAAAATTCCTCCCCTTATCAAATGCTCTTCGAAAACCCATGGAAAACACATTCTCTATCCCCTCTGTTACTTCTTCAAAGGTCAGTTATGCATGAGTTTCTCTTTGGAAATAAATGCTGACTGGGCCTAGTTAAGTCATATTTCTTCAAGTACTTTGTAAGTTCATTTTGCATAATATAGTTTCTGGTCATTTACCAGCAACTGAATTAAAACTAACCAGCCTATAATATCCTAGTTTATCTGCTTCCTCTTTTGATGATGTGAGTCACATTTGCACCTTCCCAGTCATTTTAGATAATTGTTATCAAACTCAATACAATCTTTCAGAATCTTCAGATGTAAATCATCAGGTTTTGGTGACTTGTTCACATTAAGTTCGAGTAACTTTTTTTAGTAGCATCTCTATTACAAATCCGTTTTGGTAGAAGACCACTAGTCCACTTATTTTACTATTCTGAAGCACCCCTCAGTTTCTTTATTGTGGTTTCAGAAATAATAGCAGGCTGAAAGATTGTATTAGGCTTGATAACAATTATCCAAAATGAGTGGGAAGGCGCAAATGTGATTCACACCTTCAAAGGGGGAATCAGATAAGCCAGGATATTACAAATAGAAACTCACCCAATCTTTTTAAAAGTAGCTATGGGCAGGATCTTCAGCTCGGTGTGCAGGGGAGGGGCCCACTCGCCGAGGCGTAAAATGACGAGGGGTGACGTCGGGCATACATCCCAAGGTCACCGCGCATCATTTAGATTTTCAGTTCGGCGGACACGCAGCCGACTTGGCTGTGCGTCCGCCGACCTGTCAAAGGCCTATTAAGGCCTGTTAAAAAGCAACGAAGGCAATCAGCTGAGCTGCCCATCCAACTTTAAGGTTGGCAGGCAGGCAAAGAGCCCAAGCAGCCTTTGCATGTTTAATGGAACCTTATCCACGGACGGGATGAGGTTTCATGAATGATTTAAAATTTTCAGAGAAATTTTTATTAAAATTAATGCACATGTCCCAGCTCATAGAACCATAGAACCAAAGAAAAGTTACAGCACAGAAGGAGGCCATTCGGCCCATCTTGTCCATGCCTGCCCAAGGACACCCAGGTGCCCTTTCTAATCCCACCTTCCTGCACCCGGCCCATAGCCCTGCAGCTTTCAGCACTTTAGGTGCAGATCCAGGTACTTTTTAAAAGAGTTTAGAGTTTCTGCCTCTACCACCAACTTGGGCAGCGAATTCCAGACACCCACTACTCATGTGACAGTTTCACATGAAGGGACATGTCATAAATTTTTTTTCAACACTTCATTAAACTGTTTAAACTTAAAACTAATCTTCCTGAGGCACCTCTGTGCCTCAGGGAGATTTCTGCGTGCGCGAAAGAGCGCCCTCCGGACTCAGGCAACTTCCCCCCCAGCCTGCACAGGGAGCGCACAGCGCTTCTGGGTGTGTGTCATGCTGGGCGGGCCTTAATTGGCCCACCCACATAAAATAGTGGCGCCCAGCCAATCGGGGGCGCCTATCGGCTGCGCACCCACCCCCGCACAACCCCCCCAATGGGGAGAAAATTCTCCCCTATGATTTTCTGTTCTAGTTTTCCTGATGGTAATTTGTTACACATTATGATGGCATCTTACTAAAACTATTTCCTTTTATCTTTTCACATCCTTGACTTTAACTTTTGGTTTTGCAATTTTCCGGCCTTCCTTGAGGGAAAGGACTTAATATCTCATCCCTCCCTTTATGTTTCATGACAGTTTTACACTTCTAGTTCTTAGCGAAAATTCAGGCCTGAGTCTCAAACTCGCATGGGGAGGTATTAGGAATGGCAGGTTTTATAAACAGTTATATTTTGAACGGTCTGTGTAATTCCAAGATAGAATGGAGTTGGGGATCTAGACGATTAGTATTTTTACCTGGATACCAGACCCATGTGATTCATATTGCGATGGAGATGAGCTTTGGAAAGAGGAAAGTCCATAGAAAGGCATAGGAGTATCAGGTTACAGGATTTTTAAGATATCTCTGAACCTCACAGACAGAAGTCAATCTGTGGCCACCTGAGAGGCAGAGAGCAGGCATTCCTGCACCTGTAGCAGAGAAGATGTTGAATCTATTGGTCACCATGCCAAATACTGGTGGGAGCTCATGCTCAGACTGCAGAGAATGGAATTAGTGAGTATTTAAAGGTGGCTGGAAGTTTCACCTGGCTTGGGCTACAGGGATGGAATCTCTGGCGTAACCATCACAGTGAAAAAAGAGTAGCTTTTGATTGGTTCTGGGAGAATGAAGGTACAATGCAAAGTATAACCATAGTGGGAGATGTTTAGTTGTATTAAAAGTTAAATGAGGAATTTCTTTTCTGTAGTTTAGAATATAAGAAGTCTACAAAATAGTGTTTAGTCAATGTTGCTTTTAGCTTGTTTTATGGTATGGTTTTAGGCCTTAAAATGTGAAATCTTGTCTTGTGATCCTTTCAGTCAGCCACTGGAAATTCAAATATATTTTTAGAAGTTATTGGTCTACACAGAGATCGTATCAAGATCAAATGAACAATTTACTATTTGGAATATTTCTGTATTAAAATCTCCCATCTATGGTATTGCCTCTCATTAATACCGCCACCTCTCTTCACTTTCTTCCTTCACTGCTCCTCCTGAATAATTAACCGCCAATTCTGACGCTGCTTCACCCACCTGTTAATTATTGCTGTGTTGTGAGTATCCAGTTCATGGTTCATATTAATATATTACAGATGATGTTTAGTTCTGGGAAGATTACAGTTGTAAAGGTAAGGTAATTAAAATGCCGGGCTTTCGAGGATACCTAAAGAAATGGCAGGACAAAAGGTGACTTATGTTTGTTTAATAAAATCAGAAGAAATAGAGCTATAAAACTGCAAGTGGGCTTACTTAGCTAGAGAACTGGAGACAAGTAGAATCTTCCAGTTCCACCAACAGCAAGAAGCTTAGTGGGCAGGGGAAGACCGGCGCAGACTTGATGGGCCAAAGGGCCTTTTTCTGTACTGTAGACCTCTATGACTCTATGGCTCTGTGGGAACTTAATTTGGCATGAGGCCAGAAATCAGTTTCCTGATGGCTGGGTGAACTTTAGTGATTATGTTCTGGGGACTTTAAAGCTGGGTCACGCTTCCTAACGAACAGTGTCAGGAAGTCCTTTTGCATGTCATGCATACTCATTAAAAGGCCAGCTCACCAGAATTAAGCTCCCCCCTCCAAATTAAGTTCCCCACCAGCGAGAAATTAGAACGATCACTTTTACAACTGCACTTAAGTGGCGTGCACCTGGTGAGGTAGACAATGATTAATGGTGATTCACCGCTGCATTGTCCTCTTTGGGGAATGTCTGTAAATGCAAGCCTGTGCTTGAGACCAGGTGGTGGCAGTGTAAGTTACATGGAGGATGACCTAGGGAGGGAGGAAGGATTAGCGGGGAAGGGTGGAGCAGTGGTCAGGCAAGGGTGGAATGGATAGTGCAGACTGTGTGGATGCTCTTTAAATGTGGCGCCTGTACCTTTGAGGTAACGGTGGGGATGATGACTTCCCGCCTGTCCCTGCTGTGAGAATCGGTGAGCTCCTCGAGAATGCATATTTAATGAACTGAACAGCGCAAGACTGTGCGTGGTAAGTCGTATCGGCCCCACAGCAGAAATCACTCCCATTTCCATGCCCGCCTCCAAACTTAGACTCCAAAATGGAAGACTCTGGCCCATGGCAGTCCAGACAGATGGTTTTGTTTTGTGAGTTAGACCTAAATTGGTTTTAAAGCATCCAGTAAAGTCTGAAAGGCTGTAAAACCCATTTACTTCATCAGATCGAAAAATAAATTGTAAATGAGGGATAATTAGCTGAAAAGTCGGTTTGGATAGGCCAGAGCAGGCAACATTGTCATGGCAATGGGTAAGGCTTAGGAAGGCTCTCAGGTTTCAATTTATTTGGGTGTTTGGTGGGACAGATTTTTAGTTGCTGTTTGGACTTCATGAGGTTTGCAGCTTATTAATAGATAGCTGAAGTAAATGGTAGTTGGTTAGGCCTGCACCATAAGCATAGTAAAGCACTAACTTAATCATTGACTGCATGGAAGGCAGGTGAGGCTTAATCTCAGTAGGAATTTTGTGAGGAACCAAAGCTGGAAGATTGCCCAGTTTGAAGCTAGAGGGAGAATCTACAATGGGCCTCACAATGTCTTATTGTAAAAGGAAGTATCCAGCAGATTAGCTTGGAAGTATTGGAAACATAAGCAAAGCAAGGGACTGAGGCCTCCACAGTCAAGAGAGGGTAAACGTACGTTTTACCACTGAGAATGGTTGGAGCTGAGGAATATTCTCCAGAGGACTGTGGAATAATTATGGGTGGTCCCTACAGAAGTAAATGATTTTAAGATTGATGTGTCTTATAAGAGAATTCTTGGGTGAAGTAAGAAATAAATCTGAGTGCATAACATACATAGTAATAAACTATAGTTTTAACTTACTTGCATTTGCTTTGTTTAATTTGTTCTATATACAATAAAATTTATGCTTGTTAAAAACCAGTGAAATTTTGTGGCATAGTTCTATTGGCTAAAACGTGGTGTTCAGATTTCTATTTAAATGTTAAAAGTCCCTAACCGGATCATGACAAATGAATCATGATTTTTGCTTCAGGCAATGATTATAGTACCTCTATATTCTATAACACTGATGAACAGACATTCCATATGGCTTGACTTTTTTCCCCCTTTTATTACCTCCTCACATCCTGATATTTTTTTTCTTTTTACTATCTTTCCACATTCACTTTTTCTCCAGTGTACCTGCCTCCTTTTAATCTATACACCCATGAGTTGTTTTCTCACTTCAGATCTCTATCATGTTTGTGTTCTAATTTGGCTACAACACTTGTCAATACAATTGTGACTACACCTCAGAAGTAATTTATTGGCCATGAAGCTGAGGGTGTGAAAGACATTATATAAATGCTGGCTCTTACTTTTAATATGACAGGCACTGTAAATAAAAGAAAAATACTGGGGATTTCTTAACATTTTCTCCTTTTGTTTCCCCTAAAAAAATGGCTTTGCATTTCCTGAGTGCATCTATGTATTTTTTTCCCCTGTTGAGGTATGCTATATCATTTTGCCCTCACAGTTTCCTAAAATTACTGACCTGGCCCATGAGTGCATATTATTTTTATAAGTGCTTATAAGCCATGAGAAAAGGACAACAAGGAGTGATGCCATAAATAATCGTTTTAACATAGGATTCTTATTTGATATTATTCACTAATGCAGGGTCCTCTTGGTATACCAATATACTTTTGTCTGAGTACAAAAATCATTTCAGACATTGGGGAAATTTTCTTAAAAACAAAAAACTACTGCGGATACTGGAAATCCAAAACAAAAACAGAATTACCCAGAAAAACTCTGCAGGTCTGGCAGCATCGGCGGAGAAGAAAAGAGTTGACGTTTCGAAACGTCAACTCTTTTCTTCTCTGCCGATGCTGCCAGACCTGCTGAGTTTTTCCGGGGAAATTTTCTTCTTTAGCAGGGGAGATGATATTGGCTGCCAAAAAATCAGTTGTGTTTAAAAGCTGTGTTGTGTCAACATGACTGCTCCTGCTCTGAGCATAGTGCTTGATTGTTGCTAGTTCAAAAATAATTACAATGCTCTCATCACTTTTCCATTATAGTATGGAATGTTTATAAATATCATGAATATGTACTTGACATTGCAAGACACCGGCAACCAAGATGAGCACAAAGAGTTAGATCAGTGAGGAGGAGCCCTCTCAGGTACCGTCCCTTCATACAAGTGGATAAAAATATGGCTGTGTGATCTTTCTCAACTGATTTTCATCTTTCTGCTCTGTCCGGGCAGTGATTTATCCCTATGTACTAAAATGAAAACTCTGCCCCTTACGCACGATAAAGTGGATTTACCAAACATTTGGAGTCTGGAGTTAATGGCCTAGATCTTCCAATCAGCTTGATTTTAATGATGTCATTAATCCACGTGAAATAAATGGGCAAATTCTGGTTTTAAAATAACACAGATCTGAAAAACTACACTATTAAGCTCATGATTATCAGCTTAATAAGTGGATCAGCAGCATTAATGTAGATGCCTTCAGATAAGCTCCTTGATTGTCTTTTACTTGCAGTAGAACTGATCTCAGAGAGCATGCCCACTAAACAAAGTGACACTGAACTAACAGTTCACTAAAATGGGAGTAAGATTAATTCTCATTTAATGTACGCTAAAGAATGATTTCACCTTCCCTACTTCTTATGTAACTTGCATTCATAATTAAATGAAAATAGATTTTAAATATTAATTACTGCTCATGTAACTACATTTTATTATCCCCCGGATCAGTTCAGTAATCTAGAAATATAAATTGCATCAATGCGTATACATAGAAATTAAATAAAGCATTAGATGGTGTTGAAAATACACATTAATCAAAAATTTCCTCGGTGCTATTTTGACTTACCTGCCTATTGAAATATTAAGCACAATCAAATCAATGAAAGTACTTCAAATTAAATAGAATTTTATAACTGCAAGCAAACATGATAAATCGGTATACATTTAATTTTGCATTTCCTATATATTCCTGCCAGTCAATGTTAAACAAATTGTAATATGTTTCAAAATTGACGTACTCTGATAGACTGCCTCTGCTTTGAAGGATGAAATGGTGAATGATTCAGGATACCGAAAATGCCTCCATTCCAATCTTCTCACCCTCTCATCATATACATTAATTTTTTCTCTTTCCAGAAACACATCCAATTGTCCATTGAACCAATTTATATTGTCTGCTTTACTGCTGTGGCCTGATAACAATGGGCCTAATTTTCTAAGTATATGTTGGTACACATTGAAAACAAGCCCATGTTCCCACAATACGCAATACCAGCAGGCTATCTTCCCACACTGTCTCCATTATAAGTCTCTTACTCCTTGGCTGAAAACATTGCTGCTGGTGTTCCGTCTTGATTTACATCCACTGCAATTTGAAACCTCACCATAGTAAATTACTTGTTTGGAAAATTGCAGGATCCCTTTAAATATTGGAGCTGAACTGGACTGATGTGGTTTGTCATCACACTCACTCTCACTAATTGGTCAGGAAACCCTGTAGCCAGATGCAAATGCAGCGGCTGGGTTAAAAAACCCCTGATAAACGTGCTGCTGAAATGCTCAGGTTGTGATGCAATGCAGGCTCCCCCTCTGTGGGCCAGTCTGTAAGTTAAAATTCAGCCAGCATTTCAGCTCAATGACCTGATGACCCAAGATGTTAATTCTGTTTCTCTCCTCACAGATGCTGCCAGATCTGCTCAATATTTCCAGCATTTTCTGTTTTTATGTTAATTTTACAAATCTGTATTTACAGGAGGTCCCTTGGTTCTTTTCTAAATAATAAAGTTCTGCTAAGTATTTTGTTCTTATAAGCTTTTCTGAAATATGCAGTTATAAGACAATGTTAGTTACCTTTTCACTAGTCTATGTCCCCATCATCATAAATATTCTTAAATGTGCATTCTGGATTCAGAACTATTCGAACAGCACCTAATCTGGTTAGGTAAATATCCTTTGTTATTTGTACTTTTTCTGGTTTTGTCATTGGTGAAAATTTAACTTAGACAGGTTCTTGTTTCTTTCCTAGGCAATAGCATATATGAGGTAGATGGTTAATAACTTAGATTCTTAGATTCCAGTTTCCCACTGCCATTAAGGGTTCAGTATTTTCCTTGACCCCTTTGTTTACTGTATATTTATTTGGATGGGAAAATGTGTTTATTCATATTCTCAACAATTTTATATTACATACTCCCCTTGATTTCTTTCTGATTTGTTTTTGTAATTTACCCTTTCTTTCGGAATTCCTTGCACATTTGAATGATCTTTCCTTATCCTTATACTACTTCATTTATCCTTGCTAAATCATTTAGTCCTCTGTTGTTTTGCTTCAGTGAAATGAGTTTATTTCATAACATTATTCTCACTAACATGGTGATGTAGGATCTTCCAGTATCTACTATTTCTTGACTCAATCCTCACTCATGATGTAGGTGCAGTAGATTTATTGGCAGGGAAATCTGAACAGTGTGCTCCTCTTTCAATGACAACACCTAGAGAAACAGTTATTGATAGAGAATATTACCAATGCAGCTGTGTCCATCTTCTGAAATGATGTAAGGATCAGAGCAGATACATGTATAACTTCCTTTTGTGTTCACACAGGTTGCAGAGCTGTGACAAGCAGGTCTGGTAGCATCTTCGCATTCATTCATATCTACAGTAAAGAGACATATCTCAAGTACTATAGCTATTCAAAGCACAACACTCAGATCTGCTTTCTCCGATCCCTCACTGCTATCTCCTGCTGCCCTGCTTCCACCATTAGTCAATAGAGTAGGGACTGTCAAGGCTGCAGTTTTTTCAATGATGGCCTTTCAATCTTGGTCCGCGCTGCTCATTTAAGATGAAATGTGTGCATGCAGAGCGGTCCTGTCTTCATCACCACTTCAAATTCTAAATATTACTCTGCCATCATCATCTCTTCAACAATCCCAGCCAGCAATTTGTTAAACCCAGCCACTGTAGATAGGCACATTTTAATATCAGTTCAGGCTGTCATTTGATCAGAGCTTGACACCCAAAATTGGGAGTAATGTTGAGAAGTTGATTTTCTGTGATTGGTTAATTTGACAGGGACTTCGGACTGAACCTAGGACCTCCTGATTTATATACCTCACTTGCAAACTGCTCTTACCTACTGCAGAAGGTAAAAATAGTAAAAACTGGGAAATAGGAAGACTGGTCCAAACTGGTCTTGTATACCTTAAAATGAAACACCAGTAAAAGGGAAATAAGAGTACTAGTCTGAAATGTTTTTCCTTCTGGGTGGGCCATGAGGGAGAGGTACTGACTCCTCCATCTAGTCTTAACAGAGTTGCCACACCTCATCTAATCTGCATTGCTTCAAAATCTTAAGTAATATAAGTAGAATTCTAAAGGGGCTGCAGGAGCAGAGGGACCTGGGTGTATATGTGCATGAGTCATTGAAGGCGGCATGACAGGTTGAGAGAGTGATTAATAAAGCATACAATATCTTAGGCTTTACTAATAGGGGCATAGAGTACAAGAGCAAGGAGGTAATGTTGAATTTATATAAGACACTAGTTTGGCCTCAGCTGGACTATTGTGTCCAGTTCCGGGTGCCACACTTTAGGAAGGATGTAAAGGCACTGGAGAAGGTGCAGAAAAGATTCACAAGAATGGTGTCAAGTATGAAGAACTTCAGTTATGAAGGGAGATTGGAGAAGTTAGGACTGTTTGCTTTAGAGAAAAGAAGACCGAGAAGAGATTTAATAATGATATTCAAAATCATGAGGGGTCTGGATAGAATAGATAGGGAAAAACGGTTCCTACTCGAGAAAGGATCAAGTACGAAAGGGCACAGATTCAAAGCAACTGGCAAAAGAAGAGAAAGCGATATGAGAAAAAAGCTTAGGCTGGGATTTTCCAGCTCTGTCGTGGCTGGACCCGCTGCAGGAGATTTGGTGGCCCAGCAAAAGTCCATTGACTTTCGGCATGACTGGTGATCCCAGCGGTGGGCGGGGCCAGAAAATTCCACCCTAATTCGTGCAGTGAGTGGTTAAGGTCTGGAATGCACTGCCTGAGAGTGTGGTGGAGGCAGATTCAAAGCATTCAAAAGGGAATTAGACTGTTATCTGAAAAGAAAGAATGTTCAGGATTATGGGGAGAAGGCCGGAGAATGACACGAAGGGGGTTGCTCATTTGGAGAGCCAGTGCAAACAAAATGAGCTGAATGGCCTCTTCCTGCACTGTAACAATTCTGTGATATTGAATTATTATCAGAGGTGTTTGAGTGGAACTGAACTTTGTGGAATTTTTATTTTAATTCATTCATGGGATGGGGGTGTTGCTGGCTAGACCAACATTTATTGCATATCCCTAATTGCCCTTGAGAACTGAATGACTTGCTAGGCCATTTCAGAGTCAACCAGATTGCTGTGGGGTCCAGAGTCAAATGTAGGCCAGACCAGCAAATTTACTTCCCTAAAGGACTTTAGTGAACCAGATGGGTTTTTATGACAATCAGCAATGGTTTCATGGTTATCATTAGACTTTTAATTCCAGATTTTTTTATTGAATTCAAATTTCACAATCTGCTGTGGTGGGATTTGAATGCAGGATCCCCAGAGAATTATCCATGGTCTCTAGATTACTAGTCCAATGACAATACCATTACACCACCACCTCCCCCAGGAATCATTAACAACCAACTTTATGGCAGAAAGAAATTAATTGATGGAGCAGCTGAAAACAGTTAAGCCAAGTGCACTTCAGTGAGGAACTCTAACATTGCCAAACATCTTTCTTTGTGTCAGGTATCACTCCAGCCACTGGAGGATTTTTCCTTTTGACTTCCATTGACTTCCAGTTTTGTTCCTATGCTCTGTTGAATACTGCTTTGGTGTTGAAGATAGCTGTCCCCATTTCTCTGGTATTCAGCTCTGGAATCCATGCTCAGATCAAAGTTGTGATGAAGACTGGAGTTGAGTGGTTCTGACAGAAACTGAACTGAGCATCGCTAAGAGGATTACTGAAAAACATGTACTTGATGGCACTAATTATGATTCCTTACAGATGATTGGGAGGAGTTAATAGCATGGTAATTAGTTGGGTTAGATTTATCCTGGGTTTTTTGTAGATAGGGCATATCTTTCACATTGTTGGGCAATTGACAGTGTCCTAGCTACATAGGAACAGTCTGGCTAGGGAAATAGGGAACATAGAGAATAGGAATAAGAGTAGACTATCTGTCCGCAAGAAAGACCCAGACCTCCCTGTCACTTGCCATTTTAACACTCCACCCTGTTCTCTTGCCAACATGTCTGTCCTTGGCTTGCTGCATTGTTCCAGTGAAGCCCAACGCAAACTGGAGGAACAGCACCTCATCTTCCGACTGGGCACTTTACAGCCCTCTGGGCTGAATATTGAATTCAACAACTTTAGATCTTAAACTCCCCCTCCCCCCATCCCCACCCCGTTTTTTTCCCCCCCCCCCCCCACCCGCTTTTTTTTTCAATAATTTATATAGATTCTTCTTTCCCCACCTATTTCCATTATTTTTAAATCTAAAACTAAAACCTTTAGTCTTTCCACCCCACCCCCACTAGAGCTGTACTTTGAATATCCTGTATTCCATTCTTAATTAGCACTTTTCTCAGACAAAGACCACCACCTTCAACACCTCTTTGACCCTTTTGTCTCTGACATCTTTTGATTATCTGCTCACACCACACCCTCAATGTGTCACTTCCCCCCCCGCCCCCCACCCACCTTAAACCAATTTATATTTCTCCCTTGTTGAAACTATGCTGCAGTTCTGCCGAAGGGCCATGGAGGCTCGAAACGTTGACTGATTTCTTCTCCGCCGATGCTGCCAGACTTGCTGAGTTTTTCCAGGTAATTCTGTTTTTGTTTTGTAGTAGACTATTCAGCTCCTTGAGCCTGCTCTGCCATGTACCTAGATCATGGCTGATCTTCTACCTCAACGACATTTTGCCACACAGTCCCAATATCCCTTGATATCTTTAATAACCAGAAATCTATGGTGGGTGGGTTCTCAATGAGCCATTGGCCATTTTTTTCCTGGTCCTGCCTCAGTTTGGTCCCAATCGGGACCATGAAAATCCAGTTGCTGGCATTTATGATGGTGGGCACCTGAGGAGGAGGCGATGTATGAGTGTTGACTCATCATTTTTTGTCTGAAGTTGCTTGTAAGTGTCTTTTGCACTCAGGTGCATTGGCTCCATCATGGTTAGGATGAAGATGTTCAGGAATTGAGCACAGCTCAGATGGTTTCATGGTATTAAGATCATTTGTACAGTACAACTAATAATATTGTTTGTTTTTGACACTGTAAGAAAATTGTACATTATTAAGGAGAAAAACATGAACTGTAGAAAACTGATCAAACAATCGGTGGAACACAATTAATGATGATAAAAGCAAAATACTGTGGATGCTGGAAATCTGAAACAAAAACAGAAAATGCTGGTAAATTCAGCAGGTCTAACAGCATCTGTGGAGAGAGAAAAACAGAGTGAAGAAGAATCATATAGACTCAAAACATAAACTCTTTTTCTTTCTCACCACAGATACTGTTAGACAATTAATGATGATTTATGTTGTATTTCAGAAGTACAACATTCAATCGTTTCCACCACCACTTTTTAGTTTATTGAATGACAATTTTGCAGGCTTTTCTCTGCTTTAGTTGGGCATAGATCATTATATCAAAAAAAAATTGTAATTCATTCAAAGTCAAATACTTTTAATTTTTTGAGTAAGAAAAATAGGACCGAAAAGATCAATAATCCTGCAAATAAAAAAAACTTTATAGTGAATTCAGATTATATCAATGTAAGGTACAGAAATGATGCAACAATTGATTATTTCACATGACTGAATACATTCAAAACTCTAAGATATTAATCATTACCTTTGCAGACTGGTGGATCACTGCTCCATCCCTTGACACTGCAGATCAAGTCCGCTGGTCCAAACAAGTGAAAACCATGATGACAAACATATGAAATGATGGATAGTCCAGAACTGGTGCATAGCACAAACGCTCCATCTTCTATTGGTGGTGGAGGCCCACATGATCCAACTAAAAGCATAGAAATTGGAGATATTAAAAACAGCAAGCAATTTCACCTAGTAATTCTTCTAGCAAATTCTTCTAATAACATCTTCACTCACCACTTTTAACCAGCGGCAAAATTTTCTGCCTACCGGGCGGGCGGGCCCGATGCAATCTCTGACGGGCGGTGAACTGATTCCCGCCGGAGAAGCGGGCCCCGCCGCCATTTTAAGTGGGCGGGCCAATTAAGGCCTGCCCAGCGTGATGCTCGGCGGGAAGCGCTATGCGCTTCCTATGCAGGCGGGGGGGATTCCCAAAATGCAAGAGTGCTCTCTTTCACGCATGCGCACGAAAGAGCGCACATCTCCCTGAGGCTAAGTGCTGCCTCAGGGAGATCGCTGACAGTTGTATAAACATTAAAAATAGAAAAAAAATCCTTAACATGTCCCCCTCATGTGACAATGTCACACGAGATGGGACATGTTAATAAATTTCACTGAAAATTTATTACACTTTTTTAAACCCTACATGAAACCTCATCCCGCCGGTGGATGAGGTTTCATGTTTTTTCAGAAGCCCGCCGGGGCTCCTGGCCTGCCCGCTAACCTTAAGATTGGACGAGCAGGTCTTTAATTGTTTTAATGATCCTGTCAATGGCTTCAATTGGCCATTGACAGGTCGGTGGGCGCACAGCTGATTTCATTGTGCCCCTGCCTTCCTGAAGATTTAAATGGGGCGGGATGACGTCATCCCGCGGCATTTTGCGTGTTGGCTAGGCCCCACCCCCTGCTCACCGACGGCAAAATTCAGTCCCTGGTCATAGAGTCATAGAGGTCTACAGCACAGAAAAAAGCCCTTCGGCCCATCGAGTCTGCACCGGTCAAACAAGTACTTAACTGTTCTAATCCCATTTTCTAGCACTAGGCCCATAGCCTTGTATGCCATGGCATCGCAAGTGCACATCCAAATACTTCTTAAATGTTATGAGTGTTTCTGCCTCTACCACCCTTTCAGGCAGGGAGTTCCAGATTCCCTCCACCCTCTGGGTGAAAAAGTTCTTCCTCACATCCCCTCTAAACCTCCAGCCCCTTACCTTAAATCTATGCCCCCTGGTTATTGATCCCTTCTCCAAGGGGAAAAGTTCCTTCCTGTCTACCCTATCTATGCCCCTCATAATTTTATACACCTCAATCATGTCCCCCCTCAATCTCCTCTGCTCCAAGTAAAATAACCAATCTATCCAATCTCTCCACATAACTAAAACTCTCCAGCCCAGGCAACATACTGGTAAATCTTCTCTGCACTCTCTCTAGTGCAATCACATTCTTCCAATAATGTGGATTCCAGAACTGCACGCAATACTCTAGCTGTGGCCTAACCAGTGTTTTATACAGTTCCAGCATAACCTCCCTACTCTTATATTCTATGCCTCGGCTAATAAAGGTAAGTATTCCATATGCCTTCTTAACCACCTTATCTACCTGTGGTGTATTCCTGTGCTTTGCTTGTCCTGCCCAAGTGCATCACATAACACTTATCAGGATTAAATTCCATTTGCCACTGATTAACCCATCTGACCAGCCCATCTATATCCTCCTGTAATTTAAGGCTATCCTCCTCACTATTTACCACCCCACCAATTTTCATGTCATCCGTGAACTTACTGATCAACCCTCCTACATTCAAGTCTAAATCATTTATATATACCACAAACAGCAAGAGACCCAACACCGATCCCTGTGGAATGCCACTTGTCACAGGAATCCAGTAACAAAATCACCCCTTGACCATCACCCTCTGCTTCCTGTCACTCAGCCAATTCTGGACCCAATTTGCCAAATTGCCTTGGATCCCATGGGCTCTTAACTTAGTTATCAGTCTCCCATGCAGGACCTTCTCAAAAGCCTTGTTGTAGTCCAAGTAGACTACATCAAATGTATTGCCTTCATCTACACACCTGGTCACCACTTCGAAAAATTCAATCAAATTGGTCAGACATGACCTCCCCTTAACAAAACCGTGCTGACTGTCCTTGGTTCATTCCTGCCTCTCCAAGTGTAGATTAATTCTGTCCCTCAGAATTGCTTCCAATAGTTTCCCCACCACTGAGGTTAGACTGACTGGTCTGTAGTTCCCTTCCTCCTTTCTTTAATAACGGTACCACATTGGCTGTCCTCCAGTCCTCTGGCACCTCTCCTGGTGGCCAAAGAGGTATTGAAAATTATTGCCAGTGCCCCTGCTATCTTCTCCCTTGCCTCACTCAACAGCCTGGGATACATTTCATCCGGGCCTGGAGATTTATCTATTTTTAAGCCTGACAGACCACTTAGAACCTCTTCCCTTTCTATGCTAATTTCTTTAATTATATCACAGTCCTTCTGCCTGATTTCCATACCCATGTCATCCCTCTCACTTGTGAACACTGACACAAAGTATTCATTTAGAGCGTCTTCCGGCTCCACATACAAATTACCACTATGGTCCTTAATGGGCCCTACACTTTCCCTAGTTATCCTCTTACTCTCAATGTACTTGTAAAATAACTCTGGATTTTCCTTTATTTTACCTGCCAATATTTTTTCATGCCCTCTTTTTGCTCTCCTAATTTCCTTTTTAAGTTCCCTCCTACACATTCTATACTCCTCTAGGGCTTCCGCTGTTTTGAGCCCTCGGTATCTGCCATAAGCCTCCTTTTTTCTCTTTATCCAATCCTGTATATCCTCTACATCCAGGGTTCCCTGGATTTGTTGGTCCCACCCTTTGTCTTTACTGGAATATGTTGGCCCTGTACTCTCCCTATTTCCTTCTTGAATGAGCCCCATTGCTCTGACGCAGATTTATCTAAAAGTAGCTGCTCCCAGTCCACTCTGGTCAAATCATATCTGATCTTATTAAAATCGGCCTTCCCTCAATTTAGAACTCTGATTTCTGGCCCATCTTTGTCCTTTTCCATAACAACCTTGAATCTAACAGGGTTATGATCACTATCTGCAAAATGCTCCCCCACTGATACCTCTACCACTTGCCCAGCTTCATTCCCTAAAATTAAGTCCAGGGCTGCCCCCTTTTTTGTAGGACTTTCTACGTACTCACTTAAAAAGCTCTCCTGGATGCATTTTAAGAATTCTGCTCCCTCTAAACCTATCACACTATGACTAACCCAGTTAATGTTGGGGAAGTTGAAATCCCCCACTATTACTATCCTATTATTTTTACACTCCTCTGAAATTTGTCTACATATCTGCTCTTCTATTTCTCTCTGATTGTCTGGGGGCCTAAAGTACACTCCCAGCAATGTGATTGTTCCTTTTTTGTTTTTCAGTTCTACCCATATGGCTTCGTTTGAGGAGCCTTCTAAGATATCATCCCTCCTTACTGCTGTAATTGATTCCTTGATCAATATTGCGATACCCCCTCCTCTTTTACCTCCTTCCCTGTCTTGCCTGAAGACCCTATATCCTGGAATATTGAGCTGCCAATCCTGCCCCTCTCTCAACCATGTCTCTGTGACGGCAATGACATAATACTTCCATGTGTTAATTTGTGCCCTCAACTCATCTGCCTTATTCTTCAGACTCCTTGTATTAAAATAAGTACCATCCAATCTTGCCAAACTCCCTTGTGCCTTAACTGGCCTATAATTTCTATGCCTTCCAGAATCACTTGCTCTATTTTCTAATTTTGGCTGTGCATCTCCCCCTGCTGAACCTCCTCTCAGGATCCCATCCCCCTGCCAATTTAGTTTAAACCCTCCCCAATAGCACAAGCAAACCTCCCCGCAAGGATGTTGGTCCCATTCCAGTTCAGGTGCAACCCATCTGCCTTGTACAGGTCCCACCGACCCAGAAATGGTCCCAATGTCCCAGAAATCTAAAGCCCTCCCTCGTGCACTATCTCTTCAGCCACGCTTTCATCTGGACTAACCTCCCATTTCTATACTCACTAGCGCAGAGACCTTTGAAGTCCTGTTTTTTAATCTTTTTCCTAGCTCCCTAAATTCTGCTTGCAGGACCTCATCCCTCTTTCTACCTATGTCGTTGATACCAATATGTACCACAATCTCTGTCTGTTTGCCCTCCCCCTTTATAATGCCCTGCAGCCCCTGGTCTTCTTCTTCTTAATATGTTCAGTTTTGACCTTTGTAGCTGTAATATTTTCTTCACTCCTACCTATGGTTTATAAAATCCACTAACTTTTATTTCAATATCTGTTTGAAATTAGTATTTTCAATAACAGAAATAAATGCATAGCTCACAAAACAGTAAAAGTATTTTGATTAGATAATTTCTGGCATTCCTGTTAAAAATCAATGTATTAAATCTAAGTTAAAACATTGCAAATGCCTTTGGCGTAATAATAACGTGTATTGTTCAATCTTTGACATTCTTATCCACATCAACCAGGAAGGGGCTGTTTGTAAACAAACTCATTGATGCCTCCCAGAGGAAGAGCAAACTCAAGGAGTAAGATTATCAAAGGCACATTAAGGGTTAATTGATTATTCATATCGAATAAATAATGCAAGTCGACAAAAACCGTCACCTGTCTTATTAAGTCTACAATATAGCAGATAATGCTTTGATGATCGGAGTCTGATCTACATACTTAAAGGGGAACTAACTAGTTTGAGGCAGGTGTCCCTGCCGCCTGCAATGTTAAATCTATTAGAGCAGGATGGGAAAGAAGAGGCAATAAGGTGACATCAGCTAAAAAACATTTGAAAATAACGTTGAAACAACTGTGAGGTGGACAGTACCGCAGTGGAGGGCTTTCCTAAGCAACATGGAGTAGAGGACTACCCATGGAGTTTAAAGGCAATTAGGCCACAAAAGGATGGTAGCGGTGGCAGATTCTAGTCAGGGGAATAGTTAGGCTTTTTTTCCAGTAGTGACAAAGAACCCTGCATGATACCTTGCCTCTCTGGTGTCAGGGTGCAGGACATCATGGACTGGGTGAAAAGAATTCTATGAATGGAGAGACGGCAGCCAGTGCCATGACCCATGGAAGACTTATGATGAAGGTAGAAGTATGTTTGAGGTCCTGCGAAAGGATTTTAAGGAGTTAAACAGAAGCTTGAAAAATAAGATTTCAAGGGTGCTGTAAACTTCTCTGGTTCTATGGGCATAGAATGCATTGTTAATACATTGTACCATTGTACTCTCAATTTTATTTTAATATTTCCCACCAGTTGATCAGCTGGACTTTCTCTGCCCTTGTGACGTTTATAACAATATGGCAGGCAATCTCAGGGCCTGGGATTGCATGTTGCAACAGTAAATGTACCTTGTTGAGGATTTTCATGCCATGCCTGAAGGTTCAACCCTGGAACTTGATCACACTGTACAAAATGTTGTGGGAACTGCCCTAATCGGAAAGCATCCAATGGCACCTCAGTGATTGCGGTATTGTCACAAATGACACGAGACAATGAATGTTGGGAAAGCTCATGTCTTTGAGCTGATGTGAAGACACCAGGATTTTCCCACCAAAATCTGAGGAGCAAAGAGCAGGTTTCGTTACATTATTAGCACTGTGTGGAAGTGAATGCAAAACCTTTTTAATTTTGCAAGGTTTCAGATGATGACAGAAATCACAAGCACCAAAGCTGAACACTTGGCTGCCATCTGAATCCAATTTCAAACCATCTAGTCTCCCATTACTTTCATAATATGCCAGATAGCAAAGTTGTTCATTTTATATTGCGATCAATGTGACAGGCTTTGAGCAGCACTTCTAGTTATGTAAGCTGCACTAACAGTTTGGCCGCTTCGCAGGGAGGCTTATAACGATTTATAAAGCAATCAATAAACATTAACGTGCACTGACACACAAGGTTGAACAACTGGCACAAGAAGGGCAGAAGGGTGATGGACTCTGCAGGGAGCTGTCAGTCGGAGAAGAAAAGGCAACCAGATACCTAAATACATGGTGCAATGCATCATTTTGATAAAACTCCATTGTTGCAAAGCCTCAATGCTGAATTATGCTGCAAGATAAGCAGAGACCAGCTAAACTAAAATGCAAGCAGAAGCAAGCTGACTGGGGATATGTTCTTGAACAACAGTTCAGTTGATGATCAGTAAAATACCTTTAAAAGTATAATCCTGAACTGGAAGTCACTCAAAGAATGATTAATACATAGAAGGTAGTTGCAGATAAAATAGTGAAAGTGAAAACACTGGGATTTAATGAGAAATAACTGTGCATCATACTCAGAGAACTTTACTGGCTGAACTAATATGTGATGAATCCGTAATTATATTGTTTCTTGTGGCTAAAAGGAAAATGATATAGAATATATAGGGAGTATAAAGAATATAAGAATATATTTATATAGTGCTTTTCATGCCTTACAATGTCCCAAAGAACTTTACAGCTCCATGAGTTGCGAGTCAGATTTTAATGAGATTATACATGGCATCACACTAAAATTGTAAGGAATGAATCCTCAGTAACTTCCCAGGAATCAATAATAGATTCTTCTGTTGCCTGAGGCATATTTTCAAGATTCTATTTAGTGTTTGACTACAGGTGTTAAATAGGTGGTGCAGTGTGTGTTGGAAAAGGCTGGCCCAGTGATTTCCTGAAACTGATTCTCGGGCCGCTTGACTATGAAACTGTGAGCTGGCGTACTTGACGAAGTTTGTTGATTGGGCTCAGAGTAAGATCAACCATCTTGGAGCCCAGCACCGGCCTTTATGCAGGATCTGGGACTATGGGAACTGGAAGCTATTGGGGGATGGGTGGGGGGGGGAGGGGTGTGTGGTTTGTGGGGCAGTGGAGCTGACAATGTGGGCAGATCTGTGGTGGAGCCAGGAGGGGCAGTTCATTGCCCACTGCCATCACATTCAGGTAAGTTAACAAATGTTTACTTAACTTTGGTGTGAAATTGGATTGATGGCAGCTATTGTTTGGGTGCTGCACATGTCATTCAAGAACCAAAATGGTGTCCAAAGTGTGCGCATACCTTTCTACCAGGAATCACACCCACTGCCACCTTGTTGAGGGACAGACTGCTGGACTGCTGTGATACACAGCATGTGCTTTAGAACACTGTAATCCACAACCATGATGGTCAGAGCCTGAGATTGCATGCCAACAAGCTAAACTCAGAATGACAAAATTTTAACGGCACAGGAGGAGGCTATTCTGCCCATCATGCCTGCACCAGCTCTCCAAATGAGCATTATGACCTAGTACCACTGCCCTGCCTTTTCCACATGCCTCTGCACTTGCATGAGGGCAGTCACATGGCTGTTGCTTGTGCTGCAATGGCAGTTATGACATTGACCATCAGATGCTGCATTATGATTGGGTCCACTGGTGTGCGAAAGGAGTTGGTCATCACTTTCATGTTGGAAAGGATGGAGGTTCTATGAATCTTGTGAGCTGGCAAGTTCTGTGCAAAGCCTTGTACCAAGTTGATGCTGGGCTGCTTCATGCTCCTTGACATTGGTCACAGGCTTTCTGGAAGTTTTCCTAATGCATCAAGCACTGTGTATGCAAATCAGCATTACTCTGTATGCTTATACCATTGAAGTCCTCATCTGAGTCCTCTGCAGCGGGACCTGCATGTGACACCATCCTCTGGTGAGCTGGCATCTGCACTATCATTGTCCCCTGCCCTGCAGCCTAATAAACTTATTACTGCTAGTTAGTGAAGGAGGAGACCAGAAGTCAATCTTTACTCAGCCTTAGGCTGGAATTTTCCAGGCCTGTTGACATCAGGCATCATGGTGGGCAGGGTGGCGGTGCGACAGCATGGTGAGAAGGCCAAAAATCGGTTTCACACCGGTGTGAAAGCACAGCGGGTTTATCCGATGGTGTCTACCATAGTGGAATGTCGATCCCACTGGAGGCCGGCGTTAACCCTGTTTGCATCACGCTAATGGGATGCAAAATAAGGCCTGGCCAGAATCGTTCCCCCCCACGCCAGCTTTACCGTTACAGCGGCAGGAAAACACGCTGGCCCAGAACATGTGTGACGTGCAGAAGTCAGGACTTATAATTAGGGCCTCGCTCAGATCACAGACATCCAAGGAGAAGATGATGCTGGAGCCTTACAGCTACTGAACCCTGGAGGAACGTCCATGGCATTCTGGATGGTTTCTCATGGACATGGCTCCACGCGAAGCAGCTCACAGAAGGTGGGAGGTCTCCGTTCATGTCTCGGATCTGCTTCGGAACATCACAGTGTTGGCTATCGGCTGCTATGGGTGCTCGGCGAGGGGGTGGAGAGGAATGTCCAGCTGTGAGTGGGAGAGGAAGGTGTACTGGGCTCCGCGCCTCGATGGGAGAGGAAGGTGTGCCAGAGGGGTGTGAGGTTGGGAGAAGGGGGACAAAATGTTGGGGCAGGGTAAGATTGGGAGGGGCGACAGAGGTGTCGGGGGGCTGAGCTTGTGGGGCGGGGGTTGCCGAAGATGTTGGGAGTGTGAAGTTGAGGTTGGGAGGGGGAGGAGGAAACACAGGGGGAGGATGGTGTAATGGGGAGAATGTGGAAAGTGAGGAAGAGAGTGTAAGGGGGAGGAAGGTGTAAGGGAAGTTCAGAGGAGGGCAGGAGTTTGGAGGGGGAAGGAGTTTGGAAGGGTGAAGGAGTTCGGGGGGATGACGGAGTTCGGGAGGAGGAAGGAGTTTGGAGGGGGGAAGGCATAAGTGTGGAGGGTGGAGTAATGGTGGAGGAGGGAGTAAGGAGCGATGTCCAGGTGAAAGTGCAAGGCAGGGGTCTGTGGTGTCAATGGCTGCCTCCTGGGGAGTGAACTGAGGGTGGGCATGGTAGTAGGGAATCGTGAGTATGAGAGGCAGCAGAGTGAGCCGGAAGGGTGGGAGGGTGAAGGTGTGACAGTAGTGGTAGAGGGATGGCGAGATTGGTTGGTGGGGACTCGGGGTGGGAAGGAGGAGGTTGGGGAGGTCAATGTGGATGGGGGTGGGATTTTCTGGAAGGTAGGGAATGTACACGTTCACCTAGACAACCTGGAAAGAAAGGGCTCTGGTTGGTAGCTGATGGTGGGGAGATGGAAGGTGATGCAGGGGAGTCAACAGTGATAGGGGAAAGGACATGGGTGACTGGGAGAGGGGAAAGGATTGGGGAGCTGAGCAGAAACATGACAACTACCATTTTTCTCAAGTTGAATGTGAGCGGAGCCTCATGTTGGATGGGCACAAGTGCTGCATAGGAGTGCGATCAGTGGGTGGAGATGCAGGTCAGCTCAGATGGACGACTGAAAGAGAAGCCATTGAAAATGCTCAAGACACTGAGATGAGTGTGATGGATGAAGGCTCCGCCTGTGTGGGAGAGTGTTTGCACGAGGCTCTGAAACGTCCTGCCACACACACACACTTCTCCCTCCAGAATCACTTGTAGTCTAGCTGTGTGCAGCTGAACTGCTAGCTGGGGGTTTGGGGGGAATGCAAGTGGAGGACTCACGAAGCCTGTAAATGAAGTTGAAAGACACTATTACACATTATTCAGTGAAAGTGAATATATTTTCTGATTATAAAGTGACAAAATGTGTTCACCTGTGCAACCACTTGTGATCAGAAATTTTAACTTTTCTAGGCCTACTACTTCTTCTAGTTTCTGCCATAACATCTGCAAGTGGGCTGGAGACAGCCTGTGCAATGTTTGGCCGTTGCCTCAGATGGTGTTGGCGTGCGGCCTCTGGAGAGCCGAAGCCTTGAAGGCCCCGGCTTGCTTTGGATGCCCTGTTGTGGGCCAGCTGCTCCCTCTGCAGTGACAGAGGACAAGGTTGAGGGGGTCACAAGCAAAGGGGACTCGGAGGGATAGGTCAGCCTCTGAGATTCTTGAGTGGATGACCCAGGGATGTCCAGCTGCCGCTCCTCCTCCTTTCGGGTGCCAGAGGGCCTGACTCCTTGATGGGAAGGAGCACCTGGAGGGAGTTCGATGTGCCCGTTACCCTCTCGCATTGCCACTACATGAACTCACCCATGACTACCGTGATGGTCTGCACGCACCTTCGCATTCTGTTGGAGTAGGGTCTCCATGGCATTCACCATCCTTCTTATGGAGACCTCTATGCATGCACATCTGGGCAGCACTTCATCACTGTGCAGGCGGACGCACTTCTCTGACTTGTGTGCCATTCTGTTGAGGGCTTCCGATAGCTTTGCGTGATGTTTGCCCGCCTTCTGCTAACTCTCCATGATGAGTTCGATGGCTGAATCAAGAGGCCCATCATCTGACTCAGGCCTCACAGATGCCTCTTCCCCAGCAGTCTTCTGAGTGCTGGGAATTTCGGCTGCTTCTTCCTTCTGCGAACACGAGTCCATACAGCGGCCACCAGGTTGTGAACCCGGGCCTGCTCTAGATCTCGGTCCCAGTGAGGTGTGTGTCTCTGCGCTGGTGCAGGGTGTGGGTAAGCGCTGTGATGGGTCTTCCAGGTTGCTTACTTTCAGCTCTTCAATGGAGGAGGTGTCCTCTTGGCTGGAGGCGAGGACATGGATGGAGCTGAGGGACAGGCTAGTTGAGGGTGTCGGTCGCTTCGCAGAACCCCCTGTGAACCAAAGTAGAGATAATTAGTGCATGGCAGCAGAGTCAAAAGCAAGAGAGGGAGCACTCACAGTTGCGTTGAGAGAGAGATGATGTGGTGCAGAATCCTCACATGGGTGTTCGCTGCCGACCTCACTGTCGTCGAAGGCAGGGTCCATGTCCTCACCAGTCAGTGCGATGACACACTCCTCAAAGTGAGTGAGGGGCCCAATGTGGGCCACTCCATCCCCAGTCTGGAACCTGTCCCTGCTGTTGTGAGCCAGCTTCTCCTGTATGGAAACAGATGGAAAGAGTGTGAACAGGACACATGACACTGCATGGAATGTTTGTGTGGTGAGCGGAGCCATGGATGGGATGAGGATGTGAGCTCCAGGGAATATGAGCCTGATGGAGATGTGAGGGTGTGTGTGAGAGTTAGTGGTGTTGTCCCTTGAGGTGTGAGATCCCTGTGGATGTGTGATGGGTTTGTGAGTGTGTGAGTTGAGAGTGATGAGGTGGTTGACTTACTCTGGTGGGACGGATGAGACCATTCATCTCTTCCTGCACTGAATGGCTGACATCCCCTGTGCTCTGGTGCCGCTGACTCCCACTGCCATCACCTCCCAGGCTGAATTGGTGACTCTGGTGGATCTCCTGCAGCCAGAGCAGGGTAGAGTACATTAGTTCCTGCCTAGTAACAAGGTGGGACCCTCTAGGAGCATTTTGCTAGCTTCCCAGAACAGTTCAAGGGTCAGTGAACAATTCTTCTTCAGAGAGATAGTTTGGGGCAGTCTGCTAGCCAAGAAATGTCACAGACAAAGGGACAGAAATTGGCCCTGTTTAGTAAGTTAAAAGAAGGCAGCAAAGTAATAGGCTCCAAATTAAAGAAGAATTAAACTGCAGCAGTTTAGCAGACTGACTCCGTACTGTGGCCATACTGTTGGGGAAAAGTTACCTATTTGGAGCAGTGGTGTTCTGCTTGGCACGGCCATAGTGTGCCTGTGAGCTAGTATTGAGTCACTCAGGAATCCAAGAAGAAGGAATCTCTGAAGGCGAGATTGAAACCCTGCGAAGTGGGGCATTGTTAAAGCTGTCGGAGTGGGAGAGACGTTTGGAAAGAACTCCAAGGCAGGAACTTCAAAGTTGGAGACTGAAAACCTTCCTGAGAAAGACGGAGTTTGAATGAGATTGGTTGACTCACAGTGGGATTAATGTCTGGGTAATTTCTTGAGAATTCCATAGACTCGGTCTGGGTTGTGTCTGTCATTTACTCTGTATTGTGATGTGTTCAACCACAGTTTCTCTGTTAATTCACATGTACCTCATTGTTATCATGAATGTTAGAGTATAAGATACATAATATAAATTGTTTTATCTTTCTGAACTTGTTTAATAAATTTTGTTTTTGTTTGTACAAACCCGTGGGATCTTGTGGCTTTATTCCAAAAGCAGGTGTCTCGAATCACAAACTTCCTTTACTTTAAACAAAACATTATTGGTCCCTAACCAGATCTCCCCCTATGCCCAGAGTCTGGTCAAGGATTGTAACAGGTGGTCATTTGGGAGCTGAGAAAACAGGACCTGGCAGGGAGATGCTTATCGACCTCCTGCACACTGTGTCCAGTCTGTTGCAATTGATTTTGCAGGAGTTTTGCCTGAATGCTTGTGGAGCTGTCTTCAAGAAGGACACGGGAATTTGCCTGATGGTCCTCCCATTGAATCTGCAGGATGCAGCAGAGGCATTGCTGATGGAGTTTCTCCACCGCTCTTATGTGTTGCTGATACACAATTGAGGGCTCGTCACAGTACAGGTGTAAAGACAACCGTTTTGTGCACTAGGGCTTTTGCTGATTTTCAGCAGTCTTTGTTTTCAAACACTCACTGCTATAGTTTGTAGAAGCCAGAGTTGGTGCAGCTGATCCAGTGTTGGGTCTCCTCATTAATGGTGGCCTTTTGAGAGAAGTGGCTACCAAGGTATGGGAAGCACTCAACATATTCCAGAGCCTCTCCTTCAACATATATGGGAGGTGGAACATTTGACTGACCAGGTGTGGGTTGATATATGAGTTTTGTTTTGGCAACATTCATGGACAGGCCAAGTTTCTTGTATGGAGCATTGAAGGGATCGAGAGTGGCTTGCAAATCTGGTGCAGGGTGGGCAAAGACACTGCAGTCATCCGCAAACTGTAGATCATGTATGTCTATGGTGTCACTTTAGTTTTGGCACGGAGCACTAAGATTAGAGATTTCCATCTAGGTGGTATTTAATAGTCACACTAGAGTGTATTTGATCTTTGATGAGGTGAGAAGTAACTGTCAGGTAGATCATAAATAGTATGGGGGCTATCACACAGCCTTGTTTGACACCGATCTGGATGTTGAAGGTGTCTGGTTCAGATCTCACACTCAAGACAGATGCAGTCATATCATGATGAAGCAGTTGCAGGATTGTGATGAAGATTCTTGGACATCCAAATCTTTGGAGCGTAATCCACAGAGCCTCATGCTTTACTGAGTCAAATGCTTTGGTCAGGTGATGAATGCAATGAAGAGTTCCTGATGTTGTTCTCGACATTGTTGTTGGATTTGTCTGGCAAAGACCATGTCAGAGGCCCCTCTGGAAGGTCTAAAGCCATACTGTATCTCTGGGAAGATTTCCTCAGCTACGGTAAGTAGGCGATTGAATAAAATATGTGTCAGGGCTTCACCTGCAACGGAAAAGGGAGAAATACTTTGACAGTTTCTACAGCATGATTAATTTCCCTTCTTTT
The DNA here is from genome assembly GCF_964194155.1 of Cetorhinus maximus. Taxonomy (NCBI): domain Eukaryota; kingdom Metazoa; phylum Chordata; class Chondrichthyes; order Lamniformes; family Cetorhinidae; genus Cetorhinus; species Cetorhinus maximus. Next base: position 52,822,793 of record NC_135883.1, read on the forward strand.
TGCAGCTCTCCCATCAATGGTGATTCATCCATGGACTCTATCACAGGGTACTGGGGAATAGCTTGGAGAGTATCAGCTGTCACTGTGGATTCACGGCTGAGGAGTTGTTCAAAATGTCCTTTCCAGGATTGATGGATGCTATTGTCATCATTAAGAAAAGAAATACCACACTTTGAATGAAAGGGATGTTATCCATTCGGCCTTGTTCTTTAGACAGCTCTGGCAGTTTTGACCACTGGGTTCAAGCATCGTCATCACCAGGACTGGTTCAATGAAAAACATGCTGCAATATTTGACCTCCTGGAACAAAAATGAGCAGCCTTCATTGCCTAGCAGAACAACCCAAGGTCGTAAGTAAGAAAGCAACATTCCAACAGCTCAAGGCTGATGCCTAAGGACAAATCTGGAAGATAAAATGACATGTGCTGGGAAGAGAAAGCCCAAGAGATCCAACAATATGCTGATATCATGACATATCATGAAGCTTTTTTGAAGCCAACAGGATCATCTATGGACCAATGTCAAATGGACAACATTCCCTTCATTCCACAGTACCACCCATAAGAAATCATCAATATGCATCATGAAGGCGCTTGAAAGTTTTCTATACCAGTAAAAAGTTTGGGGTACCTGCTTTCAATTGAACTCAGCCTACTTTCAGCAAAACAGGTCTAAATGAGAAATATCAAAACCTTGAGGCATCATTCAGACAATAAATGCATTTGTTTAGTTTCCATAGTTTCTCTCCTGGATTGCTTGTCTCTTTAGGCAGTTTCAGAAACATTTCTCTCTGAAATGTTTTCCCTTACATAAACATTTATGTCAATTGATCTGCACTCCCACCAATATGTGGTCAAAAGAGATAAAAAGACTCAGGATTACTTTGCCCGCTATGGGACAGTCCACTCTCATATCTGCATCAACCAGTCACTCTTCAAAACCCCGAGCAACTAACCTCGCTTTAGCCTTTTAAGTCCTATCTGCAAGGACCTTTTCCATACAGTCCATCTATGGGACAAGGCTGGCTGTCTCCTATCTGGTACTTCAGAACAAACTCCAAATTCATTCCAATTATCTAATTCTTCTGTTCTGCCTCTCTGATTAGTTTACCCTCTAGCTTATTGGCAGCCACCATTCCTTCACAGTCATGAGGACTTCTTGTCTTACCTTGAGACTGTTCAGTAGCCCTCCTTTCGTTGTTTAATCTATTCTATCCGTGGCCTCCACTGTCAAGGTGCAAACACTATCTAACACCACATAGTTAAACAAATCCATGGATAATACACTCATCACCAGATTAAACCTTCATGTGGCTAGTACAATTTCTTCACACTGATAATTTTCATCATCTTCAGCCTCCGAATCCCATATGTAATGCATCACTTGGAGGAGCTCACTGCTCTGCTTTGGGCGATTCATCGCACAAAGATACTTTGAGCCACATCTGAAACACTTGTTAACTCTTCCCCCAGCAGTCCTTGAGTTCATTTCCTACTCTTGCTGCTCCAATCCTGCCATCTGTTGTAATATCCAGATCCTCTAAAAGTGCTTTCACCCACATTCCCTCTGTCTGTAACTCTTCCTTAGTACTGACATCTGTGTCCAGTATCTGGACTATTTCAAATGCTCATTTGTGCCAACAAAGGTTGCATGCTTCCCCAGGAATTTTTTCAAGGCAATGACATCTGTACCAAAAGGGACTCTCATTCCAAGAACTGAACTTCAGTTAAGACCTGGAGCCTGTCCATATATGGCACCTTAGCACAATGTAGTAATTAAAATGTGAGCACTGAATAAGAAATCTCCAAGTTGAATTTTTGCAATCTTTTATACAGTCTGTTAAAGTACATGATATTCCATGGAATGACTGTCAATCTTTCAAAATCTATCAAAGTTTAACCATGCCTCGTAGGCAACCAATAGATCATCTTCCTGGCAAATTGCATCCTAAAATCTAATGGAAGAACCAAACCTTCCTCAGTATATAACTGACAGGCTTCCAGCTCATAAAATATTTTGCTTCTGATTTTATTTTTGTTAGAAAATGATATGCCAAGCTCATGCCTCATTTCCTCTTTTGTAGAGACATAACCCGTGTATACCTATCCACTTTGTTCTTCCGCTGGTCATAAAGTTCAGACTCTGAGGACATTGTGCCCTGACAATTTATGTATTTACAAATGTATAACTCCTAACTCTACCACTCCCCACTAGTGTCAATAATTTATACTCTTTTAAATAAACAATAAATCAATAAAACAAAGAAAATAAAAATTAACAGGGGGGACAGCCCGTTAAAGGGGCAGTCAATAATTCATACGTGTACTAGTAATTACCCAATGGGCACCCCCACCTGTATTAGCATATAAATTAACACAACTGACTCATGCCCAATGTCTCACTACATGCAGATCTCGCCCCTAATCTATCCTTGAAGGTAAGCACAGTGTCAGCATCTGAGCTGGTAGCTGTGAATATGAGATTGAGTATTGGTGCTGTGTCTTCATCATCACTTTCTCCTTGGTGTTCATCCACTGCCAGGTCAGTTTACACCTCTTGGGCATCTCGAAGGAAAAAGGCACAAGTATAATATTGTGCTGCATGGGAAGAGATGCTTGTTTGCACCATCTTCTGCTTGTAAATCAGAAGAGGTTGTGGGATCATGGTGAAATGGAATTATGAAGAGGTGAGATATGAGAAGGAGGATTAGGTATCCCATCTACTTTGACAGTTCTCTCCCTTCTAATGGCCATGGTATCAGCAATTGCTGTTCCATCATGGAACAGCATGGTCTTCTCCATGGGAGGGAGGGAGGGTGGGAGGGGGGGTGGTGCGGGTCAGGGCATGAAGGTGCACCTGCCCCCTCTGGTTAGCCTCCAGTTGTGCACCACTTTGTCCTGAAAGGTAGCAGGAAGTATGTTAGTGAGTGTAGTGCAATTGTTTGGGTGATGTGGATATCTTGGTTGCATAGCTGGCAGTATGCAAGCTCTCAGGTGTGGACGTGAAGCTTGGAACAGTGCTAAATGTGTGCTGGTGAAGTGAAGCATTTGAATGTTTGGTATAGCTCATGACAGAGAGATTGTGGGTAGTTGAGTTTTGGAGATGTTGTGATTTGAACTGTGGTTGAGGCTAGTGGTACAGTAGGTAGGATACAGCATTTGAAGATAAATTCATTCACCTTGACCACTTGTGTGAGGTCATTGAGCTTTTTATGGTACCACGTCCATGTTCTCAGTGCTTGAATCCTGGCACTGATCTCCATGGCATTCTGCTCCCCACTGCCTTTTGACCATTTGTCTGGAAGGCCTCCTGCCTTCTACATGGTTAAGACATCTCACCTCCTTTCCACCTCAGATACCAAGGCCTCCAGTACAACATTTGAGAACCATGTAGCCTGCTGCCACTTTGTGCTATTTCTCACTTCTCCAAGGACAGATTTACTTCCTGCAAGACCGTCAGCACCTGACCCAGCCACAATGCACTTCCCCTTTAAGAGGTGCAGGGTAGCTTTAAGTGGTGCTAGGAACTTACAATTTTGCTGATGCATGCAGCCAATGAACAGTGTGGTTAGCACTGACTGCACACAGACATCATTACAACAAGCAGGCAGCATGAATTTGGCATACTACTTGCATTCCAATCAACAGGCAAGGGGTAATTACACTTCACAATTCCCACACCCATTTTTGTGGGTTATCCAATTTAGCCCCTGGTCTTCAGCAGCCTTCAGCTTCCCCTTTAAAGATTGCCGTTATGCTGGTGTGGAGCCAGAAAAACTAATCAGAACTTGTGAAATGTTTGACCAATTTTGGAGAAGCAAACAAGTGTTAGGCCCTTCATTAGTATTTGGAAGAAGTCTAATGTCCTGAGATGTCTGAATATTTTTTTATTATTCATTCAGGGCATGTGGGCTTCCTTCTCTGGCTAAGCTAGTACTTATTGCCCATCCTTGAGAAGGTGGTGGTGAGCTGCCTTCTTGAACTGCTGCAGTCCATGTGGTGTAGGTACACCCAGAGTGCTGTCTGTTCCAAGCTTCACACCCACGCCTCAGAGCTCGCCCAAGCCAATCTGACATTGGATGTATTTCAGACCTTTTTGGGGCATAAGACATATTTGTGAAAAACTGAGCCTCTTTCCCCACTTGGTGATGGAGAAATAGGCAAAGCAAGAACTAAGTTCACCCCCTTTAAGCTCTGACATTTGCATTTCTGTGTAATTGTAATTCTGTTTTTAATCACCAAATAATTGTTTTTATTACCTTATTATATATCCTATAGTTGCACTTCATTAAATACAAACAGTCATTATTTCAAGTAAAGAACAGAATGTAATCTAATGCAAATAACCTAATTAGTGCCAAATTCCTGAGCCTCATTTAAATCCCAAGAGTCTGCTATTAACTGGGAGGAGGGAAAAATATCACATGGATGGGAGTCTGCTTGCTGATGTATCAACTCTCAGGGCCATCCTATGAAAGTCTCACAAACCAGAGGGAGGTTGGGTCTGTGACAAAGGAGCCCCAAACTTTCCTTGTGCGGACTGCTACTCCTCTTGACCTCTCCAGGTGGGTCGATCTCGATTTGCAGTCAATGGAAGTAAAATGGGAGTGATGCAAACAGGCTGCCGCTCCTCTAGACCCATTTTATACAATCCCACAAATTCGGGATCTATCATTCGGAAAGTTTAAAAAAAAAAGTGTGTTTGGGCCTGCTCTAGCCCCAGATCCTCCTCTCCACCATCTTCACCTGGTAAGAAAACTGGTGCAGTGGGAAAACCATTAGTTAAATAACATGCCAATATAAAAAAAGGACTCTGCCAGTTTTGGGTGACTGCCCTGACTGCTTGCTCACTTGAGCAGGTTAAAATTGGACATGTTCACCTCCTGGCAGCTCCAAGACACGTAAATAACTTGGAAATTGAAACTGCCAATTGGTCCAGTTTTCACTAAGGGGAGAATTTTACAGCCCTGCTGTGGCAGAGGCAGGGCCGTAAAATGCAGTGAGCCGTTCAAAAGTCCATTGACTTTGGCAGCACCAGAAAATCCTGCTGGTGGGATGGTCCATAAAATTCCGCCCTAAATGTGTAGAGTTCAAATTGCACCCCGAAACAATTTTTTAGATGTTTGCAAAAATTGTCCTTCCAATTTTTCATGAACTACTTTGGCATATGTTGCAGTAGTGATCCATTTCACAAGTCAATGACATTATGTCAGAATAAACTATTTGTTAAGTTACACTTTTATGAGGTTCCCCCTAAATTTTTTTCACACATTGAGGAAAGGTTATAAGCCAATAGCTTGATCATCAGCATTTCTGCATGTTGGATGTTCTGCACAATAGTGTCATGTGTTTTATAATGATATAAATGCACCAATTGTTCATAAGGGATTGTGCAAACACATTGTGAGTTCATTTATTAATTCTAGGCACATGTGAACAGAGATGACACGCTTCCCTTAAAGTGATGGCATGCTGCTATCCCTTAAAGGCATATTAAAACATCCCCCTTTCTTTTTAGAGATATTTTTCCCCCTTCCAACGAGGTATAACTGTTTATTATGCGTGTTCATGTTTAGTTATCATTACACAAGTGCATAGGACTGGTGACACCATGGGCGGAATTTTCCATAAATGAGACTAAGTGTGGTGGCGAGCAGTTTCAGCAGCACCGACCCCACTATCCGAAATGGCAGGAACTTGCACCCGATTCTGTGCTTGGAGGCGCATTAATCATGCAAAGGCGCATATCAGTCTGAATCACTTAGCGGGTCAGGAGTTGGTTTGTGTGGCTGCCGACAGCTTGCGGGTTCAATGGTTTGGGAGCCATATTGAAAAGCCCATCCAACACACAATCTCACTCTCTGCAGCCCATCAGAGATGTTTGGCAGCCACCCAGTGCAGGAAGAGGATGAATGATCTACTTTGCTCTACCAGAGTAAGTCATCCTTCTACACCTTCCAATATCAAACTCTCATCATGGTATCATGCACTCAAATGGCTACTCTCTTCAGGGATCTCATGCAACCATTAGCGGGGACACATATCAACACTCATTCTCTCACCGAGACTTTCACATCACCACCATCCCATCTATCATGTTGCTCGCACTCCATCCTCTGGCCCTTCTGGGGAGGGCTCACAAACACACAGGGAACATGCATCTCACCCAACCATTCATTCCTTCTCAACATATGCCTTTCTTTCTTCTTCATACAGGCCAAGCTGGTGCACGACAGTTGCGAGAGATTGCAGACCGGAGGAGGGATGGCCGATATCATTGCCCTCAGTGAGTTTGAGGAGGCTGCAGCCAAGCTGGCTGGGGAGGACAGCTCATCACTCCTGAGGGGAAGGGGAGATCAGCCTCTCCCAGCAACCTAGTATGGATCGCAGCTCCATCACTTCATCAAATCCTGACAATCATAGTGAGTCACATGCAGTCTTATGTAGCTCATGCTCATTAACTGAAACTCTATTTTCTATTTTCGAGGCACCAGCAGATCAAGGCCCCCAAGCCAGTCCAGCACCAGTGGCAGCCCCCAGACTTCATCAGAAGAGGAAGCTCCAGATGAATAGTCACAGCGCTCACATGCACCCTCCACCAGCTCAGGGACACACACGTCGGTGGGGCACAGCTGTAGATGAGGTTTGGCCTCACTTTCTGGGGAACGTCTCATTGACATGTCACCACAGCATCGTAGGCAGTGACAGCCCAGGTCTCTGGCACTCAGAGGGCTGCTAGACACCAGCCACCCACTCAGTCTGAGTCAGATGATGAGCCTCTGGAAGTGGTCGCCAACTCAATGCTGGAGATGCAACGACAGACGGCAGAACATCAGGCAAATAGTGTCCCACATTCATATTCTTGTCATATCAACCTCAGTTGAACTAATCTCTGCACCCCTTGTGTGAGGTCAGGGAGATGTGTTTAAATCTTTATTGGAAGTGTGTGATGTAAGCGTTCTAACCCTTCTTCCTCAAAGAACACCATTGAGTGAGGGCAGCTGATCAGTGCTGATATTCTAGCGAAGACTTTAAGTCTTCTCTCACATTAATCTTGTTTCTAAGTGGACTCTCAGTTCCCAGAGTGAGCTCACTCACAGGGCTCCGCGGACCAAAGCAAAGATCATGGCCTGGCAACTCACGAGGTTAAAATGCGCAAGTGTGAGTTTGGGACTCGTTCTCCCTGCAAGTGGGTGGACATCCTTGAGTTGAAAAAAAATGATATTAAGGGTTAGGAGAGATGTGGCCATATTCCCCCACTTGACTTTACTCTTCCTGGAACCTGTCAGCAATTGTCGTATCACGGGCATGTCTCCCGCGTCTTCCTTCCTCCATGGCTTGATCGCATTCATACTGGCCCACAGCAGCCTTGCGAGGTTCATGGGCCTCCTGATCTTCATCCTCTGATGAGGTCTCATCTTCCCCCAGTTCATCCACTGGCAGGGAGTCACCTCTTTGCATTGCCAGATTGTGAAGGGTGCAATTATGTGGGAAATCCTGTCGGGAGTGTATTTTAGTGAGGCACCTGAGTGGTCCAAGCATCTGAAACACATCTTCAGAAGCCCTATGGTCTGCTCTATAAGGGAGCGTGTGGAGCTGTGAGCAGTGTTGTACCTCTCCTCGGAACGACTCTGAGGGTGACACATCGGTGTCATCAGCCAGCATTTCAGTGGGTACCCCTTATCCCCAAGCAGCCATCCCTGCAGATGTAATGGCCCCTCGAAAATCTCAGGCACCTGGGAGTGACTCAGGATGTAGGAGTCATGGCAACCCCCAGGACACCATGCACAAATGTGCAGTATGTGCTTCACACACCAGTTGTACATTGATGGAATGATAGCCCTTGCAGTTTATAAACATTAGGGCCTGTGGCCATGGAGCCCATACAGCCACATAGGTGCAGTCTATTATACCCTGCACTCTAGGGAAGCCTGAGATGTTGGTGAAGCCAGTGAATCTCGCAGCCTGGCTATCTTCATCCAGAGCAAGCCTGACATAATGATGGGCCTTCCTGTAAATGACATCTATGACCTCCTTTATATGCATCAATGTGTTGCGGACTGAGTGATGCTGCACAGGTCCCCAAGTCCACAACATTGGAGACATTAATGATTCAAGGGGAAAGAAAGTGAAGCTCAGAAAATGACATGCTTGGAGACTGCAAGGGTCCATAGTTTTCCTGCCCTACTTGCATGGTGGCTGATGCCACCTTGTCCCTGAGACACTCACACACACATCTAGGTGACCAACGTGGCATCGCAGATATGTAACATCTTGAGCCCTGTGTGGGATGCTAAAGTTCCAGTGAAATAAGTGACCCAACCTAGCTCTGTGCTCCAATCTCTGATGTGGCATATTAATGACCAATCAGTTGCTCATGGTCAATGAGTGGATGCCCTTTGGCCCATTAGGAGCATCACATCTGGTGCACACATGACAGGTCTTCATTTGTGGAATGTCATATATGATACAGTTGTGTCTCCTTCACTATTGCTTACATTCCCGAATTCTACATTCCTACGTGTTACTCTTGAGATGCAGTGACTGTGATGTGAAGCCACTGAATTCTGAGTAGCTCTTTATCAGTGCTAATGAAGCCATTGGCTTTCAGCAGCTTTCATCGCAAGGAGGTCTTCCTCCTTTCTTTCTAAGCAGACTCCTGCTCACTCCTGTGGCAACAAGAGATTAGGGGTTGACCTCAGCAAGTCTCCCCTCATGTTCGCCCTTCCTTCTCACTGCCATTCCACAGCCTTCCCTCCCTGTTGCCCCCCTCCCATTTGCCCTTCCCCCTCAATGCCAGTCCGCAGCTTTTCCTACCCGTTGACCCCTTCGCGTTCATCAACCTCACCCTCACATCACATCCCACACTCGGTTGAAGTGCTAGTTTCTGAAAGTTGAGGCCTGCATGAGTGCCACAGCACAGTGGTGTTCTTTGAGGCAATGTAGGCAAAGAGCAGCAGCAGACCAACCCTACAGCCCCAGGAATGTGGTGTTCATCGTAACAAGGTCAGTGCTGCGCTACGGCAGGTAGGCTATGTATGTTCCACTCATCTCGAAATTACCAGCAAACTGAGGCCTGACTTGTGCATGCCACCCCTTTTCGAACAGACTTAAGGCTGACTTAATTTCCCACTGGCATGACTCAAGATTGGAGGGCTTGACAAGATTCCGTCGAGCAGCTGTTTTAATGAGTATTCATGACATGTTAATGAATGCAAATGGAATTCATGCCACTAGTCAGCAGGATAACCGACCTGCCATAAACACACCATCGGGCGAATTGTAACCTGTTTTCACAATGGCAGATTTATGACTTTTTGCCTGCTGCTGGATTCGCCGCTCCCACCCCCCACGAAATCCGCCATGGGCGGGATGGGAAAATCCCACCTTATAAGACTCTAAACTATAGAGGTAATCTGCTGGGATGCTCAGGTTTAATAATGGTAACCTTGTCTGGAGTTTTCTTTAATGGCTCACAGTGATCTGTGGTGTCATTCTTGGATGTTGTTCCTGGTTGCATTTGGGATCTAGTCCTCGATGAAATAGGATTGCACGGTGGTTAATGAGCTGGAACGGATCTGATTTTTCCTCAGTTACACCTCACTGTTGCGCCTTTGTGTGTAGGACCTTGGTTCTGAACAATTCCTTGTCCCCTCAGCTAGTTGCCACATGATTTCTATGGGATCCTGGGAGCGAGCTTATTGTCCTAACTCTAAACTTGGCAATTCTGTAACTGCATTTTTATCATGCATATTGGTCATCTTCTCTTGCAGTTTTAAAAGTTGTTTTCTGGTTTCTGAAGAGTAGAATGGGTAAGAGTAAATTGGTACGCACTGGTCTGCCAAACATGAACTCTGCCAGTGATGGAATAGTTGCACTTAAAGGTGTCGTTCTCAGATGTAACATTGCAATGTGTAGATCTCGCTTTGCCTGTCTACATTTGAGAATTAGGGATTTCACTGTGTAAGTCATTCATTCAACTAGGCCGTTAGATCTAGGGTAATGAGGAGAAGAAGTCGTGTAATTGATATTCCACTTCTCACACATATCCTGAAATGGCTTATCAATAAATTGTAGACCGTTATCCATAATGATCTCGCTAGGTGCACCAAATAAACTGAAAATAGCACTTAGAGTGTGCGTAACAATTGTGCTTGATGTATTGTGCAATTGTTGAACAATGGGGTACTTGGTAAAGTAGTCGACAATGACGATGAAGTCACTGCCATCATGAAATAGATCAGATGCGATTTTGGACCAAGGATGATAGAAACTTCTTGTTGAATCAATGGTTCTTTGTGCTGACTTGGCAAATGCACTTGACAATGGCTTCAATGTCATTGTTCATGCCCAGCCAGTATCTTTCTTGCGAGTCTTCTTGCCTGATCTATGCCATGTGTGAGTGATGAAGTTGTTGAAGAATATCAGTCACAAAGATTCCGGTATGATGACCTCCTCAGGTGATGCCTGGCTCAAGCCGATAAGGCCAAGATGATTTCACGTGTTCGTGGGCATGCTGAATTGAATCAGACCATTCTTCACTGATGGTTTTCCACAGCTTCTATAATATGGAACCTTTTGCCATTTCTTTGTGCAACTGTTGGCATTTGCATTGAGCAAAATGTACCAGATCCATTGATGGACTTGCATTCTCCTGCAAATATAATGCTGCATCTCCCTTGAAACTACCAATTTCATTGAAACATTCTGTATATTTCAATGGGGTGATGGAGTAGTTTCTGAGGTTGATCTGACTAATTCTGTGGATTGTCACTAGTGTGAGGTCACAGCATACCAGTAGACCTGTGATTGCTGGGCCTTTAGTCTCCACAATGTAGAACATCCATGACACCCAGGAGGATTGATAATATTTGCACTCCAGGACTATGGAACCTGCACACAGGATTAGTGGACCATTGTATGCTGAGAGTTTCACAACAGTAAGTTTCGCCATGGCCTTCCACGTCTGTGGATACATGCCTTTTAGAATTTACAGGGGCAGTGTGCAGGCACTTGGTCTGTGTCAAACTTGGCCAATAATAAGTAGTTCCCAACTTTCTTAGGGCAGATAATTTGAATCTTTGAAAACCCTTCGGATGGTATGACAGCATCTGCATTTTCCACAAGATTGATGGTGTGAAATCTCGTCATGCCCTTTTCTCTGCATCTGCTGATGAAATGATTTATGGATTCTGTAGGCTGTTGTCAAAATGACATGAACTCATGTTGATAAATTCAGAAGTTTAACCTGATACTGAACCTGTTTTCCAATTTATCCATTATCTCTGGGGATCCTTCAGCTCTTCCACTGTTAATCCTGACATGTTCAGCATGTATAGATCTTTACTCCCAATTGATAGGGGAATTTTTATGGCTTGATTTTCTGGTTCAGACACATTTGAATTAAGAAACCTTTACTCTGTACGCTGTTTAAATATTTTGAATTCGGATGGTGGGTCAGGTGCATCCCAATTTAAACTGATGGATTTTGTGGACATTCTGACAATATCCCTTTGACTTTCCTTCTTCTATAGTACCTGGGATGTGTGTCACTGTAGCCGTTTTCACACACTTTTCCGAAGCTCTGTCTGTTATAATTTTTTTTTGTTTGACTCTTCTTCGTTTGCTAGTGATTAGCCCACACCCTGGTCACTTGCCTTTCCCAACACTCTCATCCCTGTCCATAATATTTCCATCACCAAGACACATTTCCCTCTCTGCAGTATTGCCCAACTCTGTCCCTATTTTAACCTAATCCCCAATTACACCTTCATTCATACTTCTGTCACATGAAAACTTAATTTCTCCAATGTCCTTCCTGGCCTCTCATCCTTCACTCCCCAGAAATTTTAACTGATCCAAAATGAAACCACCATATTCTGGTCCACATTAAATTCTATCCATTCTTTATCCAATCCTCAGTGACTTATACTGGCTCCCTGTCCCTGTGTCTTTCAAGTTAAAAACTGATTCAAATTTTTCAATTTTTTCATTGTTCTCTATATTGCAACCTCTTTCAGCCTGACATAGCCATCTATATCCTTTGCTCTTTTGAGTCAGGCCTTCTTTGCAGCTCCCCTCTGATTGCCCCACCCATAACTGAACCTTCTGTCACTTTGGCTCTACTGTTTTCAACTCTCTCATTAAACCTACTGTTTTCCACATCCCTTATTATCTTTAAAAACCCTTGCAAAGTCGACCTTTTCGACCAAGCTTCTGGTCACTCCTTTAATCTTTCCCTTCTATCTAGGCATTTGTTCATTTAATCAATTTATTTTCTTTTCTCTCTTGGGGTATTTTCTACAAGAAAGGCAAAATGTTAATATAAATTATTGTTATTAAAAATGTTTGTGGGAACTTGCTGTGTGGAAATTTGCTGCATTACAACAATGTCTAGAATTAAACTTCAAGAAATGCTCAATTGCCTATAAAGTGCTTTGAGGTGTCATGAGTTAAATGATACTATATAAATGTAAGTTCTTTCCTTTCTTGCAGGCACTGGCTGACTTGCTGTGCACATTGGGCATTTACTGCCTTTGCTGAGTCATATGTGTTATACTCTTCACAATTTATATTTTTGATTTAATTTCATTTCCTCACTATGTATGTGTTGCAACAAACTGTGTCTTTATTAACGACCTATATATCCCCTCCCACTAGAATTGAAATGGCAGTCCTTTGACCTTCAGGGCTGTTTTTCACTGATGTAGGTTATTGTTCTTAGTGTAGCACTTTCACAGCACTTGCAATATTTTGCTTTGGTCTGGTAACTATGGCAACAGCATGTAAATGAGGTCATTCAAAACTATTTTCAGAGAACACTGATCAAACTGGAACATTTGAAAGTCTCTTTGTAGATGGTGCTTTGGCTCATCTACTAAGTGTCAGAAGGTAAAATGTCCCTTCAGTCATCATCGGTTGCATTCACTTTGGCTTATTTTTAATTTAACAGATTCAAACATCTGACATGACCATGAAATAAATCTATTAGCAAGGCTGTATATCACTAATACCAGGCTGGAGATTTTATAATAATGCAGCATAAATAAACTAATGCCTATATTATGCGTTTTTTATAGAGTTCTTCTAGAGTTTCTGACATTGAAATGCTGCCATGAGGCATCCATGATTATATATTGGCCTCAAAACCAGAAATGACCCCAGCTCCCCTTTCACATATAACTTACGACCAGCTGCAAAAAAATGGATCCAATCCTCTTTTTTCATTTTGTGCTACTCAGCTTTGCTATGTGCTTCTTTGTATGTACATGTGAGTGCTGCATGAGCTAATATGTGTGGTCAGGCAACATGAATTGTAAACTGTGGGACTTGTTCTCAACAATCTTAAAAATGTGTAATTTTACTGCAGTCCAATTTTTAATCCCTCCCCTGAAAATTGCAGGCTCCCAGGCCCATCACTGCTAGGTAACTATTGGCCAAGCAACCACCAATACTTGTGCACAAGAAAGGTTCCAAAAATAACGTTAAACTTATATCCTTTGAAAGTAACTCAAATAGTTGCTACGAAAAGCAAACTGTTTTTTTCAGCATTCTCTGCTTTTGTTTAGTTTTATTTGTTCTGCTCCAAAGTGCTTGATTAATCTGTGTTAAGCTGGTTAATAATATAAGACCAGACATTTACCAGAATAGTTTGAGCTAACAGACTGTGTATGTGACTACATTGGGAAGGAACAATGTAATATAAAACTCACCTATCGCCTTCTCTTAAAGCTTTCATTTGTTTTCCAATTAAGCAGGCAAATAATGGGCCAATTCTGGCTCCAGGGAGAAAATCTTCTGCCAAGCCACCAAGCCAGATGTCAATATTGTTTGGATGCCCATAGAGATCCATTATCTTTTCAACTAAATCTAAATCAGATATTGCTTTCCTTAAATTGGCTTTAGTTTCTAATCTTTCCAGTTCACAGAATTCCCTCCAGTCATTGTATCCTAGAAGTAAAGTCATGCATTCTGTTAGTTTAGGAAGTCAACAAGAAACTCTGGTCTTGAAATTGCATCAGAGGATATTATCCTGTAAAGGCTTAATGAGTCATCTGCAATTCCTTGATCCATTATGTTAGCAGGTGCATTAACCTAATGAATAAGTCATTGCATCCACTAAATAGCAGAGAGAGGAACTTCAAACATAGAGATGATACACCAATATCTCACGATGTAATCCCAATGCCTCTGTATTGATAAAAAGTTCATTAATGCCATTCAATTTTAACTAAATGTGCAGCCTCTACTGTAATGGGCATCAGCACCACATCATCCAAGGCATTGCTATGGGTCACTTTTTAAAACTACTTCTAACAAAGATAAATGCCATCTGTTTAAAGGGCCAATGACAACATAGGCAGTATGTTGGGGACAGAGATCAGAAAGTGGTGGTGAACAGTTATAGACTGCAGGGGAATGTACAATGCTGTCCCCCAGGTTTTGGTATTATAAGCACTGCTCTTTTTTGATATATTAATAACCTAGATTTAGGTATACAGGGCTTAATTTCAAAGTTTGCAAATGACATAAAACTCAGAAATGTGGTAGGCAGCAAGGGGAATAATAACAGAATTCAGGAAGATCTGTAGTGGTGAAATGAGCAGACACATGGCAGATGAAATTTAATGCAAAAAGTGTGGAGTGATGCATTGGCAGAAAGAGTGAGGAGAGGCCATATGTACTAAATAGTGCAATTCTAAAAATGCTTCAGGAACAGAGAGATCTCGGGGTGTATGTACACAAGTTTTTGAAGGTGATAATTTGAGAAGACTGTAGTAAAAGTATATGGTACCCTTGGCTTTATTAATAGAAGCATAGAGTACGAAAGCAAGGAGATTATGCTAAGGCTGGGATTTTCTGGCAGGACCTGACGCAGGAGATCCGTTAGCCCAGCCGAAAGTCCATTGACTTTTGGCGGGACTGGACAATCCTGGTGGCATCCTGGAAAATCCCACTTTAAGCCTTTATAAATTGCTGGTTAGTGCCTAACTGGAGTATTACATCCAAATCTGGGTGCCACACTTTAGGAAGATCTCAGAGAGAATGTAGAGGAAATTTATTAGAATGATGCTGGACTTGCTCTGCTCCTGTTATTTGGAGACATTAGATAATCTAGAGTTGTGCTGTTTAGAGCAGGTCTGACTCGAGTGCTGTTTTGGGTGCATTAGAGTACTTAATTTGGAGCTTGCCTCCAATGGCTGACTCTTACCTTGCTACAGGGGAAGAAGAAGATTGATGAGTAACTGGTATGTTATTCTACTTATTCTAATTGTAATAAATAGTTTTTAAAGTTACGGTATGGCAGATCAGCTCGGTCAAGTGGAATGTACATCCTGTGGTATGTGGGAAGTCATGGACGCACCATGTGTCCTAGACAAACACATTTGCATGAAGTGTCACCAGCTGCAGAAGCTTGAGCCTTGGGTTATGGAACTCGAGCAGTGGCTGGAATTACTGTAGTGCATCCACGAGGCAGATGACTACATGGATAGCACATTTAAGGAGATGGTCACACCATAGATTAAAAAATACAGGCAAAGAGGGAATGGGTGACTGCCAGGAAGCCTAAGAGATCCAAGCAGGTAGTGCAGGAGTCCCCTAGGTCAATCTTGCTTGCTAATCGGTTTTCCATTTTGGATATTGGTGAGAGCGATGGTTCCTCAGGGGAGTGAAGCCAAAGCCATGAGTGGTTCAGCTGCACAGGAGGGGAGGAAGAAGAGTGAGAGAGCAATAGTGATAGGGGATTCCATAGTCAGGGGATCAGACAGGTGTTTCTGCGGCAGTAAACGTGACTCCAGAATGCTGTGTTTCCTCCCTGGTGCCAGGAGCAAGGATGTCATGGAGCAGGACATCCTAGTCAGGGAGGGTGAACAGCCAGAAGTTGTGGGTGACTTCAATCTGCATATAAACTAGATAAACCTAATGGGTACTAATGCCATGGAAGTTGAGTTTCTGGAGTGTGTTAGGAATGGTTTTCTAGAGCAGTATGTTGAGGAACCAACTAGAGAATAGTCTATTTTAGAATTAGTACTATGAAATGAAAAAGGGATAATTAACAAGTTGTTGTAAAATAACCTTTAGGGATGAGTGGCCATAACATGATAGAATTTTATATTATGTTTGAAAGTGAGGTAATTCGATATGAAGCCAGGGTGTTAAATTTGAACAAAGGAAATTAGAAGGCATGAGGGGAAAATTGGCTGAGGTGGATTGGGAAAATGCATTAAAAGGTATGATGGCACACAGGCAATGGACAGTCTTTAAAGAATTGTCACATAGTTTAGAGCAATTATACTTTCCTTTAAGGCACAAAAACCCAAAATGAAAAGTCAGTCAACCGTGGCTAACAAAGGGAGTTAAGGGTTGTATAAGATTAGAAATGAAGGCATATAAAGTTGCCAGAAATAGTAGTAAATAATAGTAGTAAACCTGAGAATTGGGAAGATTTTAGAATACGGCAAAGGAGGACCAAGAAACTGATAAAGAAAGGCAGAATGGAATATGAATGTAAACTAGCAAAAAACATAAAAATGGATATAGATCGGTTGGAGACTTGGACGGAGAAATGGCAGATGGAGTTTAATCTGGACAAATGCGAGGTAATGCATTTTGGAAGGTCTAATACAGGTAGGAATTATACAGTAAATGGCAGAACCCTTAAGTGCATCGACGGACAGAGGGATCTGGGTGTACAGGTCCACAGGTCACTGAAAGTGGCAACGCAGGTGGATAAGGTAGTCAGGAAGGCATATGGCATGCTTGCCTTCATCGGCAGGGGTATTGAGTATAAAAGCTGGGAAGTCATGCTGCAGCTGTATAGAACCTTGGTTAGGCCACACTTGGAATATTGCATGCAATTCTGGTCGCCACATTATCAGAAGGATATGGAGGTGTTGGAGAGGGTGCAGAGGAGGTTTACCAGGATGCTGCCTGGTCTGGAGGTTATTAGTTATGAGGAGAGGTTGGAGAAATTCGGATTGTTCTTACTAGAGTGACGGAGATTGAGGGCGACTTGATAGAAGTTTACAAAATTATGAGTGGCATGGACAGGGTAGATAGTCAGAAGCTTTTTCCCAGGGTGGAAGAGTCAATTACTAGGGGACATAGATTTAAGGTGAGAGGAGAAAACTTTAGAGGTGATGTGCGGGGCAAGTTTTTTACCCAGAGGGTAGTGAGTGTCTGGAATTCGCTGCCAGAGGAGGTGGTGGAAGCAGGTACGATAGTGGTGTTTAAGAGGCAACTTGACAAATACATGAATAGGATGGGAATAGAGGGATACGGACCCCGGAAGCGCAAAATATTTTAGTTGACGGGCAATATGATCGGCACAGGCTTGGAGGGCCGAAGGGCCTGTTCCTGTGCTGTACTTTTCTTTGTTCTTTGTTCTTTGACTGTAAAAGTGTCTATAGGGATGAAAAAAGGAAGTGTTTGGCTAAGACAAATGTGGGTCCATTACAGGCAGAGTCAGGAGAATTTATAATGGAGAATAAAGAAATGGAAGAGGAGCTAAATGATTACTTTGTGTCTGTCTTCACTGAGGAAGATACAAGAAATCTCCCAGAATTAAAGATCTAAGGGACAAGGGAGAATGAGGAATTGAAGAAAATTTGTATAAGTAAGAAGGTTGTATTGAAGAAATTAGTGGGACTGAAGGTTGATAAATGCCTGGGACCTGATAACCTACATCCCAAAGTGTTGAAAGAGGTTGCTATTGAGATGGTGGGTGCATTGGTGATCATTTTCCAAAATTCTATAGATTCTGGAATGGTTCCTGAAGATTGGAAGGCAGCAAATGTCACCCCACAATTTAAGAAGGGAGGGAAATAGAAAACAGGGAACTACAGACCTGTTAGCCTTACATCAGTAGTAGGGAATCTATTACAAAGGATGTGATAAATGCATACTTGGATAATAATGAACTGATTGGGCATAGTCAACAGAGAATTATGAACAGGAAATCATGCTTGACAAACCTGTTGGAGTTTTTTGAGGATGTTACTAACAAAATTGATAAAGGTGGGTCAGTGGATGTAGTATACTTGGATTTTCAGAAGGCTTTTGATAGAGTTCTCCACAGGAGGTTGGTTAGCAAAATTAAAGCACATGGGATAGGAGGTAATATACTGGCATGGATTAAGGATTGGTTAACAGAGAGTAGGAATAAACAGGTCACTCTCGCGTTGGCAGGCTGTGACTAGTGAGGTACTGCAAGGATCAGGACCCGTGTCTCAGCTTTTCACAATATATATCAATGATTTGGTTGTGGGGACTAAATGTAATATTTCCAAGTTTGCAGATGACACATAGCTAAGCAGAAATGTGTGTTGTGGGAAAGATACAAAGTAGCTTCAAGAGGATTTGGACAGACTGAATGAGTGGGCAAGAACATGGCAGATGAAATATAATGTGGAAAAATGTGAGGTTATCCACTTTGTTAGGAAGAACATATGTGCAGAGTATTTCCTAAATGGTAAGAGATTAAAAAGTGTAGATGTACAAAAGGGACCTGGGTGTTCTTGTCCATAAGTCACTGAAAGCTAACATGCAGGTGCAGCAGGCAATGAGGAAGGCTAATGGAATGTTAGCCTTTACCGCAAGAGGATTTGAGTACAGGAGTAGCAAAGTCTTGCTTCAATTGTAAAGTAGCTTGGTTAGACCACACTTGGAATACTGTGTGCAGTTTTGGTCCCCTTACCTTAGGAAGGATATTATTGCCATAGAGGGAGTACAATGAAGGTTCACCAGACTTGTTCCGGGGATGGCGGGACTGTCCTACAAAGAGAGATTGAGGAAACTAGGCCTGTATTCTCTAGAGTTTCGAAGAATGAGAGGTGATCTCATTGAAACCTACAAAATGCTTAAAGGGATATACAGGGTAAGATGCAGGTCAGATGTTTCCCCTGGCTGGGGAGTTTAGAACCACAGGACATAATTTCAAAATAATGGGGAAGCTATTTGGTACTGAAATGAAGAGATTTTCTTTTTACTCAGAGGGTTGTGAATCTTTTGAATTCTCTGCCCCAGGGGTCTGTGGAAGCTCAGTCATTGAGTATGTTTAAAGTAGAGATTGACAGATTTCTAAATGTCAATGACATAAAAGGGCATGGGGATAGTGCGGGAAAAAGGCATTGAAGTGGATGATCAGCCATGATCGTATTGATCCTGCTCCTACGTTCCTGTGAAGGTTAAGAGGAGATTTGATAGAGGTGTTTGAAATCATGAAGGGTATTGGTTGAATAAATGAGGAGAAACTGTTTCCAGTGCTAGAGGGCTGATAACCAGGAACACAAATTTAAATTAATTTGCAAAAGATCCGGAAGCGAGATTGGAGAAATTGCTAAATGGAGCAGATTGTTATGAGCTGGAATGTTCTACCTGAAAGGATTAATGTGGAAGCAGATTCAATAATATCTTTCAAAAAGGGAATTGGATAAATATTTAAAGGGGGAAAAGTAGTAGGGCTATGGGGAAAGGGAAGGAAAATTGGAATAATTGAAAAGCTCTTTCATAAAGTCAGCATGAACATGATGGGCAGTAACGTCCTATGTTTCTATGGGTAGCATACTGCTCCTGCCTCTTTCACATTTGAGTTCCAATCAGCACCATCCAGAACTATCTGAAAATCAGAATGAGCAGGAGCTCGGCATAAGTTGGCACTTTAAATAAACACTTTATTTTGATGTTGTTACCACGCCAATTTTAAATGCAAATAGGGGCGTGGAGACACAAAAATCATTAACACACACAAGTTAATTTTCTGACTGGTATACTTCGGTATAAATAGTTAATGCATTCATACCAATTTCCCCTGTGTGATATTTTTTACTGTAGGCCCTAACCCATTTAACATAAACAGATGAATGGCTGAAATGAAATCAAGCGCATTGAATAGTTTAGTATGAGCCTGTAGAACAATTGTATCGGAATAGTGCCAGTTGAAAAATAAGCCCCTCTGTTGCATTTTTGGTTACTAATTGGTTAGTTGCTGAGTGGACTTAAAAACAGAGACATAAATATTAATCATTGAATAAGAAGCTTTTATGGTCACACCTTGTAAAATTTGCTCGGAAAAGAGCAGTTGTTACCTTAAAGAAGTTCCCTTGAAGAGCTTGTAGGCCTTAATGTTTTGGGCAGCATACAACAGGCAGAGTCTGCTGTCGAGGCCTACCAGTTCTTCTGAGGAACTCTTTAAAAGTAACAACCTCTTTTTCAGAGCAAATTTACATAATGTAACCATAAAACCGTCTCACTCAATGTTACCACTCTCACCATGGAAACCTTCTAACAATTTTTAATATTAATCATATTTGCAAGGTGCAACTGCTCAGGGGTTACATTTACCAGGAAGTCCGTGGTCGCGCCCTCGTTGCAGATTTAACGATGCCAGATCCAATGCTACAGCACTTGTCAGAGTAAATAGTTTCTCTGTCAGTTCTTCAATCATCATTTGATCCGATGTCTGCAGTTTTGCTGGCTTTGCTAGCAGCCCCCTGAACAAGGGGTTTAAACCACCTACCAATCACAACAGAAATATTGATTTAATTTGTAGCCTGTTGTAAGCATGATGCAACATTGTTTTAAGCCTCATAATATATAGATATTCACCTTCTTTAATGATTCTCCAAGGACTGAAAAAGGTGTTTTGCAGATTTATACTTCGGTACTTGGGATGCTCCTTATAATTTTCATCAAATCTTTGTATCTTAGGACTGATAGTTGCATGACCAAAACGGAAAGCTGCAGTTGCAAACACATTGGATAATGTGGGATTCAGTGTTTCATCATATCCATCATATTTTCCAAGGAATTGATCAGAAACTTGAGAGCCAAGGATTTTTGGAATGTAGTCTCTCATTGTAAGAATCTACAGCAAATAAAATAAAACCCTCCTGTGAGTAATTGTCAGAGGAATGATATAACTAGATAGAGCCATTTACATTATTCTTGAAAAGAGAAAGGCTTTTCTCAGGAAGGGCTTTTTATTACTAGATGTATAATTGCAAATATCGCACTTGTCAATGGCCGGTGAGCCTTCAGATACTGCACAGCGGTTGATAATGGCAGGGCCTTTGAAACTTCATTGAAATGTTTTCAATAACAGGAATAGTCAGCTTGAAAACCATCACTGAGTTTTTGACATGTTAGATGTCATATCAGGTTCATTCTGTCGCGGAATGCAAATCTGCAATTTTTCTGTTTGTGATCATTTCTCTCTTTGCTGTTTGTGAGCCCTCGCTGTGCATAAATTGGCTGCAGCGTTTCCCTACATTGCAACAGCTTTACTGCATTAGCTGTGAAGTGCTTTGAGGCTTCTTCAGATCAATAAAGGACGATATACATGAAAATTCTTTTGTTCTTACTTCCAGGCTTAGGTGTTGAATCTCTTGCTTGAATGCCGCTATTTCAATGGTGGACATTGGCTGGAGATAAACCTGCAGTAAATGGTATTGCTGTGTTGGTCTCTATTGAGCCTAAGTTTGCAGAGGCAGTTTTCCTCTGTTATTGTGAGATATGTATTCCAGGGCCTGAAACTTTTGGTCAGCGTGCGGGGACGGGCCCCGCTTGCCGATGCTTAAAAAGATGCGCGGTGACATTGGGTGTGCGACCCGACGTCACCACGGGTCGTTCCGATCTTCAGTTGAGCGGGCGCGCACTGGAATCGGCTGCGTGCCTGCTGAGCTGTCAAAGGCCTATTAAGGCCATTTAAAAACTAATGGACATAATTAACAGGGCTGCCCGTCCAACCTTAAGTTGGTGGGCAGGCGAAGAGCCCAGGCGGCCTTCACATTTATCATAGGACCTCATCCACGGATGGGATAAGGTTTCATGACGGGTTTATAAATGTAATAAAAAATTTTAGTGAAATTCGTTGACATGTCCCAGCTCATGTGACACTGTCACATGAGGGGACATGTCCGAATAATTTTTTTAAATCTGTTTTTCAGTTTTTCACAATGAAATTAAACTGCCTGAGGCAGTTCCGTGCTTCAGGGAGATTTCTGCGCTTTTTGGCGCGCAGGCCCCCACTCTCCATCCTACCCCACCTGCACATGGAGTGCTGAGTGCTTCCGGATGCTTGTCATGCTGGTCGGGCCTTAATTGGCCCGCCCATGTTAAAATGGCGGTGCACAGCTGATCGTGTGCGGCGATCGGCTGCGCGCCCGCCCACACCCACTCCCGCCCAGCCCAGATGACAAGGAGAAAATTCTCCCCCAGGTCTGTGAATGTGTTTGCTGAGATAATGGTGGAAATGTGCCGTTGCCCTAGAATTATCCAATTCCTTGACATTGCTGCTTTGATGTCCTATGTTTTGTTGCATGTAATCTGAGGCAGGGACGCGCTTCAAAAGCAATTGATATATATTTTAATGAAATGGCTGAAAAAAAGCAGCACAGCTTAGAAAGTCCCTTCCTGACAGGTGGTCCTTTAACAGCTCTAAATGGGTATAGCTAGTGTTGGGCGAGAGCAGGGTGGTGTGTTGAGATGGCAAGCGACTGGAAGGTCTGGGTCATGCTTGTGGCAGACCAGAGGTGTTCTGCAAAGTGGCCACCCAGTCTGTGTTTGGTCTCCCCGATGTGGAGGAGGCCACATTGGGAGCAGCAAATGCAGTAGGCCAAATTGAAGGAGGTGCAAGTGAAGCGCTGCTTCACCTGAAAGGAGTGTTTGGGCCTTTGGACGGTGAGGAAGGAGGAGGTAAAGGGGCAGGTGTTACACCTTCTGTGATTGTATAGGAAGGTGCAGTGGGAGGAGGATAAGGTGTTGGGAGTGATGGAGGAAAGGAACAAGGTGTCCCGGAGGGAACGGTCCCTACGGAATGCCAACAGGGGGAGTGAAGGGAAGATGTGTTTGGTGGTGGTATCATGCTGGAGTTGGCAGAAATGGCAAAGGATGATCCTTTGAATGCGGAGGCTGGTGGGGTGAAAAGTGAGGAAAAGGGGGACCCTATCGTGGTTCTGGGAGGGAGAGAAAAGGGTGAAGGTAGAGGCGCAGGAGATGGGTGGGACACGGTTGAGGGCCCTATCAACCACTGTAGGTGGGAAACCTTGCTTAAGGAAGAAGGAAAACATGTCAGAAGCACCGTTTTGGAAAGTGGCATCATCGGAGGCGAAGGAACTGAGAGAATGGGATGGAGCCCTTACAGGATATCACATGCTGCCATGTGATCTCCTTGCCTTTGGAAGAATATACCTTCAATCAGATCACAGCTGAGGTACAAACCAACATAAAATTAAACACAATATTCAATAAGTTCATAAATTATAAACTTTTTTAATCCCTTCAAAATGTCTAAAACAATTAAGCTGCTTCTCCTGCAATGTCAGCATTGAATTGAACCTATTAAAACATATTTTCGTTACTTTTTGCTTGACTATATGCTATCACAGAGTCACTGAATTATTGCTTTCTTTCCTGGCTACAATATAGCAAATTAATAAGTTCATTTTTTTAACAACCCTGTCCGAAACAATGTCCCACTTCCTTATCATCCCCCTTGCATTTGACCTACATCCCTTCCTGGTGCTGCAATGTTTCCAAATCTCTCCATGGCCCTGTAGCTCCCTATCTCTACTACATCGTCCAGCCATAGATCCTTCCTTACAGTTTTGGTCCTCTGATTCTGACCTCCATGTGAAACCTACTGTCCCTTCATCCCATCACAAAGTTTTAAGTTGCCTCAGGCCTAATCTATGTAATGCCCTTCTCCAACCCTCTACATTTCTATTTCTCTTTCCTTATTTAGAAACCATTTTGACTTAAACTTGAATTGCCATTTCAAATTTCTATCCTATGGCGCAACATCAGTTCCCCTTATTACTTCTCTGCCAAGTGCCTTTTTGTACATTAAAGACATGTATTAATGCAATTCATTGTTAAGAAACCCATTGAGTTGATCCATTTTGAACTATTTCAACCCTGTTACTTTTGCATCTCTGCCTGCTTTAGTTTGGTTGAAGGATACTACTTGTATTCAGGAGATTTGAAACCACTTTTCTTCCTTTTGAATTCCATGAGATAGATTTTCAGGTTGTCTCCCACGTGTGAAAAATAGAAAGAAAGGCTTGCATTATATAGCACCTTTCAGGACCCCTGGATGTCCAAAAGCACTTTATGGCCAATGAAGAGTCACTGTAGTAATATAGGACACGTGGTAGGCAATATGCACAACACAAGTTTCCACAAACAGCAATGTGAAGATGACCAGATAATTTGTTACTTGTATTGTTGATTGAAGGATAAATATTGACCAGGACATCGGGGATAACTCACTCCCCTGCTTCTTCTCCAAAATAGTGCCATGGGATCTTTAATGTTCCCCTCAGAAAGTAGATGGGGCCTTGGTTTAGCATCTCATCTGAAAGACAGCACCTCCAACAGTGCAGGACTCCAGCAGTATTACACTGGAGTGTCAACCATGATTTTTATGCTTAAGTCCTAGAGCAGTACTTGAAGCCATCACCTTTCAACTCAGAGGCAAGAGTGCTACCAACTGAACTACAACTGACACACAGATTGAGTGTGTCTTACAGACACCACCTGTCTTTTCATTTTTATTGCTTTCAAAGGAAATGAAAATTTGGCTATCTCAAAAATGAGCAAGGGTTATCTCAGTTAGCTAGATAGCTAGCATGTGGTTCAGAACAACACCAAAGCTTGGGTTCAATTCTTAATCCGGCTGAGGTAGGTGCTTGCCTCCTTGCCTGCTCCATGCTTGATGTGGAGTAGTGTCCCTTAAGCTATATAACCAATTGTCTCGCTCTAATAGAGGGAGAGATGCTTACAGTCCCTTGTGGATTATAGCTTGTTACCTATCTACCTATGAAGAGTAGCCAAACCACAACACCAGTGCTTTACTCAGATGATAAGCTGAAAATCCAGTTTCATGTCTCCTGATGTTTATTGCAGAATATGGCATAAAAGCAGAATTTTTATTGTAAAGGAGTGAAATGCCAGAAATCCTTAATGGAAAAATAACTACTTCTAATTGCTATGATCCGAGCCTGAACACATTTAGTGAAATAATTATAGTAATTAATATTTTAGTAACTGGTGGTTTTATTAATTACTTACCAACCCCAAGATCAGCATGTCCTAATTAGCTGAGTAAACTCAAACAGCAAAGGGCATTAGTTTCATTATTCAGTTGCAAATATTTAAATCATCAAGATTCCTTTAACACCAGTGCACTGATCATAGAAGGGGAAATCAATAGCAGCATAAAGGTAACTTAGCATTCCATTTCTCAAATGGAATAGTGACAGAAATACAATGCTAGCCCTTAGGAATGAATCTTTTGACAGATTTAGTAAAATCTAGATTTTAGCATGAGAAAAGCTGAAGATAAAGTGGAATGCCATGTATACCTACAAATGGCACATTGGAAATTTAAGAATGAAATCGATCAAATGCCATACCAATGGCAGAGCAGGAATTCCCCTTCACTGACCACTGGCTTTCCTGACTCTGTCAGAATTTGTGAGCTCAGGCAATTAGAATGAAATGGGTCGGCATCTGTGCCATTATCGGTGCAGCTAAAGTGTTTGCTAATAGGTATGTCTTGAAATCAGCAGGACTGATTGCAGAGCCTTTGTGGGGAGAACTGTTGGCTCTATTTCTAAGAAGGCTACTATCCTTACCCTTTGTGATCGGTTGCTGTTATGAAGGAGACCTTTATTTGGTGGACCCCACTTCCACTATGGGGTTGTACTCTGTGTCTACTTCATACAGCTCTTCGGTTTGCTTAACTCACCAGAGACAAGATTGAGTGGCTTTCTGGTGGGTGTTGCCACCTGGTCAATCCCACCTCTTTATTTTGATGTCAGACAGAGAGAGGTTGCCTGCCCTGTTCCTCCTGAAAGGACAGTGCTGACCAAATGGAATTGTGATGGAGAATCACTGGGGTTTCATCACCCCAATTTTCACCACCCAATTTCTGCCCTGTTCACTTATCTTATGCCTTGAAACTGTCTTTGACATCATGGACTTTGGGGGCCAATATCAACCATACACTGTCCTTGTAACAACTTTTAAGAAAGGTAGAAATAGTGAATCGACTAACCTGATGCAGGGCACCAATGATTTTACGTGCCTCTTGGTATATGGTTTCTGAGGTCCAGTGAGGGTTTATCCTGTGCAAGGCCTTTGCTAAACGATTATGCTCACGCATCCATAATGTGTGCATTGAAGCAAGAGTAAGAACTTCATTTGCTCGACTTTCTCCTGCCAGGAAACATTCTATTCTTTCATTCTGAGTAACATTAGGCTCTTGAAAACATGGAGATGGTGCCTGATCCACAAAGGGCAACAGTTCATGGCTGCCATCCTTGTATTTTGGGTTAGTGAGAAGGAGGCCCTCCTTACTTGAATGATCCCTTAGCTTTTTCTCATGGATTGGAGTGCTTCCATAGACAGTTGAGGCATCAATAAAGGAAGTTACTGCGTTAATCTGTTGTCGAGAATACAGATTTGACGGAGTTTCAAAGGCCGTTCCTTGATCTCCTGTTCCACATGTAGGTGAGGAACGATAGAATGTGATGCACTCATTTATTTTGGAGCGGGGATCACTTTGAAGTACCTGATGAATATCAAAATATGACAAGGTTAAAAATATCAGCCCTGCTGTGATTTTGTTTACGCTTCCAGTCCATAAATCAATAAATGTGGGTTTATATTTAAAGATCACCTTTTAGGTCTTCTGTCTATCTACAGCAATTACCTAATCTCAGCAGGTGTCAGAACCACAAATAATTTACAATACAGAAATAGGTCATTCACCCAGCATGGCTGGGTTGGCTGTTTGCTAAAGCAATCCAAAACTAATCATATTGTCTTACTGGAGCCCCATTTGCATGTATTTTCCTCTGCTTCAAATGTTTATCCACCCCTCTTTTAAAAGTTGTGATGTTGTTAAATTAAATATCCATTGTGGTAAAGAACATTAAGCTCTAACAATTCACCACATAAACAAGTTCTCCTTGCTCTGAAGAAGAGTCATACGGACTTGAAACGTTAACTCTGTTTCTCTCTCCACAGGTGCTGTCAGACCTGCTGAGCTTTTCCAGCATTTTCTGTTTTAATTTCTCCTTATTCTTTCCTCACTTGTTTAGTGGCCAATTTAATTTGGTGGTGACTGATTTCGCCCCACCCACAGAGGGGAGTCTTATTCTAAAGAAGCCCTTCATAATTTCAAGCTCAGCTATTGAATCATCTCTGTTCTAGTTGAAATATAACCAGTATCTCAATTCTTTGTTCATAACTATAGTTTCTTACGCCTGGGATGATCTTAGTGAATCTACAATATGCTCTCATGTCTTAAATTTAATGTCCTTTCTATAATGGGCACCCAAATTTGCATTCAGTACTTCAGCTGTGGTCAAACCATCAACTTGTACAAACAGTAAGAGAGGAGCTTAAATTTAAACATATATTTCAGAACACTTGGCTATAAATGCCATTGAAATTCAGTCTTGGAACCCTTTTTATGCAAAATAACTTCCACTATTTATGGCGTAAATGAATTACTTACCCTACCTCTTCATTGTGCCAGTAGGCTGGATTATAGGGAGACATTGGCCAGAATCTTTTGGCCACTTTGGCATCGGGCGTCATGCCAGGCGGGGAGGGATGGGTCAATATGGCGAGAAGGCCAAAAATTGATTTCATGCCGTCGTGAAACCAGTTTGCGATCGTCTGCTCCACCCGCCAAAGGCAGCCACGTTTCCCGCCACCACATGTCAGGGAACCTAATTTCAATACTTTAGCATCTCAATATAAGCCCTGCTCACTAGGATCATCCCCCCCGCACTGGATCATCCGGGCACATCAGCGTAATTGCACGCCTACATGTTTCAGAACAGTACATAAGCGACGTGCACCTGGCGAGCTGCACTTCACTCAGGATTTCGAGGTTTGTTTGACTAACTTGCTTCAGGCAGCACTCAGAGTCATCAGCGCCAGGCTTGGCAGGCAGCACCACATCACTTTCAGGGGGACTCACGGGCCAGTCTTTACCTAACAGGCCAGTCATAAGGCGGGGGTGGCTTTTCAACGGCTGCAAGGCTAGGGCTTGCTTGGTGAAGGGAGAGGCAAGAGAAGAGGCTGCAGGGCAATGGCTCTACTGGGGAAGGGTGGGTGGGGGGCATTCCAGGGCGTATCTGGGGACATGTTGATCTGTACAAGTGGCCTGAAGATGGTGAGGGCTGAGGAGGCTGTCTTCAGAGGAGATGAGGCCAGGTGGAGATGTAAGGGTGTGTGTGAGAGAGTGAGTGGTGATGTCCCTTGAGCTGGCAGAGTGAGATGCCTTGTGAGTTTGTGAGTTTAGAGTGATAAGAAGGTTACCTTACCCTGGCGGCATGGATGAGATAATTAATCCATTTTCTGCACTGGATGGCCAAATTCTTGTGTGCAGCATTGGCACTGACCACCTCTGGCACCTCCTCCCAAGCCAGAGTGGTGAGAATGAAGGACCTCCTGTGGCCAGAGCGGGGGTAGAGGACACTGCGGCTGGCCTCCATGGTGTCCAGAAGACATCCCAGGGATGTGTCACTGAATCGGGGGGGGGGGTGCTGAACTCTTTTGGCTTTTGGGGCCATGTCTTCACCAGAGCAGCCCTGGACTGAAAGCATTGAGAAGTGTACATGCAGCTGCAGTTTAAATATGGTGTCCTGCGTGAGGAAGTGGTGAGGTAGTGGCATGGCGAGAAAATTGGAGGCCACCCACCAGCAAGGCAGCGTGTTTCCTGTGGCTGCATAACTAATGAGGTGGGAATGGGATGAAACGTCGCAGAAACCCGCCATTGCGGCCAATGGGTAAAATGACTTTTTCCCGCCCGCTACTGCACTTTGTGCAATTTTGGGACAGTTCTGTTGAGCTCAGCAATCATTGGAAGAGGGAAAACTTGAAATAACTATGCGGTTCAAAGTAAAAATCATTCTGGATATTTCCTTCAAACCCATACAAAATCTCTGCCTCAAAAATGCTCAAGAGAGCATCAAAGATTGGATCAGTGATATGCTTGGTCCCGATCCATGCTCAAATCTAAAACAACCAAAGATACCTTGAAATTCAAATATTTCCTGACTCTTGTCCATAATCTAAAGGAGTGCAAAGGTCTGTTAAAATTCTACAAATACCTTTATTGGAAAACAGGGATTCAGATTATGGCAGATGTTCCTACAGTCTACTCCTCCCATGAAGGTAACTTGACTGGTGCTCTGAGGCGTGAATGCAAAATCATGGTCAATGTATTGACCCCATTCAACTAGGATGTGTGAATATAGATGATCTTCTGTCATATTTGTCTTATTGGATGTACGTAGAATTTTATTGGTTATATCTCGGACCTGTCAGAGAAAGAAACTTTTTAATATAGAAACTGGTACATGTAGGCTGCATATAGGTTGGCATAAAATGGCTGATATAATATGCAATATGAGAAAGTGGAGTTAGCCTGAGTTAGAAACTCAGACAAGCATTTCACTGTAGGCAGGTCACCGAAGCAAAAATGATTAGATATTTCTCAGAATAGGTTTGTTTGAACCTTCAGTAAAAAAGGAGAAAGAACTGGGTTTGTCCGTCATTAAACATAATAGATGTTTAAACCAGAGTGAGCAATAGAATAGGTTAGATTGTAATGTACGATGTTTATATCTGTCATTGTGAAATTATAAGAAATAATATAATTAACACTCGGCACATTAGTTGAAGAATAATGAGGGACTTACTGAAGAGAAGTAACTAAGTGCTGTGAGGTACGAGGGTGTATATAAATTATAGCTAAGAGAAATTCCAGCTATTGCTAACTTCGCACCAACAATGTCAGTGAACATGGAGAAGGGTCAAGTGAAATAGTTGCATTTCTATTTGATCTATAAAGTGACAGCAACCTATTGTAGGTGTGGAGCTTAGGCTTAGGACCCTAGAGATCAATATCAAGGCATCCGAGGTTCCATCCACTGGGCTGTCCGAGTGGAGGTAACACGGGTGTTTGTTATGACTGATATATTCATATAAGATAAGGCTGAAGCTGAAACTTGCATTTCTTAATAAAGTATTACATTTCTTGTAACTAGATACGCTCATACTTTATAATTTCCTACATGACATTATAAAGCCAAGTGAATCATTAAATCTTGTTCAAACAAAGCAAAATTAAAATCTATGTGGATTGCAGCTTGGCCTATTGTTATTACGAGAATTCCTCCAATGCTTGAACATTTGATTTAAATCATATTTATGTAGGGACTGAAATATTAAAGATTTGAAGAACCTATTCATTCCCCCTTAAATTGATTGACACTTTAGCTTAATAGTGAAAGCTATGGTTAGGCACTCGCATGTCTCATATCAAAAAACATAGAAACATAGGAAAATAAAAGCAGGAGTATGTAATTCGGCCCTTTGAACCTGTTCTGCCATTCAATGTGAACATGGCTGATCCTCTATCTCAACGTCATACTCCTGCTCTCTCTCCATATCCTTTGATGCCTTTAGAGTCTAGAAATTTATTTCCTTTTTAAATATATTCAGTGACTTGGCCTCCACAGCCCCCTGTGGTAGAGAATTCCATAGGTTCACCGCCCTCTGAGTGAAGAAGTTTCTCCTCATCTCAGTCCTAATTAGCCTACCCCGTATCCTGAGACTGTGACCCCTTGTTCCAGAAACCCAAGCCAGAGAAAATGTTATCCCTGCATCCAGTCTGTCCAGCTCTGTCAGAATTTTATACGTTTCAATGAGATCCCCTCTCATTCTTCTAAACTCATGTGAATACAGGCCTAGACGGCCCAATCTCTCCTCATAAAAGTCGACATTTATTACCCAGTTATTTTATCATTTATCCTGTCTTCTGTTGAAGACTCAGGCTGTCATATGGTTCCACAGGCCTAGTCCCTCCACCTCTATATTTCAAGCATCTCACACATGAATCCCATCAGTGAGAGTTACTGGGCTTTTCAATGAGGTGAGTTGGACTGGGGTGGGTGTCCATCACAGCTAAATATAATGCTGTTCCTGTCTGACATGGACACACATCTTTTGGCAAGGATCTCTGGATAGTGACCATGATGGGATTCTTGGCTGATTATCCCCCCTCTGCATGTGGGTTTACTGAGGCTGACAATCATGCTTTTAACCTCAACTTAACTGAGATCAGCAAACTTAGCAAACTCCAGGTATCAAACCAGAGAACTTACAGCTCTTCACAGCTCAGTTCTGTTCAATGTGGGGCCTTTACCCATTGAATCATTGGGGTGGGTAGATCAATTATTTTTACATTTAGTCCTCCTAAAGCACACATCAGACGTTTTCAATCAGGACACAGTGACTGCCCATTACAAGTACTGAGTTTTGAAGTGGGATGTATTACTTTACTAAACATTATCATTTTATTTGATTGTGCAACTGAAAAGAGGGCATTCAAAAATGAAATTATACCCTATCTGCTTTACAGGATCGAACAATACAATTCTTAGTGTTGGCAGGCACTCATGCTCTATGTGTCTGTCAATTCTATTGATGATGCAGAATTGATATCCGGGGCTGGAAAGATACACTTATCTCCACCAGTTTTATGCAGCCACTTGCTGATGCAACCCATTGAGGTGGACTAATCTGAATTGTTGGGCTGAGGCATCTAGAAGACGGAATTATTCACCCTAATAGCAGCTATTGTGGCCCTGAAATTAACCTGAAGGCCACTTCCCAGCAGGTAGCGAGGCAGGGGGAAGGTCAGTGGGTGTTGAAGTGGAATTGCTGGGGGAAAACCAGAAGTCAACTCAGAGGGGTTGAAATCTGTGATCTGGATTCAATTGTACCAAGTCATTTTGACTTCTGGGATTCGCACATCCAAGCTGCGCAGTGGACCGGGTTGTGTACCTGCATGACTCAGTCTCAGCTTTATTTAAAGTGATTGTGCACAAATAGAACTTGTCAGAGGCATATAAGATCTAAGCAGCCTGTAAGCCCTACAACTATGTCTGCAAATGAACCAAATTGCAAGGCACCTCATTTTGTCTCACTTTGAATTCGTAAGGTCAAATGTGCTTTGCCTGGTGTCTGTTTAAAGTTTATGGGCTATTGTTGCCTTGGTGAAGATTTACCTGGGAGTGATTAATTTGGGGATTTCTTTAAAAGCTTTTATGGTAGTAATTTGTATACATGTGTATGTGTTTAAATTCTTGTTAAGTTAATAGATGTATAATTTAGTTTATATAAAAAACCTCTTGAGGCTTGGTGATTTCATCCTGAATTCAGAGGTGCCTCTCAAACATACCAATTGAAAATATAGGTTATGACAGTTGTTCAAGTTTCCCTCTGAGATTTAAACAACTCAGCCTTTACCAACTGCTGTATCATAACAATTGGGGGCTCATCCAGGGTAAATTTGTAATTCCTTGATTGGTTTGGAATTGGCAAATCTTAAGGCTATGAGTATGAGTGTGAATTAAGGAGTTGGTGAAGGATTTTCATTAGTGGTGAGACTGCAAGATGGCTTTGGCAATTGCTAAGACTTGTCTGGGAGTAAAAGATATAACTCTGATTGGGTTACAAAACCTTCCAAGAGTAAGTTAACAGAATTGGCAGATAAATTAAAATTGGGGTTACCTGCGGGGACTAGGAAAGCAGATATAATTAAAAGTATAGCACAACATTGACAGTTGGAAGTGATACCTGACACTGAGTTAATGAGACTTCAGTTACGAATGAAGGTGCTTGAACTTGAAGAAATAAAGGAACTGAAAAAACTTGAATTAGAAGCAAAGGAAAGTGAATGGGAATTTTAAAGGGAGCAAGCAGAAAGGTAAGAGAAAGAAAGGAAGCTGGAACTGGAATTTTAGGCAAGAGAGAAGGATAAAGAAAGAGAGGCAAGGGAAAAAGAGAAAGGAAGAAAAAGGGATTACCTGCTTAAAAGACTGGATGTTAAAAAGGAGATCTTAGATTCTGAGGATGAAAAAACCTTTAACCTAAAACTCAGTGGGGAGATGTTTAATTTGTACAAGCTCTTCCAAAATTTGAGGAAAAAAATGTTGAAGCATTCTTTATTTCATTTGTGAAGCTAGCTAAACAGATTAAATGGTCACAGGAGTGCTGGGCTTTATTGTTACAGTCTAAGTTGGTGGGTAGAGTGCATGTAGTATATGCTATGCTGTCTGAAGAAGTATGGATGATTTATGGTGTGGTGAAAAAGGCTATTATGTGTGCGTATGAATTGGTTCCCGAAGCATACAGGCAGGAATTTAGGAATATGAGAAAACAGCTTGGGCAAACTTACGTTGAATTTGACAGAGTAAAACAAAATAATTTTGACTGGTGGATACGGGCATTAAAAATAGAGACAAGATATGCAGTTCTTAGGGAAGTAATTCTTTTGGAAGAATTGAAAGACTCAATCCCTTTGGTAGTGATAACTCATGTGGAGGAACAGAGAGTTCAAACTGTAAGGCAAACAGCAAAGATAGCTGATGATTATGAATTAGTTCATAGAGCTAAACCATTTTTCATCACCCTTTCAAATCGGAAAATGATAGAAACTGGAACTGTGAAAAGAAGGTAGGTAGTCAGGGAAAAGGAGAAGAAGCTGGAAATTCCCAGGAAGTTTTTTTCTCAGAATAAAAAGGAAGGTGCTGAGGGTAGGAATGAAGTTCGAAAATTGAGGTGTTTTCATTATATAAAGTGGGGCACACAAAGTCAGTGTGTTGGAAATTACTGAGAAAATCTATTGGAATTACTGGTTATTTAAAGTTATGGTTCAGGCACAGGAAAAACCAATGGTTTGTGTACAAGTAAAACAGGGAGAATCAGTGATAGGTAAAGAAGTGGGAATGTGTTCATAATTTACCCAAAAAAATTATGAGGAGCAGGTTGCAGAAATGTGTAAAGACTTTTGGGAAAATTTTCTCCCCGTCGGGGGGCTGAGCGGGAGCGGACAAGGGCTGGCGCGCAATCGATCACCACCCGCGATTGGCTGCAGTCTGCCATTTAAAGTGGGTGGGCCACTAAGGCCTGCCCATTGTGACACACACCCAGAAGCGCTGTGTGCTCCCTGTGCGGGCGGGGGGAGTAGGCTGAGTCAGGGCTTGCGCTCTTTCGTGCATGCACACAAAAGAGCACAGAAAACTCCCTGGGGCACAGAGCTGTCTCAGGGAGATTAGTTTGATTGTCAAAAATTTTAATAAAAAAAAATTTAAGACATGTCCCCTCATATGACAGTGTCACATGAGCTGGGACATGTCAATGAACTTTAATAAAAAGTTTTATTCAATTTATAAACACTTCATGAAACCTCATCCCACCTGTGGATGAGGTTTCATGATAAATGCGAAGGCCGCCTGGGCTCTTTGCCTGCCCGCCAAACTTAAGGTTGGACGGGCAGCTCAGTTAATTACTTTAATTAGTTTTTCAATGGCCCTAATAGGCCTTTGACAGTTCGGCAGGCACGCAGCTGACTCCAGTATGTGCCCACTGAACTGAAGATCTGAATGATGCGCGGTGACATCAGGACGCACGCCCGACATCACCACGTGTAATTTTACATGTCAGCGAATGGGCCCCTCCTCTGCACGCCGACCCGAAGATTCTGGCCTTTTTTTGTGAAGGGAAAGTCTTTCCATGTGTACAGGGTGGAGTAGGTAATGATGTTAAAATTTTAAGAGACATAGTGGCTAGTCAATACTTAATGTTGTGGGATAGTGATATTTGTTGTTCAGAGGGAGTATTGCAGAAGCAGGTGATAATAAGTGGCGTTCATGGAGAAGCTAAATATATTCCATTATGGAAGGTAAATTTAAAGAGCAAATGGAAGACAGGTGAAGTTATTGTTGGAGTGGTGGCACGAAAGAGCGCACTCATCTCCCTGAGGCTAGGTGCTGCCTCAGGGAGATCGGCCGTATACGTAAAAAAGATAAAAATAGAAAAATAAAATTTCCCTTACATGTCACCTCATGTGGCAATGCCACATGAGTTGGGACATGTCCATAATTTTTACAAAATCTTTACTAAAATTTTTAAAAACCTACATGAAACCTCATCCCGCCTGTGGATGAGGTTTCATGCTTTTTCTAGTTCCCACTGGGGCTCCTGGCCTGCCCGGGCAGGTCCTTTAATTACTTAATTGACACTGTCACTGGTGTCAATTGGCCATTGACAGGTTGGCAGATGCGCTGCTGATTTTGCTGCGCTCCCGCCTTCCTGAAAATTTAAATCGGGCGCGGTGACATCGGGAGTTCCCCCCGAAGTCACCGCGCGCCATTTTACGCGTCGGCAAGCGGGTTCCACCCTCGCTCGCCAACTCGTAAAATTCTGCCCTATGTGTGGATTACCGAAAGGTGAATGCGGTGATAAAAGCGGATTCATAACCTATACCATGGTTGGAAGATTGCATTGAGAAAGTTGGACAATCAAAATATTGACTTGCTGAAAGGATATTGGCTGGTACCATTGGTGGAGAGAGCAAAGGAGATATCAGCTTTTGTAACGCCAAGTGGACTATATCAGTTTAAACTCATGCCATTTGGTATGAAGAATGCACCAGTGACATTGCAAAGGCTGAAAAACAAAGTAAGTGCAGATCTAAAGAATTGTGATGTTTATATTGATGATCAAAAAGTTTTCAGTCAGACAAGGAAGGAGCATTTACGGCATCTGGAAGAATTATTTTCTTGATTGCAAGAAGGTAATTTGGTGATGAACTTGGCGAAAAGTGAATTTGCAAAAGTGCAAGTTGCATACCTAGGCCATACCATTGGGCATGGTAAGGTAGATCTGAGAGATGTGAAAGTCAAGCCTTTTGTGGATTTCCCAGTGCATATGACAAAACAAGAAGTTTTGAGATTTCTGGGCATGAATGGGTTTTACCGGAAATTTGTACCAAATTTTAGCCAGTGTAGTTGTTCCGCTGCCTGAACTTTTAAAAAAGAGCAAGAAGTTTCAATGGACACTGGAGTGTCAGAAGGCATTTGGTAGTTTCAAAATTGTATTAACTACGACACCAGTTTTGGCAGTACCCAATTATGCCAAGCAATTTAAGTTTTTAAAAAATTTATTCATGGGATGTAGGCTTCGCTGGCTGGGCCAGCATTTATTGCCTATCCCTAGTTGCCCTTGAGAAGGTAGTGGTGAGCTACCTTCTTGAACCGCTGCAGTCCATGTGGTATAGGTATACCTACAGTGCTGTTAGGAAGGAAGTTCCAGGATTTTGACTCAGTGAAGGAACGGCGCTATATTTTCAAGTCAGGATGTTGAGTGATTTGGTGGGGATCTTGCAGGTGGTGGTGTTCCCACCTGTCTGCTGCCCTTGTCCTTCTAGGTGGTAGTGGTTGTGGGTTTGGAAGGTGCTGCCTAAGGAGCCTTGGTGAATTCCTGCAGTGCATCTTGTAGATGGTACACAAGGCTGCTACTGTGCGTCGGTGGTGGAGGGAGTGAATGTTTGTGGATGTGGTGCCAATCAAGTGGACTGCTTTGTCCTGGACAGTGTCCAGCTTCTTTAGTGTTGTAGGAGCTGCACTCATCCAGGCAGGTGGAGTGTATTCCATCACGTTCCTGACTTGTGCCCTGTAGATGGTGGATAGGCTTTGGGGAGTCAGGAGGTGAGTTACTCATCACACGATTTCTAGCCTCCGACCTGCTCTTGTAGCCACAGTATTTATATGGCCATTCCAGTTCAGTTTCTGGTCAATGGTAATTTCCAGGATGTTGATAGTGGGGGCTTCAGTGATGGTAATGCCATTGAACATCAAGGGGCGATGGTTGGATTCTCTCTTGCTGGAGATGGTCATTGCCTGACACTTGTGTGGCGTGAATGTTACTTGCCACTTGTCAGCCCAAGCCTGGGTATTGTCCAGGTCTTGCTGCATTTAGACATGGATTGCTTCAGTATCTGAGGAGTCGAGAATGGTGTTGAACATTGTGCAATCATCAGCGGACATCCCCACTTCTGACCTTATGATGGAGGAAAGGTCATTGATAAGCAGCTGAAGATGGTTGGGCTGAGGACACTACCCTGAGGAACTCCTGCAGTGATGTCCTGGAGCTGAGTTCGTCGCTGATGCAAGCGATATAGGCATTGGGGACATACTTTTACAAGAAGATGCCACTGGAATTGAAAAGCTGATCAGGTATTTTTCACGGAAGCTGAATGTACAGCAGAGAAGATATTCAACGATCAAAAAAGAGACCTTGGGTTTAGTGCTAGCATTGCAGCATTTTGAAATTTATGTTGCAAATAATTCATCAGAAACAATCGTTTTTACAGACCATAATCCTTTGAAGTTTTGGACAAATTTCGAGACAAAAGTGCAAGGCCTTTCAGGTGGAGTCTATTATTGCAACCATTTAATCTACGGATTATACATGTTGCTGGTGGAGAAAATCTTTTCACAAATGTGTTATCAAGAATTTGAAGCTTAAAGGAAAATTGGACATTTTAAAAAACCTGGACACTGAACTGGAGTGATTTCTGTTGGTACAAAGGACTTGTGTATATATATTATTATGCTAATGTATGCATCTGGTAATGTAATAGTGTAATAAGTATAGGGGATAGTGTGAGATGGGAGGGGGATGTCATAAAGAGATATTAATGTGTATAATGTTATTGGAAATTATTTTTAAATTGGACTTGTAGTAGGGTCTACGGGGAGAATTTTCTCCCTGTCCGGGGTGGGGGTTGTGCGGGGGCAGGCGTGCAGCTGATAGGTGCCCCCAATCAGCTGGGCGCCACCATTTTACGTGGGCGGGCTAATTAAGGCCCACCCAGCATGACGCGCACCTGGAAGTGCTGGAAGCGGGACGGGGGAGCAGTTGCCTGAGCTGGGAGTGCGCTCTTTCGTGCATGCGCGTGAAAGAACGCAGAAATCTACCTGTGGCACAGAGGTGCCTCAGAGAGATAAGTTTTAAGGCTAAACAATAAAATAAAGTGATGAATAAATTTTTATGACATGTCCTCTCATGTGAAACTGTCACATGAGCTGGGACATGTGCATTAATTTTAATTAAAATTTTTGTGAAAATTTGAAATCATTCATGAAATCTCATCCTGCCCGTGGATGAGGTTCCGTGAAAAATGCGAAGGCCGCCTGGGCTCTTCACCTGCCCACCAACCCTAAGGTTGGATGGGCAGCTCAAGTAATTGCTTAAGTAGCTTTTTTAATGGCCTTAATAGGGCTTTGACAGTTCGGCGGGTGCACAACCGACTCGGCTGTGTGCCCGCCGAACTGAAAATCTAAATGGCTCGCAGTGACATCAGGACGCAAGCCTGACATCACCCGCATCATTTTACGCCTCGATGAGTAGGTTTGCTGAGCTGAAGATTCTACCCTGTGGGCAGGATCCTCTGGTTGGCGAGCAGGGCAGTGTCCGCTCAGCGACATATAAAATGATGCGGGATAATGTCGGGTGGAACTCCTGATGTCACCCTGCATCATTTCCATTTTCAGGTCGGCGGCGGCACAGCCGAGTCAGCTGCACACCCATCGACCTGTCAATGACATATTGAGGCCATTGAGAAACTAATTAAAATCATTAATGGACCTGCCCGTCCAACCTTAAGGTTGGCGGACAGACCGGGAGCCAAGGCAGGCTTCAGAAAAAGCATGAAACCTCATCCATGAGCGGGATGAGGTTATTTAAATTTTTAATAAAGGTTAAAGTCATGGACATGTCTCAATTCATGTGACAGTGTCACATGAGGGGACATGTCAGGGAAATTTTTCTATAATTTTTATTGTGGATTTTAATTTGGAGCCAATCTCCCTGAGGCAGCACTTAGCCTCAGGGAGATCAGTGTGTTCTTTTGCATGCATGCGCGAAAGAGCGCACTCCCAGCTGAGGGAATCCCCCCCCCGCTCACCTGCACAGGGAGCGCATAGCACTTCCTGGCAGACGTCACACTGGGCGAGCCTTAATTGGCCCACCCACATAAAAAGGCGGCACCCCCCTGATCAGGGTTGCCGATCAGAGGTGCGCCCACTCCCATACTTGCCCCCTGACGGTGGGAAACTTTTTCCCTATGTCTGTGTGGCTTAATTAGATTAAAGCCAGCTAGTCTGGATGCTTTGATGTATAGTAGTTTGTGATGTTAATTAAATAAATGTAAAGATAGAAGGTAAAGAGTACGTTTGCATTTGCTGAATAAACCATTCAAAAGAAGGGAGTAAAATCTTGCACCTAGCTAGGAGACACCAAGCAATGTGTTTATATTACTAATAAAATTGGTGCTATGAAAGGGGTTTTATTGTTAGAACAGGTGGAGTTCAAAGGCCTCGTGATGCAATGAGAATTTATATTCAAAGGGAAGGCTAGGTATAAACGGAAAAGAGTTTTGTACGTGCAGGTCAGAGGCATGTAAGATCTAAGTAGCCTGTAAGCCCTACAACTGTGTCTGCAAAGGAATCAAATTGCAAGGGACCTCCTTTTTGAATTTGTAAGGTCAAATGTGCTTTGCCTGATGTCTGTTTAAAGCCTACGGCCAGAATTTTTAGCTTGGTGGGCTGCTGCGCGTCCGACCCAACCGAGCACAAAATGACGCATGATGACGTTGGCAGATCGTGCCAATGTCAACGAGCAGTTGCGTGATAGTTTGGTGGGGGGCGTGTGCTGGAACCGGCAGCGTGCCTGCCAACAATTAAAAGGCCTATTAAGGCCATTAAGTTATCAATTGAGGTTAATTTTTCACTGCTCGTTTCACCTAACGGTTGGCGGACAGACAAAAAAGCAAAGCAGCCTTTGTGTTTTTTTGGAAACCTCATCTGCGGGTGGGATGAGGTTTCCAAAAGCAAATACAAATGAAATAAAAAATTTATTTTTTAATTAATAACATGTCCCTGCTCATAGAACCATAGAACCGTAGGAAAGTTACAGCACAAAAGGAGGCCATTTGGCCCATCTTGTCCATGCCAGCCCGAGGACACCCAGGTGCCTTTCTAATCCCACCTTCCTGCACTCGGCCCATAGCCCTACAGCTTACAGCACTTTAGGTGCAGATCCGGGTACTTTTTAAAAGAATTTAGAGTTTCTGCCTCTACCACCAATTTGGGCAGAGAAATGCAGACACCCACTACCCTCTGCATAAAAAAGTTCTTCCTCATGTCCCCCCTACACCTTCTGCTCTAAGCCTCAGGGAGATTATTCAGTGCTCTCTCACGTGCATGTGCGAAGTTCGTGCTAGGCCTGCTTGCCCTCCTCCCCTCACCACCACAGACAGTGCTTCGTGCTGCTGCTCGCGTATCATGCTGGGCGGGCCTTAATTGGCCCTCCAGCGTGAAATTGCGGTGTGCTGTTGATCACGGGCAGCGGTCAGCTTCCTGACTCCCCCCCACCGGCTGACCCCGCCGATCCCACACGCCAAGGGCAAAATTCTGCCCGTGGGTTATTGTTGCCTTGGTGAAGATTTACCTGGGAGTGATTAATTTGGGGATTTCTTTAAAAGTTATTATGGTAGTAATTTGTACACGTGTATGTGTTTAATTTCTTGTTAAATTAATAAATGTTTAATTTAGTTTACATAAAAAAAACCTCAAACATACCAATTGAAAATATAGGCTATGACAGTTGTTCAAGTTTCCCTCTGGGATTTAAACAGCCTTTACCAACTGCTGTGTCATAACACTCAGGTCATGGATGCAACCCAAGAAGAAATTTAAAGACCTAACCAGATCAGGAAGGGAGGGTATATTTACTCTTTCACCTACATCTTGTGGTTAAAGCCCTGCCCTTTCATTCTATTTTGCTAACACTCCTCACATCCGCTCAACTTTTTGAAGCACCCAGACTAGATTCTCTTTCTATGCACATCCTCACCTCTCCATCTATCCATCATCCATTGTCAGCCATCTCTACTCCTTATGCAATGTGATCCACCTGTCCAAGGGTCACATTCACTGACTGCACCGTATCCATTAGGTCAAACTTCACCTTCACTCACTCGCACATCTGTTACTATAGAGAAGAGAGCATAAAATGCGAGGGTGAAGGGTGACAATGTTTGAAATGCAGGTCCCTTTAAGAGTAAACTGAGACAAACTTCAGAGTGAATTGAGGGCAGGTGATGGTCAGTGAAGGTTGCACTTTAGAGCTGTTTTTTTCTCCAGTAGGGGCAGGGAGGGGTGGGGCAGGGTGGGGTGGGGTGGGGCGGGGTGGGGTGGGGTGGAGTGGGGCGGGGCACGGGAGGGGAGGGGAGGGGAGGGGAGGGGAGAGGAGGGGAGAGGATCCAGAAGGAAAGAATGGAAACTGGTATTTGTACAGAACCGTAGTTTAACTATAAAACAGTTGTGATTCACAGAATGTCTTCTGCTGCCTGATTAAGTAAATGGATTCTCACCCGTTGCTCCCTCCCCCAATAAGTACCTGACATGCTGCATCCTCATCTGATAGCTGAGTCTGCCCCGACACAGGTGCAGGTGGTGCAGTTTTTTGGCTGGGCCCTCTGGGGCTCCAAATGCCTGAGGCATAGGTCAAAACAAGTCTCAGGACATGGAACTGAGCAGCCTGAATCTATCTCTGCTGAAGTCAAATGGGATGCACCATGTAGAAACAGTGGAAAGCAAATGTTCAAGAAATTATTATTCATCAAGGGTATACACATGAGTGTTAGACAAAATATCATGTTGCTAAGTTTCCTTTCCTTTATGAAATTTATTGATTAGTATCAATTCCATTTGTTGTCCATTATTGTGTCCCAAGTGAAGGTGGTTCTGGTGATAGGAACGCAATGCAGGATTTTATTTTTTATATTTTGCCTGAGATCAATCTTTGTGATATTAAGGCACCTTTGACATGTCGAGCGGCAAAATAAGCAATCAAGTGATGGATATCCCACCCTCCTTCTACTCCTCCTGCTCCTTTTTCATGTACTTCTGATCCGAAGATGAGTGATGAGGCTCTTTGTCCTCTTCCACCTGCAATCCAGCCTTCAATGGTGCGCAGGGTACAGCAACACCACTCTTCATCTAAAAACCTTCACTGCTTCCCATACGCATTGTTGAATGAGCCACAATTTTCTCCACTTAGATATTTGGAAGACTAGAATCTTCATCCTCTTCCTCAAACTCCATGCCCTTTGCATCAATTCCACCCCCTTACTGACCATTGTCTTAGGCTGAATCAGATTGTTTAAACCCAACTTGAGTTTCTCATCACACATCCTCCCCATCACCTTTAGCCCTATCTAACCACCTGAAACGTATCTTCGACATTCCACTGTCTTGCTCGATGACATACCTGGTAGCCATGTGGCACTTGTCGTAAGCTTACACCTCATTGGTGGGTTCTCACAGGTGCCATGAGCCAAGTTTGAAGAAGTGTCTTGCCTCTCTCGAGTCAGCCCTTCTTAAGTCTGCTACCTGAATGAAAAGCTCTAGAATGTCAGAATGTTGTAGCATGAATGTCTCGTGGCAGCTATGTACAATCTCTGATTGATTTGACAGCAGCTGTGCATGGGTGGAAAAATGTACTTTGTGTTTATAAAACCACCTGGTTGCCATGGTAGTGCTTGTATTACATGTGTGTGGCACCCTCAATCCAGTCAGAGGGGTGGAACTGAGTATCCACTCAACCAGAGGGGAAAATTCAATACAGGGAAATTTATGTAATTTCCTGGGGAAAAAAGCATCAGTGACCTGTCTTATGCTTTCATGTGCAGCCAACTGGGAGACCCTGAATATGTTTCTGGTAGCATTCAGGTAGGGTTAGGAGGCAAAAGATTTGAGGGCAGTGGTCAAAGTCACACTATTGGTAATGCATCCAGCAGAGAGCAGCTCTCCCTGTAGGAGGCTGCAGACACCTGCCATTACCTGACATAACAACCCCAGCCTGCAGAAGCTCTGCTATTCTGAGGGGTTAAGGAACATGAGTGTCTGTTTGTAAACCCTATAAACTTGGTCCCTCTTCCTTTCCCCCTCTCATGTCCCACCACATCAAATCATCACGACCGTGGACAGATATTCTGTCAAACGTCACTGATCCATATCTTGTCAGATTGAAAGCCTCCAAGGTTGTAAGAAAGTTGGTCTACTCTGCCAAATATGTGCCACAGAAACTGAGACATCAGTTGCAATAAATTATTCAGATGGGAGAATGACAAGTTTAAATACCCATCTCAATGCTTGATCTATTTTGCCTCCGTTTCCTTGGCCAGTTACATAGAAACATAGAAAATAGGAGCAGGAGTAGGCCATTCGGCCCTTCGAGCCTGCTCCACCATTCATTATGATCATGGCTGATCATCCAACTCAATAGCCTGCTCCCGCTTTCTCCCCATATCCTTTGATCCCTTTCACCCCAAGAGCAATATCTAACTCCTTCTTGAAAACATACAATGTTTTGGCCTCAACTACTTTCTGTGGTAGCGAATTCCACAGACTCACCACTCTCTGGGTGAAGAAATTTCTCCTCATCTCAGTCCCAAATGGTCTACCCCGTATCCTCAGACTGTGACTCCTGGTTCAGGACATCCTTCCTGCATCTACCCTGTCTAGTCCTGTTAGAATTTTATAGATTTCTGTGAGATCCCCCCTCATTCTTCTGAACTCCAGTGAATATAATCCTAACCAACTCAATCTCTCCTTATATGTCAGTCCCGCCATCCCAGGAATCAGTCTGGTAAACCTTCGCTGCACTCCCTCTATAGCAAGTACACCCTTCCTCAGATAAGGAGACCAAAACTGCACACAATATTCCAAGTGTGGTCTCACCAAGGCCCTGTATAATTGCAGCAAGATATCCTTGCTCCTGTACTTGAATCCTCTGGCTATGAAGGCCAACATACCAATTGCCTTCTTTACCGCCTGCTGCACCTGCATGCTTACCTTCAATGACTGGTGTATGAGGACACCCAAGTCTCGTTGCACATTCCCCTCTCTCAATTTATAGCCATTCAGATAATAATCTGCCTTCCTGTTTTTGCTACCAAAGTGGATAACCTCACATTTATCCGCATTATATTGCATCTGCCGTGCATTTGCCCACTCACTCAGCTTGTCCAAATCACCCTGAAGCATCTCTGCATCCTCCTCACAGCTCACCCTCCCACCCAGCTTTGTGTTATCTGCAAATCTGGAGATATTACATTTAGCTCCCTCGTCTAAATCATTAATAAATATTGTGAATAGCTGGGGTCACAGCACTGATCCCTGCGGTGCCCCACTAGTCACTGCAGTTATACCTGAGCTATGGGAAACTTGTGCTGCTAATGGTTATTTTGGTGCAAAGTAAAAGCAATTTGCAAAGACATTACTACCATCTCCTAAGGATGTTAGTTGCATCAATAACTACCTGACTGCCTGTAATAATTAAATCCTTGATTTTGCCGAGCAGATTTCCTGTTGGCATCTAAATGTGGTTCTGTTAAACTCGAAGTGGACACATTGGAGTTGGACTGCGATCCTGATCAAAATTTAAAAAAAATTAATCTCTCACCTGCTCC
Organism: Cetorhinus maximus; assembly: GCF_964194155.1. Classification (NCBI taxonomy): domain Eukaryota; kingdom Metazoa; phylum Chordata; class Chondrichthyes; order Lamniformes; family Cetorhinidae; genus Cetorhinus; species Cetorhinus maximus. Next base: position 52,867,205 of record NC_135883.1, read on the forward strand.
CAACCCATCAGTTCATGGGGGTTAAAATTCCTTACATTTAAAAGTACTTTCCAAATAATAAAGTTTTCCTTTAATTTCACTATATCTAACTACTTAACTTATGAATGCTGCTGACATAATTGGACAGAATTGGAGATATTAAGCCTGATAGGTATGAGGGAACTGTATTCAGATTTACAGCTTTAATGCGATCTCTAAAACACCTTGTGGTCAATGCCTATATTAAGTCATATACTGAAACTCAGAATGCCAGATGGCATTTTATAGTATTCTGCATCACTAATATTCTGTTGCTCATTTGAGTGCAGAGACTCCGAAGGTTGCTCACTCGCAGACGTGCAAATGTTTTGCACTATTAAGTAAATGTGACTTTTAGGCATCAATACCCATTGGCAAATTCTTGTACTGGAACCAATGTGCTGCAATGAGGAGAACATTGTTCTAGGAAGTTCAGTAAAAATAGCAAAGCCTTTGATTTCTGATTGCTTTCCTGCAACTTCTTGGTGATCCAACCGTTAAGATTGGGCAAGTGGTAAAAAGCTGCTCAATGTATTTCAGTGATAAGTCTATTAATCATTGGATGCTTGACTTCCGATAGTTTGTTAGTGATACTGGGGAGAGTTTAAACTGCCTTGACATCGGGGTCTGAACCAGGAGGCAATATTTGCAAGGAAAATCAAGGTACACAAATAATTGTGAGAGACAGATAACACTAGAATAAGAAATTAGGTGGGGTCAGAGTAAGAGAATGCAAAAAGGCCTAAATTAGGTTCACATATGTGAATGCACAGAGTATAGTAGCTCAGGTTCGTAATCTGCAAGTGCAGATAGCCAAGTGGGAACATGCTGTTGTGCCGATAATGGAGACCTGGCACAAAAAAGGGCGGGAGGGGGTACCAAATATTCCTGGATACAAGGGCTGGAACTTTCACAACAACAGAGCCTCTCCATCATTGAGAAAATGGCAGAAGAGGCCTGAATCCAGAAGGCCCATCCCAGAACATGGCACCTATCATGTTTGTGGGGGAGGGAATGGGCCCAGGTTGGGATTTGCGCATGTGCATTTCGCGGAGGCAGCTGCCAATGGAAATAAGCGGCTGCCTTCACTCATGTGAATTTGGTGTGAGAGGTGTCAGAAACCCGGCGTGTGTATATTGGACCTGGTTGGGGCAGGTCTGAACTTTGTTTGGATAGCAGAGTACTCTTAGGGAGAGACATAAGCTACCCCTTTGGATATGTCCTGGGACACTTTTGGGCGAGGTCACGTGCCCTTTGAGAGAGGCCAGGTGTTCTTTGGGATTGCTAAAATTCAGCATAAATGTGTGAAAAAAGTGCATTAACTCATTGGAGCTGTCAAGCTCATCGGCACTGACAAATGTCAAAAGCGTCAAGATGAACTACCGAAGAGAGCTGTCAAGGCATTTAAAAATCTCGCCCTTTAACTCTTTGAAAAAACTGGAGTGTTGATAAAAATATTTCTTTCTATTTCATTCTGTCTGTTGACATAAGCCTTAGGGTTACCATTACTGGATTAGTGCTGCATGACTGATTTCACAACTGTCCATTATCACGGTAGGTTGGCTGCCATTTCACAGTTTGCTTGACAGCTCCCAGTGGTTATAGGCTCTTTGAAGTGAGACTATGCATTCCAATGCTTGCTTTTATAAGGGACTGCTGAATTGAATGATATGTTCATAAGGGATAATGTAGTTGAAGGAATGTAAATGAAGTTAATGAGTTTTTATAAATGAGAGGGTTTTTTAAAATAAAGCCTGCAGTGGACAGCTGCAATGTTATTTTATTTAATCTCAGCCTGGGTCCTGATGCCTGCCGATGGTGTATACAGTGTGAGTTGGCATCGCTGTTGTAAGGGCAAAGGGTTATGGGGAGGGGTGAGGGTTATGGGTTGGCATGAGTTTGCACTAAGTTGGCATAGAGAACTATAAAGGCCATACGCTGAGTGGGGGGCATAGGTTGGCATGGAAGATATGAGGAGACATGAGGGTTGCGCAGAGGGGAATAGGTTGGCATGGAGGGCATGAGGTGGCATGGGTTGGCATTGATGGGGCATATGGAGTGTGTGGGAGATGAGGGAGTGTGAGGGTTGAGGTTTGGAGGACTGTATTATACTTTTCCGGGTTTTTTTAACTTTAATACAGTGCCAGTGCGCTGAGAAGGGCCTTCCACCCAGCCCACCTCCTCACCCAGCATCCTCCACCCTTGTTCCGGGGTCGCCCAGCCTGAATCCCAGGGAGCCCTGTCGCCCTGGGACAAAAGTCCATCCTTCTGGGCCACTTTCTCCCAGGTCAGGGTTGCGGAGCCATGAAACGTCTTGACTCTGCACTCCTGACTCAGGAGCGAAAATGCAGGTCGAAGTGCTCAGGAAAGATAGGGAAAAAAATTAACGTGGTAGCAGTATTGACGAAAAAGTATATTAAAGTACTGAAGAGGAAGGATATCCCAGGGGCTCAAGGACAGAACCTGTTTGGTTAGAGCTAAGAAACAGTAGAGGTACCATTACATTGCTGTGTGTATTCTATAGGCCAGCAACTCATAGAAAAGATATAGAGGAACAAATTTACAAAGAGGTCCAAAAACTATAGAGTAATTACAGTTGAGGACTTTAACTATCCTAATATAGACTGAGATAGCAACAGTGTAAAGAAAGAGAGGGGAAACAGTTGCTAAAATCTGTTTAGTAGAATTTTCCAGATCAGTATGTTCCATTGAGCAAAGAGACCATAAGACCATAAGACATAGGAGCAGAAATTAGGCCAATCGGCCCATCGAGTCTGCTCCGCCATTCAATCATGGATGATAAGTTTCTCAACCCCATTCTCCCGCCTTCTCCCTGTAACCTTTGATCCCCTTACTAATCAAGAACCTATCTATCTCGGTCTTAAATACACTCAATGACCTGGCCTTCACAGCCTTCTGTGGCAATGAATTCCATAGATCCACCACTCTCTGGTTAAAGAAGTTTTTCCTCATCTCTGTTCTAAAAGGTTTTCCCTTTACTCTGAGGCTGTGCCCTCGGGTCCTGGTCTCTCCTACTAATGGAAACATCTTCCCCACGTCCACTCTATCCAGGTCTTTCAGTATTCTGTAAGTTTCAATCAGATCCCCCCTCATCCTTCTAAACTCCATTGAGTATAGATCCAGAGTCCTCAAACGTTCCTCATATGTTAAGCCTTTCATTCCTGGGATCATTCTCGTGAACCTCCTCTGGACCCTCTCCAGGGCCAGCACATCCTTCCTGAGATACGGGGCCCAAAATTGCTCACAATATTCTAAATGTGGTCTGACCAGAGCCTTATAAAGACTCAGCAGCACATCCCTGCTTTTATATTCTAGTCCTCTCGAAATAAATGCCAACATTGCATTTGTCTTCCTAACTACCGACTCAACCTGCAAGTTAACCTTAAGAGAATCCTGCACTAGGACTCCCAAGTCCCTTTGCACTCCAGATTTCTGGATTCTCTCCCCATTTAGAAAATAGTCCATGCCTCTATTCTTCCTACCAAAGTGCATGACCTCACACATCACCACGTTGTATTCCATCTATCACTTCTTTGCCTTTCTCCTAACCTGTCCAAATCCTTCTGCAGCCTCCCTGCCTCCTCAATACTACCTGTCCCCCCACCTATCTTTATATCATCTGCAAATTTAGCCAGGATGCCCTCAGTTCCTTCATCTAGATCATTAATGTGGCATTGTTTGATTTGGTACTGGGGGGGGGTCAAATGGATCTTCTGAGGGTCAAGTGGATCAAGTGTCAGTAGGGGAACATTTAGGGGACAATGATCGTAGTATCAAAAGGTTTAGGTTAGCTATGGGAAATGACAAGAAGCAATCTAGAGTAAAAAAAAATAGGGGAGGGCCAATTTCAAAGGGTTGATAACTGAAGTGGCCCAGGTAAATTGGAATCAAAGATTGGCAGGCAAAACTATAGTAGAATAATGGACTGCCTTTAGAATGGAGATAATATGGGTATAGTTGAGGTACATTCCCATGAGTGTGAAAGGTCGGGGAAACAAAGCCAGTGCTCCCTGGATATTGAAAGACGTCGAGAGTAAGATGAAGCTGAAAAACGGCTGCATACGACAAATTTCAGGTTGGTAAAGATAAATGAGAACCAGGCCAAATATTGAAAGTTCAGAGGGGAGGTGAAATAAAAAATCAGAGGGGCAAAGGGAAGAGTATGAGAAGAGACTGGCAGCTAACATAAAAGGGAATCCAAAAGTCTTCAATAGGCATATAAATAGTAAAAGGGTGGTAAAAGGAGGGGTAGGTTCAATTAGGGACCAAAAAGGGGATTTATGTATGGAGGCAGGGGGCACAGCTGAGGTACTGCAAAATGTTTTAGTTGACAGGCAATATGATCGGCGCAGGCTTGGAGGGCCGAAGGGCCTGTTCCTGTGCTGTACTTTTCTTTGTTCTTTGTACTAAATGGGTACTTTCTATACGTATTTGCTAAAGAAGAAGATGCTGCCAAAATCATGGTGAAAGTGAAGGTGGTTGCAACAGTAAGGATAAGCCCAGCAACTACAGGCCAGTCAGTTTAACTTGAGTGTCAGAAAAGCTTTTAGAAATGATAATCTTGGACAAAATTAACAATCACTTGGACAATTATGGAATAATTAAGGAAAGCCATCATGGATTTGTTAAGGGCAAATCATGTTTAACTAACTTGCTTGAGTTTTTCTATGAGGTAATAGAGAGTTTTGATTAGGGTAATATGGTGAATGTGGTGTACATGGACTTCCAAAAGGTGTTTGATAAAGTACCACATAACAGGTTTGTCGGCAAAGTTAAAGCACATGGAATAAAAAGGACTGTGGCAACATGGGTAGGAAGTTGGCTGAATAACAGGAAACAACGAGTAGTGGTGAACAGTTGCTTCTGGACTTGAGGAATCTACATAGTGTGTTTTCCCAGCTGTCGGTATTAGGACTACTGCCTTTCTTGATCCATATTGAAGACTTAGGCATGGGTGCACAGGGCAAAATTTCAAAATTTGGAGATGACACAAAGCTTGAAAGTATTGTGAACAATGAGGATAATGATAGGCTTCAAGAAGACATGGCAGACACATGACAGATTAAATTTAATGCACAGCAGTGTGAAATAATATATTTTGGTAGGAAGAAAGATGAGAGGCAATAAAAATTAAAAGGTGCAAGTCTAAAGGCCGGGGTGGGGGGAGAGGTAGAGGGGGGGTGGTGGTAGGAGCAGAGGGACCAGAGAGTATATATATACAAATCATTAAAGATAGCAGGGCAGGTTGAGAGAGCAGTTAAAAATGCAGATGGATTCCTGGGGCTTATCAAAAGTGGCAATGAGTACAAAAGTAAGGCAGCCATAGTGAACCTTAGTAAAACACTGATTTGGCCTAAACTGGCTTATTGTCTCCAACACTTTACACTTTAAGAAGGATGTGAAGGTATTGGACAGGGTGCAGAAAAGATTTAGGAGAATGGGGCCAAATATTTGAGGAGTGGCAAAATCACTGTCAGATTGCCACTCCACTCCTGGAGATCCACATTTCTGGGGTAATTTCAGGCCCAGACCCCCGGGAAATGTGGAGCATTCCTGTTCTGGGAGTCTTTCTTAGTAGGGCAGGTTTGCTAGGGCAGCCAAGCCACAGCCCCTTTATATGGCACTAGCTGTCATATTTTGGTAATTCTTCATTCACTAACACAGTGAAAAGCATTTGGTACATTTAAATAGCTTTTCACTGTGTTAGTGGATGGGTGTGAGTGAGGTAAGTGGGTTGGGTGGGTAGGGTGCCAGGGTGCCAACTGGGTAGGATGGCAGGGTGGGTAGGGTGGATAGGGTGTCGGCTGGTTGGGTATCAGGGTGGATAGGGTGGTGAAGTCAGGTCAGGCTGGGCTGGGGGAAAGAGGAAGTTTGGGTGAGTCGGAGGGTTGGGGGCAGTCAGAGAGTCATGGTGTAGTCAAAGGGTCAGGGGGAGTCAGAGGGTGAGGGGGATTGGAGCATCAGGCGGTCATTTGTATAGGTACCCAGGAGTTAGATATAGGGCTGTATCTTCCGGTCAGCGAGCGGGTGGCGGGGCCCGCTCACCGTCGTGTAAAATTACGTCGGGCGAGCGTCCCGATCTCACTCCGCATCATTTAGATTTTCAGTTTGGTGGGCACGCAGCTGATTTGGATGCCTGTCTACTGAACTGTGAAAGGCCTATTAAGGCCATTAAAAAAGTAATTAACATGATTAATGGACCTGCCCATCCAACCTTAAGGTTGGCGGGCAGGCTGGGAGCCCAGGCGGACTTCAGATAAAACATGAAACCTCATCAATGAGGTTTCATGAGGTTATTAAAATTTTTATAAAATCTCTAAATTAAAGAAATTGACTTGTCCCACCTCATGTGACAATCGCACATGAGGGGAGGTGCCAGTAATTTTTTTTCTCATCTTTATTTAATGTTTCAAACCTGAGCCGATCTCCCTGAGGCAGCACTTTGCCTCAGGGAGATCTGTGCACTCTTTCGCACGCATGTGCGAAACAGCTCACTCCCAGTTCAAGGAATCCCCGCCAGCACAGGGAGCGCACAGCGCTTCCTGGCAGACGTCACCTTAATTGGCCCATCCACGTAAAATGGCGGCGCGCCCCCGAGCAGGGGCGCCGATTGGAAACCCGCCTGCCCACGCCTGCTCCCACACATCCCCCCGATGGGGAAAATGTTGCCCATGGTTTTTTCCTGTCTAGCATTTCCTGGGTAAGTATCTGGGTAAGCGAGCCAGAACTGCCCGAAGTCTCCAACTCTAACTCAGAGTTGGAGATTTTATAGAAAGTTTCCAGATGCAGGGGAATTGCTCATTGGAAGTTGAAACTTCCTGGGCTACTCCCATGGAGTCCTTGTGTTGGGACTTCCAAAGGGCCCCCAGAGCATATTCTGAGATTCCTCCAGGGTACAACCATCTGGAGACCAGAAGATCTGGGCCATGGTTTCAGAAAAGAAGGTCTTCAGTTACGTGACTTGATAGGAGAAGTTCAGGCTGTTCTCCTTGGAGAATAGAAGATTAACAGGAAATTTGATACAAAATTATGAGGGACCTGGACAGAGTAGATAAGGAGAAACTGTTCCCGTTGGCAGAAAGATCAAGAACCAGAGGATACTGATTTAAGGTTATTGGTAAAATAAGCAATGGTGGAATGAGGAGAAATCTTTTGATGCAATGGTTAGGATCTGTAATGCGCTGAGGGTATGGCGGAGGCAAATTCAATCAAGGCCTTCAAAGTAAATTGGATAATTTTCTGAAGATAAAAATATTTGCAAGGCTGCAGGGAAAAAGAAGGGGGAGAGGGAGTGATTTACTCTTGCAGAGAGCCTGCATGTTTGAATGGCCTCCTGTGTTGTAACCATTCTATGATTCAGATAATCATGAGTAGTATCCATTAAAGTGAGACAATGAAGATTATGATGACAGAAGGATGATAGAAAGTGTGGAGTGAGAGATGGATTGTCTGTCAGGTAATAGTTTTATCTTCTATGATTCTATGACACATGGTCCCAGCACATAGCTCCCACTGGGAATGCTGAACACGTAAGTTCATCCCAAGGTAAATCGGAAAGTTACTTAAAAATCTCTCGAATGGCAAAAAAAAAATTCTTCATATAAATTGTGATGTACCTCCGATGTACAATCTTAGCAGTCATTCTAAATCGATTTTTATGTGAAGAAGCGTAAGGTGTTATAAATGGCTTGGTGTGTTAATTTACAAATTAGCACCCCAGCCAAAGTACAAATTTTAATGTAGAATAATAAAAATTGGATACTATCTGCAAAATGTTAATAGTCTTTCCTGTAAGAGCCAAGCAGTTTACAAGTACTGCTGAATGCTCATTTGATTACTGATTTGATAATGCACTTTTTCAAGTTAAAACAGAAACAAAATTCATACTTTGTTTGCTGTCAGTATTGGCAAAAGCATAAATACTTCCTGTATTATTTTTATATTTAAAAATCCCCTCACTGTATCTGGTGCAGTGATTTCCCCATGACAGTAATAATAGAATAGGAAGTCAACTATTTCACTTAGCTTCCTTTAATATATTTTTCCATTGGTAATTTTTCTCTGCTGCCAAGAGTAATAAGTAATTATCCCTGTGTGCTGTTAGAACAGTTTAAGAAATTAACCATGGCAACTGTTGATAAGGACAATGGCCTTTTGCAGGAGCTGTAATAATTGTGTAGATTAGCGAAGTTGAGTTGTCAATGTCAATTCAACTGTATTTTATGACTAAAAGCCATAAAATCATAGGCTTTTGCCTTCTTATTGCTAGAAGTCTTGTAAATTAAGCTGGCCGAATAATTCACAGCCCTTTGAACAAATTGCAAATATAAGAAATAGAAATCTATTGTTTTATTGATATAAATGAAATGCCTAGCACATAGTATGTTCGATTGTAAAGATCAGTTGAGAAACTAATAAAGCAGAAAAATTGCCTACATCAAATTTTTATTTTACTCCAGAAAGATTCTTTTCTTTCAGTTTTTGAATTATTTCAGATATAACCTACAGAACCTGCCCTTTACGTCTTATGTAATACCCTAGGTTACCATGGTCACTAGAATTAAAAGGTCATACATGTCACCATTTTTCAAAGGTTGTCTCTGCCCATTCACTCAATGCTCAAATTTAATCTTTGATAAAAACATTTTAACCATTTAAATACTGAATCCTGGGCTACCTTCTTCAATACTCTGAGTTGATTTCTTTTTACACTTTTTGAATCCCAAATGTATGAAACAGCACCAACTCCAAACGATCCAGTATACTCCTTAATTTCAAAAGTCTTCCCCTATAGTACACCTTGCACTGATTATCATTTCCAAATATAACCAATAGCAAGACCTCAGTGTTTATAATTTCCTTGCAAAAACTGAATGGCTTCATCAAGATTTCCATTAAGACCCTTCAAAGACAATGGGAAGAATTTTCCCGTCGGCGAGCGGGGGTGGGGCCCGCTCACCAACACATAAAATGACGCAGGATGATGTCGAGCGGAACTCCCGACATCACACTGCATCATTTGCATTTTCAGGTCAGCTGGGGTGCCCACTGACCGGTCAACAGCATATTGAGGCCATTCAAAAAACAATTAAACCAAATAGTGGACCTGCCCGTCCAACCTTAAGGTTAGCGGGCAGGTCGGGAGCGTTGGCGGCCACCTGAAAAAGCATGAAACTTCATCCACAGGCAGGATGGGGTTTCATGACTGAATTAAAAAATTAAGATTCACTTTTATTTAAAGTTGTGTCCATGTCCCAACTCATGTGACATTGTCACATGAGGGGACATGGGTGGTAAATGAAATTTTCGACAGAATAACATTTTAACTTTGGGAACTGATCTCCCTGAGGCAGCACTTAGTCTCAGGGAGATCAGCGCACTTCCACGTTTGGCATTTCCCCCCCCCCACCCGCACAGGAAGCGGACGTCACGCTGGGCGGGCCTTAATTGGCCCACTCACAAAAAATGGCAGCGCGCCCCCAATTGGGGGCGCTGATCGGAGGGCCGCCTGCCCATGCCCACTCCCGCACTACCCCCCCAATGGGGGGAAAATGTTGCCCAATAAGTAACAACATTGCTATCGCCTAAACAACTCCCTACTTTATCTTTTAATTTCTTCAACCTTGGGTATCATTCTATGTTCCTGGACTTGGCCTTTCACATTGGCTTTTGAATCAAAAATGAAGTTGTAGCCTGTAACATTTGAAATCAAACAAGCATAAGAACATAAGAACTAGGAGCAGGAATAGGCTATTCCGCCCCTCAAGCCTGCCCCTCCATTCAATAAGATCATGGCTGATCTGGCCTAGGCCTCAACTCCTCTTTTGTGCCAGCTCCTCATAGCCCTCAACTCTCCGCTATTTCAAAAATCTATCTACCTCCTTTTAAATACTTTCAGTGATCTAACCTCCACAACTCTCTGTGGTAGAGAATTCCAGATATTCACTACCCTCCTCAATTTTAAATAAGGGCCCCCTTATTCTGTAACTATGTCCCCTAGTTCGAGATTCCCCCACCTTCTCAACATCTTGGATGTTTCAATAAGATCACCCCTCATTCTTCTAAACTCTAATGAATAAAGGCCTAACCATTAGCCGTTCTTGATAAGTCAACCCTCTTCACCTCAGGAATCAGCCTAGTGAATCTCTTTTGAACTGTCTCCAATGCCAGTATATCCCTTCTTAAATACGGGGACCAAAAACTGTACACAGTACTCCAGGTGCAGCCTCACCAACTTAATGGCCTACTCCTGCTCCTATTTTTTTATGTTCTTATGTTATGAAATATCTGTTTAAGTGTCTGCCACAGCTCATCCATTGACCTTCCCCTTAGTCTATTTTCCCAGCCCGCTTTAGACAACTCTTTCTTCATACCACTGTAATTGCCCTTATTTAAGTTGAGGACTCTGGTTTGAGACATGAGTTGCTCATCCCCAAACTGAATTTGAAACTCTACCATGTTGTGATCGCTACCTCCTAGAGGATCCTTAACTACAATATCTCTTATTAATCCCACCTCATTACACACTACTAGATCTAAAATAGCCTGTTCCCAGGTAGGTTCTGCAAAGTATTGCTCTAAGAAGCAATCCCTGATGCACACTACAAATTCGTCTTCCATGTTACCCCTGCCAATCTGATTTGTTCAGTCAGTATGCAGATTAAAATCACCCATGACAATTGTAGCACCCGTCTTACATGCCTCCATTATTTCCCGATTTATACTTTGTCCTACAGTGAGGCAACTCTTCGGGGGCCTATAGATGACTCCCACCTGTGACTTCTTCCCCTTGTTGTTCCTTATTTCCACCCAAACTGATTCTACATCACAATCTATTGCATCTATATCACTACTCACCACTGCACTGATACCCTCCTTTATTAACAAAGCTACCCCACCTCCTTTTACTTTTTGCCTATTTTTCCGAAACGTCGAATACCTTTGAGTATTGAGTTCCCAGTCTTGGTCACCCTGCAACCATGTCTCTGTAATAGCTATCAAGACATATTCATTTATTCCTATTTATGCCATCAGCTCATCCACCTTGTTACAAATGTTGCGTGCATTCAAATAAAGAGCCTTAAGCTTTGGCTTTTTACCATTGTTACTCTTTCAGGTTCTAATTTCTGCTGCACTCTTCTGCTTATATTTTCTGCCCCTTCTTGTCACACTCTGATTATCATTCGCCTCTTCACTACCCTGCACCTCGGCTCTCTCATTTCTTTTTGATTTTTTAAACTTCCCTTCAATTGAACCCCCGCCCCCCCCAGCCCACTAATTAGTTTAAAGTTCTATCTACAACCTAGTTCTCCGATTCACTAGGACACTGGTCCCAGCATGGTTCAAATGAAGCCCGTCCAATGGAACAGCTCTCTCCTTCCCCAGTACTAGTGCCATTGCCCACGAATTGGAACCCATTTCTCCCACACCAATCTTTGAGCTACACATTTACCTCTCTAATCTTATTTACCCTACGCCAATTTTCACGTGGCTCAGGTAGTAATCCAGAGGTTATTACTTTTGTGGCTTTGCTTTTTAATTTAGCCCCGAACTGCTCGTAGTCCCTCAGCAGAACCTCTTTCCTAGTCCTACCTATGTCGTTGGTCCCTACAATCACCACGACAACTGGATCCTTCCCCTCCCACTCCAAATTCTCTCCAGGCCAGAAGATATGTCCTTAACCTTGACACCAAGTAGGCAACACAGCCTTTGGGACTCCGTCTTTGCTGCAAAGAACAGTACCTATTCCCTTAACAATGCTATCCCCTATTACTACTACATTTCTCTTTTCTCCCTCCACTTGAACAGCGCTCTGTACAATGGTGCTGTGGTCAGTTCACTCATCCTCCCTGCAGTCTGTGCCCTCGTCCACACCGGGAGCAAGAACCTCGTACCTATTGGACAAGGGCACTGGCTGGGGCTCCTCAAAAGCTAAACCCTGGATCCCCATACCTGCCCCACTCGCAGTCACACCCTCCTGTCCCTGACCAAGGTCCAAATTTTACATAATTAATCTAAGGGGTGTGACTGTCTCCTAAAACACAGGGTCCAGGTAACTCTCGCCCTCCCTGATATGTCGCAGTGTCCACAGCTCGGACTCCAGCTCATCAACTCTGAGATAAAGTTCCTCGAGCAACCAACGCTTGCTGCTGATGTGGTCACCGTGGATCGCACCGGTGTCCACCAGCCCCCACATGCTACAGCTGCAACACACCGTCTGCCCAGCCATCTCCATTCTAGTTAATTAATTAATTTGAATGTTAAATGTTTTAAAAGTGAATTTCTTAACTGCACACTTCAGCTGTAATAACCTCCCCTGATTTAAACCACTTGGCCAGTCAAAAGAGACACAGAAGAGATACCCACCAATCGCCTACATGTTTTCCTTTGACGTCGCACTTCAGTTCTGACAGGTAGAAACAGGTTTAAGGGGCTTTCTGCCGCCGTTTTTTATCTCCTGCCACCGCTGCCCTTCTCACACAGGTCTGCTCTCCTCTATGTGCTGCGGACTGCCTGTCTCAGGGTCCTCCTCTTGCACGCTTTCAAAAACACTATTTTAAGTGTTCACTATTTAGAAACTTCTGTCTAAAAATGTTAGTGTTGTGACACTTCATGTTTGTACTAACTTAAAAATTACAACACATGTAGAGGCGACCTCCATTTTAGGTAATGCTGGGTATATCAGTGAATGTGTTAATTTACAATTTAGGCATCATCCCTCAGAATAGAACACTGCTCTTATAAAAGGAACACATTTTTATTTCTTGATCAGTCTTTTCTGAGCCAAGTGAAGAGCTTGTTGAACAGTACAGTACTTACAAGGGGTAACTTAAAACCTCTGTACAAGCGTCCAGGATTCCATCCTTTAGGTTGACTGAATCCATCCTCATAATCTGGAGGAAGCCATCGTGCAAGAGCAGTATTTGATGTTCCCCACCTGGGATTATTTCTAAAAGAGAATGCAGAAAACCCTGACTAAATTGTGAGGTCCCAAGTCATTTTTAATGCAATCAAATGATTTCTCAAAAAACTCCTGGTTATTTATGAAGTTAGCCTCACTGTTCTTTGTTCCAGCCACTAAACTGCATTGTAAATGTTTTCACTTAGAATAGAAATGTTGCAGAGAGAGTGGTGCAACTGTGTATTCAGCCCATAGTAAATTTTCTGGCTCAGTCGCTATAAGCTAGTTGAGTGTCAGCATCACTGTGAGTTAGCAGAGCTGTTCTGGGCTACAAGTGGTGGGAGATCTTTCCCAACTTTTAAAATCATTATTATATATCTGCCAAGTACTTTTGTGCTGACACTACTCTGCCATCCCTTTTGCTCTTTTTAACAAATGCATAATTCCTGATTCATGCCAGCAATACTACAAGTTTGATTGACATGGTGTACCCTGCGATAACTAGCATTCTGGCCTAATGGCAAAATTACCAGATATAATCAAGAATAATTTTTCACCATTCTCACTCGCTCACCCAGGCCCCACCACCATAAATGTCCCAGGCATTCTCTCTGCTCATCATCTGCTTGTTGATAACAGCAAAGTTTATATAGCCTGGGGAAGGATTTTCCAGTATTAATTCACAATTATATTCACATGGTAATTTCAGAGCTTTACATACTTACTTCATTATCCTGCATTGAAAACAGCTTGAATAATTAAAATGATAAAATTTAAATAAAGTAATAATTCACCAAAAAAAATCAAAGAACTTCATCTTTTTCATTCATAATATTATACCCACACAACACCCAATTAGAAAGTTCACTATACCTCAACCTGTGCAAGTAGCTCATAGCTTCAAGACTCATGATTAAGTTGTTGAAGTTACTTGTGGTTCAAATACCGTAAGCTGTGAACATAAATTCTCGACATTGAATATGCAAGAACCTTATGGTGTCCTGTTGAAGTGACACTGCCTTAAGTTTGGCAATATCTACTTAAGTTACACATATGACATGCCAAAATGCATGAGTGTTATTTAAGCATGTTATCACTTGGAACAAACTCATGAATTTTCTCCCTTTCTCAATATAAAGATGTTCGTCAAGCAGCTTTTCAAAAAAGGAGATGGCACTCCTTATTAAAAAAGGCTTTTTCTTAGATTGAGAAGCCTTGTTAAATGGAAAAGTTTTGTATTGTACGACATCACCAAATTGGAAAAGAATAAGATAAAACTCAAGGTAATTTAAGGATCAGTAATTAGCTGATATCAAACTAGCTGATTTCAGGGGAAAGGATGTACACCATAACTGGGTATGGTAATGTAATAGTTATGCTTGGAGACCAGTAATCTGGAAGCCTGAATTACCTGAGCTCAAATCCTACCATGGCAGCTTGAGAATTTGAATTCAGTTTTCAAAAAATCTGGAAGTGAAAAGCTGGTACCAATACAAGTGATAGTGAAGCTGTTGGATTATCATAAACACCCACCTGGTACACTTGTAGAAAGGAAACCTGCCATTCTGGCCTATATGTGACTCCAATACACACTAGAGGTTCAAGGTGGGCATATCTTGGCAGTTATAGTAAGGTGTACATATTCCAATTATTGGTACCACAGTCTTCATTTGTTTGCCCAAGCATTTGTTCATTCTTTTTGAATTGTTATTTCAGAGCCTTGATAATCAGGTACAAGACCTTTCCTAATATAGACTCTATAGCTTGCACCCCTTGTTCCAACCACTTTGCTAATATTAGGCCTGAAAATGTCATTTATGCTTATTCTTGACTAAGCCCTTGTCAAGATTTCCACTTTAATACTTCCTGTGTAGTTAATTCAATTTTTCAATGCATTAATTGCTAAACTTTGCCTCAGGTTTGTAATGATAACATACAAGTACTTATTTTGTTGTAAGTTATATGAAATATTTTCTCTCTGCAACTTTCTCCCATCCTCAACTGAAGCCACTAGTGGTGTCAAAGTGAACTGGGGGGAAGACCATGGATCAAGGAAGCCCACCTGCAAATCTCTCAAATTCAAATCATATCCTTATATTGTGAATATTAGTCAATTCATTCATTGTAAGCATGTATCACAGTCGAGTTTAATCCTTCACCTTGCACAATAATAGGTGCACTTTTTGGCAGGAGGAATAATCAGGAGTGCGAGTGCAGGCAGATTCTTCCCCTTCTCCCTAGCCAAGGAAGACTGAGATCAGTTGTAGGGCAGAATTTTCCCAGAATTGCACTAAGTGCGGTAGCAGGCGGGTAAAATGGAGTCTTAACTGCTGATCAAAATGGTGGGTTTTCACGCCGTATCTCCCTGAGCCCGCCTCATTATATATTCACTCCTGCGAAACACGCCGTTTCCATGGCAGCCGGGATCTCATTCGCCAGCTCACCATCACCCCGCTGTTGCATCATGCTGGCCGCCATCTTTAAAAGCCGCCAGCAAAGCACTTATTGCCACCAGCTCACCACTGTTGCTTGGAAGACATGGCCAGCAAAGGCAAAAAGATTGCAGCCCCCACTTCAATGATGGGTTCCTCAAGTGACTGCTGGATGCCGTGGAGGCCTGCCAGGATTTGCTCTACCCCCGCTCTGGCCGCAGGATGGGCAGCAATGTCACCGACCTGGCTTGGGAAGCGGTGGCAGCGGTGGTCAGTGCCAGCACCCTGCAGAGGATGACAGCCACCCAGTGCCGCAAATGGATAAATGATCACCTCTGTTCCGCTAGGGTAAGTCACTCTTTTCATCACTGCCAACTCACACACTCACAAACCCATCTCACATCCACAGGGCCCTCACTCACTGCCAGTGAAGGGACATCACCATTCACTCTTTCAGACACACACACACACCATCGTTGTCCTCATTCCGCCCATGGGACGACTCACCACCTACACAGGCCAGGCATACTTCTCATCTGGCCCGACAGGCATCCTGATACACTTTCTCCACGTCCATCCACGCAGGACAAACCGGCACACAACAGGAGGGAAAGGTCAGTCAGGTGGAGGGATGCCGGAAATCAAAGTTCTGACAGAATTCGCAAACAGAGCCATCCAGCTTGTCAGCGATGACCGGGACCGGTCCTGTGCTGATGGTGAGGTTGGCGCTGCTCTACCAAGTGAGGATCCAGCAGTGCAACATCCATCAGACAACCATGCTGTGAGTGATGTGTCCTTTTTCACAGGCCACTGCCATGTACTAATTATCTCTCCTTGCTTTCGCAGGTACATCTGTCAAACAGCCAACAGAGTCCATGACCCAGGGCCTCCAATCAAGCCTCGAAGAAATCTCAGAAGAGGAATCTGAAGGCACCCTCCCTGAAGACCCGTTACAGCGCTCACCCACGCCCTCCACCAGCGCAGAGAGACCTAGCCAACACCAACACCTCGGTGGGACCTAGCTTTAGAGTAGCCTCGGGATAACAATCTGGTGAGCACATCGCACTCTGATCCAAAGCAGGCGGAGGCAGGGACTTCCCAGGTCCCCGGCACTCGGAGGACTGCTGGAGGCCAGAAATTTGTTGAGACCGGGTCAGATGACGAGCCTCTGGACTCGGTCAAGTTGCTGGAGCTGCAAAGGCAAGCTAAGGAACATCAGGAAGGGATGTCCGCTGCACTCCTCAGATTGCAAGGCACGATGGAGGAGTTTGTCCGTCTTCAGGCTGAGGTGATAGCGCCAGCATTGCAACGCACTGAGGTCAACACTGGCAGGACGGCAGCCGCCATGGAGACCTTGGTCCTGGACGTCACTCCTGCACTGCAGCATGGGCTTAACTCCATTGCTGATGCCATAGTTGGCCTCCAACAGTGTGTACATGATTCTGGGAGTGACCGGCCCATCTGACTCCCGTCTCCCTGTGACCTCCGCAGATCCAGCTTCACAGGCCAAGTAGGGTGTCACTGCCACACAGCAGGACCCCGAAAGCAGGCCAGGGCCCTCCAAGTCTCGGACCGCCAGAGGGCACCTGCCAAAGTCATCACAGAGAGGGCATAGCAGTCAATAGGCTGCCTCCACCTCTGCAGTAGATGGCTGGGGAGCACCAAGACAGAGCGGCAGGGTTAGGAAAGTTAGGTAAAAGTGGTTGCACAGCCTGGCTACGGGTGTTGATCACATGTACACACTGTTCACTATTGTCAACAAACTCCTAAGAATGTCTCCCTGCCTATGGCTCCTTGTTCTAATGAGCAGTGTTCTTGTCACCCAGATGTGAACCTTTCTGCACAAGATAAAAGGCAGTTATCTCAGTCCAGGGCCTCTTCCCTGTGCTCTGTGCAGCCTTCAGACCACAGTGATCGTCCAGCCTCACACTCCCTGGAAACATTACTGGTGCCTGCACCTCGGCAGTGCTGGTCATTGCTGCCAAAATGTGGTGGGCAGGTGCCACAGAGTTCTCTCATACTCTCTGTGTGGAGCTGGCTCTCATCACACTAGCATCTGCTGTGCACCAGCTCCTGAAGGGCTGATGTGTTGAAGGCAGACACAGCATCAGATGAGTCTAATGCTTCATGGCTGCATCTCTGAGTTGGCCCTGATCATGGAACACAAGCGAGCTGATCTCGGCCAAACAGGGGTCAGACATTCTCAGAGGCTGTGTGAAGATCTATGGAGTGTCCTCACTGCATGTTGTCATCATCCTCCACAAATTTGGCAGCTATGAGGGCCTTCCCAGTGCTCCTGCCTTATCTGGCCAGTGTGAGAGCCTCATCCCTATCGCCGTCACCACCAAAGACCTCCTCACCCTCATCCCTGTCGGTGTCCTCCTCATTGGAGAGAGACGTGCATCTCCTCCTCAGCCAGTTCCTCTCCCCGTTGCAGTGCCAGGTTGTAATGGACGCAGCAGACGACGACGATGCGTGACACCCTCTGCGGACTGTTTTGCAGGGCTTCACCAGACTGGTCCAGACACCGGAACCGCGTCTTCAGGTATGGAGTACTTGGTGGCCTTTGGTGCTACTGCGTTGCTTGCATGGGCAGGCAGGCTAGAAGTCCGACACCAATCATATCACTGTGGCTGCGCCTGATCTGTCTTTGTTGCAGAGGCATGGTCAGTTTATAAAAGTGTCCTTAATGTGTGGCCATTTCCCTCGTTTACTCTGCCCCCCACCTCAATTTCCTGTGCACAGGACAGCACTTGACTCCCCGGGACTCTGTCTCAGCAGTAACCTCCGAGGCTGGCCAGCACTTGACCCCAGACAACCCCCACACCTCAGCAGTCACCTGCGGGGTCAGGCATCAGTTGCCTCAGAAGCCGCCCCACCACGCGCCCCTGAGGCCTGTAAACAACGGGCGAGCTGTGGAGAACACTGCTGTTCACTCACCTCAGTTCCCCCAAAGTGAAGGCCGCCAAGTGCACACCGCCTGCCTGCTGTTGTGAAGCACATCGGCGTGCTTTCCTGCCGACGTGGACGAATGAAATGACGGGGTTCCAAGAGCCTGGCAGGATGGCCTTTTAATTATATGCTAATGAATTACAATTAGCTCCCCACTAACTGATGGCGGGAAACGCGGCCTGCCATCAATGGGCTGAGCGGAAGATCGCGACCTGCCTTCATGCCATCATGAAGTGGGTCCCGCCATATTTTCTGTGCACGTCACCTATCACTCCTGCTGCCAGCGGGCTCGGAAAGTTCTGCCCATAGTGTCTTCACTACTGTCTCAGCTTACCTCGGTATAGTTTGGGGTGAAGCCTTGGGTCTTTGTGTGTGTGCTGCTCAGCAGCATACCCACTACATTTACCTATAAAACCATTGAGGAGAAAAATTGTGTAGAGTTGGAAGTTAACAATAAAAATCACCCTTCTCTTAGGATATAGGGAATAATAGAAAATCACAGAAATTAAACACAATACTTACCACAGTGTTTCAAAACCTATGTTTCCTGATATAAACTCTATGGTTTTCATCCCTTGACCCCACCACTTTGCTAATAACAGGCCTGAAAAGATCACTTATGCAAGTGCCAGGAAAACCAAGATCTCCTTGGTTTTCCTTCTGGATTGAGGTAACAGAGGTGGCCAACTTTTTAAGGTTTATTTAGTTCATCAGATGGATGGCATAATATGTAAGTCAAACTGATTTGGAATCCTTCCTTAAGGGAGACTGATAGTGATACTTGGATAGATGATCAATAAATAAAAATTGGTACCCTCTGCAAAAATATTTATGGATTTGACAGAATGGTACTTATGTGCACGGATAGATGACAAGTGAGGTTGAAAAAAATGAATACATTCAATACATGGAATTGAGGGGGAGAAAAGAGGAAGATAGGCTAAAACTGGTAATGTAAACGTGTACAAAGCTACCAAGATCCGTGGACAAGCAGCAAAGTAGGTTGACCTCAGATATCTATGCTTGTCTGGATCTTGACAGCTTGTTGTGATCTATTTTTCTAGTTTAACGTATCCTCACCACTACTCTGATGAAAATGTTAACTGGAGTTAAGTTCTACAGGAATTGATAGCCTCTGGTACTTCATTCAAGTGACCATTGTACATTTGTGAGCTTTGACAAAGAATGTTAGTAGCCTATTTAACTGCTGGGAACATCACAGCATATGCATTCTCAACAAGGTCATCAAACAAAATTAGGCACATTATCTCTGGTATTGGCTGAGAGTTGAACCCAAAATGATCCTCACCTTAGGTAATTGTCTTATTCACTGGACAACCTGCAGTAGAGAGCAATGTTACATTTTTTTTTCCAATCCAGCAAAATAAGTGGGTAAGTGAACATAAAGAAAATGGATTTTCCGAAATGTAATGCAAACAAGATCCATGCTATCAATAGCTCAGCTTGACCTTCTGTATAGCCAGTGTGCACCCAGAAGAATAGTAATAGCTTAATGAATTGTTGTTACTTACCATCTACTATCAGTTTCCTATAGAAAGAGAAGCAACACTAAGAACCTAAAATAAAGCCCCTGCACACGTTAGTAACTTTAATGAATATCATGTTTTTTTCCTGCAGTTGAATATTACAGCTTGGAATTTTTAACAGTTAAAAGATGGTTTGATTCATTTTAAAAGGAAGGCTTTCACAGGCATTCCAAAGTACTTTAGAACCAATGAAGTACTTTTGAAATGTAGTCAGTGTTGGAATGCAGGAAGCGGGGCAGCCAATCTGCACATAAACAGAAGTGAGATAAATGACCAGATCATTTTTTTTACTGATGTTTGTTGAGGGATAGGTATTGGTCAGGACATGGGCATATGGGCGAGAACTCTGCTGCTCTTCTTCAAAATAATGTCATGGGATCATGTGCATCCATCGAGAGCACAGCTTGATTTAAAATTTCAGACAGTAGCTCTGACAGTGCAGCGCGTTCCTTGCACTGCACTGGAAGCTCAGCCTAAATGTTGTGCTCAATTCTCTGAAGTAGGGCTTGAACCAACAAACGCCTAACTCGAAGTTGAGCATGCTCACTTACTGAGCCATGGCCGACACCCTAAAATCATTGCACTGACTCGAGTTTCACTTCTGGATGCTTCTTTCTTTCCCTGTTTACTGGCAGCTTTCCTCATTAAACCACCTTCATTTACAGGGCTGTAAAAGAAGAATAATGGTGGTTAGCCATAGCTAACCTTTGACATCACTCTTAGGCCTTTTATTATCAGCACTTTCTATCATTGTGAAGAAAAGAAAATCACCATGTTTTGGATTGTTCAGCTGCAACATAAGGAACAAGAGCTAGGTTAACCTTACGTTGTTCAGCGTAAAACAACCCAAAGAATCAGACACCTGGAGCATTAGCTATTTGGAGAAGTCTGAATAGCTTAATGTCATATCAGTGAAAAAAATTCAAACAGAATAATAATTCAGAGCTACAATTTGCACAAATGAAGAAGTTTCCAGAAACCTGTTGTTGCAGGTTCCATTAATCAATCTGTATTTTTGGGCCAAACAACTGCTGGAGCAAGTTAGAGGCTGCAGCTGAGGTGAACATCCTGACGTGGTTGCAAGAGCATTCAATACGTCTGGTGAAAGGAGATCTAAAACAAAACAGAATTAAAAAAAATTATGTTGTAAATAAATGATTTGAGAGAATGTAAAACCAATAAAGTTTATTGTAAGACTTCAAGGGCATATTATCTCCAGGTTTTCCATTGGGAAAATAAAGAGGCCTTGTTTTTGCATATTTTCTGACTTAATATCTTTCAACAGATAAACTAAATGTTTACAACCAGATGATCAGTTGAAAAACCATAGCTTTGCTGAAACTTGTCCTTAGGTTTTCAGCAACCGAGATGCTGAGTTTTGAGCAGATTTTCTGGGCACAGTACCTCCAGGAGGTCAGCCTGCCTGGAAATTCATTAGCCAGAAAATTGATACCACCATGCAGCTTTTCAAGGTGCCAAACAGGCACTTAAACCTCAAGTGTGTAAACGAACCGTACATTCATTATAAGCTGGAAATGCATTGCCTGCGATATTGGTATGGGCAAAAAAAGTAGGTATTGAAGCCAAGGCCTGAAACAAACAATAATTCTTTTGCATATGAAAATAATGGGCCTAATGTCTGTTTGAGGCTGCCTTTGTGATATTGGGTTGCCCTGAGGCAGACATTGCTGGTGCCAGCTACATTCAAAAAAAGCATGTCCTTAAAGACACTGCTGGAGGCTGCCGTCAAAAATACATACCTGAACATGGAGCTGGGAAGTGCCGGCCTGATAAAGGCCATTGCTATCCTCCCTACAGATCCCCTCCCTGTTGCTCTGCGCCTCTTGCAACTGCTTACCTAAAGATTTACCTGAGGATCACTGCTGGCATTAAATGCCCGCGACTCGCTACTTCAATGTTATTGAAGCCTGTGGTCTAATATTAAGGGCATATTGAGCCTCACCATTCAGGCACATGATCTGTTCTATTTGCTCACTAGTTGCCCGTGTTTGGGTGCAGATTAACTTCTACTCCCTAATGTGCTTGTAACCGACATAATGCAATTAAAATAACACAATATATAACACAATTAAGAAACCTTGCTGGATCACTATTACTGTTAAACTTACAACTAAATGACCAAGGAGCAGGAGCAGGCCATTCAGCCTCTCGAGCCTGCTCTACCATTTAATAAGATCAAGGCTGATCTGATAGTAACCTGAAATTTGCATCCCACCTACCCCTGATAACCTATCACCTCCTTGCTTACCAATATTACAGCTAAAATAGCAAATCTAATTGTAGCCAAAGCTATAATATATATTTGTAAGAAATTATTTCACATCCAATTCACTTCAAATATTATAAAATCTGTATTATTTACCATCAAGGCAATTAACAATTACTATCTCCATTCTATTTTCCTGTGTACTGTTCCTTCAAGCTTTCAATGTGAATATGCAGTTAAACATATTTGATGAATTAATCTATTCCTGGTGTCAACAGCAACACACTGAGAAATATTGACCATAACAATGAGCAACCTTTCAGCTGTGTCCTCATTCTAATAAATCTATCAGTCTTTTCTACTGGAAGGAAGACAAATAACTAATTATAATGATGTGATTCTATTCAACCCTAACAACTGCACTCATTATAGCCAAAGTATGCTCCAGGTAGTACTGTTACAGAGTTTGTGCAGCACTGGGTAAACCTGATCGGCTGTCAAGAATGGAAGCTGTGTTATTCCTTAATATCTGCTACCTTGAGGGATCAGATTTATTGATAACAATAATCTAACTACTAATTGGGCTTAGGTGCTGCCAAGAATATTGCAGATTCATATAAAGTATAAGATTAGCAGTAGTACATTGTGATCCTTGCATAATGCTATGTAATAAAACCTTTTGATGTTTCCCATCAGTAAACTATCTGCAGCACAGTTACACCAGCAGAATTATTATTACTGATAATAGAGATTTGATGAGATTCAGCAACAGCCTAATATTAGTGATAAATCATTTGGTCGCTCTCAAGGAATCAACTCTAGCAATGCTGTCAACCTGTTGACAGATGTATTTTCAAATAGCTTCACAGTGAAAATAACTATATCATGGGAGAATCCATGTGGAAGTGGAAGGAACATTTAAAATAGGTAGTGCGCTCCTTAAATACTCCAGCACTTTTTCCAATGGTTTGTTTATTGGAATTTCTAAAAATTTTGCTATGATTTATTAAACTAGATGACAGTGTAGGTGTAGCACATTATCCTATTCACAGAATCACAGAATTGTTACAGGAGGAGGATTGTGGCTATTGTGTCTGGCTCACCGAATGAGCAATCCATCTAGTGCCACTACCCTGCTTCTCCCTGTAACTCTGCACATTCTTCCCTTTCAGGTATCAGTCTAACCCCTTTTTGAATGCCTTGATTGAATCTGCCTCCACCACACTCTCAGGCAGCGCATTCCAGACCTTAACCACTCACGACATGAAAAAAAAATTCCTCTTGTCACTTTTGCTTCTTTTGCCAATTAATTTAAATCTGTGCCTTCTCATTCTCAATCTTTTCACGGGCAGGATTTTCCTGTCGGCGAGTGGGGCCCACGCACTGACACGTAAAATGACGCGCAGTGACATCAGGCGGAACTCCCGATATCACCGCGCCTGATTTAAATTTTCAGGAAGGCGGGGGTGCAACAAAACCACCTGCGTGCCCACCGACCTGTCAATGGCCAATTGAGACCATTGACAGGGTCGACTAAGTAATTAATGGACCTGCCCATCCAACCTTAAGGAATGTACGGCGGGAATTAGAAAAAACATGAAACCTCATCCACGGGTGGGATGAGGTTTAATGTAGGCTTTAAAAAATTTTAATAAAGATTTTGTAAAAATTATGGACAGTTAAGGGAAATTTTTTTTCTATTTTTAATATTTTTGAAAGGAAAGGCAATCTCCCTGAGGCAGCACTTAGCCTCAGGGAGATGAGTGTGCTCTTTTGTGTTCATGCGCGAAAGATCACACTCTCGATTTTGGGAATCCTCCCCCGCCCGCACAGGGAGCGCATAGCGCTTCCCTGTGGACATCACGCTGGGCAGGCCTTAATTGGCCTGCCGACGTAAAATGGTGCCGTGCCTCCGATCAGGGGCACCAATCGGAAGCACACCCGTATGCGCCAGCCCATCAACTTCCCACCCGATGGCGGGAAAATTCAGCCCCATGAGTGGGAACAGTTTCTCCCTATCTGCTCTGTTCAGACTGCTCATGATTTTGAACACCACTATCAAATCTCCACTCAGCCATCTCTTCTCCAAGGAAAACAGTCCCAACCTCCCCAATCTATCTTCATAGCTGAATTCTTCATCCCTAGAACTATTTACCTCTGAGACTTAGGTCTGTATAGATTGATGGGGTGAAAGCCACTTCTTTCTGCTGGCAGTAGTATTTTGTCTAGTATCAGACCAGTTCTAGACTAGTCAAAATCAAATTATGAGGCATGGTACCGTAGAGTTTGTGTTACTTGGTTACCGATCCATAAACTGGATTAACAATCCAGGAAATGTGAGTTTGAACCTCGCAAGAGCAATTTAAATTCAATTTAAAAAATCTGGAAATACAAAGATGAAGTGACTTTGAATCTGTCAGATTGTTCTAAAAACCCAGCAGATTCGCTGATGCCCTTACCCACTCATCCCTTCACCTGACTTCATTCCAACTACAACAGGGTTGACTCTTAACTGTTCTCCAAATTGACATAACTCAGTTGTATCACTGCCTTCTTTGAGTATTAGGGGTGTGCAATAAATGCGAGCCTTGCCAATTGTGTCCAGATCTCGAAAATGAATTTGAAAAGAACTGAGCTTTATTCCACATGTTTGCAAGTTACCATTTTAAAAAATTCTTTCATGGGATAGGAACATCACTGAAAAGGCCAGCATTTGATGCTTATCCCTAATTGCCCTTGAGCCACCTTCTTGAACTGCTACAGTCCATGTAGCGTAGGTACACCCACAGTGCTGTTAGGAAGGGGGTCCCAGGATTTTGACCCAGCGACAGTGAAGGAACAGCGATATAGTTCCAAATCAGGATGGTGTGTGCCTTAAGGGGAACTTGGAGGGTCATGTTCCCATGCATCTGTTGTCCTTGTCTTTCTAGGTGGTAGAGGTCACTGGTTTGGAAGGTGCTGCTAAGGAGCCTTAGTGAGTTGCTGCCATGCATCTTGTGGTACACACTGCTGCCACTGTGTATTAATGGTGAAGGGAGTGAATGATTAAGGTGCTGCATGGTGTGCTGATCAAGTGGGCTGCTTTGTCCTGGATGGTGTCAAGCTTCTTGAGTATTGTTGGAGCTACACTCATCCAGACAAGTGAAGGCTATTCCATCACAGTCCTGACTTGCGCCTTATAGATGGTGGACAGGCTTTGGGGATTCAGAAGGTGAGTCTCTTGCCAAAGAATTCCCAGCCTCTGACTTACTCTTGCAGCCACTATATTTACATAGCTGGTCCAGTTTAGTTCCTGGTCAATAAGCCTCCAGGATGTTGATGGTGAGGGATTCAGCAATGGTAATGCTGTTGAATGGCAAGGGGATATGATTAGATTCTCTCTTGTTGGAGATGGTTATTTCCTGACAATTGTCTGGTACAAATGTTACTTGCCACTTAGCACAAGTCTTGCTGCATATAGACACAGACTGATTTAGTATCTGAGGAGTTGCGGATAGTGATGAACACTGTGCAATAATCAGTGAACAGCTCCACTTCAGACCTTATGATGGATAAAAGGTCTTTGATGAAGAAATTGAAGATGTTTGGGCCTAGGACACTACCCTGAGGAACTCCTGCAGCATTGTCCTAGGACTGAGATGATTGGCCTCCAACAACCACAATCATCTTCCTTTGTGCCAGGTATAACTCCAATCAGTGGGGAGTTTCCTGATTCCCATTACCTTCAGTTTTGCTAGGGTTCCTTGATACCTTACTCGGTCAAATGCTTCCTTGATGTCAAGGGCAGTCACTCTCATCTCACCTTGAGATCAGCTCTTTTGTGCATGTTTGGCCCAAAGCTTTAATGAGGTCAGGAGCTGAGTGCTGGAAACCAAACTGAGCATCAGTGAGCATCTGGGAGTACAAGATAATGACACTGGGTAACAACATGGATCATGAGTCACTTTACCTCAAGTCCAGCTTTGATCTCAAGACCCTGGACCTACACACAGGCCTGAATCTTCTGGTCAACGTGTGGGGGCGTGTCCCGCTTGCTGACACGTAAAATGACGCGTGGTGACGTTGGGCATGCATCCCGATGTCACCATGCGTCATTCTGATCCTCAGTTTGGCAGGCACGCAATGGAGTTGGCTGCGCGCCCGCCGAACTGTCAAAGGCCTGTTAAGCCCATTTAAAAAGTAATTAAAACAATTAACAGAGCTGCCCGTCCAGCCTTAAGGCTGATGGGCAGGTGAAGAACCTAGGCGGCCTTTGCATTTATCATGAAACCTCATCCACGAGCAGGATGAGGTTTCATGAAGGATTTATAAATAAAGTAAATTTTTAAATAAAAATTCATTGACATGTCCCAGCTCATGTGACACTGTCACATGAGGGGACATGTCTGAAAATTTTTTTTCTTTATCTAAATTTTTCATAATCAAAGTAATCTCCCTAAGGCACGGAGCTACCTCAGGGAGATTTCTGTGCTCTTTCGCGCGCAGGCCCCGACTCTCCCTCCTCCCCCTACCCCCACAGGGAGCGCTCAGTGCTTCCGGGTGGGCATCACACCTTAATTGGCCTGCCCATGTAAAATGGCAGCGCGCAGCCGATCGTGGGCGGTGATTGGCCGCAATCCCGCCCGCGCCCGCTCAGCCCCCCCCACCCTGACTGGGAGAAAATTCTCCCCACATTCTTTCTGACACTGAGAATAGACAAAACCCACTTACCAGTAGCATTGGTTGATCTTCTGTATTTCCGGTGCACTTTCTTTTGGATCAGATACAATGACATTTCCATGATCTCAGCAGCTCTTGAAATCCTTTTGCTCTCAGGCTGTGGCCTCTTGAAAAAGGATAGCAACTCAATGGAAGAAGACAGTTTACTGACATCAATTTCTCTGATAAATAAAAATAAAGAAAATGGAATACCATGAATGAAATGTATAGGCATTGCTTCGGATAATAAAAATGATCCAGTCTTCACTGTGTTTTATGAAAGGTGTGAAAAAAATAAAGGAAGTTACAAAGAGACCTGAATCAGCACTTGCTAATTTTCAACGTATTAACTCGGTTGCTGGTCATTAAATTTTGTATGAGGTTGATTGTGAAACACAGCATGAAGTCCGAGACAATTGAAGCTAAACTTTTCTGACTCTGCTTTTGGTTGCATTTTAGATGATGAAGCCAAATATTGTTCTTTCAAATTCTATCAATCCAACAATCTCTGATGATTTGATAGAGCTAAAGGAACTTCAGTTTGGATTAAAATTCAACTTCAGATCATCAAATACACATAAAATTTATCAGCAGCTTAACTTCAAGTATGTTTCCTCAGGTATAAGAAACCGTTTATCTTGTATTCACTGACGGGCAGGTGTAATTATAACATGACAAGTTTACATAGGCAGTTTCCATTATAAATGTGACATAGGGATTTATAATGGATAAGTAAAAGTAAGGACAGAGGGCCCTAAATTCCTTAGCAGCCCAATTGATGCCATCTGGCAGGGTGCAGCAATGGTGCACTGGAATGGAGAAGCTTGAAGCCCGAGGTAAATTTATTCTTGGGTCTCCTGAAAATAAATCAAGTGAACTGCAGGTGCCAATGAATTGCCCCACAGTTTACCTGTTGAAGTCTTCCAAATTTCGACCTGCACCTCGGTATTCAGCCCTGGGGGCAGGTGGTGATTGGGAGGGAACAGGGGATTGCAGTCCATAGTTGTTAAAATTCTAAAAATGTTCCAAGCTTTTTGCCACATTTTTCATCTCTCAACAACTGCCCCTTTAAGGAATGCTGGTCAGGTAGTTCAAGACCAGGGAGTGCTACTTGGAGCTTGTACATTGCAAGGTCCAACTAGGTCAAATAAATTTCGGAATCCGGTTTCTGCTGACACCTTGCTAAAATTACAGCAGGAGTTCGAGTCAGCCTCCATGGAAATTCAAGAACCCTCTGTGCAAGGTCACAAGAGATCTACTCGTCTAACTTAAATTTTAAGAGCAATATTTATTTTTAATAGGTTTTCTAGTCTTAGTATTGCCCTTACCTTTTCATTGTATGATGAATTGCACTGTCCACCATGTGTAATCCTTCTTGAACTGCATTAGGTAAAAAGGAGTCACCCAGCTTTTCTAAATATTCTTCATAATACAAGAAAAATGCTGAGTTACGAAGTCGAATCATATATCATTAAGCAATGTGGTGATTATGATTTATTGATTTATTATACTAATAACTGCTTATTGAAGTATCACAATGCAATACTTATTTAGCTTTCTAATTATTGAAGGATTAGTATGACTGTAACTGAGCTGATTGCAATTTCATTCTTTAAATGTTCTCATTCATTCCCATCTTTCCTATTTATCATTTCCTGTATCAGCTTCAACTTCAGGAAAGTAAACTTAGCAATTCCACCAACATAATATTGTTCTATTTTCCCTACTAACATTCTGTTGCCATTCTGAGCATGGGTTCCCTTTGTAATGTGGATCATTTTGGAACAGAAATTAGACTTTTTTTTGGAGTATTTCCTTATGTGCCTGTGAGTTTTTTGTATTGGTCAAAGAGTTGATGAGAATTTTTCACACTTATCTTTATGAGTAAATGTTCCCTTGGGCTTCAGCATGGAGGCTTCCATTTTATATGAGCCACCTAGCCTGTCTGAATAAGCTAAGGCAATTTTTTTCTGAAACTCCTGATTGCGCATCAAAAATTGCATTCTATTGCTATCCTAGGATTGTTGTCTGGATACAGAATAAGTGCCCTTTAAAAAATACTTTCTTGTGATTTGGCTAAAGCCAATATTAATTGCCCCTACCTAGTTGCCCTGAGAAGGTGATAGTGGACCTTCTTGAACCTGAAAAAGCAGTTTGATACAATAGGCCCCTTTGGAGGAAAATTAAGAACCAATCATATAGAGGCCAGACCAGGTAAGGTTTCCTGTCCTAAAGAACACCTGTGGAACATATGGCATTCTAATAGCTTCATGGTCACTTTTACTAGGACCAGCTTTTTATTTCCAAATTCTTTTAAAACTGAATTATGTTCTCAAACTGTCATGGCAGGAATTGAAAATCAATTTCTATTAATTAATGATTTTCTAGATGCAATGTTTAGGATGGGATTTTCATTTTTCTGGTGTTGGAACAGGGAAAAGGAATCTAACCTCATGGTCAGTATTTCCCGATCGGCGAGCAGGGGCGTAAAATTATGCGGCATGATGTCGGGCGGAACTCCCGATGCCACCCTGCCCCATTTCAATTTTCAGGTAGGCAGGGGCTCAGCAGAATCAGCTGTGCACCCGCCAACCTGTCATTGGCCAATTGAGGCCATTGACAAAGTCATTAAACTAATTAATGGACCTGTCTGTCCAACCCTAAGGTTGGCGGGCAGGCCAGGAGCCTTGGCGGGCATTAGAAAAAGCACAAAACCTCAGTCTTGGGTGGGATGAGGTTTCATGTAGGTTCTAAAAAATGTAATTAAAGCGTCACATGAGGGAACATGTCAGGGAAATTTTTATTTTTTATTTTTCAGATTTTTTATTGTGGAGCCGATCTCCCTGAGGCAGCACTTAACCTCAGGGAGATGAGTGTGCGCTTTTGTGCGCATGTGTGAAAGAGCGCACTCTCAGCTCAGGGAATCCCCTCCGCCCTGCCCGCACAGGGAGCGCATAGCACTTCCTTGCGGATGTCACGCTGGGTGGGCCTTAATTGGCCCGCCCACATAAAATTGCGGGGCGCCCCCAATTGGGGGTACCATTCGGAGGCGCGCCCACTCCGAAACTTCCTAAAGCTCCTAAAATTCTGCCCCATATTGTCTTGCTGATGCTATTATACTTACATTTTTCTGGCTCTGTAAGCTGTATAGAGCTGCTCCATCATTATAATGGTGACAGATATGCTAATCCTAATGGATAAGATTCATTATCATGTTGCTGCTTATGGGACCTTGTTTTGCACAAATTGGCTGCCGAGTTTCCAACATTACTACAATGACTACAGGTCAAAAGTACTTCATTGGTTGCAAAGTGCTTTGGGACATCCTGAGGTAATGAAAGGAACTATATAAATGTAAGTTTTCTTTTTATTGCCATGAGCAGCCAAAGGTTAGCGTATTAAATGAAAGTATAATAAATAACTGTATGTGTGGATCCTTAGAGAGCAAAGCCATAAAATTATTTAGTGCATGGTTACTTGTTTGTTCTGAAATGTGTTGTTTATTTCTACTTCACAGCCAATGTGGGAAATTCTGCAACTGAGTTCCTGCAATGAAACCACCAGCAAAAGTAAGTTAAAGGTTGAAGAGCACAATGAGTGAGTTGAGATCGCATTGTGTGTGATGAACATGCAAAGACCGACATATTCACATGACATTTCGTTTCTTGATATTTTACCAGTTCGTGTCTCCATAAAAATAACAGGAGAAAGGTATTTCATACAAACTCATTGGGTGGAATTTTACGTTTGGCGTGTGGGCGCGCGCTCAACATGTCCGAGCTGTGTGCCTGCCGATAATCGAAAGGCCTATTAAGGACGTTAACAAGCTTATTAAAATCAAATTAATGCTGCCCATCCAACCTTATGGTTGGCAGGCAGGCGAAAAGGCCAAGCGGCCTTTATATCTTTTAGGAAACCTCATCCACGAGCGAGATACGATTTCCTAAAGGAAATAAATATTAACTAAAAACTTTATTTTTGAATTAAAAACATGTCCCAGCTCATGTGACAGGGTCACATGAGGGGACATGTTTTTTAAAATTTTTACTATCTTTATTAATTTTTTTAAAAAGCACTTCAATCTCCCTGAGGCACGGAGCTGCCTCAGGGAGATTGAAGCGATTTTTCGCACACATGCGTGAACTGTGTGCCAGGCCCACTCTCCCTTCTCCCCCTGCAACGCAGGCAGTGCTCAGTGCTACTGCTCAGGATCCACTCAGGGCCAGCCTTAATTGGCCCACCCGCATGAAATCGCGGAGCAGAGCCGATCCCGGGCGGCAGCCGGCTTCCTGACCGCCTCCTCCCACTCCCACCGAGCCTGCCCAACGAGGGAAAACCTCTGGCAGTTGAGATCTTATGCTAATATTGCAAAGTGTAATTTCACCCCAATGTTATTTTGGGTGTATAAGTTCACTCCTATGTGATTACAGGTATTCACATAACATAGGTGTGACTCAGAAAGTAGCACTAGGCTGAAACAGCTAAAATAAGTTTGGAGTGAACTGGAGTGTACGAAAATATGTGAAATGGTAGAATAATAATCAGGGGGATTTTATCCACCCCAAACAAACTGATAAGTAGAGATATCAAAAGAGGTACAGGCAATAGCGGTTTTTCAATGTTTGTCTTTTCTTACAATCCCTTCTTACCCAGGATATACAAAGTTCAACAAAAGAGCACTGGTGGACCTAATAATGGAAATGAATCAGAATAGATACGGGAACTATGTAGGGAACACTTGGGCTATAGTGATCACAATTTAATAAGGTTTAAGATAAAGATTTAGAAGGATATAAGTAAGAGAAAGATCAGTGTTATAAATTGGGGGGAAAGCTGATTTTGAGGGATGAGAATGAATTTAGGGAAAATATAATGGAATAATTTACTGGCAAACAAAGAAATAGAATCATAGGGCGAACTAATTAAAATGGTGATCAATGGACTCCTACAAGGATGATAAATATATACTACTAAAAAGCAAGGATAAACTAGCCAGTAATGACATACCATGGAGGAATAAGGAAATTGGGGGAAATTTGAAACTAAAGGAAAAGGCATACATTAAGAATATAGACAACAAAGGAGAGGTCGCCAAAAAGGTGCACCAAGGGCCTGGATTTTACGCTCCCCCGCCGGCAGATTTTTAGTGGGGGGGAGCATGAAACTGGAGGAAATGGATTCCTTCTGAGTTCCTGCTTGCCCCGATCACACAGTGATTTTATGCTGGGGCAGGCAGGGTCTCAGAGAGGAAGCCCGCCCTTGCCCCAGTTGAAGCCCTTGCCACTTAAGGGTCATTTCCCACCCAGCCTTAATTTTTAGGCTGGCGGGAGGATTGACCTTGTGTGGGGGAAGCCCAAAAATCAACGGACTTAGATCTCAGGCAGGAAGTGGGGTGGGGGGTGGGGGGCGCCATCAGAAGACCCATCTGAAGTTCAGTGCCCCCCCCTAAGGTCTGATGGTCTCTGGACCTCCCTCGCCCTCCATCCCTCTCCTCTGAGACACTGATCACTCCCCTTCAGACTGTTCCCCACCCCCCCCCCCCCAATTTCTCCCTTACCCCAGGCCTTCCCTACCCTCCCTGCCTTGGGACCCTTTAAACTTACCATGGCCTCCGGTACCCAGCCTTTGTCTCAGATGTCCTCACGCATTTCCTCTTCTGTCCCCTGCAGCTCCTGTCACTGCAGGGACTGAAGAGCTGCCGGCCAATCTGATTGGCCAGCAGCTCTCTAAGGCGGGATTTCTTCCCGGGTAACGGACGTAAGTCCTGCCTGCTGCTCCTTAACGCTTATTTGAGTGTGAAGTGGCTGCGGGGCACTTGGAGTTGGCAGGGACTCTTCAGATGGTGGGAAGCAAGACCCTCCATCCGAAAAATTCAGGCCATAAGGTTAAGAAAGAGTCAAAAACAATAAGGCAAAGGGAAACGATGAAATTAAGCTATCAAGGAACATAAAAAGGAATAGTAAAATATTATACAGACGCATAAACAACCAAAGAAAAATAAGGTCAGGAATAGGGCTACTCAGAGTTACACAGGAATAACTTACTAATAATGACATCAAAAGGCAGAAATACTAAACAATTAGTTTGCCCCAGTATTTACCAGAGAAACTAACATGGTAGCCATTACATTAGAAGAAGGAATCAAAAAAGAATATAAAGACATTTGAGATAGAAATCAGGGAGATAATTGATCAACTAAACAAACTTAAAGAGGATAAAACCTCTGGTCTGGATGAGATGCGCATATAAAAATAAGTTATGTGAGAGATAACAAAGGTGATATCATACATTAAAAATTAATTAGAAAAGGGAATAGTGCAGAGGATTGATAGAAAGCTAATATGATTCCTTGATGTAAAATAGGAGATGGAACAAGATGGAAGCTACAAACCAATTAGCTTAACACTGGTGATAGGAAGGATAATAGAATCATTAATTAAAAATGTAATTGGAAAACATCTAGAAATTGAAAATATAATTTACACAGCATAGATTTCAAAAGGGAAAGTCATGGTCAGCCAACTTTTATCAAAATGTTTTGAAGAAGTAACAGAAAGGGGTAGATAAGGGTTGTAGACATAATGAGCTTGACTTACCAAATAGCTTGAAGTCTTGACGCAGGGGTTATTTGTGGGTCAGGTGGCCACGTGGGCAAGTGGCAGGACTTCCTCGTTAATCTTCTGTTATTGGGCCAATTAGTGGCAGGCCAACAGGTAACCTGGTCAATAATGACTGGTGGACAGGAGCTACTGCTGTCAGGGAGGTTACTGGCCACATTTTTTAAAGGTCAGCAGGCTGCCTTCATACTGACTGAACAGAGAGAAGGGGTGCAGCAGAAGGGAACTTGTGGAGGGATGGCTGTAGTGAGAGAAAGGGTTGCTCATTACCTTGAGTTGCTCCTGCAGGCGGCAAGGGAATGGGGATGTGTTCTGTTCCCAGTGGAGGGGAGGAGGGGACCAGAAAATCTCATCAAGAGCATCTGGCTGTAGGTGGCCGAGGAGGTGAGAAGCCATGGGGTAGTTGCACGAACATGGGCGCTGCACTGTAAACTGCTTCAATAACCTTCTGATGTCTTTCAAGGTTAGTGGCATACATGATGGTAAGATGGCAGTCATCAGGTGTCAGGCATGTAACTGATCCAAACACAGAGGCTCATCAAGGACCACTGTGGGCAATGAACCAAAAAGTGGCCTCACACCGGAGGAGCATTGCCGGTCAAAAATGATCAGTGAACATGTGCAGAAGGTCTAACAGCAAGATGATAGCCATTTAAAGTGGTGCAGTCTGACAAGCATAGCTGGACCAGGAGAGCTGTGTATTTACATTGCTACTAGAGAAGAGAGCTCCTAATGCTAGATAGCAGAGATGTGCGGGAGGAGGTGTTATGCTCATTGCTGTAATAATGCAGATGAAGAGGGGATTAAGTGATGGAGATTGGATGGATGGCAGCAGGCCAGCCTGTTGTGAAGGGTAAGGTGGGTGTAGAGCCCATAGAATGTGAAAAAGTTAATGGTCAGAGGCACCAAACCTTCTCCTTAGTTTTTGCAATGGCAACTCTGTAACCCTTGATGGCCACATGAAGATCTGGACTGTGGACAGACAAGAGGAATTGGGTGATTTTTGTTAACCAGACATTGTTAACTCCACTCTTGTCTCTTCTGCAGGGCCAGTAGTGAACATATTCAGCGACTGAGCGTCCACAACCCTCTGGGGCAGAGAATTCCAAAGATTCACCATGCTCCGAGTGAAGAAATTCCTCCTCATCTCAGTCCTAAATGACCTGCCCCTTATTCTGAGACTGTGTCCCCTGGTTCTGGACCCCCAGCCAGGAGAAACATCCTTCCTGCATCTACCCTGCTGAGCCCTGTAAGAATTTTGTATGTTTGAATGAGATCACTTCTCATTCTTATAAATTCCAGAGAAGGCCGCCTATTTAATCTTTCCTCATAAGACAATCCCCCATTCGAGGAATTAATTTGGTGAACCTTTGTTGCACTCCCTCTATAGCAAATGTATCTTTCCTTAGGTAAAGAGACCAAAACTGCACACAATATTCCAGGTGTGGTCTCACCAAGGTTCTATGTATACTCAAATCTTATTGTAATAAATACCATTTGCATTCTTAATTGCTTGCTGTACCTGCATGTTAGCTTTCAGTGACTCATGAGCAAGGGCACCCAAGTCCCTTTGATGTTCAACACTTCCAAACCTCTCAGCATTTAAGAAATACTCTGTATTTCTGTTTTTTTCTACCAAAGTGGATAACCTTACATTTCTCCACATTGTATTCCATGTGCCAAATTTTTGCCCACTCACTTAGCCTCTCTAAATCCTCTTGACGTGTCTTGGTATCCTCTTCTCAACTTATGTATCTGCAAACTTGGAAAGATTACATTTAATCCACATGTCAAAACCATTGATATAGATTGTGACTAGCTGGGGCCCAAGCACTAATCCTTGCGGTACCCCACTAGTCACAGCCTCCCAACCTGAGCATGGCCCATTTATTCCTACTGTCTGTTTTCTGTCTGTTAACCAGTTCTCAATCCATGCCAGTATATTCCCCCCAATCTCATGTGCTCTAATTTTGTTTACTAACTTCTGGTGTGGGACCAGAAAATCTAAATATACCACATCTACTTGCTCCCCTTATCTATTCTGCTACTTACATCCTCAAAAAACTCCAAAAGGTTTATTAAGCATGATTTCGTAAATCCATGTTGACTCTGCCTAATCCTACCATTATTGCCTGAGTGTCCTCTTGTCAAATCTTTTATTATAGATTCTAATATTTTCCCTACTACTGATGCCAGGCTAACAGGTCTATAGTTTCCTGTTTTCCCTCTCCCTCCTTTCTTAAACAGTGGGGTGACATTTGCCACCTTCCAATCTGCAGGAACCATTCCAGAGTCTATAGAATTTTATAAGATGACCACCAATGTATCTACTATGTCTACAGCTACTTCTTTAACTTTGGGATGTTTTTTCATCAGGTCCAGGGGATATAACATATAGATTGTGTGGTAGGATCCTAATTAACATAAGCTTTTATAATTCTGGTACCTGACAGCTTCATTTCTACAATAGGCACGGGGTCCCCACTCCCCGTCATATAAGTTGGGGTCAAGTCCGCCTCCGTTTGGCTGGCTGCCCCTTAGTTATTAAACAGGTCTTTAATGGGCTTGAGGTGGGCCTTCCAACCCTATTGGGGAGAAAGTCCTGCCTTTGACAACAATGGGCCAATCAAATGACCAACAGCTCTTTGTCCCAGTAGCGCCACCAGGAACAGTGAGCACTGCTGAAGGAGACATGCAGACATGGATGGCATCGGGATTGTCTGGGCGTTGGGGAGTGCGGGAGGTCGGTGGTTACACTTGATGGGGAGGGGAATTACCTTTGGGGAGGCTTCTGATATGTGCACAAGGGGCCCAAAAATGAGGCACAATACCCCGTTGCCTGTTGAAGGGTCATGAGGACTTGAAACGTCAACTTTGCTCTTCTCCGCCGATGCTGCCAGACCTGCTGAGTTTTTCCAGGTATTTCTGTTTTTGTTTTGGATTTCCAGCATCCGCAGTTTTTTGTTTTTAACCCTGTTGCCTGGCCACCATTCTGCCCTGTTATAACTGGCTGGCTGGACACTTGGTGGGTAAAATCCCAGCGGTGGTGGAATGAGGGTCTTAAGTGGCCAATTAATGGGCATCTAAGAGCCTCAATGTCCTATCAGTGAGCAGGCCTCCTGACACTTCTGCCATCAGCACAGCAGGTCTGGGTGGGGGAGGGTAAGCCGCAGGTATAATGCCACTGCCATGGCACCCAATTTTACAGCACCCCCCACCCCACCAGCCCCAACCCACCCCTTCCTCACGTGCCATCCCACTCACAAGGGAATCATAAAATTCAGGCTGGATGCCTATTCTTAATATAATGAGAAATGTTAGGCCCATCCATTCAATTGGTCGGTCATGTCAGTGATAAGGAATCAAGTTTGGTTCATTATGCCTTTATTTGTATGACACTATATTAGCAATAAATTAGTGAATGGTTGAGATTGTCAGCAAAGGGCTTGTCCAGCAATGCATTAGATTGCTCTGACTCCAAAGCAGCAAGTACACCAATTAAAAATCAACAGCTGAGATAAGATGTTTTAACATTAATGAGCTCAGAAAATCAATCTGATACAATATTTATATGCCTCGTGGTGAACAAATTAGAAAAAATGTATATCATTCGTGGGCCCAATCAAACAAAACAACCTCTCATTTTATATTGGGTAAATAATAATGGAAGACCAAAGCTTATCCCATATCGATAGATAAAAATATTTTTAAAAAGTCAATATTCAAAGAGACACTATTGAGAAATTTCACTTAATTGTCTTGGGCCTAATCATCCAACAAAATAAATCGCGACGTTTAGATTTCGTCTTAGCTTCACTTGTCAAATTTTCCTTCACTTCCCTTCTCTCCTGAAGGCACTGGGATAGAAATTGGTCTTTGGATAACTTTTAGGTGTCCCAGGTGACTGTCTTAAACAGGCATTCAGCTCCATGCATATGCTACAGAGGAGATTAACACCATAAAGACCCTTCAACAAGTTAGAGTTGAGTAAAGTAGGCTGCTCCATTCAAGGTTTGCCGGATTTGCAGCAATTGACCAAGTATTTTATCCTCTCATCTTCCTGTGCAACCAGGAGGGGCGGAAATGCTGCTCTGCTGTCTCAAGATTGCTTCCCCCAACTCCACTGTTCTTCTTAATGCCCCCTGACCCTCTAGACACCCACCCCCTGCTTCCTCAGGAATAATACGCAAACTTGGGTTGAATTTCCTGGAATTTAGAAAATTTAAGAGGTCATTTGATCAAGCTTTTCAAGAGATTAAGGAAATTGATAGGGCAGGTAAAGGTAAATTATTTTCTCTGGTTGCAAAATCCAGGACTAGGGAACATAGCCTAAAGATTAGAGACAAATCTTTCAGGAGTAAAATTAGGAAACATTTCTACATGTAAAAGGTGATATAAGTTGGAACTCATCCATAAACAGCAGTTAATGCTGAACAATTGTTAATTTTAAATCTGAGGTTGATTAGAATTTTGTTAATCCAGTGGAATTGAGAGATTATGAGGCAAAGGAAGAGTTAGGTGTCAGATCAGCCATGGTCTCATTGAATGGTGGAACAGGAGGAGACAAATGGCCTACTCCTGTTCCCATGTTCCTATGATTTAACCGAGGGCTGCTGCCAGTGAGGCAGGCAGCCAATTGGAAGCTGTAATTGGAGGAGCTGTCTCTAGAGGCACAACAGGCGGTGGCAGCTCATCCCTATCATTAAAGTGAGGCCCGAAGACAATTTCATGTGAGCTGTGGTCCAGCTGCTTCTGGTATGTACTTGCAGAACATTGCCTGTTTTGGGCTTATGAATGGGCTCATTCACATTTTTACCCAATGTTGCACATTGAGGTTTGGATCCATGGCTGTGTTACCCTCCAGCACTTTGCCAAAATGACCATTACTGATTTATTAACCGCTATATTAAGGTTGAAAATCCATTCCTCTTCCTAACCCATGGCCTATTGTAACACTTAGATTGCCACCTCAGCTGAGTCCAGTTAGCTCAGAAAAGAATTTGTAATCTTCCTGGTCGACATGGTTCAATCAGCCAGCAGGGGAACGTATTCACATTTACTAAAAATAAAGCTTTAACTTGACTTTGGATCTTCCAAAATACACAGATATTTATTTCTACCACACCAGATGAAAATACTCCTTAAATCTTTACACCTAGAATGCCCAGAAACGCATAGGGCAGAATTTTCCCATTGACGTGCAGGGCTGAGACCCATGCGCCGACACGTAAAATGACTTGCAGTGATATCGGGCGAGCGTCCCGACATTAGCGCGCGGCCATCGTGATGTTTCATTGGGTGGACGCACGATGATCTCCAATGCACGCCCACCATTAATTAACAGGCCACTT
The DNA here is from genome assembly GCF_964194155.1 of Cetorhinus maximus. NCBI lineage: Eukaryota > Metazoa > Chordata > Chondrichthyes > Lamniformes > Cetorhinidae > Cetorhinus > Cetorhinus maximus. The sequence goes on from NC_135883.1 coordinate 52,905,969, forward strand.
AAGGCCCTTGAAGCACCAATTAATGGCAATTTTTCGGCACCTGTGCGATCTTCAGGTCGGCACACAGGCGTAATAGGCAGGCGGGTAGAACACATTTGTATAAACCTCATCCACAGGCGGGAGAAGAGGGTTCAGTGGGGCCGCAAGTATGCTCTGTCAAATGCTGATTTTTCAAAGTTACTGACACTTGCCTGTGTGATCTGCAATACTTCAAATTACCACCTACTTGGTCTGGACTCACAACCTTCAAGTTAGCACACTGTAATGAGGAATCTTTTTTGGGCCTGCAGGTTTCAAGAAGCCTTCCCTTAGCCTGGGAATGGGAGCTGAGCTCTTCACTGGAGGCACCTCCTTTGAGGAAGAAGGGAGGGCTAGAAGGGGGAGGAGGCCAGGGGAGCCACCTTTGGGAGGACGGGCACAGACACAAGGGGTGCAGGGCCAAGAGGTAGTCCAAGGTGGAAGGGGCTGCAGAAGATGCCACTATCCTGCTGCCAGGGTATACAGGCGGCGAAGTAGCTACCTCAATATGTCTAAGGTGCAGTGCCGAAGGAGGCCCCGTCTCTCAAGGGAGATAGTCAACTATATCTGTCAGATGATTGGGCCTGAGATCTCTGCGAACTGTGTGGGTGGACACCCCATGCCAATGGCTATAAAGGTCACAGCTGCCCTCAACTTCTATGCCTCTGGCTCCTCCCAGGGCTCGGTGGGTGATCTTTGCGGTGTCTCCCAATCAGCTGTTCACACTTGTGTCTAGCAGGTCACAGGCGCTCTGTTCAGGCATGCATTGACCTTCATCCACTACCGTTGGGACCAGGCAAGCCAGACACAGCGAGTCAGAGGCTTTGCGGCCATTGCTGGCTTCCCCCGTGTCCAGGGTGCAATCAACTGCACACATGTGGCCATCAAGGCGCCAGTGGGTGAGCCCGATGCCTTCGTCAACAGGAAGGGCTTCCAGTCCATGAACGTGCAGATAGTGTGTGATCACAGGATGCTGATTCTACAAGTCTGTGCAAGATACCCAGGCAGCTCCCACGATGCCTACATCCTCAGACACTCCCAGGTGCCGGGGCTCTTCAGTGCTCCGGCTCGGCTGGATGGTTGGCTGCTGGGTGACAAGGGCTATCCCCTCAGAAGGTGGCTCATGATGCCTCTCCGCCATCCAAGAACAGAAGCTGAGCAGTGGTACAATAGGAGCCAAGCCTCCACAAGGGCTGTGGTGGAGAGAACCATCGGTCTTCTCAAGATGCGCTTCTGATGCCTGGACCATTCAGGGGATGCACTCCAGTACCCCCCAGATTGTATCTCGGTGATAGTGGTTGCATGCTGCGCTCTCCGCAATCTTGCGCTGGAAAGGGGGGACGCTGTGGACGACGAAGATGTAGACGCGGTGGCTGCGGCTGCACACGATGAATCCAGCAGTGAGTCCGAGGATGAGCACACACAGGGAAATTCTGAGGGGGTAGACGCTGACCCGGGCATACTCCAGGGAGGCAGGGACACCCGGGAGACTTTAATCCAATGAACATTCAGCTAGCGCACCACATATGGATCTCCAGGACAAGCCTGGGCTGCAGGCTCCATAGTCGATACGGAAGTGCAAAATCTGCCTGGATAGGAACATTAACTAAGGGCCTTGTTAATAAAGCTGAATGTCCCACAAATCACTCATAACATTTTTGGTAACCATCCACCTGCAGAAGAAAAGAGGCACCCTCAGCCACGGTGACATGTCTGAATTTAATATTACAATCAAGGGAACTTAAGAAAACAAAATGACAAAGGTGTTAAACATCACACCAGCTCATAAAGACCTCATTGCGGGCCAACGGAAAAGCACAAGTGATAAACCCGTGGTGTGCCTAAGGTGCCTTATGTTTACGTTTTCAGGGTGCTACGTCTTGGTGCTGCCCTCTCACTGGGAGTGGCATCTGAGACAGCCTGCTCACTGTGCTGTCCTGTTGCCCCGATGATCTTGGCGGCCGTCCTCTGGCCCGTGGAGCCAGTGCTGGCCCCGCTTGTGAGGGAGCTGCCAGTTCCACAGCTGGCATCTCCCCAGTCATCACAGCCTCACCGGATGCTACAGTCACTGGCAGAGGGGTGGAGGAGCTGCCACCCTCATTTGGAGTACCCTGAGAGGAGCCCGCAGAGACGACAGGCAGCTATTATGCCAACGTGAGGTCGGTTCGGACCTCCCAGCTCACCGTAGATGGATGGGCACCGAGGTGGAAAACTTAGTGCCCAGATCATCTCCCATACTGGCACTGACCAGCTGAGGTCAACGCCGATGTGAGGGTTTGCTTGTCCGAGCGCATCCCCAGGAAGCCCTGATTGGTCTCCTGGAGGAGCCGCTCCACGCGAGTTGCCACTCTCTAAATGCAGGACACATGGCGCTTGGCCACGAGGCTCTTTGCATCGGCGATGATCCATGTAGACTCCTCCACCATGGACACCAAGCCAAGCATAGCCTCATGTATCTCCACCAGATGCTCCCGTACACCCGATCGCATTTCCTGCGTTTGCTGCGTTGCGGACGACTTCAGAGGCACATCATCAGCCACTAACTGAGCATGTGCCTAGTCCCCTGCCGTCCTCCAACTGCTGACACCATGGGCACTCTGTCTCTGCCAGCTCCTCCAGTGACTGTGAAGTTCCCTCACCGCTGTGCCCTGGGACACTGGCCGATGTTCTAATTCCCACCGAGGTGCTAGTATCTGCACTGGTGCTTGCCTGGCAGAGATGGTGTGACGCTGGTGAGTCCGAGACTTCAGGGCCTTCAGGTGTGAGAGGGGGCCCCTGTGTCTCCTCCTCCCGGCCCTCCCGCTGATGCTGAAAGGAAGAACAAGGATATTGGATCAGTTAACGTGGAGACAATGTCAATGTGCATCCCTGTCCCCCGGATCATTATGCCCTCATCCTTCCATTAGCAATGGTCAAGCCATGTTGCAAACTTCAATCACTGAACATTCAGCAGTGCCATGGCTGCTGGGAGAACAATGGTGACCTCAGTGTTGGACAAACATACCTCCCCGTGGCACCCCAGCCTCACCGACACCGGTGGACCTGGGCACATTGCGCCTCTCCAATCCTAGGGCCTCGTGTTTGAAGTGGCTGAGAATCGCCAACTGGGCCAGCTCCCCCACCAGTCCTCACCCACTCAGCGGCATTGTGTGCATTCTTCCCCTGAAAAGGAGAGAAGAGCATTGATTGGTGCTACTTGTATGTGGACTCTCTTCGTGGACGTCCCACCCCAACCAGAGTGGGACATTGCAGGGCTCCAGTGCCTCCTCACCCCGCTGCTGCCGAACCCTCCCACAAAGATGCTAGGCCTGTCCCCCACCGCCTCCCCTACTATCCCCTCGGCCGAATGCTGCCTACATCACATTAGGCGCCACACGGTCTAACCTTCCATAGTAATGAGGCACAAACACGTGGAGCGCAAAGAGTAGCAGATCAATCGGTGCCACGCTACCTTGAAGCTCCCCTCCCAGCATGTCATCACCCTGACTTTGACACGTCCTGGAGTTCCAGCACTGCGCCTCGGTGCAGCTCCTCCAGGTTGTACCCAAAACAGTAATGTGGGTCTCAGTGTACCACATACTGCGGGGGCAGAACCCACCTCTTCACCACCCTCTCAGGGTGACCTCGGCATGGACAATATCTGCTGGCCTACCCAGCGAAGGACACATGACATCATTGATTCAGTGCAGTCACTGCACTCAGCCTTGGCGGGGGTGGGGGGAAAGCTACCTGCTGGGTTAAGTGACCTATGCCAACATGGTACTCACCCTTCCCGAATGCAACAGCTCATTGAAATGCTTGCGACACTGGATCGAGGTGCGTCGCACAACATCGTGGGAGCTCACCACCTCCACCACCTCCTCCCAGGCACGTTTGGTCATGTGGGGGGAGCCTCCTCCTCCCATCCTGGGGTACGAGCACCTCCCGCCGTGCTGCCACCTCCTCGAGGGGGGCAGCAAGGCAATCATCAGAAAAACAAGGGGTACAGTGCCCCCCTGCCCTACCCTCCTGCCTGGCCTGCTCACGAGCAGCGCTCTGGGGAGCCCTTCCACTGGCCATGATTCACAGCCTTTGAAAGGCTGCAGCAGCTTTTTAAAGCAGGCCGCTGGGTTGCCATTGGACCCAGCAGTCATTGCAGCCCCGCTGTCCTCGGGAGTCATGGCTCACACTGGGCGGGCCTTAATTGGCCCGCCGGTATAAAATGGCGGCGCGGACCCGATCACGGTTGGCAATCAGCTCTACGCCCACCCGCATCCGCGCCGCTCCCACTCCACCCGCCCGCCAGCCTGAAAATTCTGTCCATAGTTAAGAACATACTCTGAAAGAAACGTTAGATACAATTTTCAGTGCATAAATGGTCTCAATGGTTCTAACACTTCCAAAAAAGTTTATTTTTTATGAAAGTAGCACTTTCACACGAGTAATTAACTTGAAAACTTACCTGTCACAATCATTTCACCTTCCCTATTAAAAGGGAGCAGCAATCCCACAATGAGGGTCAGGACGACAATCCCCAGAATGGTCATTAATCTCATTTTGAAGGATGAGGTCAAACCTAGTCGTGTGGAGAAAAACAAAGTAACACAATCTGCCAATGTTTGAAATGGGTTATCTAATGAGATAAGCAGATTAATGGCAACCCAAAGACCTTTATTAACATGGGAGCAGATCAATGAGTGGAGGTCTGGTAATTGTCTTCTCTGTTGATCGATAAATCATAACTGTTTAAAAAGTGTGGCTTCTTGCTTTTCTATTCAGAAAAGCAAGAAGCTACACTTTATAAACATTTATGATTTAAACTGTCTGTATAATTCCAAGATAGAATGGAATTGGGGTCTGGAAGATTAATTAATTAATAAGATCTTGATCACCACTTAGAACACAGCTGGAGTTCACACTCAGATTGAAGAGACTGAGTACGTGAGGAGTTAAAAGAAGCTGTTGAATTCACCTAGATTAACTAGAGAAAGGAATCTCCACTGTGTATTTCATGGTGAATGTCAGTTCTGGGATTAGAAGTTATCTTGCTGGGAGGAAAAGTGGAAGCAAGCCACTGGGAGCTGTGTATAACTTTGGACTGGTTCCTGAAGAGTGAAATGTCCACTTAAGGGACTGTTTTTTAAAAATTCATTTACGGGATGTGGGCACCGCTGGGGGCTCGGCCAGCATTTGTCGCCCATCCCTAACTGCCCTTAAGAAGGTGCTGGTGAGCTGCCTTCTTGAACTGCTGCAGTCCCTGTGGTGTAGGTACACCCACAGTGCTGTTAGGGAGGAAGTCCCAGGATTTTGACCCAGTGACAGTGAAGGAACAGCGATACATTTCCAAGTCAGATGATGAGTGGTTTGGTGGAAAACTTCCAGGTGGTGGACTTTCCATGTATCTGCTGCCCTTGTCCTTCTAGATGGTAGCAGTTGTGGGTTTGGAAGCTGCTGCTGGAGGAGCCTAGATGAGTTCCGGCAGTGCATCTTGCCAATGGTATTCACTGCTGCCACTGTTCATCGGTGGTGGAGGGAGTGATGTTTGTGGATGGGGTGCCAATCAAGTAGGCTACTTTGTCCTGGATGATGTCAAGCTTCTTGTGTGTTGTGGGAGCTGCACTCATCCAGGCAAGTATTCCATAACACTCCTGACTTATGCCTTGTAGATTGTGGACAGGCTTTGGGGAGTCAGGAGGTGATTTACTCATCACAGAATTGGTAGCCTCTGACCTGCTCTTGTAGCCACAGTATTTATATGGCTAGTCCAGTTCAGTATCTGGTCAATGGAACCTTGATAGTGTGGGATTCAGCGATGGTAATGCCATTGAACATCAAAGGGCAATGGTTAGATTCTCTCTTGTTGGAGATGACCATTGCCTGGCACTTGTGTGGCGTGAATGTTACTTGCCACTTGTCAGCCCAAACCTGGAAGTTGTCCAAGTCTTGCTGCATTTGGACATACTGCTTCAGTATCTGAGGAGTTGTGAATGGTGCTCAACATTGTGCAATCATCAGCAAACATGCCGATTTCTGAGCTTATGATGGGAGAAAGGTCATTGATGAAGCAGCTGAAGATGGTTGGGCCAAGGACACTACCCTGAGGAACTCCTGTGGTGACGTCCTGGGGCTGAGATAATGGACATCCAATAACCACAACCAGCTTCCTTTGTGCTAGGTATGACTCCAACCGGTGAAGAGTTTTCCTCCTGATTTCCATTGACCCCAGTATTGCTGGGGATCCTTGATGCCAACTGGCTCAGATGCTGCCTTGATGTTAAGGACAGTCACTCTCACCTCACCTCGGGAGTTCAGCTCTTTTGAACCAAGGCTGTAATGAAGTCAGAAGCTGAGTGGCCCTGGCTGAACCCAAACTGGGCATCAGTGAGCAGGTTATTGTTAAGCAAGTGCTGCTTAATAACACTGTTGATGACCTATTCCATTACTTTACTAATGATCGAGAGTAGACTGATGGGGCAGTAATTGGCCGGGTTGGATTTGTGAATGAACAAGTTTCCACAATTACATTTGCTGTATTCATTGAAAAGATAAATCATGTCCCTCAGTAGTAAAGCAGAACTGAGAAGGATTGAGATACAGGTGCTAATAAATTTCAGCAAACATGGCAGTCAATTTATGCAAAGCAAAGTTGCATAAACTGCAAGTGAAATGAAGTTTGCTTTTTATTTGAGTTTCAAGAGTTACTGTTTAAAAGTTTAAAGACTTTCCCTGGAATGATCTCACAAAGGTTATCTTCTTATTGCAGAAAACATGCATTCTACAAATATTCCACAACATATTAAAGCACTGTTAAAATCTAATAAGGCTTCCAATTCTGTTAATAGCATGTACTATCTGTTTCAAAGAATTGGTATCTGTTCATTAATTCTTTGTGCCATGAGAAATTGTTGTTTAAAATGTACACATTAGAGAGTTTCCGCTTTGGGTGGAAACTAATGGCTGCAAATTGTGCTCAAAATTATGTTGCCTTTTGAATTGTTCTTTTTGCTCAAGTTTCCACTCAAATTTATTTGAATATCAATAAACATAAAATCTTCTATAAATCAGCACCTTTGGGCAGTTTGTGAATGTAATTATTTTTAAAATGTTTGAATTTGACAATGTTCCTTGGTATATTTAAGAGAGGTGCAGTTTTAGGAATACAGGTGAAAATGGATCCATTGCAAAAATAATCAGAGTGTCTGTTCATGTGAATAAGCTGATTTTAAATAGCTGAAAATTACTTTAAAAACGCTATGAAGAAGCAGTTGCCAATTAGTGGGTGTGCAGAGTCGATTTCTAAGTAAATTTAAATAAAAATATAAATATATTTAATACATATATTAAATACTACAGGCATATATATATATTTAAACGCTTACATTTAAAAGACAGATTTGTCTCATTGCACCTAAAAATGTTTAGTTTTAAGACTCACCTCAGAGGCCCAAAACAAGTAGAATTAACAGAAACTCTCAATGGTAATTAAATTGATCTAAGACATGGCAAAATTTGTGAACACGGGTGACTTCCAGCACAACATTTTCCAGTGCAAAAGGTCACAGACATTGGGCAGAATTTTCCCAACCAGTCCGCAGCAGGTTTCGTGGTGGGCAGGGCCAGAAAATTTGGAGTAAGGCCAAAAATTGGAAACCGCCCCATCGGAAAAACAGTTTGTAATTTTTTGCTCACCACTTTCATGGTGGGTGGATGGCACACGGCGGCAATCTCATTTGCATACATTACCATCTCATGGATGCTCATTAAAAACGCTCCTTGCCAGAATCATGAAGCCTGTCCCAATTACGTGCAAGGTCAGTGGGAAATTAGATCAGTGTGAAAAATGTTTGGATATAAGTGGCGTGCAGCTGACGGCCCTCACTTTCCTCATGACTTAGAGGTGAGTGCATCATTCAGAACCGGCCGGCAGCAGTGCCGCTCCGGGTTCTCAGCAAAGCCAGTGGCACTACACTGGTGGGGGCATAGGCTTGTTCCCCTCATTGACTTCCTCTGTTGTTCTGGAGGCTCAGGCAGGTCAGGAGCCCAGACAGAGACCAGCATTATGACTGCAGGCGGGTGGGGGGTGGTGGGGTGGTAGGGAATGAGGGACGGAGACACAGGAGATAATGGGCAAAGGTGTGTATGGGGAGGGGGGGATGAAGGTAGGGAACACTAGAGATAATGGGCAAAGATGGGGGTGGGGGAGGCAGGGAAATGACGTCCGGGATGGGGGAAATGACGTCTGGGAGGGGGGAAAAACGATGTCCGGCAGAGGGGTCAGGGTCAGGGGGAAACGATGGCAGGCAGGAGGATTCTGGGAGGCACAGGGGAGGGCATGGAAGTGATAGCAGGCAGAGGGGAGACTGGAGGTGCTGGCTGGAGGCCAACATCAAAGACAGGAATGCAGACATGTTAGGGGGTGGAATGGGAACAGACCTACACAAATTGGAGGTGGAAGCTTGCAGACTCAGGAAATGAGAGGGAGGGGTGGTGTTAGTTTAGCACAAGAAGGGAAGGCTTGCACAAAGACTCATGGAGGTGGGGGAGGGGTAAGGAGTGCACATGAGGGAGGTATTGCACAGGGGGTGGTGGTGGAGGAGATACACTGTGTTGTCAGCGGTCAGGAAGGAATGGGAGAGCAAAGAGAAAGAAGCCATCGTCCCTGGTCTGGGGCCAAGTAGCCAGGGTGCCAGAGTAAAGCCAGTCCTGGGGCATACTGCACCTAATATTCAGGGTGCCAGAGTGAAGTCAGTCCTGGGGCTTTGCGGTCCATGCTACAGGGCAATGCTCCAGGGAGGGGCAATGGCTGTGTGCTCAATTGGGAAAAGGCATAGCTTAGTATGCAGTGCATGGTCATGGTCCTAATGTGGCTGGCCATGGTGTTGTCTTGAATGGTACTGGGCTGCAGATGGAATTGTCAGAGTTAAGGGAGGTATCTGCAGCCTGTAAAGGGGGAAGAGATAATACTGAGGGGGGTTTGTGAAACTTTCTTGTTGTGGCGGTGATGGTGGGGGGGTAGGCCACCTCTGTATCACCATGCACACAGCCTTAAGATGGGGAGGGGTGAGATCCCCAGTGGACATTGGGATATCGACAGCTATGGGTTCAGGTGGGAGAGTGGAATATCCACAACAATGATTGTTGGATCCAGGATTATTGGGGGGTGCAGGTGATTAACAGAAGGCATCTCTACCTGCACACTGTTGGGTTCCCGGAAGATCGGAGGCACAGTGACAGTATTGGAAGGAGGGTCGAAGTTGGTTTCGAAGTCAAACCTGAGCACCACCATCTTTGGTGTGGATTTAATGGTGCAGGCAGAAATTGAAACTGGAAAAGAATCTGGATGGGAGGGCTTGGAGTTAGAGTGGGAGGAGCCCAGGTCTGCACTAAGGACCCCATTTCATGGGACATGCCTCAACCTGCTTGCACTCAAAGTATTGAAATGTAGCCAGAACTGACAGAAAAGTAGAAGATCTCCATGGGAAAGTTCTACTGAGACATGGCCGCTTCCAGCACTATAACAAGAGACTTTAGGAGTCATGGGCTTCACAATACAGTTGCTCCATTTAAGCATTAACACACAGGAATGTGAAAAATGGGAATGCAGGCAACTGTTAAGGAGGCACGGGTGCTGTGTATATGACAGATCATCAGTGAAAGCCTCTAATGTGCTTTCTCCAATTGGCATGGATAATGTCCCAAAGGGCATCCAGTCATAACTCAGGTTAACAGTAATCAGTCTGCTAGGTCTAAGATTGGAGGAGTGAGTTTGATAATGTGGCACATGTCATTAGTGGCTCTAAACCTTTTCCAAGCTCTGAGATATTGAGAAGTTATGAGGGTTGGCATCTTATTCACCTCGCTCTGTGCATTTGCACCTCAGTTACAAGGCTGTATCAGCAAGAATGGAGCCTGGACTCAGTGCTGCCTTTTGATGGTGTTCATGGAATGGAGGAGGAGAATAAGGGACCGAGCATAGCTTAGGGAGGAGGCCCCGTCTAAGGTCCCCGACAGGGGAGCCCCAGAAGAACCAGAGGATAAGGAGGTTAGACCCGTACAATGGAGATGACTTGCTCAACCGAGGGTCTGCTGAAGCTCTCCTATCTGCAGACGAGCGAGAGACAATGCTGCGCTCATCTGTGCTTGTCCAGATATATGGTGAATCACATCTGTCACATTCCATGGGAGGTTCTAATGCCCCATGGAGTGGGAGATCATCCTCTGCCTGTGGCCCTGAGGGCCACCGCTGTGCTCAATTTCTTTGCCTACAGCTCGTACCAGGGATCCACAGGAAATCTTGTGGAATCCCGCAGCCCACCACATAGATGCATCAAGGAGGTGACAGATGCCCTGTACAGTAAGGCTTATAATTATGAGAGGTTCACAGTTGATGAAGATAGCCAGACTGCTAGATTCATTGGTTTTGCAGCTATCTCAGGCTTCCTAAGAGTGCAGGGAGCAATTGATTGCACACATATTGTTTTGAGAGCTCCATGGCAGCAACCCTTGATGTTCATCAACTGGAAGGTGTTCCACTCCATCAATGTTCAACTTATGTGCGATCATTGGAAGCACATCATGCACGTATGTGCCAGCTACCCTGGGAGTTCCCATGGCTCATATATCCTGAGTCACTCCCAGTTGCCTCACATATTCGAAGGGCTTCAGTGATTACAGGGCTGGCTGCTTGGGGATAAGGGGTACCTACTCTCATGATACCGGTGGCTCATGACACCTGTGTATCATTCTCAGAGTGCCTTGGAGGAGAGATACAATGTAGCTCAAAGCTTCACATAATCCATAATCAAGCAGACCATCAGCACCCTGAAGATGCGCTTCCGATGTTTGAATTGCTCATGTGGGGCTCTGCAGTACTCTGCACAGAGGGTCTCCTGAATAGTAATGATCTGTTTCACCCTGCACAACCTGGCACTTCAAAAGTGGGGGATCCCTTGCCAGAGGAAGACATGGAGGAGACAGAAAGGGCAGGAACCTGAAGAGGGAGATGAGGGTCAGCCTCCACGTGAGAATACCATCAAAGAAGCACGTGATGGAAGATGTGCCTGTGCCACACTGATAGCCACAAGATTCCAGGAGGAGTAAGGTTCAGGCAACAGGACACGGCCACATTCCTTCGGTCCCTTAATGCCATGCCAATGCACTGAAAAGGATTTACAATCAGTCACATCGACACCAATTCCGCATTCGCATAGCACCTTAAACCCTTATTAATCACCGGGCTCTAATCTTTTGGAAAGGCCAACGACAAACTATTATATCCGTGCGCTCTGGGAAGTGAAAGTCGACACAACAGCGGTAACGAGTGAGTGGGGAGGGGGTTTCAAATCAGACCATGTTGAACTTGATGCAGTCATTGCCACCTTAATGAGAAAATGCAGTTGACAGTGAAATTAGCGCATGGCTGGAGATATCATCATCTCAACTGAGGAGACAGGCATGATGGCAGCTATCCCTTCAGGCTGCTGAGCAGCCCTCACACAATGCTGTCTCGTAAGCAATAATGGTTACAAACTCATCTAGCTTACACCTCCAATGAAGATTTTCACACATCTCCCTGACATCAAACAAGGGTCTGGTAGCTACCTTGAGTGGGATTCACATCACATGAACGTGAGACTCACATAGGAAGGAGATGACTGATTGGGAGGATACCTCACCCTCGTAACAAGAGGGCACATAGATGAATATGCACAATGCCTTCAAATGAACAAACCATTCTCATTGACATAAAATGTATTTACAAAAGTGCAAGATTTATACAGTGTTTGAACACCCATGACCCAGAACTGCTGTTAATATTTCTTAATTTTCCTAACTCTAGCCTGGATGAAGCCCCGACATCCACAGCAGGGGTGGAGGCAGCCTGCTGACTGCTACGTCCTGATGTCTGTGATGACCTTGGCAGACCTCCTCTGGTGGCCCAAGGCCTGGAGGGCCCCAGCCTGATAAGGGTCTCCTGCTCAGGGGCAGATGCACCGTCCTTGGCCTGAGCAGCTCTAGTGGATGGGGTCACAGGCAGAGGAGATTCTGAGTGGCTGGAGCGTCCTACGTGGAGGCTCTCGGGATGTCCGGCTGACACTCATCCCCCCTGTGGGCCCCTCTCTGACTCCATGAGGAGTTATCTGATTGGCTGGGAGCTCTCCAAGGTGGGCATTCCTACGAAGATAGGAGCAGAAGTCTCTCCTTAAAGCAATTAATGCTGCTCCCAACATTAAGTTATTGCGGGGCAGCTGTCAGGATTGTGGGCTGACTCCCCACAAATTTTTAATGGGTAACGTGGGGGGGAAGGGTGCGGTGGACTGGGGAACACGGTGCCTTGTGAAGTCCAACCCAAAGTCTTTGTTTACTGAATGAAATTATATGAACTAGGATCATTTTCCAGAGCCCTAAGGTACATTATGTTAAATCTAGCTTGCTTATTGACAATCAAAACAGTAATTAAAACTGGATTCAGTGATGGTAGCACATAAATTTGTCGTTAATTTATTTGAATTCTATCCCCAGTATTTTAATGAAGACATTAGCTCTTCAATTGTAAATTGGTTAACACCTCTGTTAAAATTGTAAGCGCGAGAAGTTTATATGAATATATTATCATATAATGCAAGTTAAAGTTCAATGTTTGAATTTAAATATTTTTCAGCACAAGAAGACAGTATTTTCCAATTTCAAAAATTTCTATCCGCATTCATTCTAAAACCATGAAATATTATTTATTCTTCAAGTAATGATAGCTACTCACAGTTGAAAGGTTATTTGGCCAGAATGAGCTGGAAAAACAATTGCAAGTTTAATGGAGTTTGCTGTTATTATTGAGTAGATCACTCATCAATTTGTGAGGATGAAGAGCCACCCTGCGAATTGTGAATTGCCACAAGTTACTGGACAATGCACTCCACTATTAACCTTGCAAAAGTGACAGCTCTCCCTTAATCTCCTCATGAGCTTTCATAAAATTGCAGCATTTATGCTTTAATTGCTAAATAAACTCTCCACAGAAAGTTAAGGTTAGTACTTAGCAAAGTAAGTACCCCCTTAATGATGAGACTTATATTCTAGCAAGTTTATTCCACTCATCTGGCCCAGAAAGGGGACAATTGAAACTAGGGAATCTCATTCTGACAGGCAGTAAGTTGTTGGCAGTGATTTTTAACACTTTAAATTTAAAATGTTAATTTATTCATTACTTTTTCATTCTGGTTCTTTTTCTCTCTCTTAATCCAATCTTTCTTTCCCTCACTTTACTTTTATTATTATACGTGATTTGAGTCTAATTCAACACACCTTCCCCCTTTCCTTCCCCAGTTTCCCTCCCTTTCCTTCTCAATCATTAAATCTCAGTGGCTAAGGAGATAGGCTATTAGTCCCATTGCCCACCAAGGTCCCAGATGCCTTGTTGCCCACACAAATTTATCAGCGTGCACTTATAGCAACTTGCAGTGTGTGTAAGTTTTGAGTTGAAGGGTGAGGGAAAAGTCTAATTAACAGGACATGCTGTGAGATTGCTATGCTTCAGGAAATTTGATGTTGCCAATTGTTTGTACAGTAGTTTAATTCTGGGGCAACTGAAAGCTATTAGGTAAATAGAGCATTGCACTAGCTGATGTTCATTCACCTTTACTTTTGCCTTTTCACTAATGGCAAAGAGCATCCATGTCTAGAGCTCCTGAGAGATCAATCATTCACATTCACTGTTGAGTAATGGGACAACGTAGTGGGGCGTAGTCTACAGAGGACATATTGACCAATTTTCTTTTTTCGCCAAATCATTAGTGAAAACAGCTGCATATATTTAAAAGATGTTTTCCCAGCATTTAAAATTAGATTAGGTAATTGTCTTTACAATTCCACCAGCTCCATTACAGCCATTCATTGCGCTAAAATATTGAAATATCCAATAATTTTAAATGGCAAAATAGGAATTTAGTGTCAAAAATGTGAATTAGCTATCAGATAATTTGACTTAAGCAACTTTGAATTAAGAACAGTTGGATTTAGCTACAAATAATGCCTAAATAAAAGTTTTGAGAAAAAATATTAAGCTTTCAATAACATAATAAGGCATGCTGATATTATTAAACATTTAAAACAATAACATTTATCAGAGGCAAAATATGAACTCAGATTCCAGAGTAATACTAACCGGATTGCAAGTCAATGTTTCTCCTTTAAGACTTTGATTTCTTTAGCTTTCAGTGAAGCTGTGGTTCCGCAGATTTAAGACTGATATTGAGTCGCCCTTTCATGTTGCCTAAATGCCTTGACTCTTTCAACATCCTTCATGGTCTGTTACTCGAGCTTTTCGGAAAGCATTGTCAAAGTGCCATGAGTGCTCATATAGACCCTTCAAACCAAAGTCAGGGCCATACCCCTTGTTGCTATTGACGTCAAAAAAGAACAGTGTCGTCAAAATTACCAGCTTAAAACATAACAATGGTTGGAGGTGTTCTTTGTGGTTGGTAGTTGTGTATAAATTTCTAACTTTTTAAAATGACTGACTCAACTGGTTTGTGAAAAAGTATTTTGCAATGTAGATGAGATTCTTTTATTATACTGAGTCTGTTTCCACGTTGTTTGAAGATTGTGCTCATGATCCCCAACTCAACCTGTTCATCTATATAGCACCCTCGCCTTTGAATCAGAGGGTTGTGGGTTCATGTCCCACTCCCGGAAACCAAGAACTGTGATTGTATTTGAAAAGAGTTGCAATCTGTGACTGTTGATAACTCGAAAGAGTATACCCAGGCCTGCTTCAAACACCTGAACTATATCACCTCTCCATCTTCACAGACAAATGATTCTACTCCAGGGCCTTACAGGAGGGTGAGGAAACATTCCAACCTCCCTGTTATCACTACCAGCTTCCACCTTCAAGTTCTGGGTCTTGGCTTTTGATTTAAGGCCTATTTCTGAATCCTACCATTTTCACCTCTCATGCTAGTTTTGATGAGGAGTTTCTGGATTTCATTGGATCCAAAATTGAAGTTATCTGCTCAGCTGTCTTTCATTACAGCATAAATAGTTATTTGACAAGCATCTATCAAATTGTAAATCGATGCCAGTGAATGACGCAATGTACTTCAACATAGAACGTATGAAGTGTTAATATCCAGAGCCACGTAAAGAAGCTGGTGCTGTCTTATTGCATGCAACGAGTATTAGAAAGAAAATAATGAAGAACTTACATTTAAATAGCATCTTTCATGATCTCAAGATGCCTCAAAATGCTTCACAGTGATGAAAAACTTTTGAAGTATTGTCATTGTTGCAATGTAGGAAACATGGCATCTGTTGGGAGTGTGTTGGTTACAGAACAGTATGTCTTAAAGAAGTCTCTGTAGTCTTCTGTAGGTCAACTGTAAGTCTTTATTAACTACTAGAACTATTTAGATATCTACAGTAAAGGGTACATGCTAGGAGCTGACTCCATGCTTAAGTCTATAACACATCACTGCTCAACAGCACACTGACCCTGGATCTGGGCCATGTGCCTTCCTGCATCACTGTGTGGGTGTTATTGTACTCACCCCCACATTAACCCTGTATGCATCAGACCCTTTTACTACAAACACTCAATTTGCACAAGCACCCGCAAGGACAATGCAATATATTGTCCAAGATGCCAGGGAGAACTCCCCTGCATCACAGGGTTGTTTATCTTCTCCCTGTGAAGACAGACGAGTTCCCTGTTTAACATTTTGGTATCAAGTTTCCACTCGGAACGCATTTGGAAAAATGAGCCAGAACATGCTGGAATCTGTACTGGTTTTGGTGAGATAAAGTTATGCTAAAATTTCTGTTCAAACTCATTAGCATAAGTCAAAATGTAACATCGCCCTTGAATCAGCACAATGAGCAGCGTAGTCAAACATAATTGATTTGTGACTGAAACAAGCTGATGGAGCCTAATGGGGCTAGTGTGGGCTGATGTAACAGGGAATGAAATTTAAAAATCGCTTCAGTGAAGATGAAGATCACAAGGCAAGACATTTATCTCTCTCCCTCTGCAAACTCTTTTACAGCTTTTACATTTTAAACACTCGCCTGAGCAGGAAATGAGACATTTTGTCTGGTGCAGCAGCAGAACCTGTAGTTAGAGTTACAGCTGTTCACTGAAGTAAATAAACTAGTTGCCAGTGGAACAGGACAAATGACCATGGCTTCAATTTGACTGCTGGCCGGTAAGGGCAAATACATTGACTGAATTTAAACTAGTTTAAAATTAATTGGTTCAAGTATTTGCTGCAGCTGAAGAAACAGGCTTGTGGACTGATTTCACTGCTGGTCACTGCAGGTCAGGTGATGAAGGCTGGATTCACATGATTGTGACTACCTGTCCAAGTGTGTGGGCACAATGAGATGAAACTTCTGAATGGGCCGAATCAGTGGAAACTCTGCTCTTCAAGCTGTTAGCGTGGCCAGTTTTGTGTTCGGGGAATGTGTCCGGTGAAGGAATTTTTGAACCGGCATTAAGGGTCGCAGATAATCATTTGCTCAGTGGTTATGGCAACAACTTACCTATGCTTAAAATTCATAAATCTTTAGTCTATTGCACCTCGTTCTACTCCGATTCCACTGTTATATGAGTGGAAGTCATGAAGAACCCCAGGCTCTCATCTAACAGTGTCAGCTGTGTTCAAGCCTCAGAGCTGGGAATTGATAAAAATGGGACTATATCAAAGAAAGGCACTTGATGCTTGAATCAATATTTAATATATTAATTTTTGTGAAAATATTTTGAAAATACTGTGCTCAGTTTTATAGAAACTTCTGACGAAAGATCATTGATCTGAAATGTTAACGCTCTTTCTCACTCCGCATATGTTGTATACTGTATACTGTATACTACTTCCAGCATTTTCTGTTTTACAGTTGGCATTACCATCATCCGCAGTACTTAGCTACTTTATAAAAAACTGTGTATTCTTTTGGGTGGAAACTGTTTTTAGTTTGCTTACAGATTTGTAACCTGAGTCCTGTTGAAAATGTGTGGTCCACTGCTGGGAGACATGAGGCCTACCTGATATTGGTCCTCAGGCTTCATTAATATTTCCCACGTGAGTTGCTGATGTCTGTTGTCTCTCCACAGGCAGCTCATGCATTTGACATCGCTGACTATCAGGCTGCTTCTCTTGTCAACTGTGATCCTTGGGTAAGTCCTGGGAAAGGGTTGGAACAGCACCATGCTGGGCTAGCGATCAGGAATAATGTGAAATACTTCTCACCATGGCCCTATTGCAATGATTTTTAAATGGGAAGTTAGCTGACAAAGAAGACTCAGAGGCTGAGTTACTGTGACGCCAGCAGCACCCCTCAAACTAGCTGTTAAAGGGGGGAGCGGTGGTCAGGAGCAAGAAAGAACCTCCGGGTTGATTCGGAAGGAAGGTGATTGTTGTCGTCTGGAGTGTGATCAGCTCCAGAGGGACGGTGCTTGGATCAGGAGTGAAAGTGATCTGGAGGGAAGGAAGGAGTGAGGGAAATTCGGTAGGGAAGGCTGTCGGGCCAGGAGGAAGGGAGGGCGGTTTGTCAAGTTGGCAGCGGGGAGAGGAGGATGAGTCGTCAGATTGGGGAGGCCGGTGGTGATCAGTGAGGGTAGTTAGTGAGCAGGGAAGCTGGTGGACGGTTAATTGAGGTGGAGGCTGGGATCTGGTGCAGCATTTATTGTATCTGGCCCTTTAATGTTGCTGCTTATTTTAAAGCCAGAATTTCCCCTGGGCCTTGTGGTCAATACTGTACCTCCAGGTTTGCTCAAACTCCACTTTCTATATTATGGGGGGCTCCCATCCCTGGAACATCGCATCTTTTTTTGACTGCCAGTAAACTTCCAACGGACTCTGGCCTAATTCCTCATGCCTAGGAAATCCTACCAAATAATGCTGCTTTGCAATAATAAATTTATTTTTTTCATCACCCCCTGTCCAGAGAATGAACATAAGGGACATGAACAAATGAGTTTGGCCTCAGTATTAACCCTCCATTTACAGTGGATGCTGGTTGTTTCTACATAAATAATCTTGCAAAGGAGGGTGAAATTTCAAAGTACTGACCATTGTCTCTATCAATATAAAATATAGAGATTGATGAATGAAGTATAGACAAAAGGAAAACTTGGTTTATTATCTGGATGAGAAGGAGCTGACGACCAGCTGATGAAATTTTAAGTGAGTTTTGTCGATCTTCCCATGAGGGGAATGAGGCGGATATTTCTGTTCGTGTGATTGGATGTTATATTTTGTGTTACATGTAACAATGATACAATGCTCATTTTCAGGAGATGCCGGGCTCTTTGTGCTTTAGAATCATTCCCAGCCGCAGGAGCCATTATGTGAGTGGATCTGCTAATATGTTCCATGGATCTTGTAAAACACCTTGTAATGGCTGACTGAGTCTCTATGGGAACTTAGTCTCAGCTGGGCTGCTGCATGAAATGTGTATGATTAGCGGTGATTACTGGAAATGGGGAAAAGATTATTAAATACAAATACACAATGCCCAAGTGTCCATTTGTACTAACCAGTAAATGCACTAAAAATAGAATAACATCGAACCAAGAAGGTGTTTCAGCTCCCTTGTTTTATCTACTTGGACCACTTGCAGATAGCAAGATAACTTCCTTTCTCTGTTGAAGAATAAATTATTTTGATCAGAGGCAAGATCTGAGATAGTTTTATGACTTTTACAGAGAATATTAACACATAAACATGCAATGGTGAATTTAACAGCAGGGCAGATTAAGAGGTGGAATGCTACAGATGTTGGACATGTGTTCAGATGATGAGGATTCAAGCCTCTGTGTTGGCAGTGCTATAGGGAGGATGCAGAAACCAGGCCAGCTTCTTGTCCAGTGGACCGTGCATGTGAACATTGAGTGAGTTGAGGGATGTAATCAGCTTTGAGTATCTCCGGATACTCCACTGACACTCCACATGTTTGAAAGTTTTATAACTGTATGCTTTGTTCAATGAATGAGCAGACAGCAGACACAACTGATTGAAGATTCAAGAGTTTTCCCCAACTTCCAAGGCTCCGCTCAGCGCAGCTAGCACCAGCCTGAGCCTGAGCACCACTCTGCTCAAGATTTGGCCAGGCAATATCCACTTTGATTGAAGCACCAGTTCTGCTAGCTAGAAGAGAGCTCTATGCATGAGTACATATGTACAGATGCCCTCTTCTAGCAGTTATAGGTTAGAGATATATTCTTCTTGAAATACAACTCATTCATGAAAGAGGTGGGAGGGCATGAATTGGAACCAAGAACCTAAACCCGCTAGAATCTTCCTGTCATATCTTCCCCAGGAGATTGTGCTGCGAAGATCATTGGTATTTCTTAGGTCCCAACCAGTCCTTGGTTACCCGTGTCAGAGTAGCAAAGGACTGCAGTGTGGGACTTGTCCTGCTGCTATAATCTCAAGAACCCACACTGAACATTCAGATAGTCGCTTTCCTAGGTTTTGGTATATAATCAATGGCAGACCAAAGCAGTGGGTAGAAGTCTCACCCTGACCTCTTCAAAGGACCCACATAACCGTTGATCTTAAGTGCTTAGAGAGTACACATAGCTGCACCTTCACTCTTCAACTGTTTAAATTAATTACTAACAGGAGGTCCTATGGAACACTTTACAGCTCTCTTGAACTTCATTGACATTCATACAGGTCCTAGTGCTGCTGCCATTGCCAAAAGATCCTGTCAGGGTCAAATTTATTGTTTTGAGCCAGGTGGCCAGAAGGATCAGTGAGGTAAATTATTTGATCCACATCCCTGACTGGAGGAAGAAACACCATTTTTTTTTCACTTCAATGCATTAAAGAAATATCACAACTGAGAGACCCTAATATACACTGACCATAACCCTTTAAAGTCCCTAGAAACATTTAAAGTGACCATATCAGATTGTTATAATGGAGCTTCCTCTTACAATCTTTTAATCTAAAGATTACACAGATTGCTGGCAAGAACATTGTCATTGCTGGCCCACTATCCAGAGTGTAAGCCAGCAAGGGATTGCAATAGATAGGGGAAAACTGTAGCAGTACTAGATTCCTGTGTAAATGTCAGAATGTGTGCAGAATGTATGTGTATGTTTTCTCTTGCTTCACAGGAAAGCAATGTAAAAAAAAGCCATCAAAATTCAGTTTTTTCCCTGTGCAACAGAAGTGTGTCATGCCCAGTAAAGGCATGTCACATTCAGAACTCTTCACATGGACTGAGCTCATATAGAAGCTTCTGGAATGGTCTTTCATTTGCTTAAAATGAACACTGATGAACTGTTAAGGTAGCTGCCAAGGGGTCAGGTGACCTTTGTTTATTTAACAGACTATCAAGCTTCTAGAAAGTTCCAAATTGAATAACCATGGTTAGGGGGCTCCCTCCTGGAATAGAAATACTAGGACAAATGTTATCTGTGATATTCATTCCCGCTGTTGTTTGAAGCTTACTCAAAACACAAAGTCAACAGATTCCTAGACTCTATGAGCAGAATTTTGCCGTTGGCGAGCAGGGGGCAGGGCCCACTCGCCGACGCATAAAATGATGTGGGATGACATCGGGCAGAACCCCCGACATCATCCCGGCCCATTTAAATTTTCAGGAAGGCGGGGGCGCAGCAAAATCAGCTGCGAGCCCGCTGACCTGTCAATGGCCAATTGAGGCCATTGACAGGATCAATTATACAATTAAAGGACCTGCCCGTCCAACCTTAAAGTTGGCGGGTAGGCCAGGAGCCCCAGCAGCAAATAGATAAAACATGAAACCTCATCCACCGGCGGGATGAAGTTTCATGTAGGGTTTTAAAAAGTTTAATAAAGTTATTGTGTAAAATATGAACATGTGCCATCTCATGTGACATCTCATGTGACATTGTCACATGAGGGGGACATGTTAGGGGATTTTTCTTTTCTATTTTTCAAAGTGTAAGTGATCTCCCTGAGGCAGCACTTAGCCTCAGGGAGATGTGCGCTCTTTCGTGCGCATGTGCGAATGAGCCCACTCTCGCTTTTGGGGAATCCCCCCTGCCCGCACAGGGAGCGCATAGCGCTTCCCGCCGGACGTCATGGGGATCAGCTCCCTGCCCGCTGGAGATCGGGTCGGGCCCACCAGCCCGACAGGCAGAGAATTCTGCCCTATGTCTCCAGGTTTTCAGTTCAACAAAGGAAAGCAGACAGGACCAGTTAATTACCCAGTTATCCACCAATTAAGTGTGAGAAACCACCACCTACCTTATATTGTATATCAATGGCCTTCTAGCTTTAAGCCATTCTGGGGAGGGACAATGGCTGTTGACCATGTGACCGAAACTGGCTTCTGATACTGAGATCCTTTATTATGCCAAGACCCAAAAGAAACCTGGACAGAATGCAAAAGAACATTGAGAAAGGCTATGCCGTCCTTACTTTTTAAGAACCATCAGTTGTCAGCCAGTCTGAGAACCAGGCCTCTGAAACCAGCTACAAGTTATCATGTAGCCAAAGTGGTTAACCTGTTCCAGTTTCAATGTTAACCTGAGAACCAACCACCTAGATACTTGACTACCAGAAATCTCGCAACCTACTGCGAGCCCTTTAATTTACAAGACCCTCACTTCAGCTTTAAATCATAAAATCCATTGAAGAAACCATAGGCCTGCCACATGGCGGTTTTGAAATCCTAAATCAGAGACTACTTGCGAGCCAAACAGCATAAGCAGCAAGTGATAGACAGAGCTAAGCGATCCCACAACCAACGGATCAGATCTAAGCTCTGCAGCCCTGCCACATCCAGTCATGAATGGTGGTGGACAATTAAACAACTCACTGGAGGAGGTGGATCCTCAAATACCCCCATCCTCAATGATGGAGGAGCCCAGCACAGCAGTGCAAAAGATAAGGCTGAAGCATTCACAACAATCTTCAGCCAGAAGTGCCAAGTGGATGATCCATCTCAGCCTCCTCCGGAGGTCCCCAGCATCACAGATGCCAGTCTTCAGCCAATTCAATTCACTCCACGTGATATCAAGAAATGGCTGAAGGCACTGGATACTGAAAAGGCTATGGGCCCTGACAACATTCCGGCAATAGTACTGAAGACTTGTGCTCCAGAGCTTGCCGCACACCTAGCCAAGCTGTTCCAGGACAGCTACAACACTGGCATCTACCTGGCTATTTGGAAGATTGCCCAGGTATGTCCTGTACACAAAAAGCAGGACAAATCCAACCTGGCCAATTGCCGCCCCATCAGTCTACTCTCAATCATCAGTAATGTAATGGAAGGGGTCATCAACAGTGCTATCAAGTGGAATTTGCTTATCAATAACCTGCTCACTGATGCCCAGTTTGGCTTCCGCCAGGGCCACTCAGCTCCTGACCTCATTACAGCCTTGGTTCAAACATGGACAAAAGAGCTGAACTCCCGAGGTGAGCAAGGCAGCACTTGACCGAGTGTGGCAGCAAGGAGCCCTAGCAAAACTGGAGACAATGGGAATCAGGGGGAAAACTCTCCGTTGGTTGGAGTCATACCTAGCACAAAAGAAGATGGTTGTGGTTGTTGGAGCTGCTTCGTCAATGACCTTCCTTCCATCATAAGGTCAGAAGTGGGGATGTTCGCTGATGATTGTATAATGTTCAGCACCATTTCCGACTCCTCAGATACTTAGGCAGTCCATGTTCAAATGCAGCAAAACCTGGACAATATCTAGGCTTGGGCTGACAAGTAGCAAGTAACATTCGCGCCACACAAGTGTCAGGCAATGACCATCTCCAACAAGAGAGAGTCCAACCATCGCCCCTTGATGTTCAATGGCATTACCTTTGCCAAATCCCCCACTATCAACATCCTGGAGGTTACCATTGACAAGAAACTGAACTGGACTAGCCATATAATACTGTGGCTACAAGGGCAGGTCAGAGGCTAGAAATCGTGCGATGAGTAACTCACCTCCTGATTCCCCAAAGCCTATCCACCATTTACAAGGCACAAGTCAGGAGTGTGATGGAATACTTCCCACTTGCCTGGATGAGTGCAGCTCCTACAACACTGAAGAAGCTGGATACCGTCCAGGACAAAGTAGCCCGCTTGATTGGCACCACATCCACAAACATTCACTCCCTCCACCACCGACGCACAGTAGCAGCAGTGCGTACCATCTACAAGATGCACTGCATTAATTCATCACGGCTCCTTAGACAGCACCTTCCAAACCCACGACCACTACCACCTAGAAGAACAAGGGCAGCAGATAGATGGAAACACCACCACCTTGAAGTTTCCCTCCAAGTCACTCACCATCCTGACTAGGAAATATATCACCGTTCCTTCACTGACGCTGGGTCAAAATCACAGAATCACAGAGCAGAAGAGGCCCTTCAGCCCATCGAGTCTACACCGACACGTGAGAAACACCTGACCTACCTACCTAATCCCATTCACCAGCACTTGGCCCATAGCCTTGAATGTTATGACATGCCAACTGCTCATCCAGGTACTTTTTAAAGGATGTGAGGCAACCCGCCTCCACCACCCTCCCAGGCAGTGCATTCCAGACCGTCACCACCCTCTGGGTAAAAAAGTTTTTGCTCACATCCCCCCTAAACTTCCTGCCCCTCATCTTGAACTTATGCCCCCTTGTGACTGACCCTTCAACTAAAGGGAACAGCTGCTCCCTATCCTCCCTGTCCATGACCCTCATAATCTTGTACACCTTGATCAGGTCGCCCCTCAGTCTTCTCTGCTCCAACGAAAACAACCCAAGTCTATCCAACCTCTCTTCATAACTTAAATGTTTCATCCCAGGTAACATCCTGGTGAATCTCCTCTGCACCCCCTCCAGTGCAATCATATCCTTCCTATAATGTGGTGACCAGAACTGCACACACTATTCCAGCTGTGGCCTCACCAAGGTTTTATACAAATCCAACATGACCTCCCTACTTTTGTAATCTATGCCTCGATTGATAAAGGCAAGTGTCCCATATGCCTTTTTCACCACCCCAGTAACGTGCCCCTCCGCCTTCAGAGGTCTATGGACACACACGCCAAGGTCCCTTTGTTCCTCAGAACTTCCTAGTGCCATGCCGTTCATTGAGTACTTCCTTGTCAAATTACTCCTTCCAAAGTGTATCACCTCACACTTTTCAGGGTTAAATTCCATCTGCCACTTATCTGCCCATTTGACCATCCCATCTATATCTTCCTGTAGCCCAAGGCACTCAACCTCACTGTTAACCACCTTGCCAATCTTTGTGTCATCCGCAAACTTACTAATCCTACCCCCAACATAGTCATCTATGTCGTTTATATAAATGACAAATAATAGGGGATCGAGCACAGATCCCTGTGGTACGCCACTGGACACTGGCTTCCAATCACTAAAGCATCCTTCTGTCATCACCCTCTTCCCCCTACAACTAAGCCAATTTTGAATCCACCTTATCAAATTACCCTGTATCCCATGTGCCTTTGCCTTCTTTATAAGTCTCCCATGTGGGACCTTGTCAAAGGCTTTGCTGAAATTCATGTAAGCTACACTAACTGCACTACCCTCATCTACACACCTGGTCACTTCCTCAAAAAATTCAATCAAATTTGTTAGGCATGACCTCCCTCTGACAAAGCCTATCCTGACTATCCTGGAACTCCCTTCGTAACAGGACTGTGGGTGTCCCTACACCACTTGGACTGCAGTGGTTCAAGAAGGCAGCTCACCACCATCTTCTCGAGGGCAACTAGGGATGGGCAATAAATGCTGGGCCAGCCAGCAAAGCCCACATCCTGTGAATGAATTAAAAAAAGAACTAACTGCGCACTGTCTTTATCTGTATCGTGTGTGCAGGTGCATGCTTGTAAATGACCAGGGCCAGGATTTTATGGCATCCTACCCGGCGGGATATTATGGTCCCATCGAACTGAATGGAGATTTAAATGGCTCGCCACATCTTCTGGGGGGCAGACACGCCATGGTGAGGCTGGGAAACCCTGGCCTGAGTGTGTGACATTGCAACTGCTTTATTTTAAACTTGCGAAAGATTGCTGCTGAATTATTTAATTCGAATACACACTCCAGGGTAAGAAAAGACACATTTATTTCCACAGAAAACATACTGATTACAGGCAGTGGTTACATACCATGCAGTAACTTTCAGAGATGCTCACTGTATTTCACTCGAAAGCAGGGATATCAAACTCCCTTTAAATGGTGGGAGTGGCCCAGTATCACTTGGCACGGGTCATATTCATCAGAAGTTATTTGGTCACATTGGGGTGCAGAATAGCATGCAATCTGTCCATTTTGTGGGTGCAAAATGGGCACAGCCTATACTAATTATGGGGTGTGAGTTCATACACCCAACCTGTGAGGTGACATATTAAATTTCATTTATACAGGAGTCACTAGATCAATTTAAATATGTAAAGAAGGTTTCTGTGCCTGTTTTAGGACTCTTCCACAAAATGTATGTAAAGCTAAGTGGAGATTGTGCAGATTAGGCTCTGACTATTCTTTTCCTGGTTTTACAATGGCCTAATGAGCTGTGCTTAATAATACAGCTGAAGAAAGATTAGGAGAGCTTTTTAGTTGTCCTTCTGTGGAACATGGAAGAGCAAGAACTTTTATTCCAGCTTCCCACACACTGCTGCAGGGCACTGCTGGCCTGTACTCTGCTGTCCTGCATCTCAATCCCGCAAGAATTAGATCTTGTGACGTAAAATCAGCATGTGCAGCTCCTCATATGTCCTTGGTTTGTGTTTCCTCTTCTCTCAGCTCACCTCCCACTTATCACATTGCTACCACTCCCAGTTCTGCTAGAAATGCTTGGTTCCACAATCTCTCCACCCCATTCTCCAGTACTCTCTCACCCCCACAACCCCACACTATTTCCCATCACCAACTCATTTGGTGGAAACTGCTGGACTAGACACTCAGCCTGGGCCTCTCCTGCCATTGGTAGGAAGAGGCCCTTAAAAGGCCATCAATTGGTGAGTTAAGGGTCTTAATTGACACATGGGTTGGTGGGCTGCCCAACGCCACTGGTAAAGTTATGGCAGGGGAAGAGGCAGGTAGGTAGGCAGTGGGCACAGCACCCATGACATTTTTTAAGCCCTGGCCTGCAAACCTGCTAGTGATAGAACCGTAAAATCAGCCCAACATCAAGAAGCATAAAGCATCTGTGACACCTAAGTGCAGCTAGGTGCTCTTCTTAACTCTCTTATGGGTGCTCCTACATGGTGTGGCCCTACACTTGCTGCTGAGCGTGGTTTGGGATGATCTTGTCAGCTGTCCCCTGGTTGCCTGAGGCCGGGAGAACCCTGGCATGCTGAGGGGCTCTTGTGCAGGTGCAGGTGCAACCTCTGTCATCATGGCTTCTTGAGGTGCTGGAGCCCCCGGCAGAGGGACTGAGGAGCTGCTGCCCATACTCAAAGCTCCCTCAGAAGAATCCCAGAAGCAGAAGGTAGCCACTTCTCGTCCCATTTATGACATACTTGTACCTCCCTGCTGACCTGAGAAGGACAATGACATGGTGGAGAATCCAAGTACTTTGCCTCCCACTCACCCTCCCACAGCTGCATTGAGCTCACAGACTCAGTCATGATGTGCAGGTCAGCATGCACCTCCAGCACCCACAGATTGGTCTACTGATCTAGCTCCGCATGAGAGACGCCAATCTCTTGATGGAGGAATCTGATCCACAGCAGCATTCATGGTCTGGATGGACTCCTGCATCATCCATGCATGGGTGTGCAAAGTCTCTGGAAGATCCACCAGATGTTTATGGCTAACTCCAGGGTCATATCATCAACCTGGTGCTTAGAGTTGGCCTGGTCTCCAACTGTCTTTATACTATCAGTGGCCTTGGCAGTCACAGCCTCCAACAGTCGCTGGGGTCCATCTGTGATGTGCTCACTGCTCACTGACCCCAAATCTACTGGTACCCACTGATGTGAAAGTATCTACGCAGGTGGAAGGTGCAGGGGATTGATGTGACATTGTGTTCTCTGAGGATCCCTCCTCCTTCTCAGAGGAGGACAGATGGCCCCCGGTCTCTGGATATCTTTTGGCTTTAACTTGACCCTCACTTGCATGAGAGAATATAAAAAGGTCAGGGTTAAGGGCTTCCCATTTCCGCATCCCAGCCATGTTTGCTGTGGAATTGCATGTGACCAACGGTGGTCACATGGGCACTATGCCCTCTGTGTGCCAGCTGCACCCTTGTGCACCCGCATCCATCAACTCACCCTCTTGGCTTGGCACCCAATGTCTTGCCATCAGCAGTAAGATGGCTACTCTGATGGCCTGCCAATTCCAAGACCGCCTTCTCCATGACAGGGGAGGGCGGTTGGAGGGCGTTTGCTGAGGATATGGAGGCATGGCACCCTTCTGCTGGTCTTGGTCCTCTCTTTGCAAAGCCATGTCTGTGACAGGATATGCTGCAAGCCTAATCCCCTTGCCACTGGCTCACTGGGCACACCTTTGGTAAAAGCCAACTGCCTCAGGCAAGCCCAAAGGGAAAACGACTAGGGAGTACTCACTGGCAGTCTGAGTGGGGTCCTTGATGCACTTACAACACTGGATCCACGTTTTGATGGTAATCCCATTGCTGCTGACCTCCTCTGCCATCTCATTCCAGGCTTGCTTTGTTGGGTGGGGCCCTGTCCTCTTCCCATCACTTGGGAAGGGGACCTCTGGCCTCAACCTTGCAGCCTGGAGGAGAACCTGCAGAGAGCTATCATTGAGCTATGGGGAATTCCATCTGCCATCGTGGCTCATGTTCAGCTCCCTGAAGATAGCCAGGCAGACAAGCAGAGGCACCTGGAGAGCCGGCATCAGCAAATGCAGGGCTGGCAGCCCATTCAATATGGCACAGCAGCAGCTACCTTGTGACTTTCGTTCCTGCCTAAAGTCCCAGACTGGACGGCCCGGTGCCTCCCGTACGTTAATTGGACAACCCCTGTGCTGCCTCTTCTTCATTGCATGGTACCCTTGAAAACGCAGGTGCCCAATCACCGAACACGCTAACGGAGTGGCACCGGCTTCTGGTGCTCCCACTGTGACCCTTACCAACAGGACAAAGTCCAACCCATAGAATCAAACAGCACATCATTGGGCCCCAGCTCTATCCAATTAGTGTCCCTGCTCTTTGTCCAGAGCTATACAAATTTCTGCTTTTTCAGGTCTATGTGTACACTCACTTTTATTTTGCTGCCTTTGAACACGCAATCCATCAGGCTGGCCATGGCAAAGCAAAGCATCGCTGTATTTCACCCTGTTGCTCAGCAAGTCTCATGAGAATAGAATAAATGTTTTTGTGATCTGGATTACATGCTGTTTCCCAAGTTTGTCTCCATTGGTTGCGATCTCTGAGTCAGAAAGTTGAGTGCTTTCCAGGCCCTGACAGTCCTTTGCTGATTCTCCAGTACAATACTGATGGAACATCGCTTTGTCAAAGACACTGACCTTCAGATATTAAAGTGTAGACCTATCTGCCTGGGCTTATGGGCTCAGGTAGGCATTAACAGCATGATAACATCAGATGAGATGTTAAATTGAGGTCTTTGTTATATCTTTGGTTCTTTTTTGTCCTTCTTACTCTAGATATTTCAGTTTCTGTACTTTAAACTATTCTCATAGGTGAGCCTTAGTTCACAACAATGAGAGCATCTTCACAAACACTTGTTTCTCTAAATTCTGATAGCATTTCCAGGATTATGCACAAAAAATCTTTCTTTAGATTTGTCTCGACAGTGTCTTCCCCACATCTCAAAGGAACACCAGAATATGCCAAAACCCTGGCCTTGTTTATGTTTTAACTGCCATACTGAATAATTGATGAACATGTGAATAAATAATAGTAAAAGACAAATACATATGTGGTAGGTAATCTCCTAATTTACGCCCCAGCTCCCCAAATTAATTGCTTGCAATTCCTGTACAAAGCAATATATTTTATAATTAAAAGCAAAAAACTGCAGATGCTGGAAATTCAAAACAAAAATAAAAATACCTGGAAAAACTCAGCAGGTCTGGCAGCATCTGCAGAGAGGAAAACAGTTAATGTTTTGAGTCCGTATGACTCTTCAACAGAACTAAGTAAAAATAGAAAAGAGGTGAAATATAAGCTGGTTTAAGGCGGGGTGAGGGTAGAGCTGGATAGAGGGCCAGTGATAGGTGGAGATAGCCAAAATATGTCACAGACAAAAGGACAAAGAGGTGTTGAAGGTGGTGATATTATCTAAGGAATGTGCTAATTAAGGGTAGAAAGCAGGACAAGCAAGGTACAGATAGCCCTAGTGGGGGTGGGGTGAAGGGAAGGGATCGAAATAGGCTAAAAGGTAGAGATAAAACAATGGATGGAAATACATTTAAAACTAATGGAAATAGGTGGGAAAAGAAAAATCTATATAAATTATTGGGAAAAAAGTGGGGGATCGGAAAGGGGGCGGGGATGGAGGAGAGAGTTCATGAGAAATTTTATAATTTATTTTATAATTAACCTGAATATTCATGCCAACTGTGAGAGTTAACTCACCTGAACTCACCACTAAAAAGTTCTAGATTTAAACAGACCAAACATATTATTTGTGCCTGGGGCTTAGAAAGTTGAATAACTGTCAGCTAATTTCAAAAGGAGCTTTCAGTAGACACTGTAGTAACTGAGGGTATAGCCCCTCCTACTGTCTTTTAAGGCTCATGTGATGTTCTGTTAAGGCTCCAACCAGTGCAGGCAATCTGGGGAATGGGGCTTCTTGATGAGAGTCCTGATCGAGCATGTAGCACCTGAAAAGCTCTTTATAATAAAGTTTAGCCGTTTCTTGTTGAAACCTGTCTGCTACGTCGTCATTACATTTGGCAACGAGGGTAAAATTAGTTCCGACTCTGCGCCTTGTCCTGTCACTGTTAGTACATCGAATTTTTTTAAAAAGACTACTCACCAACCATGCCACTCTTCGGCAGAATTGATCCATATGATGCGACTATGGAAGACTGGAGTCAGTATGTAGAGCGCCTCGGATTTTATTTCACAGCGAATGAAATTACCGCAGAGGAAAAGGAGAAAGCAATCCTCTCGAGTATATGTGGCAGTAACACATACAACCCCATTCGCAACCTGACGGCCCCAAGCGCCCAATTCTAAGTCCTATAATGAATTGGTGGACCTCATGAAAACACACTTTCAGCTGAAGCCATCCGTAATAATGCAATGTTTTAAATTTAATTCCAGAGTTAGGGCCCCAGGAGACTCTATCGCAACCTATGTAGTGAACTTCAAGTAATTAACAGAACACTGCGACTTCAGGGATGTATTAAATTATATGCTGCGGGACTGATTAGTTTGTGGAATTAAGGGCAATGCCATACAGCGCCTTTACTTACCAAGGTCGACATTAACTTTAAGTGTGCCCTAGAAATCTCGCTCACCAGGGAAAGTGCTGCGAAAGACTCGCAGGCTTTGCAACACAAAGAACATGATGCCGTACTTCATGTTGGGCAGGAACCTACCGCTAACCTCGGCCTGAAAACCAGACCCACAGCATCAAAGTGAGATGCAATGTCCTCTGTGCGAAACTTGAAAAAGCCTGGTAGAAATGCTTCAGTAGCAACTTCGAGATTAAGTTATTATAGATGTGGAGGTGACCATGGAATGGACACCTGTAAACTCAAGGAGGCAGAATGTCATTACTGTCATAAGAAAGGTCATGTGCTAAGGCAATGCCGGTCAAAGCTGAAGCAGCCTGTAAAACAGCAAACCAACATGATTGAATTAAAGAATACAGCAGAGACTGAAGCTGCTGACACCGACGCTTATTCCCTGTATAATGCAACTGCTGTGAAAACCAAACCTATCAAATGGGAGATAGAGTCACCTGTAAGCACGTAGATCATACTCGTACCAGAGAGACATTCCAACAACCATGTTATTCCGCCTGTGATTAACGTTGAACCGTCAATTCCTGAGGTGACTGATCGACCTAGAATAGACATGACCAATGTCTCTGTAGAGTCCCCAAACCCTGAACTGGCATGTTCCAATGATGTGTCTCATGCTGCGGTTCCAGATCCTGTTGATCCTCTTGAGGAACCTCAAGTGGTAGAGCTACGCTATTCTAGCCATACAAGCAGAGCACACAGAGACTTGGGCTGGGATTCTCCATGCCCGCCGACATTGGGCATGTTCTGTGGTGTGAATGGACAATATGACAAGAAGGCTAAAAATCGGTTTCACGATGTCGTGAAACCAGTTTGTGATTGTCCGCCCACTGGGGGGTTACATTTCCCGCCATCGGACCATCGGAGGTCAGGAACCTCATTGTAATAAATCAGTATATCATTATAAGGACAGTACATCGGACTGATCCTCCCCCCCACTGCTGGATCGTCCGCCCACATCGGCAGGAAAACACGCCAACGTGCTTCACAACAGCACATAAGTGACATGCACCTGGTGGACTTAACTTTGCTCGGGACTTCAATGTTTGTTTGCCTACCTTGTTCCGGTCAGCATTCGCAGTCATCAGCGCCAGGCTTCACAGACAGCACCACATCACTTTTAGCGGGGCTCACAAGGAGGTCAGCTATATGTGGGTGGCTTTTCAATGGCTGCAGGGCTAGGGCTTGCTTGGCGAAAGGGGAGAAGTGGCCTCAGGCAAGGGAAGAGGCTGCAGGGTAAAGGCAGTATGGGGATGGAGGGTAACCAAGGTTGTGTGTGGTGGGGTTGGGGGGGCACATGTTGATTTGTGTAAGTGGCCTCAAGATGGTGAGGGCTAAGGAGGCAGTCTCCAGAGGAAATGAGGCCAAGTGGAGATGTGAGGCTGTGTGTGAGAAAGTGAGTGGTGATGTCCCTTGAGCTGGCAGTGAGAGAGATGCCAGTGAATGTGATGGACTTGAGTGTGTGAGTTTAGAGTGATGAGATGGTTGCCATACCCTG
Source organism: Cetorhinus maximus (assembly GCF_964194155.1). NCBI lineage: Eukaryota > Metazoa > Chordata > Chondrichthyes > Lamniformes > Cetorhinidae > Cetorhinus > Cetorhinus maximus. The sequence continues at coordinate 52,937,876 of NC_135883.1, forward strand.
GCTGCATGGATGAGATCATTCATCCTCTCTCTGCATTGGATGGCCAACCTCTTGTGTGCAACATTGGCACTGACCACCACTGCCACCGCCTGCCACGTTGGATTGGTGATGCCGCTGCCTGTCCTGTGGCCAGAGCAGGAGTAGAGGACATCGTGGCAACCCTCCAAGGTGTCCAAAAGGTGTTCTAGTGACACGTCACTAAACCTGGAGGCTGTCTTTTTGCCTTTCGTGGACATCTTCCCTGCAGTAGTCGTGGCTTGGAAGCACTGAGATGTGCGCGCGGCTGCACTTTAAATATGGCGCCCGGCATGATGAAGCGGCAAGGTGATGACAGGCGGATGAATGAGAGGCTACCTGCCATGGAAACAGTATGTTTCCCGGGAATGCACTACTTATCCCTACGTTGGGATTTTCTGCGTCCACTGTCGTCGGGCTTGTTGGGTGGAATGAGCAGACAATATGGCGCAATTGGTTTCACAATGGCTTGAAACCAGTTCCCGATTGTCCGCTCAGCCGTCTGATATGGCTGCGTTCTCCACCATCGGAATTTGGGAACCTCATTGTAATACATCAGCATATCATTATTAGGTCTGCCCGTCATAATTGTCCCCCCACCCTGCTAGATCGTCCGCCCAAGTTTGTGGGAAAGCATGCAGGTGTTGAACACGTCTTGATAAGTGTGACATGCAGAAGCTGGGACTTACCCACCAGGGCTTTGGTCACATCGTGGATATCCGAGGAGCAGAAGATGCTGGAGCCCGACAGCAACGACACACTGGAGGAATGTCCATGACATGCTGGGTGGAATCTCATGGACAGGGCTCTGCTGTGAAACAACTCACGGAAGGTGGAAAGTCACCGTTGATGCTCACAACAGATGATGGTCGAGGGGGTGGGAGAGGAAGGGCTAGGATTGGGAGAAGAACGCAACTGGAGAGATAGGTGTAAAGGGGGTGGAAGGTGCAAGGGAAGGTGTGCAGAGAGGGGAGGGACTGGCTGGCTAAGGGTGCTGGTCCCTTGGCGGAGCTCCCTGCGAATCAACGTAGGGATAAGTAGTGCATGGCAGCAGAGTCAAAAGCAGGAGAGAGAGCACTCAGTTGTGTTGAGGGAGGGATGGTGTGGTGCAGGATCCTTGCGTGGATGGTCACTGCCGACCTCACTATCACCACAGGCACAGTCCATGTCCTCACCAGTCAGTGCAATGACATGCTCCTCAAACTGAGTGAAGGGCCTAATGTGGGCCACTTCACCCTTGGTCTGTAACCTCTCCCTCCCTGCATGAAAACAGATGGAGAGAGTGTGAGCAGGACACATGGCACTGTATGGAACATTTGTATGGTGAGTGGTGAGCCATGGATGGGATGAGGACATGAGCTCGAGAGGATATGAGCCTGATGGAGATGTGAGGGTGTGTGTGAGAGGTAGTGGTGTCGTCCCTTGAGGTGTGAGATCCCTGTGAATGTGTGATGGGTTTGTGAGAGTGTGAGTTGAGAGTGATGAGGAAAATGAGTTACCCTGGTGGAACGGATGAGACTATTCATCCTGTAGAAGCACTGGGTGGCTGTCCTCTTTTGCAAGGCATTGGTGCTGACCACCACCTCCCAAGCCTGGTTGGTAACACCGCTGCCCATCCTGCAGCCAGAGTTGGGGTAGAGGACATCACAGCGAGCCTCCACAACACCCAAAAGGTGTTCCGGTGACACGTCATTAAACCTGGGGGCTGCAGTCTTTTTGCCTTTTGTGGACATCTTCCCTGCTGTAGTTGTGGTCTGGAAGCATTGAGTTGTGTGCACTGAGCTGGACTTTAAATATGGTGCCAGGCGTAATAAAGTGGCGAGGTGATGGCAGACAGGTGAATGAGAGCCCGTCCACCGTGGAAACGGCATGTTTCCTGGGAATGCATGATTAATGAGGCAGGATTGGGATGATATGGTGTGAAAACCCGCCATTTTACCTGCCCGTTTCTGCACTTAGTGCAAATCTGGGACGATTCCACCATTGATCTTTAATCACCTGAAATTGTATAAATGTATATGTTGTTGGGTATTCAAATGTTTCCCTGTTAATAGAAATTGTAAAAAAACTAAAGGGAGAGGAAATGTGGTAAGTGAGGCTATAGCCCCTCCTGCTGTCTATTAGGGGTCAAATGATGTGCTGTTAAGGCTCTGGTGAGTGATGTGAATGATTTAACTTTTCCACCTCTGCCCCCGCCACTGCCCCCAGCACTTGCAAAATGTAGGGTTGGGAGCAGAGGCGGCAAATTAGCCTGCGGCCAGTTGGTTGCCTGCCACCATGCTGACCTGATTCAGCACACAATAATCCAATCCCTGGTCGGCAAGCAGGGGCGTCCCGACATCACCGCACGTCATTTAGATTTTCAGTTCGGCGGACGGGCAGCCCACTCGGCTCCGCGCCCGCCGAACTGTCACCGACCTATTGTGGCCATTATAAAACTAATTAATAAACTTAATGGGCCTGCCCCTCCAACCTTAAGGTTGGCGGGCAGGCGAGGAGGCCAGGCGGCCTTTGGATAATCCACGGGTGGGATGAGGTTTCTTGTAAGATATAAAATTTCAGGAAAATTTTTCAATAAAAGTAATGGACATGTCCTTAAATTTAAAACATGTGACAGTTTCACATGAGGGGACGTGTCCTTAAATTTTTTTCTGTCTTTAATTAGGTTTTTAAAAGTAACACTGATCTCCCTAAGGCAGCACTTTGCCTCAGGGAGATCTGTGGGCTCCTTCGTGCGCATGTGCGAAAGAGTGCACTCCCGGCTCAGGGAATCCTCCCCTGCCCGCTTAGCGCTTCCGGGCGGACGTCACGTTGGGCGGGCCTTAATTGGCCTGCCCACGTAAAATGGCGGGGGCGCCAATCAGGAACCCGCTCGCCCGCACCTGCTCCCACACAATCCCCCCTCCTCCTCCCCGCCCCCCCACCCCACCCCCCCGAAGGGGGGAAAATGCTTCCCCATATTGTAAAAAGTATATAGAAGCACTGAATAATGTGTAAACAAGATTCATAAGTAGGAAGAAGAATTGGGAAGGTATAACTATCAGGAAAGGCTTGAGCAGGCTAGGGCCCTGTCTCCAGTAAAGAGAGGACTAGGTGATGACCTGATAGGGGTTTGATAGGGCAAATGCAGAGGAGATGTTTTCAATTTTTAGGAAAGTCCAAAATTAGATGCCATAAATATATGATCGCTAGTAAATCCAATGAAGAACCCAGGAGAAATTTCTTTACTCAAAGTGGCTAGAATTTGAAACTTGCTATCATTTGGAGTGGTTGAGGCAAATGACATAGCTGCAATTGAGGGGCTGCTAAAAAGGTACATGAGGGGGAAAGGAATAGAAGGATACGCTGATAAAGTGAGTAGATGATTAAGGCGGGAGAACGTTTCTGTAGAGCAGAGACCTGCTGGATCGAATGGCCTGTTCTGTAACAATCCATGCAGTTCTATGTATCAAATTAGTTTGGAATCATGATTCTGAGGGTTTTTTCTCTCTGCGGTATTCGGACAGCTGGTCAGAGCAAACTGCTAGCTGACCAATATTACTGAGGGTAGGTCCATTTTGAGAGCAAGGCTTCAATAAAATAGGGCTGTGGACACACATTGAGTGCCCAGGGGCAGCCTGCTGTATGTTTCAATAGTGGACAGCCCAACCAACCTCCAGGTAGGTTTTGGAGAGGCCATTCTCAAGAAAGAAGGGACAAAGGAGCAGGTTATTTTTACAAAGGTTGGAGCAGCATGCCTGCAGCTATTGGCCCAACAACAGTAACTGAGGACCTGGCTTTGGATTCCTCATTGACTGGATTGCCAGTTGCTGCTGCACAGTGCACATGCTACCCAATTGAATCCCAAAGTGGCATTATTTGAAGAAAATCAGAGAGTTGTGATAGGCAACATTTCTCTCAGAACCAATATAACTAGAAAGAGGTTAACTGGTTATTCATCTCATTGCTATTTGTGGGATTCTGCTATTTGCAAAGTGGATGTTTCCCTCACAACAACACATTCTCATTGTATTTCAGATACAACTCATTGTCTGTGAAGGACCTGAAGTGGTTTCTTGGAGATGTTCTAAGATGTTATATAACTGCAAATTACCATAATATATCTATTTTTGGTCTTTTGTAAACTACAGTTTAACCATGGTATACTTACCTCTACTGTTTCTCAAGGACTTAGATTTGGACTTCTCCTATTTCTCATCTACATATGGCCCCTCAGCGACACCATAAAAAAGCACAGCATCAAATTCCAAATTTACTCTGAGAACACCCAATGCTCCCTCATCACCACTTCTCTCAACTCTTCCACTGTCTCTAAGTTGTCCACCATCCTTTACTTGAATGAGCAGAAATTTTGTCCAACTATATGTTGGGAAGACCAGAGCCATTACCTTCAGTCCATGCCATAAGTTCCTTTCCCTAGCTACCAGCCCCATCCTCCTCACTACTAACAGCCTGAGGCTGGACCAGAATCTCTAAACATTGGTGTCATATTTAACCTGAAATAAGCCTGTCACCTATTTCCACACCCTGATGTTACCTGACTCCACCCCTGCCTCAGCTCATGCAGCTGAAACCCTCATCAATGCCATTCTTATCACTAGGCTTGACCATCCGTCTGTACAAATTCCCTCTCCAAACCTGTCCACCTCTCTCCTCTCTTTCCTCCTTTACGAGACTCCCTAAAAATATCCCTTTCTGCCCTAATAAGTCTGTATATGGCTTGGTGCCAAATTTGGTTTCATAATGCTCCTGTTAAGTGTCTAGGAACATTTTATTTACAGTAAAAGCCTATATAAGTACAAGTCGTTGTCATCAATGACTGCTCGGTGTTCAAAGAGTTTTATACTCAATACCCCTGCCGAAGAAGGCAAGCATGCCATATGCCTTCCTGACTACCTTATCCACCTGCATTGCCACTTTCAGTGACCTGTGGACCTGTACACCCAGATCCCTCTGCCCGTCGATGCACTTAAGGGTTCTGCCATTTACTGTATAATTCCTGCCTGTATCAGGCCTTCCAAAATGCATTACCTCGTATTTGTCCGGATTAAACTCCATTTGCCATTTCTCCGCCCAAGTCTCCAACCGATCTATATCCCGTTGTATCCTTTGACAATCCTCTTCACTATCTGCAACTCCTCCAACCTTAGTATTGTCTGCAAACTTGCTAATTTGCCCAGTTACATTTTCCTCCAAATCATTTACATATACCACAAACAGCAAAGGTTCCAGCACTGATCCCTGTGAAACTCCACTAGTCACAGCTCTCCATTCAGAAAAGCTCCCTTCCACTGCTACCCTCTGTCTTCTATGACCAAGCCAATTCTGTATCCATCTTGCCAGCTCACCTCTGATCCTGTGCGACTTTACCTTCTGTACCAGTCTGCCATGAGGGACCTTGTCAAAGGCCTTACTGAAATCCATGTATATAACATCCACTGCCCTTCCATCATCGATCATCTTTGTCACTTCCTCGAAAAACTCGATCAAGTTAGTTAGACCTGAAACCTTTTAGAATCATGGAATCAAAGAATAGTTAGAGCACAGAAAGAGGTAGTCTACCTCATTGAGCCTGTATCGACTCTCTGGAAAATCAACTCAGCTAGTTCCACTGCCCCAACCTTTCCACATAGGTCTCTGCACTTTTTTTTCCCTATGTGTTCTTATCCAATTCCCTTTTGAAGCCATTATTAAATCACCTCCACCACACTTTCAGGCAGTGCATTTCAAAGCCTAACCACTCCCTGCATAAAATATGTTTCCTCATGTCACTTTGATTCTATTGCCAATCGCTTTAAATCTGTCTCACTTAGTTCGCGACCCTTTTGCAAATGGGAACGGTTTCTCTCTATTTATTCTGCCTGATTGGGAATACCTCTATGAAATTTCCTCTCAATCTTCCCTTCTCTAAGGAGAACAACCCCAGCTTCTCCAAACAACCCACATAACGGAAGACCCTCATTTCTGGAACCCATCTTCTTTAAAACCTTAATTCCTTATTTAAGTGTGATGCCCAGAATTGGACATAATTCTCCAGTTGAGGCCCAACCAGTTTCTTTTGCCCCACCCCCCATATGTACGTAAAATAGGGCATGCTGACATCAGGTTGGCAATACAACAGCATCATGCTAGTCTCTGAAATTATGGAAGACGAGCGAGCATAGAGATTGGAAGCCTGCCTGCTATTTTGAAATTATTAATTAACAAGGTAACTTGTTAAGCTTGGTAACACCCCAATTATCTGCAATTTTTCATTGTCTGCTGCATTTTTTGGGCATTGGGCGTGAAAATGTTTGGAAGTGTTTTACTGCATCTATGATGAGGTGGTACGAGGGCAGAAGAAAAGTCCTACCACCAGGACCACGTCTGATTGTAGCAGCAGAATCTGCTGCTGAAGGTGGCAGCGTCTGGATGGTTTTCTGCCTCATTTTTTTTTTAGGTTGCCTAATGTTCAGCTTCCTGTGATCAGGATGTCATCCAGGCATACTACTACTCAGGGAAGTCCTTGCAGTAGGCTTTCCATGGTCCTTTGGAAGATTGTACAGGCAGATGATACATCAAAGGGTAGTTGTGTATATTGATACAGGCCCTTGTCCATTTTGATGGTCACATACCCTCTGGACATGCTGTCCAGCTCTAGCTGTTGGTATGCATGGCTCATGTCCAGTTTGGTGTAGGATTTTCCTCCAGCTAGCTTAGTGTACAGGTCGGGATAGGATATTTATCTAATTTAACAGCCTTATTCACAGTTAATTTGTAATACAAATAGTTGATCTGGTTTCATCACAGAGACTATGGGCCCTGCCCATTCTGAAAATTGGATTGTTTGGATGGTGCCCCACTTCTCTGAGCAGTACAATTCTGCATCCACCTTCTCCTTTAGAGTGTAAGGCACAGGTCTGAGCTTAAAGAACTGGACTGTCGCCTCTGAACCTACATATATTTTTGCTTGCAAGCCTTTTATCTTGTGTACTGACTCCAGTCTTCCATGGGCATGTCATAAGCGTCAATTCTGCCGAAGAGAGGCATGACTGGTGAGTATACTTTTCTTTCTTTCCTTAAGAATTGATGCACTCACATTCACAAGGATGAGGTGCAGCATCGGAGCTACTTATCCTCGTCACCAATTGTAATAAACTTGGTGTACCGGACAGGTTTCTTACTTGAAACAGTTAACTTGAAGGGCTGAATCTGTAATGAAACATTTTATAATTATCTTATATTCCAGTAAAGATTTTCTTTTTAATTATATATCAGTGGAGCCATTATGTAATAGGAAATGAATTAGTCTTATATCAGTTTGAACCATTGCTGCACACTAATTATACATTGTTCTTACCATTTTGTGTGGGTTCAGACATTTAATTGATGAGAGAATTTTCTCTTTGACATAATGTGACTTATAAAAATACAATGGAATGTGAAAAACTTGATTAACAAGTGCTTTTAAAAAATGATTGTCAGCTTTTATAAGCAAGCAGCTTTTCATCTCAAACCGAGATTTGAAATCAAAGTAACGGAACAAAAAGTTAAAACATTGCATTCAAAGTTAATGGTTTTCTTTTTAACTTTGAAAAGCCACTTGAGCATTCAATAAAAAGCTTTGCCAATGGCGCTCCCTACTTAAAAACTGTTCTGTAAAATTACATGCTGTTCTAGCTTGGATATCAGCTGCCTTTTCTTCTTGTTTTGTTCCCTTTAATGGACTTTACTGATAGAATGATAGCAACTAGATCTGGCCAGCTGTTGAAAGAAGATCTGGAGTCATATTAAATTGTAACATCCTCACATTTAATGACTCTTCGCCTGCTTATATAAAGATCTTTGGATGGGGAATGGATTGACAGCACTTGGGCACTAGAGATAAGTTTTGAGCAATACACAGCTGTGTAAGTTGGCATTTCACATTAAAACTCAATGAAACACGTCAACCCGAGGTAGCTAAGCTCTGATTAAAATTAAGCTTCATGACTTTGGTTACTGAAGAAGCAAACTCTTGCACAGTTTACTGAAATAATTTTGAAATAGGAACATGTGCAATCATGGCAAAGCCACTGTTGAGGATTGTTTATTATAATTATATGGGTAGTACTATTAAGTATGGCGGATATTTGTTTGGTGTGATGTTGCAATTCACTAGAGTAGGCTTCAATGCACATGGTTATGGCACATGATACTTTGATTCAGCCAAGCTTCACTTTTTTGCTATTAACCAGTTGATGGGCTCACCATGCATCTTTGACTTTATAGCTCGCACATTAATTACCTGTGTCATAATTCATGTCTGATTCATGCCGCAGTCTAATTCCAAGGGCCCTAAACCTCCATAGGGATTGCCCTGATCATCATCCGTAACTTCAGCAGGAAATCGGCACAAACCCCAGAGAAACACTGTGTTACTATGGAGGTCCAGGGAATTTATCCCAAAAGTATGGCAGGAGATTGGGAGAACCCTGCAGAAATTCAGGACCGCCCTCTTTACTGGAATTGATTTTGTAGTTCAAATAGAAACCACCTTTTCCTTTGCGGGCATTAAATCTCTTTGGGTGATAATTAGTTATTTGATGGCGCCCAGCCATAAGAATAGGATTTTTCCAATTTTGAGCATTAAGATATCCATGAAATGAAACAAAATGAAAAGACTTAAGCACTGAATTGAGGCCTTTGATCTTTGTTAATGAGTATGATCACTGAAAGAAGTTAGGGAATGAAACCTCACAGAAGACTAACTTTCATTTCAGGAAGCAAGGCTTTATTATTTAATAAGGAATTTCATTAAGAGGAAGTGCTTTGAAGCAAGTGGGAATCAAAATGTCCAGAAGTAAACAGAAAATTAACATGGTTTCAGAAAATTGAAAAGGTGCAGAAGACATCTAAAAAACCTTAAGGGTGACACATGATGAGGACAAAAGTGGAACTGTTGCTTTTGGAGAAAAGAAGCTGTGGAAAGTAAAAGTCTCTGTGCTTCGCTGGGTCATAAGCAACAAGAAGGTAATTTTTCAACTTTGTGTGCCTGCTAGCAAATTGGAAACTTAGTTCACTGTAGCTTTTATCCCTTTTTCAGGAAGTTTTGTAAGCAAACATATATAATGTTCCATACACTAGTTACATTGAATGTACAACAGAGAAACAGGCCATTTAAACCGACTGGTTTCTGTTTATGTTCCACATGAACTTGTTCCAGCCTACTTCATATCACTGTATCAACATGTCTCATTATTCATTTCTTAATTCACTTCCCTTAAGTACAACTATGTTAGTATTATCATTAAAAATTCTCCTCGGCTAACTCAAGATGACATAAGGTATATACACCCATCTATCAAACGTGATTTATGAGTATATATTTTAAAAATTGCAAATATTAGAGATCTAAAATCCAAACAGAAAATGCTGGAAATACAGAGCAAATCAATCAGCATTTGAAAGTGAAACGCCGGTAACATTTTAAATATGATATTCCAACTGAAATAAAAGTGCTCACACCTTGTAATGTTCATTTTGTATTATTTTTCAAATGCTGCCTAACCACTGAGACAGATATCATGAGTTATTCCCTCAGTGTTGTCAGAAGATTGCAAGTATTTTTGATGCTGTACGTTTTGCTTTCTAAAACGGTTTCAGAGAAATGTTACAGGTTTGGTATCAGTACAGCAGAATGATAAAAGTAGTTGTGTTGGCCCTGAGGGAAGATCCAACTAATAGATAAACTAGATAGACCTAATCTTTCCTCATTTGAAGCTGCTTATGTTTCCACAGTTAATGGAAAATATTCTTCAGCAGCTTTTTAAACCATTCTACTTCCAACCTTTTAACTTATTTAGTTTTTTTCAAAAAACATACCCTGTACTTGCCTCATTCTACAACCTTTGCAGACGGTAATAAATAATACACATTTTTTCAGATTTTATTAAGAAGTCTGCAACATTCAGCTAATTGATGGTAAGAAAGACTTGCATTTATATAGTGCTTTTTACTGGCCGTCTCAAAGTGTTTTATAGCCAATGAAGGACTATTTGAAGTGTAATCACTGTTGAAATGTAGAAAATGTGGCAGCCAATTTTCACACAGCAAGCTCTCACAAACAGCAATGTGGTAATGACCAGATAATCTGTTTTAGTGATGTTAATTGACTGATAAGTATTCACCAGGACATAACAGATGCTCTTGTTCGAAATAGTGCTATGGGATCTTACATGTCCACCTGAGAAGGATGACAGGGTCTCAGTTTAACATGTCATCTGAAAGATGGTATCACTGATAGTGCAGCCCTCCCTCAATATTGTCATGGAGTTTCAGCCTTGGGGCAAAATCTTGTGGAGGAATCAGGGGTCTTGCCCTCTGCTAGAGAGCCGGCAAGACCCCCGCATCGACTCTATCCAGGAAGGCCTGCCACATAATGTGGCAATCAAGCACTTGACATGCCAGCGGCGGGTCTTCCCCTGGATCACGAATCAAGATATTAAATGCCCACTTAAGGGTCTCAATTGGTGGCAGGGCCATCCAGAGGCTTTCCCGCCATGGACTTAATCAAGGTGGGGGTGGGAGATGGCGGGATCCCCATATGTCACCTTCCTGTTTGATTAAATGTCCTCCCATCACCAAACTCGTCATGGGGGATGGCACAAGATTCTGCCCTTGATTTTTGTACTCAAGCTCTGGAGTGGGGCTTGAACCCAGAACTTGAAGTCAGAGGTAAGAATGCTACCAACTGAGCTATGGCTTCTACTGAAAATGATAAAAGTGCTGAGAAATGTCAGCACTTATTGTTTCACAAGGAACTGCCTTATCAATTTATGATAAATTTTAATGTGGATGCTTTCAGCTACAGGAAAACTGTGGTCCCTAACAGAGACCGACGTTGTACTCAGTAATACCATTTATCTTAAAAAAACATGAGGGTAAATTTCACGGCTTTGGTTCTCCTGATCCAGAACTGCATCCATTGGAAGCACAGATTGAGGACATCAACTTTGGTTTGGTGGGAGCACTCTTACCTCTGAGTCAGTGAGTTCAAGCCCCAGTAGAAGCGCTTGAGCATATAATTTAAACTGACACTTGAGTGCAAGCGTGTTTGAGCTGCTGCTTTTCAGCAGCAATATTAAACTGAGACTCTGTCTGCCTTCCTATTTGGATGTTAAAGATCTAATGGTCGCCTTTGGAAGTGGAGCAGACAACTTCTCCTGGTACAAAAGCAAAATACCGCGGATGGTGGAAATCTAAATTAAAAACTGGAATTGTTCAAACAGAGTTCACGTTTCTGGCATTTCATCAGACTGGGAAAATTCAGAGATGCAAGAGGTCTTAAGCAAGTAAAATGGGGAAGTGGACAAAAGGAAAGAAAGTTCTGTGATACCATGGAAAGGAGGAGAGATTCAATGTGAAAGATTTCATGATGCAAGGCCAAAGGGAGTGGTAATGGGGGAAGTAAAGAAACAAAAGATATGTCAAGGGGAAGTGCGAATGGCAGAATCATGCACATCTGCTGTCCGAAAGCAAACCAAAAAGGAAAAACGAGAGAAAAACCAGAGAGTAAAACCAAAACTAGCAAAGAAAAAGGAAACAATATTCAGACAGATGTTATAATCTAAAATTGTTGTTAACAAGCATTAGATGATTATTTAAATAGAAACAATGCGCAGAGTTACAGGGAAAAGGCCCTGAATCATAATGCTCATTCGGAGAGCTGGTGCAGACATGATGGACCGAATGGCCTCCTTCTGCACCGTAACAATTCTGTGGTTACGTGATTGTTGAACTGAATGTTGAGTCCGAAAGGCTATAAAGTGCCCAGTTGAAAGATGAGATACTTTTCCTTGAGCTAACTTTGAGCTTCATTGGAACATTGCAGGAGAGTGAGGACAGAAAGGTCATAGAGATGCTTAAAATGACAGGTGGCTGGAAGCTCAGTGTCATGTTTGCAGACTGAATAGAAGTGTTCTGCAAAGTGGTCACCCAATCTGTGTTTGGCCTCCCTAGTGTGGAGCAGGCATCATTAAGAGCAGCGGATAATGTATCATAAGTTGAAAAATGTACAAGTGAAATGCTGTTTCACCTGGAAGGCATATTTGGGGCCTTGGACAGTGTTGCATCCCTTGCACTTGCATGGAAAAGTGCCCTTGGAAGTTTAAAGAATGGACCAGGGTGTCATGGACAAAATGGTCCCTTTGGAATACTGAAAAGGGAGGACAGGGTAAGATGTGTTTTGTGGTGGCATCATATTGAGGTGGCAAAAATGGCAAAGGATAATCTGTTGAATATGGAGGCATGTGGGGGAGTTGGGGAGAAGGCGATGATGACAAAAACCCTATCATGGTTCTGGGAGGGAAAGGAAGGGGTGAGAGCAGAAGTGTGTGAAATAGAACAGACATAGTCAAGTGGGGAAATCCTCGGTGGAGGAGAGAGGAAAACACATCGTAAACACCAACGTGTAAGGTTGTATAGTCAAAACAGCTGTGATAGGAATGGTGAAACTGGGAGAACAGAATAGAGTTCTTAAGGAGGTAGGGTGTGAGGAAGTGCAGTCCTGGTGTCCCGGGCATCATTTTCTTCCTCAAAACGCCCCCAAAAAATAATGTCATCATTTATCTCATTGTTGTTTGCTAGCTCTTGCTGTGTCCAAATTGGCTGCCATGATTGCTTTACACTCCAACAGTGACAAAAATTCAAAAGATTCTTTATTGACTTTGAAGTAAGTTGGGACGTCCTGATTTGCTTTCAATCTACAATCTAGGCGGACGAGGGTCTGTGCCAGGACCATTCACCAGGAAAATTTACTCTACAGTTTGGAATGTATTTGAATATGTGACCTCATCTGTGTCATTAACTGTGGAATGATGGTTAAGTGTTTTTCCAGCTTTCTGCACTACTAAGACCCTCTATGATGAATGAATACACATTTATACAGATACAGTGTCTCAGATCCGGCTATCACGAAACCAGAGTTGTCCGAAGACATTTTTATAAGCTATCATGCATCAATTTTAATTATTATTAACTATTATTAATAGCAGCAGTGTGTACCATCTACAAGATGCACTGCAGAAAATCCCCAAAGCTCCTTCGGCAGCACCTTCCAAACCCACAACCATTATCATCTAGAAGGACAAGTGTAGCAGACAGATGGGAACACCACCACTTGAAAGTTTCCCCTCAAGCCTCTCACCATCCTGATTAGAAATTTATCGCCGTTCCTTCACTGTCGCTGGGTGATAATCCTCTCTCTCCCTAACTGCACTGTGGATGTACCTACACCACATGGACGCTCAAGAAGGCAGCTCACCACCACCTTCTCAAGGGCAATTAGGGATAGGCAATAAATGCTGGCCTAGACAGTGATGCCCACATCCCATGAATGAATTAAAAAAAGAGCAAAATGACTTACCGGGACAATTTGGCTAGGTGCTGCATTGACGCGGTAGTGTGCCGAACTAGTTACCAGTTTCACATGATAGTCTTTTCCCCCACCCCAAGTGGTTTGAATGACTCTTGACCCCACCTGACCCAGCTTCACCAGCATGTCTGCATTTTGAATCCACCATAGCCTGCAAGTCACCCTTACTCAGCCTATTATTTAATTTTTTTCAAGTGTTATTTCTTCACTCTTATGTATTCAGTTATGATCCCCAGCCAAAGTTCCCACTGGACAAGCCTGATCCCAGGGTGGAACTCAGCTTGATAGATCTTAACTTTTAATTATGTTTGTTTAGATCAGTGGAAAGGGGCTACTGAACAGAGTCACCGGAGTCAGCTAATTAACTTTTTACAAAAGAATAAAACATTTATTAAAGAAGAAAAGATACACTATATTACAATACTCCTTCACCCACAACTATACCTTTACAGATATATACAGATTTGTAAAAATAACCCAAGTTACAAAAGCTATCTTATACTCCAATGTCCACAGTATGTACAGTCCATTGTAAGCCAACTGATCTCACTGCACCCCGTCTTTCACACAAGGATTCTAATCTCCACTCTCCAAGAACTCGCCTTGGAATCTTCTCCCAAACTGATGCTTTCTCTCAGATACCTTCTGGAAGGGTTCACCTCCAGGGTTTCAAACTCACCTTCAGATGTTCCTCTCCCCTGGGTCAATACATGTATTCAAGCTTTCCTCCACGCACTCTCTCTTACTGACTCAGCTGTCAGCAGTATACCATTGCTTTACATGCCCATAGTAAAGAGTTACGGACCTTCAGTTGCCACTTTGGACCTTCTGACTTCTCAGAAGCCTTTATATCGCTTTGATTCTGCTTCCTGCAGCTTTAAGCTTGCAGCTTGGAGTCTTTCTCTGCCCCTCACTCTTAACTTCATTTAACAGGACCCTTTCCGGATTCTTGTCCCTCCTTTGACTAGAAGATCTGCTTGGGACTTTCTCCTGTTCCACTCCCCTGGATTCTTGGGGGCTTTTCTCTTTAGCTTAGAACTGGCTATCTGGCCCTTCTATGCTGCTTCTGCCTGGCAGCTATCTTCAAAACTGAACTCAAAAACAACTGCTGCTTCTAGTTTATTTTGTGTGTGTCTGCAGAAGGGACCTGCCTTTCTGGACCCCTGTTGCTAGGCAACAGCGCAGTTTATTTACTCTTGCATTTACTTGTCTTAGACAAGTAAACTTCTCTTTACTTCTTTTACTTCTCCTACAGTCATAAACTCTTGATTCGAAATGCAGGCAACTTTTAAAGTGAAACTAAAACTCAACTTGGCCTTTTCTTAACACAGAGATACAGAAATACAAATCAAACTTAAACATTAAAGCTAAAACTTATTCCTAACACCCACAAATACCAATATAACTTACTTAAAGTATTTCTATTTCCTAACAATTCATTTTTTCAAACATTAATGAAAGGAAACTTATTGTCTTGATTTCACGTGTCTTCCATTAATTGAAGTCATGTTCCAATTCCTTTTCTCCTGAAAACTGACAAGATCCGAAATCCGGCAAGGACTCAGTCCTGAGGTTGCCACTTTGGAGACACTGCACCTGTAAATATAATTGGGTTTGAGTAACATGTATGGAGATGTGATGGACAAGTGTTCTGTGTTTATCAACAATCAAGCATGTTTGCAAAGAAAGTTATTAGATACAATTATGAGCATAGATGTTTCAAAAATAATGTTTTAATTATAACCTGCATGTGATTGCTAGGTGGTGCTGTTCCTCCTTATGATCACTTACACTACGCTATATGTACTCATGGAAGGGGCCAACTGCATCTACATTGAGTCAAGGTAGAGAACATGAATCAACATGAAATTAATCCATATGTATCAATGTTCAAATGACATTGAATATGAGGTTATCATTACTGCCTGAACTTAAAAAAAAAAGAAAATGCAACTACTGGAAAGCTGAAATAAAAAATAATAAATTCTGAAAATACACAGCAGGTCAATCAGAAACCGTGGGCAGGAATTTTTTGGGTAGCAGGGTTTCCCACCCCACCATCTGAAGAGTCACCCTGCAGCTATTTAAAGCTCTGCAGACTGAAAAGTGGAGTAGGATGTCGTAGATGCTGAAAGTTGAGGACAGGGGAAGATGTCTTTGGTGGTGTTGAAGTGGCAAAAATGGAAAGGGATGATCTGTTGATTGGGTGAAAGGGGAGAGCAAGGGGAACTCTATCACTGTTCTTGGAGGGAGGGGAAGAGTTGAGAGCAAAAGTGCGTGAAATGGAACGGATGTGGTCAAGTCTTGTCAAACATGGTGGGAGAAATCCTTGGTTCCCGAAAAAGGCAGACATGTTGGAAACACTAGCATGTGAGGTTGTATCATCAGAACAGATGTGACAGTCTCCAGATTCTAAATCCTGGGCCAGGATTATTCCTATGGCGGGCAGTCTGGGTGGGTTGTGGGAGCGGAGCCGATCGCTGCCCGCAATCGGCTCTGCGCTGCCATTTTACACGGGTGAGCCGATTAAGGCCCACCGAGCACAAATCATGGCTTCCGAGATCAGCGGGAAGGGGGCGGGTGGCAGCGGGAGGCCAATGACTGCCAGGTCCAATGCCGGCCTGGCGGCCTATTCAAAAACGGCGCAGGAAGCCATCCTAAGGCTGCCACTGATGTCGGTCAGGAGCATGATGGATAACGTCCTCGGAGAGCAGGCCAGGTGGGAGGGCAGGTCAGTGGGGCAGTCGGCCCCGAGGTTCTCGGATGTGTGCCTCACCGCCCTCCTCGAGGCGTTGGCAGCACGTCATCAGATCCTGGTGCTAAGGGATGGGAAGAGGAGGCTCCCCCCACCAGCCTAATAAAACCTGCCTAGGAGGAATGGAAGAATGGGTCTGATCCCACAATGTGGTGAGACGCACCTAGGTGCAGTGCCGCAAGCGGTTTAATGACCTTTTGCGATCAGGAAGGGTGAGTACCGTGTTGGCATGGGTCACTTAGCACAGCAGTTAGGTTGCCCCCCACCTCCCCCAATGCAGAATTTGGTTTTTGTATTCATTCATTCACAGGATGTAGCCTTCCTGGGCTGGGCCATCATTTATTGCCCATCCCTAGTTGCCCATGAGAAGGTGGTAGTGAGCTGCCTTCTGGATCCGCTACATGTGGTGCACGAACACCAACTGTGCTGTTTGGGGGCGAGTTCCAGGATGTTGACCTAGCAACAATGGAGGAGCGGCGGAACATTTCCAAGTCAGGATGCTGAGTGACTTGAAGGGGAACTTCCAGGTGGCGGTGTTCCCATCTATCTACTGCTCTTGTCCTTCTAGGTGGTAGTGGTCATGGGTTTGGAAGGTCTTAGAACATGAGTGGCAAATGTGATGGAGGCAGCATCTGGACAAGGGTGTCAGCCATCTTTGATAGGCTAGCTGAAGGAGCATTGGATCAAAGCCTCCCGGATGTCCCTGCCTCCCTGGAGGTTGCCTGGGTCGCCGTCTATCCCCCCAGCATTCTCCTGAGCATGCTCATCTTCAGATTCCCTACTGGACTCATCGTCTGGAGCCACATCATCTGCGTCTATATCTTCTTCCTCTACTGCATCCCTCCCTTTCCAGCGCCAGATTGTGGAGAGCGCAGCATGCTACCACTATCATTGATGATCTGGGGGGTATTGCAGTGCGCCCCCTGACTGGTCCAGGCATCGGACTGCATCTTGAGAAGACCGATGGTTCTCTCTACCATGGCCCTTGGGGAGGCATGACTCCTATTGTACTGCTGCTCAGCTTCTGTTCTTGGATGGCGGAGGAGTGTCAGGAGCCACCTTCTGAGGGGATAGCCCTTGTCACCCAGCAGCCATCCATCCAGCCGAGCCGGAGCACTGAAGAGCCTCGGCACCTGGGAGTGTCTGAGGATGTAGGCATCGTGGGAGCTGCCTGGGTACCTTGCACAGACTTGTAGAATCAGCATCCTGTGATCACACACTATCTGCATGTTCATGGAGTGGAAGCCCTTCCTGTTGACGAAGGCACTGGGCTCATCTGCTGGCGCCTTGATGGTCACATGTGTGCAGTCTATTGCACCCTGGACGCGGGGGAAGCCAGCAATGGCCGTGAAGCCTCTGGCTCATTCTGCCTGGCTGGCCTCGTCCAAGTGGTAGTGAATGAAAGTCAGTGCATGCCTGAACAGAGCGTCTGTCACCAGTTTGACACAACTGTGGACAGCTGATTGGGAGACTCCACACAGATCCCACACTGAGCCCTGGAAAGAGCCAGAGGCAGAGAAGTTGAGGGCAACCATGGCCTTCAGCACCACTGGCATGGGGTGTCCACCCACATAGTCAGAATTGATCTCAGGGCTGATCACCTGACAGATGGAGGTCACTGTCTCCCTTGAGAGATGGAGCTTCCGTCGGCATTGCACCTCAGACATATTGAGGTAGCTGCATCACCGCCTGTAAACCCTGGCAGCAGGATAGTGACAACTTCTGCAGCCCCTTCCGCCTTGGACTACCTGTTGGCCCTGCCCCCCATGTGCTTGCACCCGTCCTCCCACAGGTAGCTCCCCTGAAGGCTGAATGTGCACTCCTGGCCTCCTCCCCCTCTTGACCCGCTCTTCCTCCTCAGAGGAGGTGCCTCCAGTGGAGACCACAATCCTCATTCCCAGGGTAAGAGAAAGCTGTCTGATACCTGGAAGGCTCCAAGTGTTATGATTCCTCCCGAGACCTAAACTGAAGCCTGTTATTTCTGTCAAAGCAGCTCTGAAGCGAAATGAAGTTGTCCGGTTCACACAAGCAAGTAGCTGTAAGTAAAA
Source organism: Cetorhinus maximus (assembly GCF_964194155.1). NCBI lineage: Eukaryota > Metazoa > Chordata > Chondrichthyes > Lamniformes > Cetorhinidae > Cetorhinus > Cetorhinus maximus. The sequence continues at coordinate 52,956,087 of NC_135883.1, forward strand.
CACTAAACTTCTAACTACTCGCATTAGTGAGCCCACTCAGCCCTCTTATCCCGCCCATGGATGAGGTGTTTAAAAATGTGGCCTACCGCCTGTCTGTTGCGCCTGTGCGACGCTCTGAAAATCACACGGGCTGCAAAAAATCATCTTCAATTGTTGCCTCAAGAGCCTTAACTGGTCCGTTAATTAATGGCGGGCACGCCTTGGCACTCATAGCACGCCCGCCTTATGAAATATACAATGGCGCGCGGTGACGTCGGGACTCATGCCCGATCATTGCGCGTCATTTTATGCATCGGCGTATTGGGTCTGCACCCGCCCGCCGACCGGAAAATTCTGCTCCTGGAGTCCAGGACCAAGTAGGGTTTGAATGGAGAGGAGGGGAGATGAGGCCCCGTGTGGAGGTGTGGGATTCTTGATGGAGAGGCCAGCACCTACAGGGGCAGACCTTTTGTTGCGGGGGGGGAAGATGGGGAGTGTGCCCAATGCGGAAATGTGACCGCTGAAGGAGGCATCCCCACCCTCCCCCTACACCAACTTTCCCGCCCAAGGCCTGAGCAAATTGATCTGCTGGGATTCCCCCGTCCCTCGATTCCTCCTGCCGCGGGGGTCTGGTGGTCAGTGGGGGAGGGGGGTCAGGTGTTCAGTGGGATGGGTGGTTGAGGGGGCAGTCAGGTGGTCATTGGAAGGGGTGGTCAGTTCGGTGGGTGGTCAGGTGGTCAGTGTGGGAGTTGGAGGGTTAGTCGGGAGGTGGCAAGGGTAATCGGTGGTTGGCGAGGGTAGTCAGGGTGGGAAGCGTAGTCGGGGAGGTAGTCATGGGAGAGGGGGTAATTGGGGGATGGGCATGCAGTGGTAGGGTGGGGGTATAGTCAGGGGGGAGGTTAGTCAGCGGTTATGGAAGAGTGGGAGGGTGAGGGCGTTAGTTGGGAGTGGAGGGTCATGGGGGAAGGAGAGTGTAGTCTGGGGATGGGGAGGGGGTAGTCAGGGGGTGGGAAGAGGTGTAATCGGGGTGGGGATGGTAGTCATTGGGTGGGGAGGGTAGTTGGGGGTGAAGAGGGCAGCCAGGGGGCTGTAGTTGGGGGCTGGAGAGGGCAGTCAGGGGCGTGGGGGGTAGTAAGGGTGTCCCATGGGTGGGTGGGGAAGTCTCGTGCGTGATTGGGGTGGGTCATTAGTATAGTCACCTAGAAGTTAGAAGTGGTTTTAATTCTTCTAACCTTTTCTGAGTAACGATTACTGTAAGACAGTAGGAACCATCCAAAGTTTGCGATTTAATTTGAAGTATCGGATGGTTCCATTGCGGGGCAATTGCGCAATGAAAGTTTGAACTTCTCGAGTAATTACCATGCAATCCTTACATGGGAACTTCCAGGGGTTCCCCAGCGCAGCTTCAGGGTACTCTCCTACCCCCAGGTTCGATGCCCCTGTGAACAGAGGCTATGAACCTATATTTATTAACACATGAATAATGAAGGGTTTACAAGAAAAATGTGACCTTATTATATCTCTTTATATCTCAAGGGCAATTAGGGATGGCAATAAATGTTGGCTTAGCCAGCAATGCCCAGATCCCATGAATAAAGAAATAAAAAGGTTGCCAACTGCTCTGTTATGAAATTCCAGTATTATCCATGATTATTGGCTGAATTGGGGTAAGTTTATTTTTGGAAAAGATCAGTGCAATGTACTAAACTACTTTCACCTCTGTGGAGCCCAATAAAACAAACTTCAGAACATGTGATGTTCAGATGGTAGCCAATAAGGCCTATCTGAATTTTTTTTTCCTTCAAATTGATGTGCTTGTTTCTTTTATGTTTAATTGATGGACTAATTTCTGTTCACCTTTTCTGCTGTGAACCTAATCAAACCTCCTGATAAAGAGGAAAAGCACGAGGTTTAGCATGAAGGGATCATGTGTCTGAAACTTTGTTCTGGTTTACAGACAGTTCACAAAATTGATTTGGAACAGAGAAACAGGTGTAGGCCATTCAGCCCCTCGAGACTGTTTCGCTGATCTACACCTCAACTCCATTTGCATGTCCAATTCCAGATCCATGATACCCACACCTAACAAAATTCTATCAATATCATATTACTTTGGAATGAATGGACTGTGATATAGGAGCTTTAAAGAGCAAAGAATATCATCCTGGTTTAATTGGGCTAATTGCATGGTTAAATCAATACAAATTTCCAGAGGATTAGGAGCCTTGTGTATTATCTGTACAAAAGATTTTTTTTCTCCATTCTGGATTGTGACCTTGTCAAGTTCAGTGTGCAAGTTACATCATTCAGTTAGCGAAAGCATCACTGTACTGAGATCAAAACTGAAAACTGTACGGTTAGAAAAATAGTTTAAAATAAAACTATAACCCTTTCCATTCTATTCTCGATGGATTTTAATTATGAAAATCTACTCTTTTCAATATAAATCAATTAAAAACCACTAAAACTGAAACTGGCACTGATCCTGACAAACCTAGTTGGGTTGTTCTAAAGAACTTTATTGACTAGGGTATTTTGTATGAGCCCAAAGAAACATTGCTGGTGATGATCATGCAATGTTTGAGATCAAAGATATTGACCAAATGGGTACTTTTCCATAAATCTTTTTAAAATTTTGACCCATCTACATGAACACAAATGGACAAATTAAACCAGATATGAAAACTGGAAATGCAGCCCATGCAATGGGCTGGATTTCCCTGTAGGTTTTGGGACTTGGGGGTCCCAAGGCCACACATGCCGGCAGCGAGACCGACAAAGCAATCTTCTAGGATGTGGCCTCTGAATTGGCTGTCTCTGTACTCCCTATCCTATTAGGAAAATCGGAAGTTCTAATGCAGCCGGCTCAATTAGACAACTGTCAATTCTGGAGCTTTGTCAGCCTCAGCGGGATTGGTGACTTTGCTGAGTTTAGCTGGGGACTGTTATGGACTTGATTTTCCAGGCAAGTTTCTCATAAGGAACAGTGAACTTTATTTACAGGGCTTCAGCAGCTGTTACATGCTTCCATCAAGATCCACAACTAGACACGAATTCTACCCCTAAGGTTCCCCGTGTTTCGGGCTGATTCGTTCACCTTGTCACATGATACTACACAGTACAATAGGTCTTAAAGCGACAGTCACTAAATTCCTTAAAGCTACAGTTAATACAGGGACCATTTGGGCACCTCAACAGGGAGACGTACCCTCAGAGGCGCAGATGAAAATAAAATATTACCAGGGCCAAAACCGCAAGGTCCCTCACAGCACCAGGAAAACCCCTCCGCTGGAATTGCTTGTAACGTCGGTGAGGCCTTTCTTGCCCATGGGATTGCCTCTGGATTCATTGGCCACCTGGTCTGCCAGCTGGAGGCCGCCTCCAATGAGTTGGTGGCCTCCACACACAGTGAGGGGGGCCACTCTGTCACCAGGGAAATGCCAGCACGGTTGCAAAATCACCCCAAATGGGCCTTAATGATGTTAATTGGTTGCCCGTTCTGTGGAGAGGCCAGCCAATCCGCTTCCCAGCCTGCAGCTGGGAAAGTTCCTGGCGACGGGAATGTGATGGGGAGCCATCCTGACATGGCACCCCATGAGTTCCCGGCCCTTCAGCCCCAGCTCCAAGCCTTCCAATATCAGGCTGGGAAAATTCAGCCCATCATTTCAGCTGACTCATCTCCTCGGGTACTCATGCACTTCAGTGGTCATTAAGCATAGAGGTATTGACTCACTGAGGTAAACTGACATAATATTGTGCTTTTATCTGCAGTTCACACGGAGCTGAGTGATTTTGATTGAGTAAAGTGCATTGCACATTCTGAATGCCTTTTAAGGAAATTGTTTATATTTCACAGGCTAATGCAGCTCTTGAAAATGCAGCTGGCTTCACCACCCATAAATGCCAGTGTTTCCTATTTGCATTACTAATGAACATGCAATATCTCTTATTCTCTGACCTGCACCGCTAATCTCAAAGTACGCTGTTTTAAAAATCAGAAAGAACATCCTTTCTAAAACTAGCTCACTCTGCAAGTTCCTTTATCTGCTCACACTCGCCAGAGTTCCTTCTCTGTCTCCTTTTAATTGTTTGGGATTGGCTGAATTTAATTTAGCATTAAAAGGTAATATTATCTGTACAATTTCATAATAGTGGATGAATTCCTCACTTTAAAGTCTAACTCGAAAGCTTACACAATTTAAAGAACAATTAAAATGAGTTATTTTGGTGTTTTTATGATGCAATGCATCAGTCAAGAATGTAACCTACATATGGTGAGTTTGATAAATGTACAAAATTCCTTCTCTAACTTTGATGGAGGCACAAATCATTTCAAAATAAAGGGTTAAAAGGATAAACAAGAATTTCATTTTTATGTCGTTAAGCATTTGTAAATTGATATGATACAGTTTAGGATAATAATTGAGAAAGATATAAACATAAACTAGAGATTGGCAGGGCATATTGAGAGTGTGGTAAGCCAAACATATGGGATCATGGGCTTCAAAAATGGAGGCATTGAATACAAAAGCAGGAATGTTATGGCGAACCAATATACTCTGGTTAAGCCCCAACTGGAAGACTGTCGGGTTCTAGGGCAGAATTTTTCGCTCATAGGGCAGGCATGCACCAGACCTGAACGTGCGTAAAATGATGCGTGATGATGTCATCGCTTACTCGTGCAATGTTTCATTCGGCAGGCACACGCGGGAGTCCGAGCCATGCCCGCCATTAATTAAGTGGCCAGATAAAGCCCTTGGCAACCCAATTGATGGCAATTTAATGTTGCCCATGCGATTTTTCGTTCGTCACATGGGCAAAACAGGCAGGCAGACAGCCCACAATTTGCAAAGCCTCATCCACGGGTGGGATAAGAAGGGTCAGCAGCATCGCTAATGTGAGTAATGAGGAATTTGGGAGCCGGTTTGCTGCTGGTGGCTAATTGGTATTTAGCAGCTTAATCTCTGATCGGGGCTTCACTCTTAGCATTTCCACGTGTCATTTCTGGACTTAGTGATGTCATCCAGGCCCCCTGAGGATTCAGACTGTGTGGACACTTCCAGGTATCAGACAGCCTTCTGTAACCCTGGTAATGGGGATTGTGGTCTCCACTGGAGGCACCTCATGAGGAGGAAGAGAGGGGCAGAAGGGAGAGGAGGCCAGGAGTCCCAATGCAGCTTCCAGGGGAGGGACCTGTGGGAGGAGAGGCACAGGCACAAGGGGCGCAGGGCCAGCAGGTAGTCCAAGGCGGAAGGGGCTGCAGAAGACACCACTATCCTGCTGCCAGGGTTTACAGGCGGCGATGCAGTTACCGCAATCTGTCCGACTTGCAATGCTAAAGGAGGGTCTGTCTCTCCAGGGAGAGCATGACCTCCATCTATCAGATGATCGGGCCTGAGATCAGCTCCAATTGTGTGGGTGGACACCCCATGCCAGTGGCTCTGAAGGTCACAGTGGCCCTCAACTTCTATGCCTCCAGCTCTTTCCAGGGGTCAGTGGGGGGATCATTGTGGAGTCTCCCAATCAGCTGTCCACAGTTGCGTCAAGCTGGTGACAGAAGCTCTGTTCAGGTGGGTATTGGCTTTCGTTCATTTCCGTATGGACTAGGCCAGCCAGGCTGAGAAAGCCAGAGGCTTTGCAGCGATTGCTGGGCTCCCCCATGTCCAGGGTGCCATCGACTGCACACATGTGACTATCAAGGCACCAGCAGGTCAGCCGGGTGCCTTCGTCAGCAGGAAGGGCTTCCACTCCATGAACGTCCAGATACTGTGTAACCACAGGATGCAGATTCTGCAAGTCTGTGCAAGGTACCCTGGCAGCTCCCATGACGTGTACATCCTCAGACACTCCCAGGCGCCGAGGCTATTCAGTGCTCCAGCCCCACTGGATGGATGACTGTTTGGTGACAAGGGCTATCCATTGAAAAGGTGGCTCATGACGTCTCTCCACCACCCAGGAACAGGGGCAGAGCAGCGGTACAACAGGAGCCATGCCTCCACAAGGGCAGTGGTAGAGAGAACCATAGATCTTCTCAAGATGTGTTTCTGATGCCTGGACTGTTCAGAGGGAGCACTACAATACCCCCCAGAGCGGGTGTCACTGATAGTGGTTGCATGCTGTGCTCTCCACAATCTGACACTGGCAAGGGGGGACCCACTGGCGGAAGAGGAGCTTGACGCAGCTCCATAGGCCACAGATGATGAATCCAGTAGTGAGTCAGAAGAGGAGCACAGTGAAGAGAACGCTAAGGGCGTGGAGGCAGACCTTGGTAACCTTCAGGGGGGCAGAGACACCAGGGACGCCTTGATCCAATGGTCCTTCAGCTAGGCTGCCAAATAATAACTACCACCTCATGCCGGGGCTGCTGCCTCTATCCTGGATCGCAGAAATGACCCTTTCCTTGGCCCCCAAGATACACTCAGTGCCTGTGCAATAAAGGTTCGAGCCACCCACGTCCAGCATTACACAATGGCCTACCCTGCACCTACAAAACCAATGAAGCATACTCAGGCCAATAACACAAAAGCAAATGTTATTTGGAAACATGTAAATGGAACTCACATAGTCTTGAACAGAACAATATCAGGTGTTGGTTGTCACGCAATTAAAAAAATAAAGACAAAATGAGAGAACAAAACATCACCTGTGACCAGTCCCTCTTGTGCTTAAGGTGCTTTAAACTTACGTTTATGGGTGCTACATCTTGTTGCCCCCCCACTTCCTTGCAGGCACCAGCATTGGAGCCTGCTGACTGCACTGTCTTGTTGGCCTTGATGACCTTGGCAATCGTCCTCTGGCCAGTGGAGCCTGTGCTGGCCCCGCCTTGTAGGGAGCTGCCAGTGACACGGCTGGCATCTTCCCAGTCATCACAGCCTCATCAGATGCAACAGACACTGCGGAGGGGCGGAGAAGCTGCTGCCATCATCCAGTGCGCCCTGACAGGAGCCCGCAGAGACGACAGGCAGCTCGTGCGCCAATGTGAGGTCACTGTGGACCTCCCTGCTCGCCGTTGATGGTTGGGCACCTAGCTAGGATACTGGGTGCCCCATTCATCTCACACACGGACACTGACCACCTGAGGTCAGTGCTTTTGTGAGGTCCAAGCACAAATCCAGGAACCCTTGATTCCCTTCCTGGAGCAGCCTCTCCATGAGAGTCGCCACTATCTCCATGGAGGAGGCATTGCACTTGGCCATGATGGTAAAGCAGTGCTCACACTTCGCAGGGACTCCTCCACAACGGAGACCATGGCATGCATACCCTCATGGATCTCTGCCAGATCTTCCTGCACATCCCGTTGGACATCCAGCATCTCCTGCCAAATGGATGACTCCAGAGACCCATCATCAGCCTTCGACTGAGCATCGTCCTGGTCCCCAACAGTCCTTCGACTGCCAGCGCCCTGGGCACTCTTTGCCTTTGCCTGCACCTCAAGCGAGTGTGAGGTGCCCTCACCAATGTGCACCATAAGACCATAAGACATAGGAGCAGAAATTAGGCCATTCGGCCCATCGAGTCTGCTCCGCCATTCAATCATGGCTGATAAGTTTCTCAACCCCATTCTCCCGCCTTCTCCCCATAACCTTTGATCCCCTTACCAATCAAGAACCTATCTATCCTGGTCTTAAATACACTCAATGGCCTGGCCTCCACAGCCTTCTGTGGCAATGAATTCCATAGATTCACCACTCTCTGGCTAAAGAAGTTTCTCCTCATCTCTGTTCTAAAAGGTCTTCCCTTTACTCTGAGGCTGTGCCCTCAGGTCCTAGTCTCTCCTACTAATGGAAACATCTTCCCCACATCCACTCTATCCAGGCCTTTCAGTATTCTGTAAGTTTCAATCAGATCCCCCCTCATCCTTCTAAACTCCATTGAGTATAGACCCAGAGTCCTCAAACGTTCCTCATATGTTAAGCCTTTCATTCCTGGGATCATTCTCGTGAACCTCCTCTGGACCCTCTCCGGGGCCAGCACATCCTTCCTGAGATACGGGGCCCAAAATTGCTCACAATATTCTAAATGTGGTCTGACCAGAGCCTTATAAAGACTCAGCAGCACATCCCTGCTTTTATATTCTAGTCCTCTCGAAATAAATGCCAACATTCAATTTGCCTTCCTAACTACCGACTCAACCTGCAAGTTAACTTTAAGAGAATCCTAGACTAGGACTCCCAGGTCCCTTTGCACTCCAGATTTCTGAATTCTCTCCCCATTTAGAAAATAGTCTATGCCTCTACTCTTCCTACCAAAGTGCATGACCTCACATTTCCCCACTTTGTATTCCATCTGCCACTTCTTTGCCCATTCTCCTAACCTGTCCAAATCCTTCTGCAGCCTCCCTGCCTCCTCAATACTACCTGTCCCTCCAACTATCTTTGTATCATCTGCAAACTTAGCCAGGATGCCCTCAGTTCCTTCACCTATATCATTAATGTATAAAGTGAAAAGTTGTGGTCCCAACACTGACACCTGCGGAACTCCACTAGTCACCTGCCGCCATCCTGAGAAGGACCCCCTTATCTCCACTCTCTACCTCCTGCCAGACAGCCAATCTTCTATCCATGCTAGTACCTTGCCTCTAACACCATGGGCTCTTATCTTACTGAGCAGCCTCCTGTGCGGCCCCTTGTCAAAGGCCTTCTGGAAGTCCAAGTAGATAACATCCATTGGCTCTCCTTTGTCTAACCTACTCGTTATCTCCTCAAAGAATTCTAACAGATTTGTCAGGCATGACCTCCCCTTGATGAAACCATGCTGACTTTGCCTGATTTTACCAAGCACTTCCAAGTATTCTGAAATCTCATCCTTAATAATGGACTCTAAAATCTTACCAACGACCGAGGTCAGGCTAATCGGCCTGTAATTTCCCGTCTTTTGCCTCACTCCCTTCTTAAACAGGGGGGTTACATTAGCTATTTTCCAGTCCTCTGGGACCCTCCCTGACTCCAGTGATTCCTGAAAGATCACCACTAATGCCTCCACTATCTCTTCAGCTATCTCCTTCAGAACTCTGGGGTGCAATCCACCTGGTCCAGGTGATTTATCCACCTTCAGACCTTTTAGTTTTCCTAGCACCTTCTCCTTGGTAATGGCCACCATACTCACCTCTACCCCATGCTTTAATCCAATGAATCTTCAGCTAGCACAGTACAGATGGATCACCAGTACAAACCTGGGCTGTCACCTCGATACTCAAAACCTAAGTGCAAAATCTGCCAGGTCAACAGCACTAACTAAGGGCCTTGTACATAAAGCTGAATGTCCAACAAATCACTCATTACACTTTTCTTAAATGTACACATGCAGAAGAAACGAGGCACCCTCAGCCATGGTCACATATCTGACATTTAATGTGCAAAGCAGAAGTTATCACAAATAGAAAACAATAGTGTAAACAATCAAAAAGAAATCATAAGGACCTAATCTAGGGCCAACTCAAAAGCACCAGTGATAAACCCGTGGTGTGCCTAAGATGCCTAATGCTTTCGTTTACGGGTGCTACATCTTGGCACTACCCCATCGCTCAGAGTGGCATCTGAGACAGCCTGCTGACTCTGCTGTCCTGTTGCCTCGGTGACCTTGGCGGTCGTCCTCTGACCCGTGGAGTCTGTGCTGGCTCTGCCTGAGAGGGAGCTGCCTGTTCCGCAGCTGGCATCTCCCCAGTCGTCGCAGCCTCACCGAATGATACAGTCACTGGGAGAGGGGCAGAGGAGCTGCCACCCTCATCCGGAGTTCCCATGAGAGGAGCTCGCAGAGATGTCAGGCAGCTGCTGCGCCAACATGAGGTCGCTTCGGACCTCCCTGCTCATCGAGGATGGATGTGCAACAAGCTGGGAAGCTTGATGCCCATACCATCCCTCACACTGGCAGTGAGTGACCAGCTGAGGTCATTGCCGATGTGAGGGCTTGCTGGTCAGAGTGCATCCCCAGGAAGCCCTGGCGGATCTCCTGGAGTAGGCTCTCCATGAGAGTTGCCACTCTCTCCATGGAGGACGCTTAGTGCTTGGACATGTGGCTCATTGCTTCGGTGAGCGTCCGAGTGGACTCCTCCACCATGGACACCATGCCAAGCATAGCCTCATGTATCTACCCCAGACGCTCCCACACACCCGGCTGCATTTCCTGCAGCTGCTGCGTCACGGACGACTCCAGAAGCACATCATCAGGCACCAACTGAGCATGTGCCTGGTCCCCTGCAGTCTTCCAACTGCTGACATCATGGGCACTCTCTGTCTCTGCCAGCTCCTCCAGCGACTGTGAAGTGCCCTCACCGCTGTGCCCTGGGACTCTAGCCGTTGTTCTAATTCCCACCGAGGTGCTAGTATCTGCGCTGGTGCCTGCCTGACTGAGATGGTGTGATGCTGGTGAGACTTCAGGCCCCTCAGGTATGAAAGGGGGCATCTGCTGCTCCTCCTCCGGCCATGCTCTGATGATGCTCAAAGGAAGAACAAGGACAGTGGATTAGTTAGCGTGCAGACAATTACAAAATTCATCCCTGTCCCTCCAGCTCATTATGCGCTGAACCTTCCATAACCAATGGCCCAGCAATGTTGCAACAATAACTAATGTAACAATTGTCAGTGCTATGGCTGTTGGGAGGACAATGCAGACCTCACTGTTGAGCTTAAATATCTGGCTGTACCACCCCAGCCTCACCGACACCAGTAGACCTGGGTGCATGGTGCCTCTCCAGTTCAAGGGCCTCCTGCTTGAAGTGCCTTAATATGGAGAGTTGTGCCTGGCCGCCTCCAGACCTCACACGCTTGGCCGCGTTATGAGCATTCTTCTCCCGAAAAAGAGAGAAGAGCATTGATTAGGGCAAATTGCACATGGGCTCTGCCCATGCACGGCCCACCCCAACCGGAGTGGGACATATCAAGCCTCCAGTGCCTCCTCACCCTGCTGCTGCCAAACACTCAGACAAAGATGCTAGGCCTGTACCCCACCCCCCCACCACCCCCCCTTGGCCACATGCTGCCTACATCACATTAGGAACCACACGGTATTTCCTCCCATAGCAAGGAAGCACAAGCACATGCAGCATAGAGGGCAGCAGATGGTTCGTTGCCAAGCCAAATTAAGGCTCCCCTTCCCCCATCTCATCACCCTGACTAGGACATGTCCTGGAGTTATGAGTATGTGCCTAGGTGCAGCTCCTCCAGGTTGCCCCCAAACGAGTCATGTGGGACTCAGATCAACACATGGTATGGGGGAAAACTCGTCTCCTCATGACCCACTCAGGCTGACCTCAGCATGGGCACTATCTGCTTGCCCACCCAGCAAAGGAAAAATGCCCTCAATGATTCAATACAGTCACAACATTAAGACTTGGGGTGGGTAAGGCTACCTACTGGGTTAAATGCCCAATGCCAACATGGTACTCACCCTGCCAGAGTGCAACAAATCATTGAAGCACTTGTGGCACTGGATCCAGGTGCACTGCACCACGTCACGGGAGCTCACCACCTCTGCAACCTCCTCCCAGGCATGTTTCGTCATGTGGGGGGACCTCCTCCTCCCATCCTAGGGGACCTACGCCTCCTGCTGTGCTGCCACCTCCTCGAGGAGGGCAGCAAGGCAGTCATCAGAAAAACGAGTGGCGCATTGGTCCCCCGCTGGCCTACCCTCCAGCCTGGCCTGTTCACCCAAACCCCTCTGCTGTGGCCTGGAACTGGACATTGTCAGCAGCCTACAGGAGGTTTCCAGGCCTTCTTTTAAACAGACTGCCGGGTCGCCATTGGACCCGGTGGTCTGGGCACACCTGCCGCCGCCCGCACACTCCCGCTATCCACGGGAGTCAGGAAATATGCTGGTTGGGCGTTAATTGGCTTGCCCGCGTAAAATGGCGGCGTGGACCCGACCGTGGGCGGCGATCGGCTCTGCACCTGCCAGGTCCCCCCCCCCACCCACTCTGCCAAAGCCAAACGGAAAATCCTGGCCATTAACTCTGGGCAGAATTTTCTCTTCAGTGTGCGGGGGCGGGCCCCACAGCGTCATTCTGATCTTCCATTTGGCGGGTACGCACCGGAAGCCTGTTAAGGCCATTAATAAACCAATTTAGCTTATTGACAGGGCTTCTCGTCCAACCTTAAGGTTGGCGGGGGGCAGGCGAAGAGCCCAGGCGGCCTTCGCATTTTTCATGAAACCTCATCCACGGGCGGGATGAGGTTTAATAAAGGTGCTATTAAATTAATAAATAGTTTTTAAACATTTCATAAACATGTCCCAGCTCATGTGACACGGTCACATAAGGGGACATGTGTAAATGATTTTTAACTCTCATGTTAAAGTCCCTGAGGCAGCTACCGGGCGAGCGTCATGCCCATGTAAAATGGTGGCACGCAGCCGATTGTGGGTGGCAATCGGCTCCGTGCCTGCCCGCGTCCACTCCCAACTGGCCCGCCTGACAAGCAGAAGATTCTGCCCTCTGTTTCTCTCTCCACAGATGCTGCCAAACCTGCTGAGCTTTTCCAGCATTTTCTGTTTTTATTTCAGATTTCCAGCATCCGCAGTATTTTGCTTTCATCAGACATAGATAAGGTCAGAACATGCAGCGTCAGGAGACATGTAACAGAAAGGATAGCTAGCTGGCTTGAAGACAGAAAACAGAATGTAGGGTAAAGGATAACTATTCAAAGTGGCAGAAGACAGGAAGTGGGCTACAAAACTATTGGGATGACTGTTGTTCACAATTTAGACTTTAGAATTAAAAACACATGGTGCCAGGAGTGGGCATGGGAATGGAGGCAGGGAGTTGTGGAATTTCCCACCACTGGCCGACATGCTGATTCCTCTCCATGATCCCAACTCCCAGCCATTTTCCAGGAGGCCGGATCAAGCTTGGAACAGCTGCTGACCTGAAAGTGGCATGTAGTTTGCTGACTCAATTGAAAGACCAATTAAGGGCCTTGAGAAGAAGCTGACTGGAACTTTCCCTTCCACAATGGTGATCCAGCAGCTGGGGCCATTTCTTTCGTGTTGAAAATGTACTTAAGGAATCGAATGAAGCTCCTGGGAGTGGGAAATGAAGCGGGCAGGGGCAGTTAGTTAAGCAGAGGGTGAAATGTCCCGACGGTGAGATGAAAATTGGGAATTAAGTTGGTGGCAGATTAAAAATGGATCATGATTCTCGATGCCAAGCAGCGGGAACCAACTTTCAATGTATTAGCATGTTGTGCATACTCATTAAAACACATAGGGCAGAATTTTATGTATGACGTGCGAGTGGCGGAGCCCGCACGTCAGCGCTTAAAATGTCACGCGCTGACGTCGGGCGAGTGTCCCAATGTCAGCGCGATATTTAGCTGGGAGGGCAATCTATGAAGCGCGATGTGCGCCTGCCATTAATTAAAGGCCTTGTTGAAGCCGATTGTGAGGCGCCCGTGCGATCTTCAGCTCGGCGCACGCGTGCAACGGGCAGGCGGGTAAGTGATTTTTTAACAAACCTCATCCACAGGCGGGATATGTGGGCTCAGAGGGGTTGTTCATGTTTTATCTGAAGTATTTAATGCAGAAAGTGTTTTAAACTTGCCTGTGTGATTGTTAGCAGTTCAGATCGATTCCCAAGAACTTTCTCTGTACTTTGAAGCTTCAGCTCAGCACTCTGCAGACAGTAATATTTATCGGGCCTGCAGCTTTCCGGAGGCCTCCATTTAGCCTGGGTATGGGTTCTGACATCTCCACTGGAAGCAGCTCCTCTGAGGAGGAAGGGAGGGATAGAATAAGGAGGAGTCCAGGAGTGGACAATCAGCCTCCAGGGGAGCCACCTTTGGGAGGCCAGGCGCAGGCACAAGGGGTGCAAGGCCAAGAGGTTGTCCAAGGTGGAAGGGGCCGCAGAAGACGCCACTATCCTGCTGCCAGGGTATACAGGCGGCGAAGCAGCTACCTCAATATGACTGAGGTGCAGTGCCAAAGGAGGCTCCATCTGTCAAGGGAAACAGTCAATTATATATGTCAGATGATTGGCCCTGAGATCTCCCCTAACTGTGTGGGTGGACACCGCATGCCAGCGGCTCTGAAGCTCACAGTTGCCCTCCACTTCTATACCTCTGGCTCCTTCCAGGGCTCGGTGGGTGATCTTTGCGGTGTCTCCCAATCAGCTGTCCACACTCGTGTCAAGCAGGTCACAGACGCTCTGTTCATACGTGCATTGACCTTTATCCACTTCCGCTGCGACCAGGCAAGTCAGACACAGCGAGCCAGAGGCTTCACGGCCATTGCTGGCTTCCCCCGTGTCCAGGGTGCAATAGACTGCACACATGTGGCCATCAAGGCGCCAGCAGGTGAGCCCGGTGCCTTCATCAACAGGAAGGGCTTCCACTCCATGAACGCGCAGATAGTGTGTGATCACAGGATGCTGATTCTACAAGTCTGTGCAAGGTACCCAGGCAGCTCCCACAACGCCTACATCCTCAGACACTCCCAGGTGCCGGGGCTCTTCAGTGCTCCAGCCTGGCTGGATGGTTGGCTGGTGGGTGACAAGGTCTATCCCCTCTGAAGGTGGCTCATGACGCCTCTCCGCCATCCAAGAAGAGAAGCTGAGCAGCGCTACAATAGGAGCCAGGGCACCACAAGGGCTGTGGTGGAGAGAGCCATCGGTCTTCTCAAGATGCGCTTCCGATGCCTGGACCGCTCAGGGGGCGCACTCCAGTAACCCCAGATCACGTCTCTGTGATAGTGGTAGCATGCTGTGCTCTGCAAAATCTTGCGCTGGAAAGGGGGGATGCAGTTGACGATGAAGAGCTTGACGCAATGGATGAGGCTGCACATGATGAATCCAGCAGTGCCTCAGAGGATGAGGAAGCACAGGGCAATGATGAGGGGCAGCACGCCGACCCGCTACTACACCAAGGAGGCAGGGACATCTGGGACACTTTAATCCAATGAACCTTCAGCAGGCTCTACACACATGGATCTGCAGGAACAGCATTGCCTGGCACTTCCACACGTGGCACTTAGGTGCTACATCTTCCACCTTATCAGCTGCAACTAAGGGCTTAGTACAGAAACATCAATGTCCATTCAAACGGTCATGATATGTCTGTGAAACAAACAAATGCAGCACAAAGGAAACACCCTCAGCCATGGTCAGAAAAGTGGACTTTATTCCCACCAAAATAAACAACAAATGTCGCTCTGACGCAGATAATGAAACATTCCCTAATCTCAGGCCAACACAAAATCACCAATGACAAACCCGTGGAGTGCCTAACGTGCCTTATGCTTACGTTTGCGGGTGCTACGTCTAGGTGCTGCCCTATCGCTCGGAGTGGCTTGTGAGACAGCCTGCTGACTCTGCTGTCCTGTTGACCTCGATGACCTTGGCGGCCGCCCTCTGGCCCATGGAGCCTGTGCTGGCCCTGCCTGGGAGGGGGTGGCCAGTTCCAGAAATGACAGCCTCAACGGATGCAACGGTCACTGGCAGAGGGGCGGAGGTGCTGCTGCCCTCATCCAGAGCACCCTGAGAAGAGCTCACAGCGACGACAGGCAGCTGCTGCACCGACGTGAGGTCACATTGGACCTCCCTGCTCACCGCAGATGGATGGGCACCGAGCTGGGACACTTGGTGCCCAGAACATCTCCCACATTGGGAATGACCACCTGTGGCCATTAGCGCTGTGAGGGCTTGCAGGTCAGAGCGTAACCCCATCAGATGATTCTCAATCTGTTGGAAGCCCCTCTCCATGAGAGTCACCAATCTCTCAATGGAGGAAGCCTGAAGCTCTGTCCTGAGGTTCATGTCTTCACTTACACTCTGCCTGGACTCCTCCACCACAGAGACCAACTGAAGCACATTGTCATGCAACCCTGCCAGATGCTCCCGCGCACCCTGCCGCTTGTCCTGCAACTGCTGCATGGCTGACATCTCCAGAGGCACATCATCACTGCCGGACTCAGCATGTGCCTGGCCCCCTGCAGTCCTCTGGCTGCTGGCGCCATCGGCACTCTCTGTCCGTGCCATCTCCTCCAGCGATTATGAAGTGTCCTCTCCACTGTGCCTCGGGACACTAGCCGACGTCATAATCCCCACCGATGTGGTAGTCGCTGCGCTGGTGCCTGGCTTGCTGAAATGATGTGACGTAAGTTGCAAGTGATGCCCCTCAGGTGTGGAGGGGGGGCTCTGGACGTGTTGGGGGCGGCCATGCAGTGGTGATGCTGAAATTAACAACAAGGACAGTGCATCAGTTAGCGTTCAGTCAGTAACGCCATTCATCCCTTTCCCCTCCAGGCTCATAATGCGCTCAACCTTCAAGAACCTAAGGAGACGAACATTGGTGGGGTGGCAAATAGTCAAGAGTATGCCCAGACATTACACGCGCATAAAGACAGGCTGGTCAGA
This sequence comes from Cetorhinus maximus, assembly GCF_964194155.1. Classification (NCBI taxonomy): domain Eukaryota; kingdom Metazoa; phylum Chordata; class Chondrichthyes; order Lamniformes; family Cetorhinidae; genus Cetorhinus; species Cetorhinus maximus. Next base: position 52,972,405 of record NC_135883.1, read on the forward strand.
TGGCCTTAGGAATGCCACATGGAATGTTATGTGGATAAGTGTGCGTTTAAGCACTTGGGCAAGACAAACAAGGTACGGGAATACATGAGTAATGGTAGGACCGTGGAAAGTCAGGACGATTACAGGGAAGGTCCGACCCGTTAAGGTAGCAGAACAGGAACATAATGCGTTTAACAAGGTCGAAGCCGCACTTGCCTTTATTAGCTGAGGAATAGAATGTAGGAAAAGGGAGGTCATGTTGCAAGTGCAGAAAACGCTGTCGAGGCCACATCTACACTTCTGCGTTCAGTTGTGACCTGCGCTTCATGGGAGGGATGGCATTGGAGTGGAGAGAGTGCAGAGGTTCCTGACCTGGATGCGTGCTGGTCTGGAGAGTTGTGGTGATGAGGAAACATCACAAACACTTGTGACATTTGCCGTGGAGCACAGGAGATTGACAGGTCACATTATTGACCTTCAGACCATTATGAGGAGCATAGAACAGGTGGAAAGAATGCAACATTTCCCCTTGGCGCAGGGATGACTAACGTGTCCTGATGCCTCTGCTTCTCTCTGCTTTGATTTCCTACCCAGTTTCAGTTCACTGAATGATACTTTTGAGGATATTATCAAACTAAAATATCTGTCACTTGCACTCATCAAATGAAGCTTCATTGAATTGCCAATGAAACACATCCGAACAACCATTGAAACAAGCCTTTTTGTTTCATTCCATTGAAATGGCTAGTCTCTGAGGAGTTAACAAGCTTTTGTTCCATGACAACAGCAATAAAGGTGATGGATTTATAATGATATCACACTCACTCTGTTTCAAATGTCTACCAGAAATAGAAGGTACACATCAAAAGCTTATTTCATTTTATTTAGTACTGTGTTGCATTTCGCTAATCTCTTAGCGTGTTTTATTGATGGCGATGTATTTTCAAGGTTTCTGTCACATATCAATCCCCATTGTATACAACATTTAAGTCAAAATAAAAGTAAAGTTTTTGATAGAACAGGTGGTGATGCCCACCTTCTGATTTGCATTGAAGGTCATTTCACAATTGCTTATGACTGTCAAATCCAAAGTATAATTTAAATCTGTAGCATTATTTTATTCTCCCCTTATATTTGAACCACGCAGGAAAGTAGGGAACAACCACGTAGAGAATTTCAACATTCAGCAAATCATTGAAACTCAATTAGATGCAAACCGGGATACCTGTAGAGCTGTAGTTAACGTTGTCGAAACTTGTAATAAAAACGAAAAAATTGGGTAAGGGGCAATAGGTCAGTGCCTATAAACAGAAAAAATGTTATTATACTTTAGGATTTTCATGCTGTATATAAAAAAACCTGCATTTATGTAGCACCTTAAGTCACCCCAAATAGCAAGGGCCCACATACAGCAGTGAGATAAATGAGAAGATTATCAGTGTGTTTTAGTGATGTTTGAGGGGCAAATGTTGCTCAGGACACAATTCCTCCACTTTTCTTTGATTAGTACCTTAGTGCTTTTATATACATGTTGAGACAATTATATTATAAATGCAGCTCGAATCTAGGGCCAGTGCAACTTTACGCCACAAGTGAGGCGGACTAAGGCTCTGGGGAGACAGTCTCATTCTGCTTTGCTTTGGAGTCAGTTCAGACCTTCACGTCCAATACGCACTTCAAGTTCAGCATCCACACAGAGCTTCATTTTGACACTACACTTTGTGAAGGGCATTAATTCTAGAAATTCACTCAGAGCAATGACAAATAAAAGGAAATGCGAGAATGGCGCATAATTGGAGTGACATATTTTACAGTGTACCCTGACATAAAGAGTACCTAGACAGTTGTCTACAGTGACTGTTTAAACAGATTTCTCTTCATAAATCAATAGGTTAGACTTCAAGTTGTCTATCAACAGCACTGAATTATGGAATCTTAAAATCATACTGCATAGAGGTCCCCAAGATGATCACTACATATAGGCAGGATTGTTCTATGAATCAGGCACATGCTGATGATAAAGTACCTACTTTACACCTCCAGTAAATAAGAAATGCTGCATTTGGTCTTTTATTTTTTATAAAATTCACTTTATTGGAAAAACAATTGTACAAAATTAATGCTCTTTTATAAGCATCAAAGCTGCTTTCAAATTTCAAAAAAAGTACAAGCCATTTACTAATGATTTTTTCTTCAAATTTACACTATACTTACACAGTCTGAACTATATAAAAGAGTTTTTGTGTACAAAAATTTATATATTTTCCAATGAATTTACATTTAATAATATAGACAATGCTTAAAAATAAAATCCGATGTAAGTTGTTATTGTTCAGACCCCAAGCAATGAATAGATTACTATGGTGCAAATATAAAAGACATTGCCACAATTCACCATTTGATTGTATATTCATTGTTTTAGTCATAAGAATACAGTGTATTTGCATTAATCCAAGTAAAGATATGTGCAGAATAATCAATTTGATTCATTGTTGGCTTAAATTATTGGTGCATAATTCAAGCTGTCCACAAGCAGAAAAAGAAATGGCTGTTTACTTAGTGTGGCAAAGAAAAAATGTATAAAATGGTACTCAAGCAATACAGATGAGTGAGAAGGCTTTCACAAAGCAGTGTTATTTTGATGAATTTTAAAGTGTTCTGGGCTGTGTGTTAGTGTTAAGGGAATTTGCTAACCAGGCTGATCCTGTGAGCAGAGTTTTCCTGATGAATTTGGTAGGTGAGAGTTTCAAACATTCCACTACTTCTCAGTAACTTTTCAAGTGATTTTCAATGACTGCTGGTTATACAAAAAAAACAGAAGCTCAGGATCATTGCATGCATTCTTCAACACTAAGACACAGATTTTTTTCCATGGCGATTGACTGTTAAATCACTTATTTCATCTGAATCCAGCTAATGAATATTTTAAAGGTGAAACACTTCAGGGTAATTCTCCAAATGTTTCAAAACATGACAAATAAATGGAGCATCATGCCTGTACTTTGGTTCATATATGTTCAACTCTAAGCAGTTTACTCCTGCTACTAATAAGTCTAAACCTGAACAGTACTCAGGGTTATATTACACAAACACCTTTTTATTTAATTGCACAGTTAAATGAGAAGTCGCAAAATGAAAATTAATCTAAACCTGCTGGATTATACATCTTAAGCAATCACAAATTGCTTGCACTGAATCAGTTAGAAATGTGCAGCATTAATAAGAAAAATAAATGCAGAATAAATAGAAAGCGTCATTTACTGGATCAGTGTGTACACTTGGTGGGATTAGAAAGGCCTAAGAAGTACAGAAAAGGGCACTTAAACATAATTGAACTTTCTTAAATACAAAAGGTAACTGCTGGGAATCTATAGCAGGTTCACCAACATTTGAAAGAAACAAAGAGGTCAATGTTCTGGCTGGGAACCTTCATCAGAACAGGTTATATTGAGGAGTCCAATCTTGAAAATTAGTTTTTCTGATCATCTCATTGTGCATTTTGAAGTGCTTAATGTTCTTAGTTCAAATTTCAAGCATTTGTAGTCTTTCTGCTTGTCTCTGTGAAAAGTGATTACTTGAATTGCACAGATTTTGATAGAATTTACAGCACAGAAAAATGTAATTTGGCCCAACTGGTCTATGCCATCATTTAATGCATTACAGAAGCTGCCTCCCACCCTCTTCATCTCATCCTATCAGTAAATAGTTCTATTCCTTTCTCCTTTATGTGTTAATCTAGCTTTCCTTTATATGCATTAATCCTATTTGTTTGAACTAACCCTTGTGGCAGTATGTTCCACATTCTTATGACTCCTTGGGTAAAGAAGTTTCTCCTGAATTCCCTACTGGCTTTATCAGCGGCTATCTTTTATTTATTATTTAGTCTTCCTTACAAGTGGAAACATCTTCTCTACACCTACCCTATCAAACTCCTTCATAATCTAAAAGAATTCCATTTGGCCAACTCACCTCTCTGCAACACCACCACCTCATTTCTAGAGAAAAGAGCCCAGGTGTTTCTGCATAGGTAGGACCTCTCAGTTCTGGTATCATCCTTAAGAACTTTCTTTTTCACTTCTTCAGCACCTCTTTTATAATATGGAAATGAGAAGATATCTGGTATGGTCAAAGATCATTCTCTAACTCGAGCTTTAACTTTCTATTTATTCATATTAATAATTAATATTTTATACTTTGAATTAATTTGACATGTTCTGCTCCATCTACCTTTTCAAATTAGATTTTAATGGAGATTTTGCATGGGGTTAATATTTTTGGAAACTCCTTTCAACCACCCAGGATTTCTTCATTGAAACCTAGCTCTCCACTGGATTGCAATTATATCGTGTAAGCTGATCTATTGAAGGTAGCTCGACATAACATGGTCTGCAGTGTTTCTGAATCAATACCGGGAATTTCCTCACAGGTTCTCCAGATTTTAGTTAAAACCCTGGGGTGTACACATGCAAATGGGGTTTCTGCCAATGTTTCCCTGAAATTACAGTGGTCAATAGATAGAACCATTGAGGGAGTTGATTGGCCAAGCCTTGGCCAATTAGAGTTGACTTACCAACCAATCAGCACCCTTTTCTCCTGTTGTATAAATTGTTGTAAACATTTGAAATTTGGCATTCTTGCATTTGTCCTAATGAGTGCAAGACAAAAAGCTTTGGCAACATGTCTCTCTTTTCAGCAGAATTCCAAGTACCTTTTTGTGTAATAAAATCTACTGATTCTGTTCCTAAATGGCCTCGCTCTAATTTTAAACTTGTTCTTCCTTGTTCTGCATTACCCCGCCAGAAGAATCTATTCTATCAAATCCCTATATCATTTCATGTCTTGATAATGTCAGCCTTCAACATTATAAACTTGAAGACATGTAAGCAAAATGTACACAAGCTGTGCTAATAATATAATCCTTTCAGCCCCGTTATCATTTTAATGAATCTGTGCTGTACCATCTCCAAAGCTAATATCTCCTTTCTGAGGTGAGGTGCCCAGAGGGGTCTGACCAAGGCTCTATACAACTGAAGTATAATTTTCTTCCCTTTGTACTCCATCCCCTCGAGATGAAGGTCAATGTTCCATTAACCTTTTTGATTGCTTTTAATATCTGTGTACTAGCTCCTATTGATTTGTGTACATAGAGGATCAAATCCCTTTCCTTTCCCGCAGTTCCTAATCTCCTAGCATTTATAAAATAATGCCAAACTTATTACATTGCAGTGCAGTGTAAAAATCCTGATTGAAATAGAATCTATAAAACCCTATCCCAACTAACCAATACATTTGAGAAGAATTTTTACCAGTGTTCACTTGAGTATAATTTACCTGAGGTCCTTCTCTAACAATAATAACTTTTTGAATATCTCCTTGGCCATGAAATCACTCTGCATAAAGGTTAACCTAATGTTTAACATATTCACATAAAATTCCTTGGCTCACTAAAGTAGCACTTCTGTTAAGGTTTTGGAACAAGAAAAAGATGAAGATACATACTAAATGTCAGATAACACAACTTCAAAATTCTTATGCGTAGGTTCATCGAGGTAATAATTGAAAAGTTAAAAACAATGTTTTCAGTTAAAAATTGGGCCAGTAACATTCATCAGATATCTTTAACATGTTTGGTAAACACTGTACCTTATATATATTCCAATGGTCAAAAAAATCTGTGCCAATATATTACTTTATTTTCACTATTAAAACCTTTCGAGATTAAAGTCAAATTAACTACAGCTTTTGTCATTAGCAACAAATACTACTCCAAGAAGAAAATGAAGTCATCATTTCCCATGCTATGAATATAATACAAACTGAGCCCAACAACCTGAAAGAAAATCACATCATTATAACTAAATAGGTTTGAAGTGAAATAACTCAAACAGCCAGAAAGAACTTGTACCAACTTGGAAATGCGGCAGATACACTCAGAGTATGTAAAGGATATATACATAGTTGTAGAACTTCAGGGAAAATGAATAAAGGTTTGACTACCTTCAGTCTGTAGCTTGTTGTCATATGAACACTTAATGAACTCCTCTGTCTGCTATTTCAGTGGATATATCTAACCCATTTAATGCCTCTGCCAAAACAGCAAGGAGAACAAAATACAAACAAACATGCTAAATATTTATATGATGGCATCCCACAGTGCATTTTAAGGGTATAAATTTAGCGTCAAATGTAAAGAAAGCAGCTATTGATAACTGTTAATTGCTTTCTAGAGAAAACTGACTTAAATGTCATCTGTTCATTATCAATCTATGCCTGTTCTGAAAATATCCTTTGCCGCAAGTGAGATATACACCCTTGTTCTTCATTTGTGTCAAAAATGACAACAACGTGAATTTACATAATACTTAAATGGTAAGAAGATACCCAAAGGGCAGGGCTTTTCGCTGAGCGGGTGGGTGTGCGTCCGACCTGCTTGAGCATAAAATGATGCGCGATGACATCGGGTGAGCATTCCAACGTCATCACACACTTGCGTGATATTTCGGTCAGCAGTTGTGCGCAGGAGTCGACAGAGTGCCTGCCGATAATTAAGAGGTCTATTAAGGCCATTAACCAATTAATTAAATCTGATTTTTCACTGCCTGTCTAACCATTTGGTTGCAGGGCGGGCGAATAGGCCAAGCTGCCTTTGGATTTTTTATGACACCTCGTCCACGGGCAGGACAGGGTTTCCAACAGGAATTAAAAATAAAATAAAAAAGTTGAAATCTCATTTATAACACGTTCCTGCTCATGTGACAGAGTCACATGAGGGAGCATGTTTTTAACATTTTTCAATTCTTTATGTTTTTAAAAATCTTCAACTCCCTGAGACAGCCCTGTCTTCAGGGAGCTTTCAGTGTGCGCTCCCGTGCGCATGCACAAGCTTTCACACTCACCCTCCTCCTGCCACACCCCGGCAGCGCTCAGTGTTACAGCGCGCAGTTCACGCTGGCTGGCTGTTAATTAGCCAGCTAGGTGAAATCGCGGTCAGGGCCCAATCGCGGGCGGCAGTTGGTTTCATGACCACTCCCAGGCCCACCCCCCATGTTCACCCGACGAGGTAAAAATCCTGCTCAAAGTGCTTTGGAAATTGAATACTGGGAGAAAAAAAAGTTAGGAAGGATGATCAAAAACCTGGTCAAACTTAATGGAGGAGAGAAAGGGACAGAGTTGGATTGGTTTGAGATTCCAGATGTGTCAAGGCATGGTTTACATAAACTGCTAATGATGGGGTGGAGGAATGGGAGGGAAGCACAAGAGGCCAGTGTCAGAGGAATGGAGTTTGGTGAGGAAGAGGTTGTAGGGTTGGAGGTGATTCCAAAGATATGGAAGGGCAAGGTCTTGAAGGCAGAAAGCAAAGACTTTGATATGTATGTCCATGTGGGGATGGGAAACCAATGGCTTCTTCTTAGGCAGTCCCTCGGGATTGAGGGTGACTTTCTTAAACTCCGGTTTGATGGGTTGTGAGATGGCTAATAAGTCCAATGGTCAATCTGTAGACTGCCACATGTGGGGCAGGTGGTGCTTGAACGGTTGGGTAGATGGGTTGTTTGGAGGTTTGTGCTCTCCCTCCAACTTCACCTCTGCATGTTCCTGATGAAGTCTCTCAATGTGTTCAGTGCCTTACCGGATCAGCCTTCCCCATTTTGGATGGTCACAAGCCAGGGTCTCCCATAAGTCAGCAGGTATGTTTGACCTCTTCAGCAGTGCTTTGAGGACATCCCTGAAGCATTTCTATTGTCCCCTGGGAGTCTCCTGATGCAACCGGGTTCCAAGTTGGGAGTCTGATATCAGGCACACAAACTACATGTCTTAGCCCAATGGAAGTGGTTTTGAGTGATTAGCGCCTTGATGCTGGGCAATTTGAATAATTTAATAAACTAGTAGGCCAGAAAGGGCAGGCATGATTTGATGCAGAATAAGATATGGACAGCAGTTTGTGGAGTTTTCAGAGGACGGAAGGAGGTCAGCCAGGAGGGCATTTGAAAAAATTAAGGCTGAAGATATCAAACGCAAAAATGTGATGTTCTTGGCAGATGAATTAAAATGAAGGTGGAGAAGGGTGATGTTAATTAGGTGAAAGCAGGCAATTAATGTGATGGAGAGGATATCGGGTTGGAAACTCAGCTTGGATGTTAAATATTCTATGAGCTTGGGCAGGCAGTCAATGACATTTGTGCTGGGGTTGTGGGGGGGCACAAAGATAGTGACTTTGACCCTCCCAATATTGAGTTCATTCAAGACTGGATGTCGGACAAGCAGCCTAATTACACAGCGACAGTAGAGGAGTTGAGAGAGATGATGGAGAGATAGAATGGCTGTAAATAGTGTACCTGTGGAATCAGACAATTCCATGTCTGCAGATGATGTTGCCATTGAACATAATGCAGATGGGAATGAGGAAGGGAAACAAAGATAGATCTTTAGGGGCTCTCAAGGTAATGATGCAGCAGTGGGAAGAGCAGCCATTAACAGAGATGCTCTGGTCAGAGTACAATCAAGTGAACATAATTGCTCAGAGCTCAGGTATTGGAGGAGAATGGTATGAAAGACTACTATGCATAATAACGTACCACAGTCACAATGCCATAGGTAACATATTGGTTGGGGCTATTTTTCTGCTATGTGAGTGGTGGATACTGTTTTGGAGATGTTCAAGCTGGGAGTTGCATAGAAGATAAGAATGGACCTGCGAGGTGACAACATATCTGTTCAAGTCCTCTGGAGAATGAAGGGACTTAGGTGGAATCATTTTTTGTCAGGAAAAAGGGGGCCTGTTATCAGGTTTGCTACTTTTGATTGTGGTACAAAGATTTTGTTTTTGATTCCTAATTTCAATCTTGCATGGATAATGTATTTCTTCTACTCGCCCACTAACATAGTAATCAGAAGATTTCTCAAAATAATTAATTCCCAGATTAATCTTTTCTTATGATCTATTAGCAGTGCCAACGTTTTGAAAACCTGTATTCTCAAGAATTAACAATCTGAGGTAATTCTTATTCGCAAATATGGAAAAGGACAGAGATAAGGCAAGAGTAAAAGTCTTGAACTGGGGGAAGGCAAATTTTGCAGAAACAAGAAGGGACTTGGCTGAGGTGGACTGGACAGCACTCCTGGAGGATAAAACAGTGGAAAACCAGTGGGAAGCACTAAAAAGCGAGATCCTAATTATACAAAGTAGACATGTCCCCTACAAAAATAAGAGTGGTACTGCCAAATCTAGACCCCTCTGGTTGTCTAGAGGATTACAGGGGAAGATCAAACAGAAAAATAAAGCGTACGATAGGCACAAAGAACTAAGCACTGCAGATAGCCTAGACGAATATAGGAAGTGCAGGGACAAAGTAAAAAAGGAAATAAGGAAATCAAAGAGAGGGCATGAAAAAAGATTAGCAAGTAAAGTTAAAGATAACCCAAAGATGTTTTACCAATACATTAATGTTAAAAGGTAGTTAAGGAAAAAGTGGGACTTATCAGAGATGAAGATGGAAACTTGTGTGTAGATGCAGTGGCTGTGGGAAGAGTTTTGAATGAATATTTTGTCTCCGTGTTTACAAAGAAAATGGAGGATGTAGATATAGTAGTCCAGAAGGAACACTGCGAGATATTGGACGAGATAGTCATAAAGAGAGAGGAAGTACTCGAAGGGTTGAAATCCTTGAAAGTTGATAAGTCACCAGGGCCAGATGGATTGTTTCCGAGGCTGCTGAAGGAAGTCAGGGAGGAGATAGCAGATGCTCTGAGGATGATTTTCCAATCTTCACTAGATACAGGGAGGTACCGGAGGACTGGAGAAATGCAAACATAGTTCCATTGTTTAAAAAGGGGTCAAAGGAAATGCCAAACAATTATAGGCCAGTTAGTCTTACATCGGTGGTGAGCAAATTAGTAGAATCAATCCTGAGAGATAAGATTAACTGTCATGTGGAAAGGCACGGACTAGTCAGGGATGGTCAGCATGGATTTGTTAAAGGAAGGTCTTGCCTCACAAATTTGATTAAATTCTTTGAGGAAGTGACAAGAAGGGTTGATGAAGGTAGTGCAGTGGATGTTGTGTACATGGATTTTAGCAAGGCATTTGACAAGGTCCCACATGGCAGATTGGTCAGGAAAGTAAAAGCCCATGGGATTCAGGGTAATGTGGCAAACTGGATAAAAAGGTTGGCTTTGTAACAGGAAACAAAGGGTAATGGTCGATGGATGCCCTTGCGAATGGAAAGTTGTCTCAAGTGGTGTTCCACAGGGCTCGGTGTTGGGACCCTTGCTGTTTGTGTTATATATTAACGATTTGGACGTGAACGTGGGGGGCACGATTGGGAAATTTGCAGATGACACAAAGATTGGCCGAGTAGTGGATAGTGTAGAGGATAGCCATAATCTCCAAAACGATATAGATGGGTTGGTGGATAGGGCGATAAAGTGGCAGATGGATTTTAACATAGAGAAGTGTGAGGTCATACATTTAGGGAGGTCAAACAGTTACAGGGATTACACAATAAATGGGAATATACTAAGAGGGGTAGATGAAGTGAGAGATCTTGGCATACAAGTACACAGGTCCCTGAAGGCAGCAGTTCAAGTAGACAAGGTTGTAAAGAAGGCATATGGAATGTTCTTCTTCATTGGCAGAGGTATAGAATATAAAAGTAAGGATATAATGTTGGAATTGTATAAAGCACTGGTGAGGCCACAACTGGAGTATTGTGTGCAGTTCTGGTCACCACATTACAGGAAGGACGTAATAGCTCTGGAGAGAGTGCAGAGGAGGTTTACAAGAATGTTGCCAGGGTTAGAAAAGTGTAGCTATGAGGAGAGATTGGATAGGTTGGGGTTATTTTCCTTGGAACAAAGAAGGCTGAGAGGTGACTTGATTGAAGTGTACAAAATTATGAGGGGAATAGATAGAGTGGACATGATAAAAATTTTTCCCTTGGTGGAGAATTCTAGAACCAGGGGACATAGATTCAAGATAAGTGGCAGAAGGTGTAGGGGGGACATGAGGAAGAACTTTTTTATGCAGAGGGTAGTGGGTGTCTGGAATTCACTGCCCAAGTTTATGGTAGAGGCAGAAACTCTAAACTCTTTTAAAAAGTACCTGGATCTGCACCTTAAGTGCTGTAAGCTGCAGGGCAATGGGCCGGGTACAGGAAGGTAGGATTAGAAAGGGCACCTGGGTGTCCTCGGGCTGGCATGGACAAGATGGGGTGAATGGCCTCCTTCTGTGCTGTAACTTTTCTATGGTTCTATGGTAAATCTACTCACAATGAAGTAAACAAGAAAAGATTAGAAGGCAAAATATTGTTCGAATGTTACAAGCTGAAATTCTCCATATGGCTTAGATAAATTGGCAAAGGATTTTGTTTCTGAACAAGCTATTAACATTTAATCAATTTTAAATATAGTTAAATCCTAGGGACTGAAAACAAGTAGAATAGCACAATTATCTTTTCACCTCTTAGCCTCACTTCACTTTTGGTCCAGCTAGATTGAAAAAAAACACTCCCTGCTGGTTTTTAGGATGTTAAATGAAATGTTTAGACAGTTTCTAACAGGACGTAGTGCAGCATAGAACAGCCCAGAGGCAGTTACTAATCTTCAACTTCAATCAGAGGCCAGAAAACCTGGTTGGTATGGGAAATAGAAATGACAAATTGATTCATCAGTGAGTGCTCTTCCAGGATTGGGGTTAAGGTATAGGGTAATGAAAATTTTATTCTATAGTAGTTGTGCTAAACCTGATCTCAGGGTGCTAACAATGGCTTCAACAAGTAGACAAATGTTACAGTTTAAAGCACCACCCGTCATCTGAATGAACACAAGATTAATTCCCTGTGGATCATCTAACTTGCTTAATCATCAAACCTATAGCAGTATCCTTTTCGGTACAAATGGAACAGTTCACTTCTTTAGAATTATTCCACATTTCTTTTAGGAGTTTCAAAGGAATCCCAGCTGTGCAGATCTTCACTTTTGAATTATGGAGCTGTAGGCCCGAATTTTTCAGATGGCAGGGTCTCCCTTCCTGCCATCTGAATAGTCGGTGGGGATCTGAGTGCCCCACAGCCATTTCATGCTCAAATGAGTGTCAATTGGCCGCAGGTGGGACTTCTGCCCCTCACTCAGGAGGAAGTCCTGCCTTGCAGAACTACCGGCCATACTGATTGGCTAGCAGATCTCTAGTCCCTGCGGCAAGAGTGCTGCAGAGGACAGAAGAGGAAGTTGAGGAAGACATCGGAGTCTAAGTGTGGGGAGCGGAGGCCAAGGTAAGTTTAAGGGATCCTAGGGCAGGGAGGGTAGGCACGAAGGGGGCGGTTGGGGTCACGGGAGACGCTGGGGGAGGGGTGGGGAGTGGCCAGAGGCCACCGGACCATAAGGGAGGGGAGACACTCCCAGTTAGAAAGGGCCTTCAGATGGAAGGGCCGCCTGCTTCCTGCCCGAGATCTAGGTCCATTGATTTTTGGGCTTCCCCCATGCCAGGTCAGTCCTCCCACCAGCCTAAAAATTGAGGCTGGGTGGGAAACAGCCATCAAGAGGCTAACAATTGGCCACTTAAAGGCAGCCTTCCAATCTGAGGCCTTGCCCATCCCAGCGTAAAATCATTGTGTGGTCAGGGTGGACAGGAACCTGGAGGTAATCACATTCATGCTTCCGCCCCCCCACCTAAAAACCCACTAGTGGGGCAGCATAAAATTCAGGTCATAGTGTTCGGTAACTTGGGTGAAGCTGTCCAAAATATTGACCTGAATTTTGCTGTAAAAATAAGTGACGCTTTTAATGCTTACTGTGATAACAGGGTAAACCTGATAGCAACTTCTGCCATCCACTCAGAAGTATTAAAGCAGAAATCTAGAAGTTACCATAATAGCTACCCTGCCCCTCCCTACCGTGCGGTGTTGTAATCCAAGCTGTTAGAGTTGGCAAATAATGGTGTGAACTTGGGGTAATTGCCCATTAGGTCTGCACTAAGGATGAATGGAAAAGTTAGGTCTGGTGGGTTCAGGAATAAGTGACTTGTTAATGGCATACCATGAAATTTAATTTTATAAGTGTCCCCACACACTCATTCCCTCAGAAGAAAATTAATGTTATAGACTTTTGTAAAAGAAAAATTTAGTTTTAGTTTTTTCGCGTTTATCTCTCTTTCTTAATCCCATCAGTATATCCCAATCTTTAAATAGTTTCCTGTACAATTATTTAAATGTTATTTATAGTTCCTAATTTTTACTTCCTGGTTTACAGTCTGCCTGTTTTAGTGAGAATGCTTCAATCTAATTGGTTGAAGCACCTTGCTGTTGTGCGTCCTATTCACAGACATCACAGATCCCCTAGGCCACATTGGATCAGGTATCGTATTAGTGGAAATTTCTGCTTTCAAGCTCCCAAAAGTAGGACTGGGTTAGCTCAGATATCTAGAGCATGGCGCTTAATAACTCCGATGGTGCGAGTTCAGTCCCTGTACTGTCTTAGGTAGTTCTTGGGGCCTGCCTCATTTACTTGCCGCATTGTGAGATCATGGCTAAGAGGTATGTAGAGAGTCATGTTAAGCAAGCCTTGGACAACTAGAGGTGTTACATGAAGAGAGGCGCACACAAGAAATCTTTGTACTGGAGATCAATGGTGAAAGCCATTCCTCCACTGCTGTTAGGAAAATTGGGGCCAAGTTCATTCAGGAATCTTAAAGCCTTGAGTTACCTCTATCAAGTGATTCAAGCATCTGCATCTGTCCATGCATGTGTGAATAAGCAATGATTTCCTTCTGATAACCACAGAAAGTTGTCTACAACTCAAAATTGGATTCTGGGAGTGCACTCTAGGTCATTACATGGACAGATCTATAAGTTTCAGGTTTCCTCTTAAAAGAGATTTCAATCCAATTTGGTTTGGTTGACTGGCATCTGTCCAAATGCACATATTCTTGAAATGGCAGAGCACATGCACAGAATGATAAACTATCTGTGTGTGCATATACAATTATTTTTAATATAATGGGTCCAATATGGATTTTACCAGCAATATTACATGACAACAAAAGTATTTATAATAGTTTGATTCATTCCAGTGATGGGAAAATGGCTTGCAGATAATTTTCAGAGTGTTTTTAATGAGCTCTGATCCAATATTAATCATAAGAGCTTGAATCCATATCAGCCGACTCTCGAGCAATGTAACAGTGAGCATCCATCTCACCTTCCGATGGCTCTGCGTCATGTCAGTGCCCTTTATAAACATGAACATTTAACTCAGCTTGGATTCTCAAAATCTGAATTTGAATTCACACTGCATTTTATTGTATTTTCCTAGCTTTATAAATGATGAAAGTGGTAAAATTACATATTTTGGGTTTTAAGATAATTTTGAAAATGCAAAGTTTTGCTGTGCAATTTAAATTACATAAATAATACCCAGGCTCGTGCATGAACTTGCTACCATTAGTCAATCATAGTATTAGAGGGCCATTGACTATATATTAATACAAAAATAGATGCTTCTTATTGAGCATAGTTAGAAGTTTGTCATGTGACCAGTAAAAATCAATTAAATACCAATTAGTTAGTTAACTATTGATCAAAAACCTCATGGATTTAATCATTATGGCCTGGTGTTTCCACTTTGGACACAATCAGCAATCTGGGTGAAAGATTTTGTCCAAATTTGTGCTAGGTTGAAGAAGTGTTTTATTTTTTCAAGTTTCCGGTTCTACTCATTTGCATATTAGCAAAATTAAAATCGTCCATAGGCAGCATTTTAATACATTATTTTTGTCTGTAAATACCTGTACTGAAAAACAATTCCTTGATATATTTAAGGGTGCTACAAAAAACAAAGAACAAAGAAAAGTACAGCACAGGAACAGGCCCTTCGGCCCTCCAAGCCTGCGCCGATCATATTGCCCGTCAACTAAAACATTTTGCACTTCTGGGGTCCGTATCCCTCTAATCCCATCCTATTCATGTATTTGTCAAGCTGCCTATTAAACACCACTATCGTACCTGCTTCCACCACCTCCTCTGGCAGCAAATTCCAGACACACACTACCCTCTGCGTAAAAAACTTGCCCTGCACATCTCCTCTAGTTTTCTCCTCTCATCTTAAATCTATGTCCCCTAGTAATTGATTCTTCCACCCTGGGAAAAAGCTCTGTCCATGCCACTCATAATTTTGTTAATTTCTATCAAGTCGCCCCTCAATCTCCGACGCACTAGTGAGAAGAATCCTAGTTTCTCCAACCTCTCCTCATAGCTAATAACCTCCAAACCTGGCAGCATCCTGGTAAACCTCCTCTGCACCCTCTCCAATGCCTCCATATGCTTCTGGTAGTGTGGCGACCAGAATTGCAGGCAATATTCCAAGTGTGGCCTAACCAAGGTTCTATACAGCTGCAGCATGACTTCCCAGCTTTTATACTCAATACCCCTGCCGAAGAAGGCAAGCATGCCATATGCCTTCCTGACTACCTTATTCACCTGCGTTGCCACTTTCAGTGACCTGTGGACCTGTACACCCAGATCCCTCTGCCCATTGATGCACTTAAGGGTTCTGCCATTTACTGTATAATTCCTGCCTGTATCAGGCCTTCCAAAATACATTACCTTGTATTTGTCCGGTTTAAACTCCATCTGCCATTTCTCCGCCCAAGTCTCCAACTGATCTATATCCCGTTGCATCCTTTGACAATCCCCTTCACTATCTGCAACTCCTCCAACCTTAGTATCATCTGCAAACTTACTAATTAGCCCAGTTACATTTTCTTCCAAATCATTTATGTATACTACAAACAGCAAAGGTCCCAGCACTGATCCCTGCAGAACTCCACTAGTCACAGCTCTCCATTCAGAAAAGCTCCCTTCCACTGCTACCCTCTGTCTTCTATGACCAAGCCAATTCTGTATCTATCCTGCCAGATCACCTCTGATCCCGTGCAACTTTACCTTCTGTAACAGTCTGCCATGAGGGACCTTGTCAAAGGCCTTACTGAAATCCATAATTGGGTGCAATTTGATTAATACAACTGAAAATGGGTTTATCAGAAAAAGTAATTATTTTCAATCAGATTGCGCCTGTGAGTAACCTCGGCCAAAATCTTACGTTGATTGGGTGGGGATGCGCTCGACCTGAATGCACATGGAATTGCGTGAAATAACGTTGGGTGTGTATCCCAACATCATTGCGCACGAGAGCAATATTTAGGTCAGGAACGTGATTGGAAGTCGGAACCACGGCTTCCAACAATTAAAGGGCCAATTAAGGCCATTAAAAACCCTACTGTCCACGATTTTACATTGCCCATGTGATCTTGCGTTCGTTGGGCAGGCAGGCAGCCCGTTTTTAACAAAACCTCATCCAAGGACTGGATGAAATGTCTGGAGTAAAAAATAATAAAAAGTGATATCTGGGGACTGCTGTTTTCTTGAGTTCCTCTGTCAAGTGCTTGAATGTGCTGCAGAGACACAGTTTGCTGCATTTTTTTTCTTTGCATTTAATTTATAGAGGTCTGCAGCTACCTGAGGCAGCTTCACAGCAGCTGTCTGCCTTTAGGGAGCTCACTAGAAGCGCCCACCCACACCTTCACTTTTGCCTGCGCTCGCCCTCTTACTGCCCCCCTCGGTAGTGCTGAGGCTTTCTCAGCACGTGCTTTGCGCTGGCTGGCTGTGAATTGGCCAGCCAGTGTGAAATTGCATTCAGAGGTCCATCGCAGGCGGAAGTGCATTTCGCGTAACTTGGCGCGCATGCTGAATGTAAAATTCAGGCCATAATTTTAAATGACAGATAATTACTTAAAAATACTATACAGAACCATTTGCAAGTTAAATTGGTGCATATTGCTCAGGTTCTTAATAAAATAAAAAATAAATATTTTTTTTTTTAAGAGGGGCCTACAATATGTGCTTGTGCTGAAAAAAAGCCTAATTCTGAGAGCCACTTCCAAGGTTCACAAATGGGCGCAATTAGCAGCCCATGAGCACTGGTGGTTGATTTGATCGAAGTTGTGGCCAGGATTGTGGGTAGGTCAAGCTTCTACAGTGATGCTTTTTAAACCAGCACAAAAGATTGCAGAACCACCATGTGCAAGAAATAATTTGCACTTGAAATTCTGTGATATTTTGTACTGGTTTGGTTGATAAATTGTGCTGAAAAGAACTCCGCAACTTTGCAAAAACTCCAGGTCTATATTTTTGTTCATTTGTGATTCAGAGAAGTATAAAATTCTACAAGTGTAAGACAATGGCAATTTAATTGATCCGAAGGCCCAAGGGTACCGATGGTATTTTTGGAAGATAACACAAGGTACAAAAGTTCAGAATCACATGCCCTGAAATTATATTTTTAACACATTTGCCCTAAATTTCATTTTTCTATTATTCAAGCATAGGTGCCAACCCATTTATTTTAGAAAGGTTTAATCCTCCATTAAAGTGGCAGAGAGAAGAATTTCAGACAAAGATATTGCAATTGCGATTTCAGGGTTGTGAAGTCTACAGGGGATATTTGCCTTTTGTGAGGATTTCATAGAATCACAGAATTGTTAATGCGCAAAATGGGTCTGCACCGGATCTCCGAATGATCAACCAACTTAGTGCCATTCTCCCACCTTCTCCCTGTAACACTCCACATTCTTCCTTTTCAGATACCAGTCTACTTCCCTTTTGAATGCTTCAGTTGAACCTGCCTCCATCAAGGCTGATGAAAGATCGAATAAAGTATATCATAATGTGCCTTGTGTTTCTTCAGCAGACACATTTGATGAGGTGCAGTGGAAGTGAATGTATATCTTGACTCACAACTTCTTTCCTCAGGAATAGTGACCTCTAGTGAGGTAGACTCCCCATTTATGTATCTAAACCCGGTTCCACTGCACATCCAGCAAAGTTTCTCCAGTGGGGAATGAGCAACTTTGAGAAAATTTCTGGACTCAATGGGCAGAATTTTGCCCTTGACGGGCGGGCAGGCCCGACTGACTCAGCGGCGGGCGGGCAGCTGATTGCCGCCTCCAAAATGGGCCACACCGCCATTTTGCGCGGGCGGGCCCAGTGGGTTAGTGACTCCCGTATAGAACGGGAAAATCGTTGCGGTGGCGGGCGTATTCAGACCGCCGGTTCCAATGGGGAACCAGCAGTCTGTATAAAGAGTGGCCAGGCAGCCTCGCTGAGGCAGTGCACCATGGCCACTGACAGAGAGCGACAGGCTGCTTTCAGGGCACAGGAGGAGGAGGTGGAGAAGGGGGGCAGGCTGCAGGAGAGGCCAGCAGGGGGCCATTGTGCCCCTCGCTTCTCAGATGCGTGCCTTGCTGTCCTCCTCCAAGAGGTGTCCAACCGTCGGGATATTTTGTATCCAGAGGATGGGAGGAGGAGGGCCCCCCCATGTTACCAGGCAGGCGTGGCAGGAGGTGGGTGATGGAGTAAGCACCCATGACGATGTGCGGCGCACAGGAATACAGTGCTGCAAACAATTCAATGATTTGTTGCGCTCTGGAAGGGTGAGTACCATGTCAGCCTTGGCCATTTAACCCAGCAGGTAGCCTTAGCCTTTGAGCACCCCCCCACCACCCCACGTCTTACTGTCGTTACTGCATTGGGCATTTGGCGCACGCTGGATGGGCAAACAGATAGTGACCATGCTTACATCAGCCTTAGTGGTTATGGGGAAGAAGGGTTCTCCCCACAGCATATGTTGGTGTTTGTGGCATTTGAGTAGTCTGGGGACAACCTGCAGGGGAGGCAGCTAGACACATACTCAGAACTCCAACACATGTCTTATTGATGATGATGAGATGGTGGAAGGGGAGCCTCAAGGTGTTGTGGCCAAGTGCCATCTGCTGGCATTGGCACCTCACCTAGTTGTGCCTCCTTGCCATGGGCGCTAAGACCCGTGTGTTATTGAAAGTGATGGACGCTGAATGTGTCCAAGGTGGCTGTAGGGGGAGGGGGTTGGGAGCAGCAGTGCTATCTTCTGGGGGCTGATCACCAGTCGTGTGGACAGGAGCCGCTGGAGGCCTCAGATGGGCCACTGTGGTTGGGGTGCGGCGGGCGCGTGCAGAGTACATGAGCGATCAGCCCCAATAAATCCTCTTCTCTGTTCTGAAGGCAAAAACCGAACACAATCTCAGGGAGTGCCAGAGGACTGGTGGTGGGCACGCCATGCTCCAGCACCTCACCACCTACGAGGAGTAAGCCATGGAGCTGGGGAGTAGGCAGGAGGCCAGGGCAGCTGGGGGCGGCGAGGCTGGGGTGCAGCGGCCAGGTATTTGAGGTCCACAGTCCCATCCACTCTGTCTGCCCACCATCCAAAGCACTGATGGTTGCTGCAATCATTGATGCTGCTACACTGCTCATTCACAGATGGAGACACTCAGATGTGTGGGTCATACACAAAGGTCCCTCGGCCCCTTGAGAATGCGCATCTCCAGCACCTTCCAAAGTCGCCTTATCTCATTTATGACCACTATCCCCATGGCCTAACATACCATGGCATTGCTGCTGCACAGCCAAAGACGTTTTGCATCTTAGGAGGGTTGGTACCTCCACCACCCTTTCAGCCAGTGCGTCCCACATTACTCTGTCCAAAAGGTCCTCAGCACCTCACCTGTCAACCTCATGGCATTCAACTTAAATAAATGCCACCACGTTACTCATCCCTGCGCCAAGGGGAAATGTTGCCTTCTGTCCACCTGTTCTATGCCCCTCATAACGGTATGAAGGTCAATAATGTGACCTGTCAATCTCCTGTGCTCCACGGTAAATGTCGCAAGTGTGTGCAATGCTTCCTCATAACTCCAACTCTCCAGGCCAGCATGCATCCAGGTCAGGAACCTCTGCACTCTCCCCACTCCAATGCCACATAACATTCCATGTGGCATTCCTTAGGCCATCTGACCAGCCTGTCTCTATGCGCGTATAATGTTTGGGCCTCCTCTTGACTATTTACCACCCCACCAATGTTCGTCTCCTTAGAGTCTTGAAAGGTGAAAGATCTATGAGGCTGGGGGGTAAAGGGATGAAAGGTGTTACTGACTGAACGCCAACTGATGCACTGTCCTTGTTAATTTCAGCATCACCACCGCATGGCCGCGGCCAACAAGTCCGGAGCCCCCCCTCCACACCTGAGGGCCAAGACGTGCAACTTGCCACGTATCATTTCAGCCAGCCAGCCACGACAAACACTTCAGTGGGGAATGTAACATCGGCTAGTGTCCCGGGTCACAGTGGAGAGGGCACTTCACAATCGCTGGAGGAGATGGCACGGACAGAGAGTGCCGATGGCACCAGCAGCCAGAGGACTGCAGAGGACCAGGCACATGCTGAGTCTAGCAGTGATGATGTGCCTCTGGAGATGTCAGCCTTGCAGCAGCTGCAGGACAAGCGGCAGGATTCGCGGGAGCATCTGGCAGGGTTGCATGACAATGTGCTTCAGTTGGTCTCTGTGGTGGAGGAGTCCAGGCAGAGTGCAAGTGAAGACATGAACCTCAGGACAGAGCTTCAGGCTTCCTCCTTGAGAGATTGGCGACTCTCATGGAGAGGGCTTCGATCAGATTGAGACTCTTCTGATTGGGTTAAGCTCTGACCTGACCCTCACAGCGCTAATGGCCACGGGTGGTCATTCCCAATGTGGGAGATGTTCTGGGCACCAAGTGGCGGCGCTCGGTGCATCTGCAGTGAGCAGGGAGGTCCAATGTGACCTCACATTGGCGCAGCAGCTGCCTGTCGTCGCTGCGAGCTCCTCTCAGGGTGCTCCAGAGGAGGGCAGCAGCTCCTCCGCCCCTCTGCCAGTGACCGTTGTATCCGTTGAGGCTGCGACAACTGGGGAGGTGCCAGTTCTGGAAGTGGCCACTCCCTCCGAGGCGGGGCCATCACAGGCTCCGTGGGCCAGAGGACACATGCCAAGGTCATCGATGCCTACATGACAGCAGAGTCAACAGGCTGTCTCACAAGCCACTCCGAGCGATAGGGCAGCACCTAGACGTAGCACCCGCAAACGTAAGCATAAGGCACGTTAGGCACTCCACGGGTTTGTCACTGGTGATTTTGTGTTGGCCTTAGATTAGGGAACAAATAGTTATGTTTGTAAGAGAGACGTTTGTGTTTGATGTTGGACTAAATAAAGTCCAGTTTTCGGACCATGGCTGAGGGTGTTTCCTTTGTGCTACATTTGTATGTTTCACAGACATCTCATGAGTTTTTGAGTGGACATTGATGTTTCTGCACTAAGCCCTTAGTTGGAGCTGATAAGGTGGAAGATGTAGCACCTAAGTGCCACATGTGGAAGTTTCAGGCAATGCTGGTCCTGCTGATCGATGTGTGGAGTTAGCTGAAGGTTCTTTGGATTAAAGTGTCCCGGGTGTCCCTGCCTCCTTGGTGTAATAGCAGGTCGGCGTACTGCCCCTCATCATCGCCCTGTGCTTTCTCATCCTCTGAGCCACTGCTGGATTCATCATGTGCAGCCTCATCCACTGCGTCAAGGTCTTCACAATCAACTGCATCCCCCCTTTCCAGCGCAAGATTATGCAAAGCGCAGCATGCTACCACTATCACAGAGAGGCGATCTGGGGGGTACTGGAGTGCGCCCCCTGAGCGGTCCAGGCAATAGAAGCGCATCTTGAGAAGACCGATGGCTCTCTCCACCACAGCCCTTGTGGTGCCCTGGCTCCTATTGTAGCGCTGCTCAGCTTCTGTTCTTGGATGGCGGAGAAGCGTCATGAGCCACTTTCGGAGGGGATAGCCCTTGTCACCCACCAGCCAACCATCAAGCCGAGCTGGAGCACTGAAGAGCCTCGGCACCTGGGAGTGTCTGAGGATGTAGACGTCGTGGGAGCTGCCTGGGAACCTTGCACAAACTTGCAGAATCAGCATCCTGTGATCACACACTATCTGCACGCTCATTGAGTGGAAGCCCTTCCTGTTCACGAAGGCACTGGGCTCACCTGCTGGTACCTTGATGGCCACATGTGTGCAGTCTATTGCACCCTGGACACGGGGGAAGCCAGCAATGGCCGCAAAGCCTCTGGCTCGCTGTGCCTGGCTTGCCTGGTCACAGCGGAAGTGGATGAAGGTCAATGCACGTCTGAACAGAGCGTCTGTAACCTGCTTGACACAAGTGTGGACGGCTGATTGGGAGACATCGCAAAGATCACGCACCGAACCCTGGAAGGAGCTAGAGGCATAGAAGTAGAGGGCAGCTGTGAGCTTCAGAGCCACTGGCATGCGGTGTCCACCCACACAGTTAGGGGAGATCTCAGGGCCAATCATCTGACAGATATAGTTGACTGTTTCCCTTGACAGATGGAGCCTCCTTCAGCACTGCACCTCAGTCATATTGAGGTAGCTGCTTCACTGCCTGTGTATCCTGGCAGCAGGATAGTGGCATCTTCTGAGGCCCCTTCCACCTTGGACAACCTCTTGGCCATATGCCCCTTTTGCCTGCACCTGGCCTCCCAAAAGTGGCTCCCCTGGAGGCTGATTGTCCACTCCTGGCCTCCTCCTTATTCTATCCCTCCCTTCCTCCTCAGAGGAGCTGCCTCCAGTGGAGATGTCAGAACCCATACCCAGGCTAAATGGAGGCCTCCGGAAAGCTGCAGGGCCGATAAAGATTACTGTCTGCAGACTGGTGAGCTGAAGCTTCAAAGTACAGAGAAAGCTGTTGTAAATCGATTTGAACTGCTAACAATCACACAGGCAACTTTAAAACACTTTCTGCATTAAGTTCTTCGGAAAAAACATGAACAACCCCTCTGAGCCCACATATCCCACCCGAGGATGAGTTTTGATCAAAAATCACTTACCCGCCTGCCCATTGGGCCCGTGCACCGAGCCGAAGTTCCCACGAGTCCCTCAAAATCCTCATCGATTGGCAACTTAATGGCCTTAACAAGGCCTTTAATTAAGGCATAGCGTGCCCGCCCAGCTAAATATCGCGATGCCGCGCGCTGACGTCGGCACGCGCCTGCGACATTTTAAGCTCCGCCACCCACACATCAGCCAGAAAATTCTGCCCTTAATGTCTTATGTGCTTAACACTTTTCAAAATACTGCTCCAGTCAACAGACCATGGTACAATAATTAGGAACAGAACCTACCAACCCAGACATTTACTTTCCACCAAAAATCTAGTCACTGTTCAATCACAAAAACAGAAGAAGGAAAGAGGAATAATAACCCAAGTGTACTCCCATTATGATTTAAATTTTAAAATGTCTAATATTATAAATTATGCTACTCCAGAACAATGCAGCATCTATTGCTAGGAGATTAGGACAGCACCCTATTAATGAATTATTTTTAATTGAGTACAAGTTTCCTTTAACCATGATACATCAATATTATTTATTTATGAAGATGATTATTTTCACTATTGTGATTCTGTTTTGAGTAAAATATAGCCTAATAACTCTTGAAGCCTTAACGTAATCTACTTTCGTAAATGTTAGCAAAAAGATATGGCCCAAGCTTCTGGGAGCTGGGAAAGTGGGAATGGGAATGGGAATTTGGGATGGAACTCAGATCTACTACTGTACCGTTCTACCTTGTGCACCATGTGTGTCAAATTCTGGCCAGAGAGAGGGACAATGTAAGCTTCTGCCTCTCCTGCCCCCATGTTAAGGGGGATTTGTGGTAACCTATCAATTGAATTTGAGTGAATAGATCAATGTAAGATAAAGGATGACCATTTTGCTCTAGTCTGCATTAAGGTGAGGGATGCCAGTGCTGGTAAGTGGAAATATTTGCCCATTTAAGGCACTCAGGTCAGCATTAGTCATTACCAGCACATATTAGCACATAAACCCATTTACTTTAAATCTGTGTTTACCTTAACTTTAGATCAATGGATGAAACTTAACCTTCAGGAATCTATGGGCAGAATTTTGCCCTCGTTGGGTGAGCTTGGTGGAGGCGAGCCAGTGTGGTCAGGAAGTCAACTGCCGCCTGCGTTCGGGCCGTGACCACAATTTCATGCTGGCGTGCCAATTAAGGCCCGCCCCGTATGAATCGCGTGCTGCAGCTTTGCCTGTGTGGTGGGGGGGAGGGGGGTGAGCGGGGAGCTTCATGCATGCGCATGGGTCCACGCAGGAAAAGCTCCCTGAGGCGTAGAGCTGCCTCAGGGAGATGAAGGTATAAAAAAAATCAAAAATCATGTGACTCTGTCACATGAGTAGGGACATGTTATTAATGTAAAGTAAAAAAAAATATTTTATTGTTATTTGCTATTGGAAACCTCATCCCACCTCAAAAGTGTAAAGGCTGCTTGGACTTTTCGCCTGCCCACCAACCATAAGGCCTGCTAATTGTCGACCAAAATATTGCGCGAGTCTTCGATAACGTCGGGATGCTCACCTGACGTCATTGTGCGCCATTTTACGGTCGTTTGGGTTGGGCGCGCACCCGCTTGACGAGGTAAAAATTCTGGCCTATGACTTCATCAGCATAATAATGAATATATGTCAGTCAACCAATTCACACTGTTGCAACCCAATGGTGCAAAATGAGTTGGGGATAATTCATTTCATGTCTTTTGGAGGATCTTAGCATTAATAGTTTTTTCTAACAAGTTTGCTGAGTCCAGATGTAGCTTTCTGTACTACTACCAGTAAAAGTGAAAGGTCAAGACATTGATGTATATTAATAGTAATCATGTTTCCAAAAATTTAAATCCTGGCACTAGACGGAGTTCTCTAAAGCTTTTACAGAGTTCTGAGCATTTTTACAACTTTTAGGATTTGGACTAAGATTTACTTTTATTTTATTGATCTTGAAGCTACCTGGATTGTCCAATTTTGAATGTAATGGTTGATGTGTTTCTATTAAAATCATATCAGTGCTGTTTTAATATTCCTTGGTCTTGTTCCAGAAAGGAGGAAAATAAATCCCCCACACTCTGCTGAAGTTGCCAATTCCCCTTTTTGTTTCATTGAGACCGGGCAACCAGGTGTTTCTCTGCTGCACAGCTACATAAGAAAGAAAAATGTGATAGAATGTCAGGAAAAGCTTCTTTGTGGAAAAATTAATCCACACTTGCAGCAATCTTCTGGTTGGAGTAGTTAAGAAGAAATTTCTATTCAAGAGGCAGTCAAATATGTGATGGGGTCAATGTGAGTTTTTGTCGATTCTTGGTGGACATGCTAAATAGGCTAAATGGCACCCCTTATCTACAATAACGTTGGGGTCAATCAGTGGACTATGTCAATGCTCAGTATAACAAATCCCCTTCTAAACCAACTGGATTTTGATGTTCACTGCCATACCTTAGCTAATATCCAACCTCCTTTCTTATTCTGTTCTGTCTTTTACCAATTGTTCTCTGTTTTTATCAGTGCCCTCCTATATCCTTTCATCCTGTTGATCAGAATGTCAACTTTATATGAGTATAAACTTTAGTTACTCAGTGTTTTTATGGGGCTTTCAGCAGATTTTTAAAAATTCATGCATGGGATGTGGGCATCATTGTCTAGGCCAGCATTTATTGCCCATCCCTAATTGCCCTTGAGAAGGAGATGGTGAGCTGCCTTCTTGAACCACTACAGTCTGTATGGTGTAGGTACACCCACAGTGCTGTTAGGGAGGGAGTTCCAGGATTTTGACCCAGCGACAGTAAAGGTACGGCAATATAGTTCCAAGTCAGGATGGCTTGGAGGGGAACTCCGAGGTGGTGGTGTTCCCATGTGTTTGCTGCCTTTGTCCTTCCAGATGATAGCAGTCATGGGTTTGGAAGGTGCTGTCTAAGGAGCCTTGGTGAATTCCTGCACTGCATCTTGTAGATGGTACACGCTGCTGCCACTGTGCGTCGGTTTGTGGAAGGGGTGCCAATCAAGTGGCCTGCTTTGTCCTGGATGGTGTCGAGCTTCTTGGGTGTTGGAGCTGCACTCATCCAGGCAATTGGAGAGTATTCCATCACATCCTGACTTGTGCCTTGTAAATGGTGGCCAGGCTTTGGGGAGTCAGTAGATGATTCTCACAAAGACAATAAACATGAAGTGGCACAAACATAACTAAAGTGAACGTTTTTGCTTGGCTGATTCACCATTGTATTTGTTAGAAAATGGAGTGCAGGCTCATAAACTCACAATAAACTCGAATCCCTACAATTGTTTATATAGCTATTTTTTCCACGCCATAAAAAAATGATTGTTTGCTCAAATGAAAAGCTACCTGCTTAATGTTTTTAGTAAGTAATTCCAGTTATGACATTGCAATTATGCTTCCTTAAACTAAATACAAATTTAGGAACTTGTGCATCTAATCCAGTAAGCTTAAATTTTTCATGTCTCAAAATCAATGAGAATGAACACTTGAGTATGATCATAAAAGAAAAGAATGGCATCAAAAACACAGTGGTTAATGAAAAAAAAACAATTTCCAAGAAGCAAAAGCACACACTTTGCATTTGAATATTTTGTTAGTATGAACTATGAATTGTACAATGATATTATGAAGTTCAGATTTCCATTATTGCAAACTGGCGCTGGGAGACTGCAGACTTCATCTGAGAAGAAAAACACAAAAACAGTGCTGCACACACTGAGGACAGGGTTCACTTCCATTATGAAGATATTTTCTTTGCAGATATCTTCCAAAAGATGTTGTAACCCTCAATCACGCTCTATTTAAAAACACAACGGGGGTGATTTTGACTTCACGTGTTGTATATCTCTCTGAATTGTCATTTCATTTTATTTACAGCTAAATCAATATCACCCAAGTCACACTCTCACCCAGAGTCAAAATCACCCCCGACTTGCTTGGGCTCCATTACCCACTGTGTGCCCCACAGCAGTGTAGACACAGTGCGGTTATGTAATATTAAAGAATACAAATCATTTTTTATGGTTGCAATTCAATTCTCAACTGCTATACATGTACTTCCGTGCAACACTCTGGCTGTCTACGAATACTGGATCCACTGCTGCCACTTTAGCTGCTATGAATGAATGTATACAATGCAACACTGCTGTCAGATCGGGGAATTCCAACTCCTGCAACAAGACACAAATTGCTTAATTAGATAATATGCATGGCTTATAATAAAACTAACATTTGGATAATGTCCAGTCCATTAGGAGAATCATCAATAATTTGGTTATTTCATGAATGAATGAACTATAGTGTTTTATTGATTCTGTAGGTGTGGTAAAGCACTTCGCAACCGATTAATTACTTTTTTTGAAGGATAATCAGTGTTGATATACATTGACAAATGCAACATCCAATTTGCACAGCAAGATTCTATTGACACCCAATGATATGAATGACCAGCTAATCTGCTTTTGTTGCCTTGTTGGCTAACATAACTCTCTGCTTTTCATTGAATCGTACCATAGGATATTTTATATTATAAATAGGCACCTTCCATATGCCTCTCCCTTAGCACCCTCAGTAGTGTGCTGAAGTGTCAATTTGTATTGAGCTCAAGTCCTAGTGTAGGATTTCATTCTGTAGCCTTCTGACTCAGAGGCATAAGTGCTACTCATTGAAAATTAAATAACCTAGTTTGAAGAGTTACTCAATAACTCCAACAATGCTAAAACTATTAACTAAAATAAACAGAGAGCTGGATTAATTCTAGCTGTTCTTTGATACTGATAATAAAATTACAATACAGTGGATAAGATTAATACTTTCTAAAGTCAGAAAAATGTCTTGATATTCTCATGTCATGGATAGAGGAAGACATCTAACTGCGTATTTACTATGAACATTTATTTATATGTAAATCAATAATAGTTTAGAAATAGGCAGTAAACATGGAACAAAATAGGTTCCCTTTACTCTGCAGTACACCATGGAAATATAGTACATTATTTCAAAAACAGAAGCAAGGAGCTGGCAGATTCTAAGTGGTAGCCCTCAACTTGCATCTCTGGCAGGCCCAAACACTCTCCCCTGGGAAACCTCAAGAATCCTGAGGCAATAAAAAGTGGTAGGGAGAAGCTTAGTGTCACAGTTCTCATTCCAGT
This sequence comes from Cetorhinus maximus, assembly GCF_964194155.1. Lineage (NCBI taxonomy): Eukaryota > Metazoa > Chordata > Chondrichthyes > Lamniformes > Cetorhinidae > Cetorhinus > Cetorhinus maximus. The sequence goes on from NC_135883.1 coordinate 53,000,327, forward strand.
TTCCTCTCCTGTATGCCTAACCAGTGTAATCCAGGCACATTTGAGAAAAAAATCTACTGACAATTTTTAATTTTGCTGAATTTACTTATCTGTATGAATCTTCTGATCTGGTGATCTTACAACATGGTCAAAAGCTAGTGAAGTAAAGAGATTGGATACTTTTCACGTGAACTTATGGGTACATGCAAAACAAACTATGTTTTCATTAATATGTCCAATTTTCAAGATAGTGTTATTCCCTTACATTTATATATTGTTTCTATTCCCATATAGCTATCCATATAAAAGTGATACTGGATACACAACACTAATCAGGCTGACAGTTTTGAGTTGAGGGTGAAAGAACATGCATTTATTAATCTCTATAACAAACCCTAATGCTGTACAGTCTGAATCAGTTGCAGAAATAGAACAGTAATTATTGTGTCAACCTGCTTTGAAACTACAGTAAGGTTTACTATTTCGGAGAAGCTTACTTATGACCTTGGCTGCAATATTTCTTTAAAATAAATCTTCATTATTGCAAAATTTGTTGAGACAAATGTAATAAGTTATTCATTGTTTAGAGATCGCTAGAAAAGGCCAAACAGTGTAAATTACTGTTTTACTATTTACAATGAAACTGATTCAAATCCTGCTGATAGCTGACATTATCTTGGAGCTCATTTGTTACAGAAATGCACTTATTTATGTACCTTATCGTGGATATATCTATTAATGTTCATTCTCCTTGAAATGAATATGATATGCAGTTCATAACAAATTAATTTCCAACTTGTCAAACAGAGGTATGGTTTACTAATTGTTTTCCACCAGTGTTCTCACCCCCCTTATTCTCCTGAGTCATCATTAATCATGTGTGAGACTTTTCTAGCCTCAACAGGCTATTCGCCCAGAAAATAAAACATCACAACTATGCATGATTCTGTCCATTCCCGAGCTGGATTTTTGTGTTCCAAAGCAGGCCAGAGGCGGGTGACCAAAACAAAAATAGCCCCGACCGCCTGAGTGCAGGTCTGCTTCCTCCAGGCCTGATCGGACAATTTTCATGAGGGCGGGATATTGAAACAAGTCAATGATTCTTCCAAATTCTGGTAATTCATCACATGTAAAGTTTTGTTTCATGCTTGAGGGATATAACACATTATGAAATGATATAATGGACTAAGGCAGGAAGATATGGGATGGGATTTCCCAGCCCCGCCGTTACCGGAGATTCGGCAGCCCAGCCAAAAGTCCATTGACTTTCGGCTGGACCGGAAGATCCTGGCGGCGGGCAGGACCCAAAAGTCCCAGCCATGGAAAAAAGATTAACATTACCAAATTCACAATGGCAGAAACCAGAAATGGGTTTTTCAAGTATAGAGCAATGTTCAATTTGCAAGGATTTTGATGAAAAATAATCAATTGATTACAAATTGTTTCAATGCTTGCATATATATGTCCACTGCATTTTTTATATTTTATGATTTTCTCAGCCTTCAGATTATTGATTATTGATTAGCTGAAAATAATTATGGGTCATATCTTGCTGGAGATGGGAATTGCATGTTGTGGCACATTAGTTAGATTTTTTTCCTGTACCCTTCAACTCAAATATTTATTGCACTCTAACTTGCTGGAATATGAGATGATAGGTATGTGTTGAGTTCATTGATGCATCTAGGAACTTACTTAAGATTGAACCAACAGTGTATCTCCTTAACTAATGAGTTTTAAGAATTGAGAAAGAAACGGGACAGCAGAGCAGGGTGAGAGTCAAATCAAATACAGGAAGGAAGAAATGAAGATAAAAAGGAATAGGGAGACTTAAAAAAAACATTACACTAAAACAACTCTAACAATGATTGATTACATGTAAGAAAGAGATTGAGCACTTATAGTTTCCATTCTGGGCCAGAGAGGATGATTGACATTGCATTACCAATTAACATGTAGTTAAAAAGGTACTTATGCAGTTAATTACCAAGTGGCAAGTATAATAGGCAATTAATGTGCAAATCCAATAAGTTCTTCAAACGAATGGCAAGGCTAAGGGTGAAGTGCCGCTTAAATTAACCAAATGGCAGAGCAGCATAAATCAATGAGCAACTCCGGCCATTCGTAACTCAAAGCATGGACAGTATTTTATTCCATAGTCCCGACCTCGCCGTTGGGATGAAAAGTGGGTTGGTAACTCACAAATGTTGGAAGTGGGATCTAGAGGGCATTTTTGGAGAAGGTGGTCAATTAATTGACAGTGTCCGGTAGCTCCTCCAATTAATGGCAGCGGATGGGCTCCTAAGTCTGGAGAGCCAAAAGGAAGTTATCTAGCACTCATAATCAACAGCCCCACTATAGGGAGACTTGAGGGTTCCAGGTTACCTTTCAGAAAGTGGTAAATATAAGGACCAAAAGGGTGAGGGCCATTGGACATGAAAGCAAAAGCTCCCCCCTCACCAGTACAGGCACTGTAGTAGTTGCGGCCGATTTTTGGAGCGGCGTCTTCCAGGTGGAATGGAGCCTTTGGTTCCTGTGTCTACCCAGTCTGCTGCTGGGAGGCTACCAACATTTCATGGAGTACTGATGCAACAGGCATTTACTGGAAAATCCACTTGGTGTCAGGAGGGTGCTTTTAAGGAGATTAATTGGTTACCCCCTCTATGGCCGGATAGGTAGCCATTCCTGCCATCTCCCAACTCATGCACAAGCTGGTGGAGGCAGGAATATGTTTTGGAGTCAGCCTGATGGGACTTTCCTCCCCTGTTTTGCTCCCCACCCTCCACTGCCTCCAGAACCACCTCCAGGGGCTATTGATAATACAGCCCCATATCTCTTAATTCCCTAAATTTGCTGCATGATTAATACTGCCATGCATCATTAGCACATCAATATTTCCAGAGCAAGATCTGGTCCAATATTTTCTTCAGTCAGTAAACCTTTAGTGTGTGTGCAAACAATTTTCAAGACTGTTTAGCAGCAAAGTACATTTTTTTTCTTTATTTGTTCATGGGATGTGGGCAAGGTCACCATTTATTGCCCATCCCCAATTGCCCTTGAGAAGGTGGTGGTGAGCAGGCTTCTTGAATGCTGCAGTCCATGTGGCACAGGTACAGCCGCAGTGCTGTTAGGGAGTTCCATTCCAGGATTTTGACCCAGTGACAGTGAAGGAATGGTGACATAGTTCCAAGTCAGGATGGTGTATGACTTGCAGATGTTCCCATGCATCTGCTGCCCTGTCCTCCTAGGTGGTAGAGGTCACAGGTCTGTTAAGTGCTGTCTAAGGAGTCTTGCTGAGCTTCCCTTGAACTGGGTGGCCTGAGTGGCATTTCAGAGAGGAGATATACCACATCACTACTAGTCTGGATAAGAATGGCAGACTTCCTTAGTGACCCAGATGAGTTTTTACACAATCGATGATAGTTGTCATGGTCAGCATTATTCAGACTAGCTTTATGTTCCAGATTTATTTATTGAATTCAAATTCCATCAGCTGCAGTGGTGGAGTTTGAACCTATGTCCCTGAGGCCCCTGGATTTCCAGCCCAATGACATTACCAATATGCCATCATCTCCCCAGTATTAAGATCATTGCAAAAGGAATAATTTTTGATCCCTCAGGTGTGTATCTTCATGAAGAGAAAGTATAAAAAAGCACAGGTTTTGGAAAAAAAAGGGACAAAGATTGCTTACAAAGCTGCTTTAAAACTATTGAGAGATAAGCCAGTTTAATAAAACCTGAAACTAACAAAAAAAACCAAATAAGGTTATGTGCAAATTTGTTTTGAAACGTTATTGCTGTGCAGAATCCGACTCCTAATTATTGAGGCGGTCTTGCTACGATTCTGACAAAAATAAAGGAGTCAACCCATCAGATAAATTTTAAAAAGAAACCTTCTCCGATTGTTATTTGAAGCAAAATATAAAATCCAAAGTGAAAAGAAGGGTGATTCATTTGATCCATTTTGACTAACACATGTTACAGGTTGGAATTTTGCCTGCAATGAATGTGTTCCAATTAAACTGATTGTACACCATATTATGAAGGTACCTTCATGTCAATCTGTCTGGTATCTGTGTTCTGAAAAAGCAGTTTCACACATGTTTTTCCATCATCAGAGGATCCCTTGAGCTGTGAGAACTTGAATCTCCAGATGACATTCTATAAAGTAACAAAGGGCGCGATTATTTATTTACTGGCGGGGAAATGAACAATGTGATATTATACATCCAGCATTGATTTTAAAGGGAATTCTATGTGATCCTGAACTTTTTGTAAGGATCAACACATCAAAAACATCAAATGATAGTGTCATTCTTGCACAGAAGGAGGCCATTCAGTCCATTAACTCCATGTCAGCTCTCTGTAGAGAAATCCAGTCAGCCCCATCCCCCTGCTCTATCCCATAGCCCTGACAGCTTACTTCCTTCAACTGCCTATCCAATTTCCTCTTCAAATTATTGGCCGTCTCTGCTTCCCTTGTAGACAGCAAGTTCCAGGTTATTATTGCCATGTGTTATATTGTTAGATTATTCATAAAGAGTTAGGAACTAATTGTTATGAGAATGTACATCCAGACTGCTGCATTGCAGTAAGGTGCTATTCCACCAGCCACATAGAGAGCTGTATGAAATATATTCGATGAAGCTCCAGCATTTGAGTCAAGAAGTGCGATTATTTCAAAATTCTGAAAACAGAAGACATAACGGGATATCAGCAGGCATCTGACTTAATATTTAAATAGATTGAGAAAAATAATCCCATTTAGAGCCAGAGAGAGAGAAAAACTGAGTGAATGAGGTGAAAACAAAGTGGCATCTGCTGCAGTATTGAACACACAGTCCAGCCCATGATGAATTGGGAAGCTGATGATGTCGTAGAGGCATTTGAGACTTTCAAACAAAAGTGCAGACTGACATTCAAGAGATTTCTAAAAGGCTCTAGAGAAGAGAGAAGGGTCAGTTTTGTGGGAATGAGAGAAAGGGTTAAATTTGTTTAATAGCTCAGAGATGAATGAGGACAACAGTAAAAAGAACAGATTCTTTGAAAAATTCAGCACACATCTACAGCCAAAGTCAAATCATCAGATCCACTGATACGAATTTCAAAGCCTGAGGTATGAACCAGGTGAACCTGTTGACAATTTCTTAATGAGATTGAAAAATGCAGCCAGAAAATGTGAATTCAAACAGATGAGAAGCTGGTTGATCAGCTCATTTGGGGCACTGTACACCCTGAAGGACAAACTCACAATATTGCAGGCTGTAGAAGCAGGCTGCAGAAACTGTCAGAGTATATGAAGCCATAAGTAGATGAAGATGCTGATTACCTAAATGGCTAGCCTTCAGTTAAGTCAGGGAAAAGGCAGAAATATTGATGCAGTAAAACAGCAGCAAAAGAATGCACACCAGATAGAAAGATGTGCAGGAGCTGTGGACACCTACATGAGTTCATAAGCAGAAGGACATGCCCCGCAAATGAATCATAGTACAGAGCCTGTGGAAAGCAAAATCACAAGGAAAAGACGCTCAGAACAGGGAAAGAAGATGATATCAGTTATCAGAGTTATCAGAGACAGAGCAACAGGATGAATGAGATGGAAAAGAAACCAAAACAACCATACCGTGAAAGATGAAGATGAGCTTGAGGACAAAATAGATATAGGCCTGGATTTTCCGGCTCCACTTGCCGCTGGGATCTTCCAGTCCTGCCGAATGACTTTTGGTGGGCTTGCCACATTCCCCGTGGTGGGTCCCTAAAATCTCGACCATAGGAACCATACAACTGCATGAAATGACTGGATGTGACAGTTCCCAGAAAAACGAAATTCATACAAGATCAGGAAAAAGATCAGCAATAAGCCCATAATCATAAATCTGAAGCTGAAGCTTAACACCAGAGCACAGAGGGCAGAATCGTCCCAGATTTGTACTGTGTGGGGTTAGGCACTTTACAGCCTTCTGGACTTAACATTGAGTTCAACAACTTCAAACCATGAACTCTCTCCTCCATCCCCACCCCTTTTTGATCCCCCCCTTTTCTATATTCATTTTTATTTTTTAATTTTTATTTACTTTTTTCCACTTATTTTCATTATTATTATTTTTAAAATTTATTTTCCTTTTCAATTTTTTCCCACTGTCCCCTCCCCCCACCCCACCCCCACTAGGGCCATCTGTCACTTTCCAGAGTGCTCCCCCTGGTCTGGCCATTATCACATTCTGCTTTCCACTCTTAATGTCACCATTAGCACCTCCTTTAGCCAGTAACACCACTCTTAACAACCCTTTGTCTTTTTGTTTATGACATCTTTCACAATCTTTCCTTGGCCTTCTATCCAGCTTCACCTGTTCCGCCCCCCTTAAACAGTATACATTTCACCACATTTCTACTTCCCTTTAGCTTTGAAGAAGAGTCATATGGACTCGAAACATTAACTCTGTCTTTCTCTCCATAGATGCTGTCAGACCTGCTGAGTTTTTCCAGCAGTTTTGTTTATGTTTCAATCAAGAATGGTATCTTCTATTAGCAGACTACGACTCAAAGTTCCCTTTTATCTGAAAGGTGAAAGATTTAAGACCTACAACAATCACCTCAGCAGTGTGAATTCCGTTCGCTGACCAAAGGATTCCTGAAAGAATAATATGTGACAATGGAACCCAATTCACCTCCAGAAAATTTAAGAAATTCGCTGAACAATATGGGTTCAACAACATCACATTACCCAAGGGGACGCAGGTTTATAGAAAGACACACCCAGACAGTCAAGAAATGCCGAGGGAGAAAGGAAGACCCAAGTATTGCCTTAATCTACATTAATCAACTCTAATCTACACCTCTTAAGGCTGGCATGAAATCTCTTGCAGAGCTGTTGAATGGAAGCAAGTATGAGACAACTGTGCCAAGATACTCGCTCCAAGTGCCCAGAGGGATGTAAGCAAACAGCTCACTAATGCACAAGTAGAAGGAGGTCAACACCTCAACAGGCATGCTAAATCCCTGCCTGAACTGTTGAAAGAGAAAACTGTACATGTACAAGATTCAATGATGAAAACCTAGAACCCAGCAAAGGTTGTTGGTGAAGCTGAGATTCCAAGATCATACATCATTGAGACTGAAGGCAAGTGAGAAGGAACAGAATCCATATTTGACTTACAAGAAAAGATCATTAACATAATCAGCAACATCACTAACCAAGGAGACAACATCCAACAACATCACCAGCAAGTGGCACAACATTAACAATATCAAACAAGATTCCTAGAACATCAGGAGCAACATGCACAACATAGTCTGTGCAGTGTGCCAACTCATCACTGAGAGTGATGAATACCGAATCTACAGGATCGATGCACAACATCCTACCACCTAAGTGATACCATGAATAATGTTTTGAGAAAAGAAAACAAGCTATAAAAGAATCTTATGGTGTTTAGTTTATTTATAAAAGTTGATGAATAGCTTTAGTTAGATAAAATGTAAGAAATAAAAGCTAATGATTAAAACAGTTATATCGATGGCAATATATATTTTTTGAAAAAAAGTGATGTTGTATTGTTATATTATTCATAAAAAAATAGGCCAGGGTGCCACATTTATCGCTGCAAAGTAGGCGGTGCCAAGCAACAATGTATCAGTCCACCAGCCACATGGAGAGCTGTAGAAAATACCTGATGAAGCTGCTTTAAAGTGTGATTACTTCAAACTTCTGAGGACCAGAACACTGCATAAAAAAGTTCTTCCTCAACTCCCTGTATCTCTTCCCCAAGGCCTTAAATCTGTACTTCCCAGTCCTTATACAACCGGCTAATGGGAACAGAGTTCTTTGTCTACCTTATCTAACCTGTTATAATCTTGGCACATCGCTGAGAGAACCATCCCCTCAACCTCTTTTGCTCCAAGGAGAACAACCCTAGTTTCCCCAAGCTAAACTTGTATCTCTATTCTCTTATCCCTGAACCAATCTGATAAATTTCATTTGCGCCTTCTTAAACACCTTCACACCTTTCCTAAAGTGTGCTAACCAGAACACAATACTCCAGTTGGGTCTAACCAGAGTTTTACAAAGCTTCAGTATAACACCCCTGCTTTTGTATTCAATACTTATATTCATTGTCATGACTCACTGGGGATAGTGCACTGTAATGTCACAAATATATCTGCTTTACGTTTTTTTGGCATTGGCCACGTCTGATAAACATCAATATTTAAGTTCTTTAAACTACCAATGCAATAAAATACTTTCAATTTGTAATCATAATCATAATTATGAAGTGGGAAATGAGTTCAAGTCAGAGTTTAGGTAAGGTAAGGTAAATTCTCTGAGTCAAGGGGCCTTGCTGAATGAGAACTGGGCTGTAGATTGTTCTGTAATAGGATGAGATTGATTTAGTGACCTACATACCCTCTAACAGAGTTAACTACAGAAGCTTTACCTCACAACAATTTACTCCTATAATTCTATTGCTTCAACTTCAAAAATGCTTTCATATTGCACTTGCTATTTCCTCACCTTTGTGTTACTATCGACACAGGTAAATCCAGCAGCGAAGTCTATTGTGAAGGAAAGTGCTTGGCCTTGCCAGGTGCACCCATATGTCTTAGACTAATAAAAGGAAAGACAGGTATGTTATTAGAGAAACATTTATTTCAAGGCATACGTCAAAAAATAGAGAAAAACTTTGTATATTGCTATGCCAACAAACAACAAAATAGATATATTATCGCCATTAAATAATCTCTGAAATTACAGGGTAGAAATTACCCATTTGTTCAGCTCCCTTTCATCAGCTATTGGATATTTCACAATGAACTGTCCACTATGGGTTAAGAATCACGTTTGAAAATATTTCTGAAGCAATTACTTTTATTATTGTGATTCCAGGCATTCACTCACAAACTGCTGTGGTAACAGGGGAATTGTAGCAGTATACAAAGCCATGTCAATTATTCAGATGAGAATATACTGTCCCTCTGCTCAATGACAGTGTTAACATTATTTGAAATTAATGATAGACTAATTGAATAAAGTGTCTGAAATGGACCAATTTGAGTAATCAGAGAATGAATTCAAACTAGCCGATTCATGTTAACTAGAATTTAGCTTTCAGACTTGCCTCATCTGAATCACTGGTGGTACTTTATTGTCCCTGATCTTTCAACTTGTAGTTTTTTTTTTAAAACAGTGTTTAGCTTATCTTCATCACCTTTTTAACATGCTTCTGCATTTGGCTACGTAACTACAGTGATCATACTTCAAAGTAATTCATTGTATGCCAAAAGCCTTTCTGAACTCATGGTCAGGCACTATTTATAAATTTCTTCCTTCAGTGGTTAAGTATGCAATCAGCCCAGGGCTTATTTGAAGGACTTGTGAAGCAACACATCAGAATCAGCATATTTAAAATTTTAGATCTACCATTGTGCTATGTAGGTGCACACTTAACCTTGGATTGAGATGCAAATCTTATTTGCTGTACAGGAGAATTTGGCTTAAAATTGATCAGTGCAGTATTAATATTTGAATCCGTTAACATATTTGCATGAAGTTCATTTGTCTGGTATTTTGATGATGGTGGCGTGAGATGAATTCAATTCTTTTATTTTGATAGCACTGAAATGAATGTAACTGTGTTAATATGTTCAATATGAATATAGCACTGAACAAGCTCAACAGTTTTGCCATGCTTACTAATTAACACAAAGGAAAACATTGGTCCATGACATATGACACAGGGCAAAGTAAAGGATATGGTTTATATCAAATAAGAAATCAGCTTAATATTTATGAAGTGAAGCCAGTCCATGAATATAATAAAGAATTAACAATATCCTCCACATTCATGCCATCACCTAGACACGAGGAGCTGTTAAAGTACACTATTCTGGTCCAGTCTCAGGCTTCTGCAAGTCCTTCCCTTGAACCATTTACATGGTTCCCCATCAGAGGCCTACTTCTCCCCTCTGTTCCCAGACCAATAAGGACCAACAGTGGTAGAGGGGGTGGAGACATCAGAGCAGCTGCAGGGCTTTCAACCCTGTGGTTGCTGTTTGGCCGCAGGGATCGAGACCTTCTGGCTGCTGATGGTGATCAACAGCTGGGATGTGCCAATTGGATTGAAATATACTCAAGGGAGTGGAGAAGTAAAAACATCTGCACTTCTCTGGCCTACATCTGGTTGGAGCTCAGGTGGAATGGAACTTCCACCTGCTCCAGGTGGTGACAATGGCCTCTTCATCTGTGTATTGAGGGAAACCAGGCAGATTAAATAGCTCTGGAACAAGTGGTGGCACTAGGGATATCTGCACCCTGACATTCTTTGTATCCTTCTTGCTTTTCTACCTATCCTTGTATTGTCAGCAATTTTCTTACATCTTCAGCAGTAACCTGGAAAAAGCTAGATGCATTAAAGTTCAGAGCCATAGTCACCTTGACAGTCACAGGCAATTTGGTCTTTGCCCTGCTCCAAAGTTGCAGCTGTGGCTGCAGCAGTTGCAGATTTTAGTCACAGCCTCAAGATGAGATGCCTGAAGCATTGATCTTTGCTGAAGTTTAGGTAAGAGAGTTGTTCCCTCAAGACCCTCTGTAGGTAGGCCACCTGCCTAGACCCCATACCCCGTCCTTCTCCTTCTTCTTCCAGCAACTTGTCCTGTTCTACTCCACTCATTCTGCTAGACATCTACAAGAATAAGGCCTATTTGGCCATAAACCATTAAGTCACCAAAAATGTATTACAGCACCAGCAAGACTGCTCCCTGTAAATGAGTGTATATTTAGACAAGTATGGAAAAGCACTCAAAGTGCACAGAGTTTTGCCAATGGGAAGAAAGAATCCAGCAACTAACCTGTAATTTGGTGATCCCTTCGATTAACACTGGTGGAGTGTTGGTGGGGAAGGGGTACTTTATGTCATTTACTTTCACATTCAGCAGTCTGGAGTTAAGAGAGGGCATTGGCTGAAACCTGGAGCTCCAAAATGGTAGCACTGATATCAAAGCAGCATTACACTTATCACAGGTTGTTTAAAACCAACAAACAACAACAGCCTATATATCCTGGCAGGTATCGTTCCCCCTGATATAAGAAGAACGGTAGCCAGCAAGAAAGAGCGACTCCGTCAAACATCAGATGAGAGGCACCCTCTACATGGTCATACACCTACACCCAGCCGCCTAAAGTCAAGGAAGAGCTTCATGAACAGTGTTGTTCCATTACAATCAACCCCCAATGAAGCCCGCATCGCTTTGTGGAAAGACTGGCTCGCCAGTCTCGAACAACCCCCAGCGATGGAAATTCTACCGGATGAAAGCCTTCCTCCAGGAGCTAATTGCAACTGGGCACCCTGGAAGTGCTTTAACAGACTTAGGACTGGTGTAGGTCGTTCAAAGGTGTCACTAAGCAAATGGGGATATACAACCAGCCCGACAACTTGTGAATGTGGAACTGAGCCACAGACTATGCAACATCTCTGCAATGCTGTTGCAGATCTTGCCAAATTCAACAACAAGGTGCAAAAATGTGTCCAGTTCTGGCTGGGCCATGTATAGACTGTCCGTGGACATGATAAGAAGAAGCATTACACACTGATTGATGTCATGATCTGCCTGTTCTGTTCTGCATGCTGTCTGTGGTTGTTAGGTACGCATGGGCAAACCCCTTCACAAAATGGCCACGAGTACACTTCTTATCAGAGTTGTCTTACCAATCATGGACACTATTTTTGTAGTTTAAAAATCCTCGTAGCTCCTAAAGAATGAACACTACAGAGGAACATTTCCTCCCAGTATCTTGGCCACCTACCAGCTTTTAAAATAAACCTGTTCACCTGGATTTAACATAATTTAAGAGAATGGCCCAACAGATGTATGAACAGCACACATTTCTAATTGAAACAATACAGTAACTACCTGCATCATGTAACTATTTTAAATCCTTAACCAGGTTATAGCTGATCTAAATTGTAAAGCAGAGAATGTCATTAATAAGGGAAACTGCATCCATGACACTGTAATTTACATTGGCTTAAGTATCTCACCACTGCATTATTAAATAAAAAATTGATAATGAAAAGTGTGAATGGTTCAGCAGCACAAATTATTCTGCTTGTTCTTGATATCTTCTTGTTATTAAAGTGATTGTCCTATCCCCGTGGAGGTCATTCTTTGGTGATGTTCTATAGTCAGCCACTGCTGCACCATATTATCATGAGTTAACTTCTGATTTTTGCTTTGTTGTCCACCAGCCACTGCAGCATTGATCATGGCAGTGATCAGCAACTCACTTTGTGGATGGGGGAAGAGAGTGATCTAGCAAGCACTAATCTGTCCCTATCAATTTGTGGCACAATAAATCAATACATTCATTTGACTTGCTATTGGGTTTTCTGCAAACAAGGGTGCTTTGAATAAATGGGATTGCACAAAATCATTGTGTGATTAATATGAAAAAAAAATCAAGTATTCATTCTAATGGCTTTAAAACAGAGCAAAGATATTGCTCCAGTAGTTTACCTATTTGGCTGGCCAACTCTGCCAATTTGTTATGGGATAGACATAACTGGTTGCTCGGAACAGTAGACCCTCAGTCATTTAGGGACTGCAAGTGTACTCAGAATTTTAAAATGGTTGGAACTCCACATGTCAGTATACATAATGTAGAATTGTAGAAAGGCAGTTAAAAATGCTACCCCTGTGAAACATATTTCCAAATACGCAAATATCCACATTTCTCAATGAAACACATGGAGTACACTGTAGCAAGCACTGAAATAAAGTCACTATAATGCTGTAAAAAATTGTGAAGGGCTGAAATGTTGGTCCTTTTGAAACAAAATGGGGCCCATTTTAAAATTGATGCAATGCTGGGCTTGCATTATACACTATTCTTTAAGCCACTTACGCTACAAGGTTTACTAAATTCAACACTTGGGACAAATTCATGAAAATATATGATTTAATTCAACAGAACATTTCAAATGCTAAACTTTTTGACCACATTTTCCATCTCATAATAGAACAATCAAGTTTTATGATTTTTTTTTCAATTTAAACGTGTGAACCACTTTTGTAGCAACACATCTGTGTATGATTCTTTGTGAGGCACATTCACATCAGTGCTCACACCAAAGATGTGAATATTAATATGAAAGGCCAATCTGCACCATTTGTCATTCCGAGTGATGATAGGATGAAAAGGAAATAGAAGTAGGAGCATCAAGGCCTTTAATTGAAAATCTGCTTGACTAACATGTAACGTGCCTATCATTTCTTGATTGGGGAAAAACATTCAATCAAGAATGTTAACCTATTCTAAATGGAAGGCAATGACTGAAGAGACAATTAAATCCAAGTTAGCCAGGAGTCTACCACTAGGAATCAGCAGGAAAGGGTCTTGCTCATCAGTAGGTTTCGCCAGACAGCAGGAGATCTACTTGTCCTAGTCTTTAGAATCTTGGTTAGGATAAAGATATTTCCCAGTTCAATTGAACCTCTTTCCTGGTAGGAGACATAAGAGAGAAGAGGATGTCACTAAGCCAAGGATCAAATGGTAAAATCCTACAAGTGAAGTGGGAAGATGGTTGGGAATAGTGATTCACAATTGCACTTAAGTGAAAGAGTGTTTAGAAATGTAAAGTAAAGTTTCTTATCCAATACTGGTGAATGGTTATTATATAAGTAGGTTATAAACTTGCAATATCTCATCCGACAGCTAGTTCAACAAAATCCAGGCCATCCTATGAGATAGATCTGTTTCGGATAGAGTGAAAGTCTTGAAGGCCACCGAGATAATTAAGAGCCTATAAACTGGCAGTGGATCTTTGAAGGGACAGAGACATCTGCTGACAAAGGAATTGAGAATTGAGGAAAAATAATTTTGGTTAGGCTAGGAGATTGTGATTTTCCTTAAATAGCAACAGCTTTTGCTATTGTAACAATTGGCTAACAATGAGGATTGCAATAAGCTCCTGAAAAACGGCTAGTTAACAGACAATTTCCTAGGATTTGATACATGATTGGCTACTGATAATGTTTCAGCTAAGATGTCTGGCAAAGAGAATACATTCCAATGACAAATGCCCTGCAAGTGGCCTATAGAACTCAATCAGGACATCTTGATCAACTGTACCTGGAAGAACAGGTAAGACAAGCCACAGCGTTGTGAAGACATCTTGATGGCAAGTTCAAGAAAAAAGTAAATGACAAGCATCAGGATTTTAAGGATGATAGAGGACACAAAATCCAAGGTTGAAAATTCCCTTGTAGAAGTGTCAGGTTGAGTAGTATAAGCTAAGTAGGGAGGTTTACAACCCAAAAAAGCTTTTGCAACAAGTGCACTGACCACACAGTGTGAGCAAGTCAGAAATTCAATCAATAACATTAACATTGCTTCTGAATCTTGACATTAAGCACATTATGGGCAAACAAGGTTGAAGTCCTTTTTGCTTGCTGAAATAAGTAATGTCCAACAGTGAATAAATAGCACCTGAAGTACAGTCTTCTTGGAATGTTGGGCAGGCAGAAAGGAAGTGTCTTGATGACCATTTCAAAATATGAATAATTGCAACAAGATTTTTCCTTCTACAATTTCCATGTCTCGCAAGTTCTAGAGGACAGCACCCCAACACTCTTTGGATCTAACCTTCATTAAGAATGGGGAGAGTCTGAAGAAATTATTGAGGTGCAATCACATTCACAGCTAGTAGGATATTCACACAGCATAAGGGTAACGGGACCTTGAAAGCAGTGAGGACTGTTTGGAGCTGTCTGTTCTGCAGGACTGAAAATAATTTTGTAGACTCCTACAGTAAAGAGGAGTCAAATAGAAAGCTGGATGCATAGTCATGTCAGAGAATTGCCATGCCATATTGGTGTGGCAAGTGAATGTAGCCCTTGTGCTCACTTTTTCAACTTCTGATTTTTCCCTTTGAAAGGGTACTCCAGTCATAACTGTGGAGCAAAGATGAAACAATCCATGAAGCACTGAGACTCAGGTCAGCTAGGCAGATTTATCTTGAACTTTAAAAAGGGAATAAACTGTATAAGATGGACAAAGAAGCATATTGTCTTCAGAGAATCTGCTGTCACTGTACTGCCATCTCTTTATGTTAAGTAGGCTAAGCTGAATGAAGAGAACCACATGTATTAGCACTGTGCAAGGAAGATAGACAAGGTCATGGGAGTTGCTGACAACCCAAACTTTACCATTGACTGGCTGAAAAAAAAATTTCACCTAAAGCAAAAACACTTTTTGAATCCCTTTCACCTGAGGAATGAATTATTCAGGTCTGCCTTGAGATGTATTGGTTACTTTCAGGATTGAAGTTGGAATGTCCCAGATCATAAATCACTAATTTTAGGATTTCAATTTAAAGTTTTAATGAATTCACTAAGAAGTTTTAGACTAAGAAACAGACTGGTTTTCACAAACATCTGAAGATTGAACAGACTGTGCGGTAATTAACACCAAAGATAAAAAATTCTACTGCACTAACACCAGTATTATTGCTGAGGTTCTCAACGAGGCACAATGTAAAATCTTGGTATAAAACTATCTCTTAGAGAAGACATGACTGAAAATCTCTCACTTCAAAGAGAATTCTCAATTGCCCCTTCACTCATTCTATGATTCTATGAATTAGAATCATGACAGATTCCTAGTTGTGGAGGTCATTAAGGATGCAGGATAGAAAGCTGAGTTTGGTTGGAAGGTTCCCCTGATAAACAAAGGATAGCCTGGGGCAATTATTTCTATCACTAGATAATTAAATATTGCAGTACTCTACAGGTTTTGACAGCTAGAATTTATCCTTGCATCAGAGGACCAGGAGCAGACACAAATAAAAGTCATTACATCCATCACTTCAGATACCCAAATACTGCAGCTCTGACAGGTAATGGCTCTCATATGCCATATTTTTGAATGCACCTTAAACAACATTATGGCTTATAAGGGGGCGAACACGGGCTGGATTTTCATCCTAGAGGTGGGTAGTGGGAGTTGGGAAATTTCCTAGCTCGATGTGCCTGCCTTGGGAGAAAGTGCCTACAGAGGCAGGATATTTATTTCAGAGGCTGGGCAGGCTGGGGGGGGGGGGGGGGGCGGGATGTTGTGGGTGATGACTGGTTTTGGGCCCACTGCTCCAGGACACAGTTCCGAGGCAGCCACAATGTGGACAGTCCTCCATCCCTCACTTCCTTTATCCCTCATGCCTCACACCTCCTCACCCCCACTCACAACTCCCCATACCCTCTCCATGCCAACGCATACCAGCTCATGCCTCCCAGGGGCACAAAGGGGCCATGGCGGTGGGTGGGGGGGCATTGCAATGGCATGGGGGGCATGGGTAAAAGGTTTAGAACTTACCTTTCAAAAGGTTCCCTCAAGCATACTATGGTTTTTCTGAAGGGCAGTGAACTACGATTCATTGAAAAGCCGGCCCAACTCCAAAAAAATTGCAGAGGGCTAGGGAGATGCCTAACCCCACAATGAAGCCGGACAGGTCAGGAATGCAGGGTGCTGGTTTGTGACCTGCAGCAGCCGCACCCTTATCATGTGCCGACGAAAATTGGGAGCTCCAGGAATGAGGCCAGGAATCCTGGAATAATTCCCGGCCACCACATTAAAAGGTTGGCGGAGTCTCCGCGAAAATCCAGCCCCATGTGTCCTTTCCACAAATGTCAAATTTCTGTTGAAAGTTAAAATTTACAGTTAACCTACAATTTCTCTCTAAACCGCGTGTGGGAATTAGTCTCCATAATTTTAGACATCCAATGCTATTTATCCTCCAGCCCTTTAAATGCAGATGAATATACAAACTACGGACTCTGAAGGAACATTTTTAAACTGTCTCTTTTATTGTGCCTGCAGTGAATTTGGTTGGGAAGGCAATTGGGAGATACACGAGAGGAAATGAAAAGGGAATCTTTACTGACAGCAGCAAGGTTACTTGACAGCGAATGTGACAATAAAATAGGCAATATTAGTATACTGATCTGGAAAGGACTACTAGACATAGCTTCCTGTCAAGTTTGTCCAAAAGATAGTATGAAGGATTTGTAGTTTTGAGGAGAACTGCCAACTGTGTGACCAAGTTATGTGTTTTATGCTGTTTTAAGTTGTCATGTGACAGTGTTCCTTCGAGAAAATGGCAAGTGTTACCCTTTCAGACATTTTCCTGACATTATGATTGGAACAAAGAGATGCATAAAACTTCAGTCTTTTGATTCAATTATATGTTAACCAAGGGAACACTTTAAACTGACAGAACAACAGTGATCCTATTTTTACAATGTACAATAATGGTGGAATTACCCTATATGGGGCAGAATCTTCCATTCTGGGACGAAGGCCTGTGTCGGGGGCAGGAACCCAGATTGTTTTCCACCACAGAGGTTGGTGGGAACTCGCGCCATATCGTGCAATGCCGGCCTCATTAATTAACCAGTCGGGGGTTTCCCGACATTTCTCACAGCGGGGCAGGCTGGAGGGCACGCACGTCACCGTCCTATCTGGATGCCATATTTAAATGGTACCCGGACATCACACTCACCCACCGTTGAAGAAGGAGATGGCCCACCGATCACATGGACCTCTGGCCCCCAGATTCAGTGACACACCCTTGGAGGCCCTTCTCAATGCAGTGGAGGCCAGGAGGGCCGTCCTCTATCCAGAGGATGGAAGGAGGGGGTCAAACCGTCACACCAACCCAGAATGGGAGGAAGTTTTTAGGGAGGTCAGGGCTTCCACCAGAGGACTGCCCTGCAGTGCCGGAAATGGATGCATGACCTCATCCACTCCACAAGGGTAAGTGAATCCTCATACTCAGTTCACAGAATGATAGAGGGGGCATGGGCCTCACTGAATGGTAGAGGGGGCAGAGGCCTTAGCGGCAAGGGCACCATCTGTGCGGCTCATGCATAAAAGAGCTACTCAACATTATAAGGTGATGTCTCATAGCCCCACTGCAGCCCATCTTGTGTGTAGGTGGGGAGGCCACTGTGGGTCCCTAAACCTTCCACACACAGAGCTCAGGTGCTGCCTGGGAGTTGGGAGGTGGGAGGGGGAAGGGGGGTTAGGTGTTGAGGGCTCCAGCCAGCACTGCTAATGACATGTCTCTGTGAGCCTAATCACCAGTCTGGAAGATGCTGCCCCAGAACCCTTGTGGGCAACCTGCAGTGTATCAACCAGATGGCTCACAATCCAGTGGGTTATTTGTAAGACTGGAAGCATGAGAAAGATACATGAAAACCAATTGCTCTCAACCCCATCTTCTCTCTTTCTGCAGGATAATTTGAGGCACAACAGGAGAGAGGGAGAGAGAGAAGATGTGAGAGGACTGGCCTGAGCTCAAAGTCTTAATCAACTTTGAGGAGCAGGCACCCCATCTGGCTGATGAGGAACTGGACCGAGCCTGTGATGATGGAGAGGTTGGTGGGTGGCCTCCATCCAGTAAGGATCCATGCACGTCACATGGAAACCTAAGGGTTATGCATTCCTCCATGTCAGAGGCAGCTCATGCAGTCACTCGTTCTTTCCTTTCTCACTTACAGGTGCCAGCGGGAAGAGGGCAAGGGAACAAGAGGAAGCCCTGTTCAACATCTCCTCTAACCCACAGAGGACCGAGGACATTGGGGAGAGGGAATAAAGTGCACCTGTAGAGGTGTCACAGCAGTCACCTGCACTCTCCACCAGCGCAGAGAGTGGGTACTAGATGTAGTTCAGGCCATATTTCACATTCTGGTGGTCACCGCATGACCACGTGTCCGCAGCAGGAGAAGGAAGGGTCAGCCAAGCTCGCTGGCACTTGGAAAACTGCTGGGAAAGAGGCATCTGTGATGTCCAAGGCAGATGACGAGCCTCTGGGATCGCCCCTGCACATGATGCTAGGGAAGCTGCAAGAGGTGGGAGAACATCAGGCAGAGGTGGTGGAGGCCCTCAACAGAATGGCACGTGAGGCGGGGGAGTCCGTCCGCCTGCTCTCTGATGAAGTGGTTCCGACCTGTGTGCACATCGAGGTTTCCATGGGAAGAGTGGTGGACACCATGGCAAACCTGGTCCAGCAGAATGTCCAGTTTCTGCCGGAGATGCGTGCAGACCTGCACTCCATCACTGTAGCCATGGGTGGGCTTCTGCAGTGGCTATGTGAGAGGGAGTTGGGGCACCTTGACATCCTTCCAGCTGCCCCTTCCCCTCAAGGAGACAGGCAGGGGCCCTCAGGCATGCAAAGGAAGGAGGGGCGGCTGTTAGACACCCCAGGACCTCCACTCAGGATTCTGAGGGTGGTTCGACCTTCCGAATCTTTCTTGCCTGTGACCCCTTCAGCCTTGTCCTCTGTGACCACAGAGGGAGCAGCTGCCCCAAAGCAAAAGTAAGCTGGGGCCGTCCAGGACTCAGGTCTCCAGAAGGCAACCGCCAAGATCGTCCAAGACAACAAGGCCAACTGGTCAGCAGGCTGACTCCACCCCTGCTGCGAATGTCAGGGGAGCACCTAGAAGAGGTGGTAGAGAATGCAAGATTAGGAAGGTTTGATTTCACGTGGTTACACTACGATTGTTAATCTTATGACACTTTGGTAAATATAATTGCACTTTAAAGAGGTCTGATGTGATTTATTTGCAATCAGTCCTTGAGCTTGGGCATGCTGAGCCCCACCACCATCTTCAAGCGGGACACCCGAGGCTGGGTCTATGTTCCCCGGAATCATGCATTTGCAGGGATGCAAAAGTATTTGCCAGGGCCTTTGTAAGCTATGTGCCAGAAGTCTCCCACGCAAGCTAAGCATTTGCCCTTCATACTCTTATCTGTCCCAATGCCCTAGCATTGTGAGTACTACATGCTGAGGTCCCCTTCAGCTGTCCAGATGAGATGTCCTGCATCTCTGCCCACCCTCGATGACTCAACTCCCATGCAGCATCTTGAGATCTCCATCATGAGGCTCTGCATAGTTTGGAGCAGCCATGGTTGTTGTGACCTTCCACATTGAGTCAAATACCTTTACCCCTCCCCCTGTGACCCACACCCACCCCCATAACCTCCAGGTGCAACTTTTAACTTTCCGATGATTACCCTTCAACCCTCCCTCATCACCCTCCGCAAGTGAAAGTCCACGTCCCCTACATTTCCTAGGAGCCCACGCCCATGACTGTAGATCTGTGCCCCCCTCATTCTGTCAACCCCCAGAATCTGCTTTTCCTTCCATATCCCCGCCAACAACAGCACCTGTCAAATGTCAGCAGCTTATCCATATACATTCTCAGAGTGGCAAAGCTGTCACTTTTTGCAACATACGTTACCTGTAATCACTGACCCCTCACCCTCCCACCCTACCAGCTCCCACTGCCCCCTTTAACCCTCACCATCCCTTTCTATCACCGACTCCCTGAGTATTCCCCCAAGGACTCTTCAATTGACACTACAGACCCCTCCCTCTGAATCCCTTTCCCCTCTTCCAACCCCATGCCCATTCACACCTGCACACACCCACATGCCTGTTCACAATTGCACACCCCCCATTTCCATTCATACCTGCACATTTCCTCCATGCCCGTTCACACCTGCACACCACCCCTATGCCTGTTCACTCTGGCACACTCTCCCACCCCCACCCCCCGCACTCCAACACAGCCCTTCCCACCTTTCTGCTCCATATCAGCTTGCCCACTCCATGACCTCTGCATTATTTTTCTCAGAATGTTACTCCCACCAGATGGGTGGGAGTGCACATTCCCCCTATCATTACATGGCAGCAGGAAACCGACTTTTCAATTCTGCGGCATTGTCCCCCTCACCTGCCGTTAAACCCATTGTTGGGAGGAGTGGGGGGGGTGGGGGGGAGACTGGAAAATTCTGCCCATACTCTTACACTCAATTTGGCAATGCGATGTAACATATTTGTACTTCATCCATGATAATAATCAAGTTTAAAACCTAATAATATAACCGTCATTTGCAGTGTAAGAATCAAGATCCTCTGTGTTTGTAACTTTACAAAGCAGAATAAAATTAATAGCACAACAGAGCATTTCCTCAACTGTAATATTATTTGAATATTAAAGCATCTTTTCAACCAAACCTTCTGAATCATCAGAGTATTAAACTGCACTCTTTTTAAAATTAAATTAAGAGATCTGTACCAAGTTCTTGCGAGATAGGTGGTTAAGGAGATGAGATGAAAACTCTCCCACTGTTCTCGTGAAGCCTGTCCCAATTTTAACTCCTGGACTTCATTTAAATTCCATTTCTGGCTGGGTTGGTGGGAAACAGCTTAAAATTGTGCGTGTCAAATGCTACTCGCTACACCAGATAGGTGGCAGGACTGGTTTCAGGGGGTTGCCTCACAGGTCCGTTGTGTTCAAGAAGGTGGGGTAAGTCCAAGGTAGAGGAAGCCTAAACTTTCCTTGTGAGACCTGGAGGAGCTCACATGCTCCTTCTGACCCCATAAGGAAAGTAAAAAGAACTTTCCTATTTGGGCCTCTTCTGGTTTTCCCACTGACCTCACCTAGCGGGAAAGCGACAGAGGCTTCCCTGTTCAAATTAGTTAAAATTGTAGTCCAGCCCAATCATATAATTGACTCTAGCGGGTGTCCTTTGCCACCCGCTCAGGAAAGCAGGTTCAAATTTGGGGCGGTGAGTCCCAGTTGACTTTCTGAGGTTTATGTAACCTGGACAATTTCAATTGCCCAATCACTTGGCTTCTGACAGGTGGGTAGGAAATTGAAATTGCCCCTATGCCTCCAAGTTCAAGACCTTAGATTTAATCAGAGTGGATTTGAGCAGGTCTAAAATATGAAGTAATTTTAGGGACAAAGGTCTTGCTATTATTTCAAATTAGCACCAGCAACTATTGGCTTACCAAATTCGTATTCCACCAAGTATCGAATCAAATTCACCACGCTCTGAAGAAGAATCATAAGGACTCAAAATGATTACTCTGTTTTTCTCTCCACTGATGCTGCCAGACCTGCTTCGTTTTTCCGGAATTTCCTGCTTTTATTTTAAATTCGTCACATGTTAGTGTCTGTCTGTGACTAGGGGAAGAATTTTCTGCGGAGAGGTGGGAGTCTGTGGGGTAGGAAGGTGTGTGGAAAAGGGAGGGAGTCCAAGGGAAGAGGGAGTGCGGAGAGGGGAGGGAGCACGGGGGGAGGAAGGAGTGTGGAGAGGAGAGGGTGTCCTTGGGGGTGGGGGAAGGAAGGAGTAAAGATGGATGTAGTGATTAAAGGTATAACCTTCCCTACTGCCTAATGGGGGTCACATGATTGTTCTGATGAATGAGCCCTAAGCGCAGGTGATCTGGGGGAGCGGAGCTTTCCAGTCATGGACCTGGTTCAAGCATGTAGCTTCTAAAAGAGCTCTGAAATAAAGATATCTGTTCCAAGTAAGAAACCTGTCCGGTATGTCGTCATTACATTTGGCGATGAGGGTAAAATAGCTCCCCCACTGCATCTCGACCTCGTGAATGTGAGTACATTAGTTCTTCAAAAAAGGAAAGAAAAATATACTCACCAGTCATGCCACTCTTCAGCAGAATCGACTGTTATGACGTGTCCATGGAAGACTGGAGCCAGTATGTAGAGCGCCTTGATTTCATTTTGTGGCGAATGAAGTAACCACCAAGGAGTAGCAGAAAATAAACCTTTTTAATGGTAGCAAGACATATAACCTCATTTGCAGTTCGACGGCCCCGAATTCGCCTAATTCTAAATCTTTTAATGAATTGGTAGACTTTGTGAAGTCGCCTTTTCAGCCGAAGCTATTGGCAAAATTGCAGAGGTTTAAGTTTAACTCCAGAAAAAGGGCCTGGGAGAGTCCATCTCAATTTATGTAGTGAAGTTGAAAGAGTTGACTGAGCACTGCGACTTCGGAGACATGTTCAACGACATGTTGCAGGATCGGTTAACTTGTGACGTTCATAGCAACACCATTCAGCACTGTTTACTTGCAGAAGTTAACATCGATTTGAAGCGTGCCATGGAAATAGCGCTAGCCATGGAAAGTGTTGTGAGGGACTTGCAGGCTTTACAGGGTGTGCAACATGGCACCGTACTGTTGTTGGGGAGGAAACCTACTGTCGGGCGTGGTGTGAAAACCAGAGAGACAGCAGCGAAGCGAGAGACAGTCTCTGCTGCTCGGTAAATGAAAAGGCCGAGTGGAAGCATTTCAGCATGATTCTGAAGTTAATATGTTACAAATGTGGGGTAGCCCATGTACCGGACACCAAGGAGGCAGAATGCCATTACTGCCCCAAAAAGGGCATGTAATAAATCAATGCAGGGGGAAATCGATACTGCCAATCAGACAGCAGACCAAGATGGTTGAAGTGCATAATATAACAGAAGTTATTCCCTGAACAATGTAAAAGTAGTAAAACTGAACCAATAACCATCACCATTCAAGTGAATGGGAAGTCACTAGTAATGGAAGTAGACACGGGAGCCTCAATCACAGTGGTGGGAGAACATACATTTAATCACCTAAATGAAGATACCCAGCTACTGAAAAGCAAACCACGACTCAACTGAAGACATACACTGGAGAGTCCAAAGGGCATTGCCAGAGTACCTGTGTCCTGCCTGTGTGCAACAGACAGCCCAGCTTCCAGTGATCATAGTGACAGTGAAGGGCCTAGTCTTCTGAGCCGTGACTGGGTCCAAAATATTAAGTTCAGCTGGTCAGAAATATTTCAATTAAGAACAGGCAGTGTTCCTGAGTTGATAAGGGGATATGGCAGTGTATTTTGGAATGAGTTAGGAGAATTGAAGGACTTTCACAGGATGCAAAGATCCCTCAGGTCAGAGTTGGTTCTGCTGGAAAATTATGAAGAGAAACAAAACGAGTCTGGTGCCACTCTGAACAAACTGAAGAAATAGTTGGCAGAGAAGACGCAACAATGTTCAATGTTCCAGGAGGAAGCCAAGAGACACAAGAAGGAGACAGAACAGCTGAAGAATCAGCTGAAGGAAACAAAGGAAGCATTAGAAGGGTAAGTCGTAGAACTTTTCAAGATGCGAGTGGGTAATGAAGCGATAAGGCAAAACTCTGTGACAAACAGAAAAAGAAAAGACAGCAATCAGAAAGGCCAACTGGCTATGTCTCCAGAACCCTCTCTGCAGCCGAGAAGGGTTAACCACAACTAGAAAAGGAAGGTTTATCAGTAATATTAGGAGAGAAGAAGTTCCTTCAGAATCTGCATGGATGACATTTCATCATAGTGTCGGACCATAAGCCATTCATAGGTTTATTCAGTGAAGATAAAGCCAGCCCATCAAAAACCTCAGCAAGAATTTAATGTTGGACTTTGATGTTTTCTGCGTATGAGTATACCTTTATGCACCTTCCTGGCATACTGCAAATGCAGACGCGCTTAGTCGTCTCCTGTTACCAGATAGCATTATACATGCTCCAGTGCCACAAGAAGTTGTGCTTGTGTTGAATTTCTTGGATCCTTCACCAGTCTGTGTGAAGCAAATAAGGAATTGGACAAACAGGGATCCAATTTTGTCAAAAGTCCGAGACCAGATATTGCAAAGGTGGTCAAATTCACCAGTGTCTGAAGAGATAAGACCATTCCATGCCTGTAAAACAGAATTCAGTTATCAAGATGGAATCTTGTTGTGGGGATCAAGAATCGTTGTACCTTCACAAGGAAGAGAACCACTCGTGACAGAGTTTCATAGTGTGCATCAGGCATTTTGAAGATGAGGATGCGCGAAGCTATGTCTGGTGGCGAGGCATAGACAGTGACATTGAAATCATGGTCAAGCACTGTCTCCATTCTCAGCAACAACAGAAGTTGCCTGTTTCAGCTCCACTGTATCCGTGGGAGTGGACTGGTCGACTCTGGGTTAGGCCACACAATGATTATGTAGGTGTATTTTTAGGTACCATGTCTTATTGATCATCGATGCACATTCTAAGTGGGTAGATGTATAGGAAATTATATCACCGACATCGATGCAACTATTGAAAAGCTGCGTCAATGTTTTAGTTTACATGGCCTACCGGAAGGCATTGTTTTGGATAACAGGACTGTCTTCACGAGTACAGAATCTCAGAGATTCAGGAGTTTAAATGGAATCAAACATATTAAAACTGCACCATATCATCCTGCGTCCAATGGGTTAGCTGAAAGAGCTGTGCAAACTTTCAAATCAGGAATTAAGAGGTTATCCAGAGGTACTCTAAAAACTCAACTTTCACGCTTTCTTCTCAATTATCGTACGACTCCTTTTGCAACTACGGGTTCAACGCCATCTGAATTATTGATGAAACTCCGCCTAAGTACGAGGCTAAGTCTCGTGTTTCGAAACTTAGCGAGGAAGGTAGAGGAGAATTAGTGTAATCAAAAATTGAATCACAATATTCATAGCAAAGCTCAAAGATTTACTGTAGGAGATACAGTTTCATGAGGAATTTTGGAAATGGACCTTGTTGGGTTGCTGGTATAATTATCTCTGAATCTGGGCCCTTGTCATTCCAAGTGGAAATGGAAGACTGGATTATTCAATAGCATATGGATCATCTAAGGAGTAGTGAGACATTCCAACAATCAGCTATTCCACCTGTGATTAATGTTGAACCTTTAATCCCTGAGCTAACAGATCGACCTAGAATAGACGCACCTGACGTCTCTATTGAATTGCCTAATCCTGAACTGCCACTTTCTAAGGATGTACCTGATGCTGCAGTTCCTGATCATGTTGATCCGGTGGGAGAATCTCAAGTGGAGAGCTACGCCACTCTAACCAAATTAGAAAACCACCTCAGAGGCTTAATCTTTAATCACCTGATCTGTATATATGTACATGTTGTGGATTAAAATATTCTTTGTAAATAGGAAATGTAAAAAAACTAAAGGGGGAGGAAATGTAGTGATTGAAGGTATACCCTTTCCTACTGTCTACTAGGGGCCACGTGATTGTTCTGACAAATGAGCCCCAAGTGCGGATAATCCGGGGGCTAAGATTTCTAGTCATGGACCTGGTTCAAGAATGTAGCTTTTAAAAGAACTCTGTAATAAAGTTATTTGTTTTAAGTAAGAAACCTGTCTGGTACATCAATTCATTACAGTGGAGGAAAGAGCCGGGTAGGGGGGAAGGAGTCAGGCTGGAGGAAGAAGTAAGGGTGTCTGGAAGGGAGAAGTCTAAGTGGGGGTGGAGTCCGGGGTGGGAAGGAGTTCCAAGGAGGGAAGGGGTTCCAAGGGGGAAGGGGTCCGGAGAGGGGGATGTCCAGGTGAACGTGCAAGGGAGGGCTCTGATGAGTCCATGACTGCCTCTTGGGGAGCGAACTGAGGGTGGGTATGGAACGAGGAAATGGTGAGAATGACCAAGGGCAGAGTGAGGTGGTAGGGTGAGAGTTCGATGCTAGTGGTAGAAAGGACGGTGAGGGTGGTTGGTGGGGACCCAGAGGCAGACATGGACCCTGGTGATGGGAAGGAGGAGGTCGGGGAGGTGAATGTGGATGGGGGTGGGACTTTCAGGAAGGAAGGAAACGTGCATGTTCATGTTCACCTGGACTTCCCCAGAGGAAAAGGGTTGTGTCTGGTAGGTAACGGAGGGGAGGTGAAAGGTGATGCCGGGAGGTCAACAGTGATGGTGGAAAGGAAATGTGTGACTGAGGGGAAAAGACGGGGAGTACACAAAAAGCTGAATCATGACCATGCTGCCTAAATCGAAAATAAAATGAGAGTCGTGGTGGGTGAGATCATGTGCTGCATGGGAGTGTGATCAGTGGGTGGGCGGAGATGCAGGTCAGCTCAGATGGACAACTGAAAGTGAACCCCAGCAGGCAGCATTGAAAATGCTCAGGATAGTGGGATGAATATGATGTGGGAAGGATCCACGTGCATGGGACAGTGCTTGCGTGAGGCTCTGAATGGCCCTGACACATACAATTCTCCCTCCAGAATCACTCGTTGGCCAGCTGCTCCCTCTGCGGTGACAGAGGACAAGATTGAGGAGGTCACAGGCAAAAGGGACTTGGAGGGACAGGACATCCTCTGAGATCACTGAGTGGATGATCCAAGGCTGTCAAGCTGCCACACCTCCTCCCTTCGGGTGCCCGATGGCCCTGGCCTGACTTCTTGAGAGGAAGGAGCACCTGGTGGGCCCTCGAGGTGCCCCATTTCTCTCTTGCGTTGCCAATGCAGGAACTCACCCATGGCTCCCGCAATCGAGTGCAGGTCCCCACATATCTCTGCGTTCTGCTGGACCAGAGTCTCCATGGCGTCCACCAGCCTCCCCATGGAGACCTCCATAATGTGGGCACCACTTCATCAGAGAGCAGGTGAATGCACTCCTCCAAATCATGTGCCACTCTGTTGAGGGCTTCCAACAGCTCTGCATGATGTTCCCCCGCCTTCTTCTGACTCTCCAGGTTGAGTTGGAAGGACAAATCCAGAGTCTCGTCATCTGGCTCGGACCTCATGGATGCCTCTTCTGCAGAGGTCCTCCAAGTGCCAGGGAACTCAGCCGAACCTGCCTCCTCCTTCTGTGGACATGGATCTGTGCAGTGACCACCAGATTGGAACCCGATCCTGATCTAGGTCTAGGTACCACCGAGGTGTGTGTCTCTGCGCTGGTGGAGGGTGTGGGTAAGTGCTGTGATAGGTCTTCCAGACTGCTTATTTCCAACATTTCAATGGAGGAAATTTCAATCTTCGCTGGAGTTGAGGATGTGGATGGAGCTGAGGGACTGGCTGGCTGAGGGGGTCGGTCGCTTGGCAGGGCTCCCTGAGAACTGAAGTAGAGAGTATTAGTGCATGACAACAGGGTCAAAAGCAGGAGAGAACAGTTGCATTGAGAGAGGGATGGTGTGATGCAGGATACTCATGAGGGTGCTCGCCACCGATCTCACCGTTGCTGCAGCCATGGTCCATACCCTCACCATGGCACACTCCTCAAAGTGAGTGAGGGGCTGAATGTGGGCCACTCCCAGTCTGGGACCTCTCCCAGCTGATATGAGCAGGCTTCCTTGCATGAAAACAGATGGATAGAGTATGAGCAGGACATATGACACTGCATGGAATGTTTGTGTGGTGAGCGGAGCCATGGACAGGATGACGACGCAGACTTGAGAGGGTATGAATCTGATGGAGATGTGAGGGTGTGTGTGAGAGTTAGTGGTGTTGTCCCTTCAGGTGTGAGATCCCTGTGGATGTGTGATGGGTTTGTGAGTGTTTGAGTTGAGAGTGATGAAAAGAGTGAGTTACCCTGGTGGAACGGATGAGACCATTCATCCTGTTGCAGCAATGGGTGGCTGTCCTCTTTTACAGCGCATTGGCGCTGACCACCACTGCCACCACCTCCCATGCTGGATTAGTGATGTTGCTGCCCATCCTGATGCCGGAGCAGGGATAAAGGGTGTCACAGCAGGCCTTCACGGCATCCAAAAGGCGCTTGATGGATGCGTCATTAAACCGGGGGCTGCAGTCTTCTTTGCAACAGTGGTCGGCTGGAAGCACTGAGAGGTGTGTGCCCGACTTGATGAAGCGGTGAGGTGATGGTATGACGGGTAAATGAGAGGCCGCCTGCCATTCAAACAGTGTTTTTCCCGTGAATGCATAATTAATGAGGTGGGATTGGGACAATACGGTGTAAAAGCCACCATTACGGCCAGTGGGTAAAACATCCTTTTACCCACCTGCAATCGCACTTAGTGCAAATCTAGGACGATTCTGCCCTTTGCTTCCTCCACTAAAAATTACTTCACTTTCCAGAGACTTGTTTGTATCTTAGAATATAAAGTACTGAAATTGTCTTAAACACGTACAATTTGAGGGTGCTCAGAGTTACATTTAATTGCCTAAATTTGATCTCACAGATAAAATACAGAATTAAATAACCTGTTTCAACATTCATTCAACACCATTAAGATAGATGCTAACGTTAGATGAGCTTTCTTAACAACAGCAGCAGATCAGTAAGTGGATATTTTTAATGAGTCATAAGACACAAATTGTTCTCTTTTACTAGCCTTATCAAAAAATGTAAATCCATGTTCAAATGTTGATTACCTCATTTATAACATTAAATTTCCCTAGCCTCTCCCCTTTGCTTGTCTCTAAGTCTTAATCTTACTTGTGCACAGGTCAACTGGCCACACAGTTTACTTACCACAGAATCATATACTGCTGTTGGAGGCATTTTCAGTCATATTGTGTACAGATTGTGAATTGTATGGGATGCAGATATTTAGGGAGATTTGCATCCAAAAAGTGTTTTGCAATAAGTGTATCTAAAAAGGAATGGCCTAAAAAGTCATTGATGATGTAACTATTCTCCAGATGTAAAATGGGCAGGTAAAGGTCCAATATGCCAGGCGGCAAGCGCACACTCGACCAGCAATGGCACTCAGCCCACTATGTTGCTTGAGGTTGACTGGAAGCTACCTATGCTGCATGCCTGAAATTACCATTAACACCTCAATTTCCTTGTGCCAAGTGCTTTTTCTCAGGCCTTTTTTGCTGTTCCCCTTCTATTGACTGACAAGCTGCCTTTAGGGTTGTGAATGCTAATTGCGTTCCACTATAGCCTCCCCTACTGCTTACTGGGGATTGTTCTTGGAGGCTCCGGCCAATGAGCCCTAAGTCCGGGTAGTCTGATGGAGTGGGGGGGGGAACGACCTTCTTGTCGAGGACCTGGCTCAAGCATGTAGCATCTGAAAAGTCCCCAGAAAAGTTTATCTGTTTAGAACCATAGAACACTACAACACAGAAAAAAGGCCATTCGGCCCTTCTAGTCTGTGCCGAAATATTATTCCGCTAGTCCCATTGACCTGCACCTAGTCCATAACCCTCCAGACATCTCCCATCCATGTATCTATCCAATTTATTCTTAAAACTTAAGAGTGAGCCCACATCTACCACGTCAGATGGTAGCTCGTTCCACACTCTCACCACTCTCTGAGTGAAGAATTTCCCCCTAATGTTCCCCCCAAACCTTTCCCCTTTCACCCTTCTTGTTGAAAGCTATCCACTCCATCAAGCAATGAGGATAAAATAGCTCCGATGCTGCACCTTGCCTTATTAATGTGAGTACATTGAATCTTAAGAAAAGAGACAAGCATACTCACCAGTCATGCCACACTTTGGCAGAATCGATCCCTACGACATGACTATGGAAGACTAGGGTCAGTATGTAGTGTGCCTTGGTTTTTATTTCATAGTGAACAAAATTACCACGGAGGAGAAGCAGAAAACAATCCTTCTGAGTGTATGTGGTAGCAAGGCATACAACCTCATCTGCAGCCTGACAGCCCCGAACGCGCCCAATTCTAAGTCCCTTAATAAATTAGTGAACCTCGTGAAAACGCATTACCAGCCGAAGCCATCCGTAATAATGTAGGGGTTTAAGTTTAATTCCAGGGTAAGGGTGCTGGGAAAGTCCATCACAACCTATATAGTGAAGTTGAAGCAGTTGACAGAACACTGCAACTTCGGGGACACACTAAATGATATGCTGCGGGGCCGATTAGTTTGTGGAGTTCACGACGATGCCATTCAGCGTCATTTACTCGCTGTAGTCAACATCAATTTGAAGCGTGCCCTGGGAATAGCACTAGCCATGGAAAGTGCTGCGAGAGACTTGCAGGCATTACAACACGTACAACATGGCGCTGTTCTTTAGGTGGGGCGGGAACCTACCGCCGGATGTGGCATGAAAACCAGAGACACAGCAGTGAAGCGAGAGGCAATGTCCGCTGTTAGAAAAACAAAAAGGCTGAGCAGAAACATTTCAGCAGCGACTCCAAGATTAATCTGTTATAGATGTGGGGGTGACCACGGACTGGACACCTGCAGATTTAAGGAGGCAGAATGCCGTTACTGCCATAAGAAAGGTCATGTAATAAAGCAATGCAGGGTGAAAGAGAAACAGCCCATAAAGCAACCAACAAATATGATTGAACTGAATGATACAACTTAACCTGAAGCTGCTGATATGACATCTATTCCCTGTACCACGCCACAGCTGTAAAAACCGAACCTATTACTGTCACAATCCAAGTTAATGGGAAGTCGCTAATAATGGAATTAGATACTGGAACCTCAACCACAGTGGTGGGACAGCACACATTTAAATACCTAAATGAAGGTACCCAGCCACTGAATCTGGAGCTGACAGCAGCTCAATTGAAGGCATACGCTGGAGAATCTATACAGGTAAAGGGCATTGCCACAGTACTGATGTCTTTTAGGCAACAGACAGTCCAGCTTCCAGTGATCATAGTGACAGGCGAAGGACCTAGTCTTCTGGGCCAAGATTGGTTACAAAAAAATCAAGCTTAACTGCTTTGAAAAATTTCACTTGAGAACAGGAGGAGTTCCTGAATTGCTAAGGAAATACGGCAGTGTATTTCGTGATGAATTCAGGAAGTTAAAAGGCTTGCAAGCAAAAATATATGTGGATTCTCAGGCGATACCCCATTTCTTTAAGGCCAGAACCTGTGCCTTATGTGTTAAAGCAAAAGGTGGATGCAGAACTGTGCCAGTTAGAAAAGCTGGGCATCATCCAACCAGTCCAAGTCTCAGAATGGGCAACGTCCATAGTCCCAGTGGTGAAGCCTGACCAAACTATATGCATTTGTGGAAACTATAAATTGACTGTGAACAAGGCAGCCAAACTAGATAAGTATCCTATCATGAGGATAGACGACTTATATGCAAAGCTAGCTGGAGGTAAATCCTATACAAAATTGGACATGAGCCACACTTACCAACAATTAGAGCTGGATAGCACGTCTAGAGGATATGTGACCTCAACACACACAATATACTCGCCTACCTTTTGGAGTATTGTCTGCCTGTGCAATTTTCCAAAGGACAATGGAAAGTCTGCTGCAGGGACTTCCCCAAGTGGTAGTATACCTGGACGATGTTCTTATCACAGGGTCAACTGAAACCGAACACTTGGTCAACCTGGAAGAAGTGTTAAGAAGATTCTTGGAAGCTGGCGTACGATTAAAGAAAGAGAAATGTACATTCCAAGCACCAGAGGTTACTCACCTGGGTCACAGGGTGGATGCCATGGGTTTGCATCCGGTAGAAGAGAAAGTTAGGGCAATAAAAGATGTGCCCTCTCCGTCCAGTGTAACCAAACCCAAGTCCTTCCTGGGTATGATCAACTATTATAGTCGCTTCTTGCCAAACTTATCAGCAGTGTTAGCACATTACACTTGTTGTTGAAAAAGAATCATTGTTTGCAGTGGAATTCACAACAGGAAGAAGCCTTTGTGGAAGTTAAGAAGTTATTACATTGATCATGTTTATTGGTACACTACGACCTAGCGAAAGAATTGGTATTAACATGTGATATGTCTCCTTATGGTGCGGGAGCTGTGTTATCACATAGAATAGAAGATGGATCAGAAAGGCCAATGATTATGTCTCAGAAACCCTCTCCACAGCCAAGAAGGGTTATTCCCAACTAGAAAAGAAAGGTTTATTGGTGATATTCGTGAGTGATGACATTTCACCATTATGTCAGACCATAAACCATTAATGGGTTTGTTCAATGAGGATAAGGCCATTCCACCATTAGCATCAGTAAGAATTCAATGTTGGGCTTTGATATTACCTGCATTTGAATATACCTTTATGCACCGTCCAGGCCTGCATATTGCAAATGCAGACGCACTCAGTCATCTCCCATTACCAGATAGCATTGTACATGCTCCAGTGCCACAAGAAGTTCTGCTTGTGCTGAACGTCTTGGATTCTTCGCCTGTGTATGGGAAGCAAGTTAGAAATTGGATGAACAGTGATTCAATTTTGTTGTAAGTCAGAGACCTTGTATTGCAAGGGTGGTCAAATTCACCAGTGTCTAAAGAGATAAGACCATTCCATGACCGTAAAATAGAGTTCAGTTATCAAGGTGGAATCTTGTTGTGGGGATCAAGAGTTGTCGTCCTTTCTCAAGGAAGAGAACCACTCTTGACAGAGTGCGCACCAAGGCATATCAAAGATTAAAATGCTTGTGTTAGGCTATTTCAGGTGGTGAGGCATAGACTGTGACATTCAAAGCATGGTCAAGCACTGTCTCCATTGTCAACAACAGCAGAAGTTGCCTGTTTCAGCTCCACTGCATCCGTGGGAGTGGCCTGGTTGACCTTGGGTTTGACTACATATTGATTATCTAGGACCATTCTTTGGTACCATGTTTTTGTTGATCGTAGATGTACATTCTAAATGGATGAATGTGTATTAAGTCAGATCACCAACATTGAAAAACTGCATCATAGTTTTAGTATACATGGCCTACCGGAAATCATCAGAAGTCAGTTCTGAATTTCAGAGATTCCAGAGTTGAAATGGAATGACATATTAAAACAGCCCCATATCATCCCTCATCAAATGGTTTATTTGAGAGAGCTGTGCAAACTTTCAAATCTGGAATGAAGAGGTTATCAGAAGATATTCTAGGAACTCGACTTTCCTGCTTTCTGAATCATTGATGAAATGTCACCTACAAGGTTAAGTCTGCTGATTCCAAACTTAGAGGGGAAGGTAGAGAAGAATCAGAGCAATCACAAATTGATTCATGATATTCATAGCAAAGCTTGCCGATTCACTGTAGGAGATACAGTTTTCGTGCGGAATTTTGGAAGTGGACTTTGTTGGGTCCCTGGAACAATGGTCTCAGAAACTGGTTCCTTCTCCTTCCAGGTGGAAGTAGAAGACCAAAATTCGAAAACATGTGGACCATCTTTGGGATAGAGAGACATTTCAACAGCCAGCTATTCCGCCTGTGTTTAAAGTTGAACCATCAATCCCTAAGGTGACATCGACCTAGAATAGACATGCCCAATGTCTCTGTAGAGTTCCGAAACACTGAACTGCCATTTCCTAATGATGTATCTGGTGCTGCAATTCCTGATCATGTCAATCCTGTGGAAGAATTTCAAGTGGTAGAACTACACTGCTCTAACTGAATAAGGAAAGCACCTCAGAGACTTGTCTTTAATTACCTGGGTTGTACATATGTATATCGTGTTGGGTATTAAAATGTTCCCTGTAAATAGAAACTTTAAAAAAAATTAAAGGGGGAGGAAATGTAGTAACTGAAGATATAGCCTCTCCTATCGTTTATCAGGGATCATGTGATTGTTCTTGTAGGCTCCGACCAATGACCCTAAGTGCGGGTAATCTAGGGGCTACTTGTCGAGGACCTGTTCAAGCATGTAGCATCTGAAAAGCTCTCTGTAATAAAGTTTATCTGTTTCTCATTGAAACCTGTCTGGTTTGTCAAGTCATTACACCTAATGAGGCCACTGGGCCATTTTGTCATCTTCCTTTTGTCAGCCTCATTAGAGTCGTGCAACATGCAGTGCTGTCCTTATCGACTATTTTGCCATTAGGGCAATCAGCCATGATCTTCCTCAAAGCTTCACATGTAAAATTTTATCAAATAGCTTTTGAAAATCGGAATAAATATAATAGCCTTCAATCACTGATTTAGTATTCTCTTCAAAATTTCCAGTCAGTTTGTGAAGTATGACCTCCTTAGAACCGTGCTGACTACTATTTCTGTCCTCTGAAATCTTGAGATGAAAACTGATAATAACCCATATAACTTTCTCAAGCACTGTCCTCAGAATAATCAAACAGCCAAACATTCTCTGGTTCATGCATTACTCCTTTATCCACAAGGTTTACTTTTCTTCAAATCTGTATTTATGAAACTCCAAAAAAGATAACAACAAGTCTCATCTATTTTCCATCTTGCCCCCAGAGAAATATATGGTGTCTCCATTTTTTGCAACTGCCTTGTGGAAAATGAATTCATTGAATTTTGTGATAACATATCTTAGATTGACTGTTAAATATCTTATGTGACCCTGTGCTTTGAAAGTGCTGAAATCTTCCAAAGAGGGTACAAAGAAAAATATAGTGACAAAAATTAAGTGACAAATGTGCCTTTTGCTGACGTTCCATAACATTTTAGTCTTCAGCATTTAACTGAGTTCTTATCTATTATTAAAAAATACAACTCTCTTACTGTTCTCCATTTACAATTGGTTTTGTTGTCATTTTGCACCTTCTGAGTTTGTTATTTTTTTTGTTAATGAAGCTGGCACTTATATGAATTGCGCCATTCAATAACCTTTGCTTCATCCATTTTTAAATCATTTTGTTTAGCCTTTGGGAATTTTGGATGATTCACTGCAGCCCTTGTCTTCCATTCACAAAGGAATGCTCCTCCTTTCCACAACTGCTTTTCTGGACTTATCTTTGAGTTTCATTTAAAATGCGGTTTAGAACAGTTCTCACTGGTTCGATGTTTTGCTCTGAATGAGTATTGAATCTGCAACGAATCAAGGGCCAGGATATTATGGCCCCTCCCTCCCTCCTAGCGGGATATTACAGTCCTGCCGAACTGAAAGGAGATTGAAATGGCTCACCACATCTGCCGGGGTTGGTGGTGGTGAGGCAGGGCCATAAAATACTGGCCAAGGTCTCCTCCAGCACTTGAAAGTTTTCTTCACAGGGAAAAGGCAGTTTTCATAAGCAAACTGAGCCCTATAAACTAAAAGCTGTGAGCTTATACTGTGAATGGGGTAGTGTACCACTCAATGAAGAATTGGCTTTAATAATTGTAAAATGCACTGAAGATCATGCTAGAGACCACCATGCTCTTCTGCCTACTCTGAATATTGCTAGTAGAGCCAAGCTAAAAAATAAACGTCTAACTTATTTACATTTCAAATAATTACATAAAACCAGCAGTAGAACAAGTTACTATTGGTATAAATACTAAGCAAGCAGTAATGGTTGCGTCAGGCCCTAAAGTCTAAAATGTCTTCTTTAAAATATATATTTTTGAAAACACAGCCTGACTCATCCGCACGAATTTCAGGGATGCTGGTGCGAAAGTGGACTTGGGTGGTTTCAGATGTTGGGATTTCTCGCCAGGCAAACCAGAAGAGTCAGCAGGGAATGGATCCCTGCTGATCACAGCAGCCCTGCAGCCATTTAATACTCTGAAGAGGGGTAATTGGTTGGAGATAGCACTTCTGCCCTTCACTCAGACATAATTCCCACCTCAAAGAGCTGCCGAACTCCAGAGGTGAGGTGAGAGTGACGGCCTTTGACATCAAGGCCACATTTGTCTGAGTGTGACATCAAGGAGCCCGAGCAAAACTGGAGTCAATGAGAATAAGGGGTACAACTCTTCGCTGGTTGCAGTCATACATAGCAGAAATGAAGATTGAGAGAGTGCAGAGAAGATTTACTAGGATGTTGCCGGGTCTTAAGGAGTTGAGTTACAGGGAAAGATTAAACAGGTTAGGACTTTATTCCTTGGAGCGTAGAAGAATGAGGGGAGATTTGATAGAAGTTTACAAAATTGTGAGGGGTATAGACAGAGTAAATGTGAGTAGACTCTTTCCACTTAGATTAGGAGAAATAAACACGAGAGGACATGGCTTTAGGGTGAAAGGGGAAAGGTTTAGGGGGAACATTAGGGGGAACTTCTTCACTCAGAGTGGTGAGAGTGTGGAACAAGCTACCATCTGACGTGGTAAATGCGGGCTCACTCTTAAGTTTTAAGAATAAATTAGATAGATACATGGATGGGAGAGGTCTGGAGGGTTATGGACTAGGTGCAGGTCAATGGGACTAGCGGAATAATATTTCGGAACAGACTAGAAGGGCCGAATGACCTTTTTTCTGTGCTGTAGTGTTCTATGGTTCTATGGTTGTGGTTGTTGGAGGTCAGTCAGCTCAGATCCAGGACATCACTGCTGGAGAAGACCTTGGCCACTGCAGGAGGCCCTCAGGGCAGCGTCCTCGGCCCAACCATCTTCAACTGCTTCATTAATGACCTTCCCTCCATCATAAGATCAGAAGTGGGGATGTTCGCTGAGGATTACACAAAGTTCAGCACCATTCATGACTCCTCAGATACTGAAGCAGTCCATGTCCAAATGCAGCAAGACCTGGACAACATCTAGGCTTGGGCTGACAAGTGGCAGGTAACATTCGCACCACATAAGTGCCAGGCACTGACCATCTCCAACAAGAGGGAATCTAACCATTGCCCCTTGACGTTCAATGACATTACCATCACTGAATCCCCCACTATCAACATCCTGGGGGTTACCATTGACCATAACCTGAACTGGACTAGCCATATAAATACTGTGGCCATAAGAGCAGGTCAGAGGCTAGGAATCCTGTGGCAAATAACTCACCTCCTGACTCCATGAAGACTGTCCATCATCTACAAGGCACAAGTCAGGAGTGTGATGAAATACTCTCCACTTGCCTGGATGAGTGCAGCTCCAACAAAACTCAAGAAGCTGGACACCGTCCAGGACAAAGCAGCCTGCTTGATTGGCACCCCAACTGCAAACATTCACTCCCTCCACCACTGACGCACAGCGGCAGTAGTGTGTACCGTCTACAAGATGCACTGCAGAAACACGTCAAGGCTCCTTCGACAGCACCTTCCAAACCCATAACCACTACCATCTAGAAAGACAAGGGCAGCAGATACATGGGAACACCACCACCTGGAAGTTCGCCTCCAAGTCACTCACCATCTTGATTTGGAAATATATCACCATTCCTTCATTGTCGCCGGATCAAAATCCTGGATGTCCCTCCCTAACAGCACTGTGGGTGTACCTACATCACAGGGACTGCAGCAGTTCAAGAAGGCAGCTCACCACCACCTTCTCAATGACAATTCGGGATGGGTAATAAATGCTGGCCTAGCCAGCGACGCCCACATCCCTTGAATGAATAAAAAAAATCTGATTGGCTGGGAGCTCTCCAGTCCCAACAGTGCCAGTGGCAACTGTGGCCAGCACTGTAGCAGTCCCCAGAAGCTAAGTCCTAGAGTCCAGAACCAGATAAGTGCAGGGGTCTCATGGTGGTGAAGGGAGATGAGGCCTGGGGATGTAGTGGCATTGCTGGGGAGAGATCAAGGGGGAGCGGGCACCTATGGGGGACAGAAATTGAGGTGGGTGAGAGGAACACCTAATATAGAAAGGGGGCCTTTGATCAAGATGTCCCCTCCTTCCCACCCAAGACCTGAACAGAGTGACATGTTGGGCCTCCCCCATGCCTCTGAACTCCCCCTGTCAGCCTCAAAACTGAGGTGGGGTGAGAAGCGGCCCTTAAATGGCCAATTATTGGACACTTAAGGGCCTCAATTGTGATGAGGCCAGGCGAGCCGCCCTCGCACTTGCCCAACCCAGGTAAAATTGCAGACGGTTCAGAAGAGGAGGAAGGCAACAGGAAAGCCACTTGGGAAATTTTACAGTCCCCTCACCTGCAAACCCTCCAGCGGAGGATGTAATTCTGCCCCTTATTCCCAAGCAAGTGCATGTGCACTTTAACCATTTTTGTGTGGCTATTGGTAAAATGGTAATATGAAAAGCAGGAAGTGTGAGTGCTTTGTGATTGTTGTGTATGGTTTAGGTTCTTTGGTCACTGTTTATTGGTGATTATCAAAATGGTGATAACATGTGTATAACTGCCAGGCTTCATAAATACTAGCAGCATTGTGCAGAGAGGGGTGTTGTCATTTTGGTTTGTTTGACCAGTCATATTAACTGCTCCAGGCTAGCAAAAGAAAGCAAGGCCAACCACTTGTGCACAATTTCAATAAGACAATCATGGCAAAGGGCAAACAGCATCCAGTCACTCTGCTGAGAATACACTGCTAGCAAAGACTGGACAAAAGCCAAGAAGCTGCACTAACATGTGCTGTGCCCAATAAAATTCATATCGGAATTTCAAACTTCAGTGAAAGAGAAAAAAAGAAAGAGAAATAACTCAAAGTTTTGCATTCAGTGTTGGTATTTAAATGCGTGAGGTACATTTACCTATATTGTGTGCCAGATGCTTTCTACTCAAATTATTGCATATGGCGAAAACAGCGTTACCTATGGCTGGTCAATGATTTAGGATGCTTACCAAAACATGGCTGAATTGGTATTTAAATTTTCTGTATTAGGCATGCACTGACTTAAAGACAAAATACTCCTAAAAGCCACAAAAACCAAAATTTCAAGCTCTGTAAGTTAAATTTATAGAGACACTTCACTCATTAATTGTTCCGGTATACAGGCTTGCTCAACTAGAAGGCATAACAGACTTTCGATCAAAGGCCACAACGGACCCAAATGTAGCTTTTCCAGTTTTCCTGTTCCTAATTTTAGTTAGTTACCATGAATTGAGCGTGCTGATCTCTGAATCCAAATCGCCCTTACATTAAGAAGAGAGTAGTAATTCATAAAATTTAACCTATGATACAGAATATTCTCTAGTTAACATTGTGCTTCCATAATAATGCCATAATATTTGATCTTTTATCAGTACTAACTAGGCAATGGGCTGAATTTTACCTGGGCAGTGGGGGGTGGGGGGGGGGGGTGGAGGGGAGGGTGCGGGCAGTGTCAGGCGTACCCTGGGAATGGTGCTCCTGAGCTGAGAAATGTTAAACAAGGCCACCCCTCAGCCATAACATGCACTGAGTGGCCTTAAGGAGGTGAGGGTGGGGCTTTGGATCATCAGTGAGAAGAAGACCCGCCCTCAAGAGCTGCCAGCCAATCTGAAGTCAATAATTGGCACTGCTGAGTCTGCTGAGTTGTCCCTGAGATGAAGACATGGGGTGGAATCATCCCAGATTTGCACTAAGTGCAGCAGTGGGCAGGTAAAATGACATTTTGCCCACCGGCCGCGATGGTGGGTTTTCACGCTGTTTCATCCCAAACCCACATGATTTATGCATTCCCAGGAAACACGCCGTTTCCATGGCAGGCAGGCTCTCATTTGCCCACCACGACATCACCTCGCTGCTTCATCAAGCCAGGCACCATATTTAAAGTCCAGCCGCGCACACATCTCAGTGCTTCCAGACCACAATTGCTGCAGGCAAGATGTCCATGGAAGGCAAAAAGACTGCAGCCCCCTGGTTTAGTGACGTGTCACTGGAACACCTTTTGGATGCTGTGGAGGCCCACCGGAATGTGCTCCACAACCCCTCTGGCCACAGAATGAGCAACGGCGTGACCAACCAGGCTTGGGAGGTGGTGGCAATGGTGGTCAGCGCCAATGTCCAGCAAAAGAGGACAGCCACCCAGTGCCGCTAAAGGATGAATGATCTCCTCCGTTCCGCCAGGGTAAGTCACTCTTCTCATCACTCTCAACTCACATACTCACAAACCCACATTCACAGGGCCCTCACTCACTGCTGGTTCAAGGCACATCACCATTCACTCTGTCACACACACCTTCATTGTCCTCATCCCATCCATGGGACCATTCATCACCCACACAGGCCAGGCATACTTATCATCTGGCCTGGCAGGTGTCCTGCTTACACTCTCTCCATCTCTGTTCATGCAGGACAAGCTGGCACACAAGGGAGAGAGGTCACAGACTGGTAGAGGAATGCCTGAAATCAAGGTCCTCATGGACTTTGAAAACAGAGCCATCCAGCTGGACAGCGAGGACTTTCCTGTGCTGACCGTGAGGTTGCTGGTGCTCTACCAAGTGAGGATCCAGCAGTACAACATCCATCATACAACATTGCTGTGAGTGATGTGCCCTGTCTCACAGGCCACTGCCATGCACTAATTATCTCCCTTGCTTCTGCAGCCATATCTGGGAAACAGCCGACGGAGTCCATGATCCAGTGTCTCTAATCAAGCCCCAAAGAAACCTCTGAAGAGGAATCTGGACACACTCTCTCTGAAGTCCCGTTGCAGTGCTCACCCACACCCATCACCAGCTCAGAGACACACACCCCGGTGGGACCTAGCTTTAGAGTAGGCTCGGGGTCACAATCTGGTGAGCACATTACACTTTCTGATCCACAGCAGGAGGTGGCAGGTAATTCCCTGGTGTCCGGTACTCAGAGGATTGCTGGAGGCCAGAAATTTGCTGAGTCCGAGTCAGATGACGAGCCTCTGGACTTGGTCATGTCAAAGTTGCTGGAACTGCAAAGACAAGCTAGGGAAGGGGTGTCACTCTTCAGATTGCAAGGCATAACGGAGGAGTCTTCAGTCTGAGGTGATAGCGCCGGCATGCCAATGCCCCGAGGTCAACAGTGGTAGGGTGGCGGCTGTCATGGAGACCTTGGTCTTGCACTGCTGCGCAGGCTGAATTCCATCATTAATGCCATAGTTGACCTCCAACAGTGTGTACGCGAGAGGGCAGCTCAATCTCACTCCAGCTATCCCTTCTCCTCAAGAGTCAGCTTGGGGCCCTCGGGCACCCATAGGGAGGAGGATCAGCAGGTGCTCACCATGGCACATCCATTCAGGTGACTCCAGGAGTGTCCGGCCCATCCAAGTCCCCTCTTCCTGTGATCTCAGAAACTCCAGCTCCATAGGCTGAGGAGGGTGCCACTGCCACACAGCAGGACCCTAAGAGCAGGCCAGGGTCCTCCTTGTCTCAGCTCTCCAGAGGACGCC
This sequence comes from Cetorhinus maximus, assembly GCF_964194155.1. Lineage (NCBI taxonomy): Eukaryota > Metazoa > Chordata > Chondrichthyes > Lamniformes > Cetorhinidae > Cetorhinus > Cetorhinus maximus. The sequence goes on from NC_135883.1 coordinate 53,041,725, forward strand.
TGCCAAGGTCAACAGGCTGCCTCCACCTTCACTGTGGATGTCTGGGGAGCACCAAGACGTAGCAGCAGGGTTGGGAAAGTGAAGAAGAATTAGTTGCACAGCCTGGGCACGGGTGTTAATCACTTGTACATACTGTTCACTATTATCAATAAACTTCCAAGAATGTCTCCCTGCCTATGCCTCCTTGTTCTGATGAGCAGTGTTCTTGTCACTCAGGTGTGAAACTTTTCTGCACAAGATTAAGGCAGGTGCCTCAGTGCAGGGTCTCTTCCCTGTGCTCTGTGCGGCCTTCAAATTCCCTGGACACAGTGCTGATGCCTGCACCTCGATGGTGCTTATTATTGATGCCAGAATGTTGTGGGCAGGCATCACAGAGTTCCATCATTCTCTCTATGTGCTCTCAGCACCTTTATGGAGGGGCTGGCCCCCATCTCTTCAGCATCTATGACCAGTGATGCTGTGCTCCTGAAGGGCTCAATGCGGACAAAGGATCAGGTGCTTCTAAAGTTTCATGGCTACATCTCTATGATATAACCCTGATCATGGAGCGCAAGCGAGCTGCCCTTGGCCAGACAGGAGTCAGACATTCTCAGAGGCTATGTGAAGATCTATGAAGTGTCCTCACTACATGTCGCAATCGTCCTCCTGCGTCTAATGTGGATGCAATGTGAGGATCTATGGGGTCACCTCGCTGCATGTCGCATCATCCTCCACAAGTCTAGCAGTTACGAGGGCCTCCTGAGCGCGCCTGCCTCACCTGGCTAATGTGAGGGCCTCATCCCCATTATTGTGACCTTCGAGGACCTCCTCACCCTCATCCCCCATCCCCCTCAACGTCCTCCTCATTGGAGGAGACCACCACACCATCTACACATTCAGCAAGTGGAACCCTTTCCAGTTGATGTAGTTCACCGTGTGTTGTGACAGAGATCTGAGCATTAGTACAGTCGATCGCACCCTGCACCTGTGGGAAACTCGATATCTGGGGCAAATCCTGGCTGTCCTGGTCCCAGGCGAAATGTACAAAGTTGTGTGCCCTCGCGAAGATGGCATCCGTGACCTCATGGATGCATTTGTGGGTGGAGGCTTGTGATACCCCACAGAGATTGTCTGTGGAGCACTGAAAGGAGCCACTGGCATAGAAATTGAGCACCGCGGTCACTTTCACGGCTACTGGCAGTGGATGCCCTCCATGTCCATGTGGTGCCAAATCCTGCAGTAGGCAGCAGATATGACCAACCAGTTCTCTAGACATGTGCAGTCTTCGGCGACACTGGTTCTGGGTCATCTGCAGGGATGAAAGATGGCGCCTATAGACCCTGGGTGTCGCTAGGCACCAACCAGCAACAGCTCACTGTGGCTCTTAGGTGGCATATGCGGGAGCCCCAGCCGCTCCTTCTTCCTGAGGTTGCTGCTCCTGTCTCTGCGCAGCCAGGCACCTCAGTCTATCTCTTCTCCATCATCTTCATGCTCTGAAGGCCATCAGGCATACAGCTAGTTCACCAGGCTCCATGGTCCTGACGTACTGCTCCTGCAGGATGAAAGGGAGAGACACTTGGGTAGCATGGGTATACTAAGAACCTGCCTTGGTTAAGTGTGGAGGCCACTTAATGTTTCCTGGAGAGTGCTCACCACCACTTGGATGGCCAGAGATTAGTGCATTGCATGGCTGCCTGAAACCCTACCCACCTCTGCCCCAC